>NW_020837946.1:12993274-13722892 GCF_003676395.1 Aethalodelphis obliquidens | reverse complement strand
TGGTTGTGCAGAGGGGGCTGCCTGTACAGAGGGGGCTGGCTGTACAGAGGGGTTGGTTGTACAGAAGGGGCTGGTTGTGCAGAGGGGTTGGTTGTACAGAGGGGGCTGGTTGTGCAGAGGGGGCTGGCTGTACAGAGGGGTTGGTTGTACAGAGGTGCAGGCTGTACAGAGGGGTTGGTTGTACAGAGGAGGCTGGCTGTACAGAGGGGTTGGTTGTACAGAGGGGGTTGGTTGTACACAGGGGGCTGGCTGTACAGAGGGGTTGGCTGTACAGAGGGTGCTGGTTGTACAGAGGGAATTTGGCGTGCAGAGGGGGTTGGCACCCCACTGCAGGCACTGCTGGAACCAGGGGCTAGAGAGCCGCTGTGAACTTCTGTGCATGGCTTGGCCCAGATGGCTAGAATGCTGCGTGGGATGAAAGTCAAATGGCTGGTTTATTAAGGCCTCTTGGCATGCTTGGGGGTGGGGCCTGAGGAGAGGGTGAGGGCGCAGCGATCTTGGCTGAGGTGCAGGTCCACACTGTCTGGGGTTCCCAGCCAAGCTGCTAAGCCTGAGTCAGGGCTTAAGAAAGCCCTGACGGTGGCGGCTAAATGCTGGAGAGAGCTACACCCTGTGGGCGCCTAGCACTGGCAAAACACTGCAAGCTGAGCAGCGGACCGAAGAAAAGGGCCCTCCCCTAGATCCTGGTGGGTGAGCCACCAGGCCCAGGACAGAAAACTCTTTCCCCTGCAACGTCCCATCAACACCTTCTACTGATAGAGTTTAACAACGTGTCAGCGGGCAAAGGAGAACTGTTTAAAGGCCGCAGGTCCATTTGCACAGATGAAGGGCGCATTTGGAGCTGAGGCATCACGTGGATAACTGACACATGTCCTTGGTATGTTCTTCCAGTCTCATGGCTTTAAATACCATCTACCTACTGACAACTGTGAAATTTATTATTTCCACCCCACAGCCCTGCCGTAAACTGCAGATGTAGTCTAACCGCTTACTCGATGTACACACTTGGTTGTCTGCTAGACACTGAAACTTAACAGGCTCTAAACTGAACTCAACTCACCCCTCCCTGAAAATAAAATGATCAGTTTTGTTGTGAACCTAAAACTGCTCTAAAAAATAAAGGTTATTAATAAAAATAATGTCAAAAATCTAAAAAAATGAAAAAAGAGAACTACCCTATTCACCTTCTCCCCCTATTAGGTAATGGCAAATCTGTCTTTTCAGTTTCTCAGACCAAATGCCTTGGTGTCATCTCTTTCACTGCCCACATCCTATCAATCACATTCTGCTTGTAAAATATATGCGGAATCTCATCACTTTTCTGCACCCACTTCCACCACCCTGGTCCAAGCTCTCATCATCTCCCACCTCGGGGTATTGCAGTAGCCATAGAACATAGCCACTAGAGTGGTCTTTCCAAAGGATGAGTTAGAGGGTGTCATTCCTCTGTTTAGCCCGCACAATGGCTCTCCATTCCACTTGGAGTAAAAGCCAGTCTTCTCCAGGGCCTGCAGAGTCCTCCGCCATCTGGCCCCTCTTACCTCCCACTTCTCTCTCTCCCTCCCCGACTCTGCACTAGCAACGTCAGCTCCATCTCTGTTGCTTTAACACTTTAATCAGGTCTTTCAACTGTCTTATTTCTCTGCCTGGGACATGCTTTCGTGGTACTGGCACGGCTTGCTTGCTCCTTCACTTCTTCCAAATCCTACTAGCTCAAATGCGACCTTCTAAATAAGACAGACTTACGCTCATCATCCTGTTCAGAATTAGGGCCTAACCACCTTCCACCATGCCACTCCTCGTCCCTTGAGCTGCTTTTATTTTTCCTCACAGTTCTTATCCCATTTTTCATGTTATATAATTCATTATATTTGGCAATTCTCCTCAGTGTGCTCTCCCTGAGGGCAAGGTTTTTTGTCTATTGTGCTCACTGCTGAGTCGCCGGTGCCTAAATAAAACTACAGGGCACAGAGAAGAGATGTACCTAAATAGGTGTGAAGATACATATTAAGTATGGTTAACTATTTGAAGATACATAATATAAACAAATGAATTCTATGCAAAACTATATTAATGTAGGTTAACTAAATTTCATTACATTCATATTCTTTAAATGTAGTAGGTCACATATGATACACAAACTAGGTAACAGATTTGGAATGTTCATTTAACAGCAACACCCAAATTCCACCTGTGGATCGTGGGCGTTCCCATCGCTCATGTTGGTAGCTTCTGAAAATACGCACATCTTATAAGTTGTCTGCACATACTCTGTCTTGAGTGAATTCAGTAATGGGATTTGCTATTGTCACCCAATCCTCCACGGTCCCCTTTTAACTTCTTCACTCCTTTTTCAAGAAAGTTTGTTTCGTTTTTAGTAAATCCCGACTGACAAACTTAAAATTAACTACAAGTCAATGTAGAGGCAATTTTACATTACGCAATTACACGCCGTTATTCTGGAGGTTAGATTTCCCCTACACTTCAGAATCCAAACCCAAGTTGCCCTGCAAACTCTCACAAAGCCAGGCCCTTTATTCCTCCCCTCCTTGTGTCTTAGTCTCCTTTACTGCTGAATAGCAGTTTCACCACTGCAGTTACTTTGTTTCCATCTGTAGCACAGGAGAAGCAATGAGGCTGTTAGAGGCAAGCATACTGAACAAGAAGGCAACTTGCAGCCAGACTCCACCAGACTTGGAGGGAGGCCACAGACAAGCCCCAGACAAAAGGCACAAAACTTGACTATAGTTGATGCCCAGAATCATGAGATCAGATTATATATCCACTCACCTCTTCTCAAAAAAGGTGCATACATGTGGAACACAGTTGCAGAAAGCTGACACCAGAAATTACAAAAAGAATATAAATCATGTAAATCTTTGGCTGTGCTAGATCAATGCAGCACTTTTGTATGTGTGTACACATTTTTGTATATATGTACACATTTTTTGTTTTTGCTTTTCTAGTATGTACATTTCTTACCAAAGGAAATTATTTACATCACAGTATCTGATAATACACTTAACCATGTGAAGTTAACTTCATATGAATACAACTTTAATATTTATTAGTCAACAAATTTCCTAGAGTTCCTTCTATGCAGGCTTATATGTATGCATACCATTTTTTGCCTAACAGAATTTTACTGATATTTAATAATACACTGTTTCTTAGCAAAGGTAGTAAAGTAAAATGGGTCTAAACTCACTTTATTACTATGTGGTTTGCCATTTGATAAATTATATATCTAGTAATTTATAACAGAAATTACCATCTATCCGATACCTAATTTTAAGATCTATGTCACTTATCATGCACACACAAATGTGCATACCCAAACCCATGGGCGCACACACACATACCCAAATCTATGCACACACACACACACACACACACACACACACACATACAGTTGACCTTTGAACAACACAGGTTTAAGCTGCACAGGTCCACTTAAACACAGAATTTTCTTCAATAAATATGTACTACAGTACATGATCCGTAGTTGGTTGAATCTTCTGAGGCAGAACTGCAGATACAAGGGGTTGACTAAAGTTATACACTGATTTTCGACTGCGGGTGGGGTGCGGTAGGAGAGGGTATCAGCACCCCAAACCCCTCATTGTTCAAGGGTCTACTGTACATACATATATACATGTACAAAAACATTTATACAAAACTGGCTTTCATAATAAGAAACTACGGTATAGCACAGGGAACTCTAATGGCCTATATGGGAAAAGAATCTAAAAAAAAAAGTGGATATATGCGTAAATATAACTGATTCACTTCGCTGTACATCTGAAACTAATACGTTGTAAACCAACTATACTCCAATTAAAAAAAATGGATTTCAATAATTTGACTGTATTGTACGTAACTCTTTTAGCAACTCACTTTTTGGTCTTATTGATTGCAAAGTAGGAAATATGGGGCTTTTAAGGAAGGATTGTAGGAAGTTCATAATAGATAATTAAGCCTTTTGTTTCAAGATACACTAGTTCAAAGGCAAGGGGAGAACAGTATGAACTGGCTTAGTATATAAATCAAAGTTTCTAGGTAATGGGCTCAGTTGATTAGAGCATGATGTAATGAGGCTAATACAGCAGCCTGGGTTCATAAGCAGGGCTATTAACTATACAGAACAGGGAGGACCCTACCCATTGTCTCATAAGTGAATGTTGTTATTAAGGGGTGGAATGAAGTTAGCATTTGAAAACTAAGTGACAGGTATCGCGCTAAGAGCTATTACAGTGAAAGCATGCCAGCAGCTGCTCCTTTGATAAATTCTAGTTCCAAATTTTCTAAGTAAAGCTACAGAGGGAAAATTCTCCCTCAGGAGCAGTAACGCCATTTGTCACCTAGTTCTACCACTGGATTCCTGGTTGAGGCCAACGGAGAAGTAAACATTAGAAAGATAAGTAAACATTAATATGCTGTGTATCCATACTTGGGTTGAAGCAGCAATTACTGGCCTTAAGGGAGTCACCTCCTGTCAGAGTAAGTGGATGATCCTCAAACCAGACTAACTCTCCCTGCAAATACTTTGCACCATTTGGATTACACTGATAATGGCCAAAACTATGGTTTACACTTGTTTATGATCTTACAAGGCTGGCAACACAAACATACCGATTTTTTGGTCACCCAGATCTCATTAAATTGATTCTAAACCAATGGTTCTTTATGGGAGAAAAAAACCAAATCAGTTCAGTGGGCACTGACTTTTTTCTTAGAATCACTCTTTTATGTTGCTATCTAAACTCATACTAATGGGATGGAGGTCACTGGGCTTTGAACACTTGGTTTCTAAATTTAATTTCTCCCAGTGAAAGTGCCTAATTAAAATTCTAAGACCACAGGTTCCCCTTTGACTGTGAGGACAATATTACAATATTACTGATCCAGCCACCCCCCCACCCCCGGATTTAGGAGGATCCACTAATGACAACTGATTGGTTGTGATTAATACTGTGATCTGTGACCACGAGTAGCTTGAAATTAACTGGTCCACTTGGTAATCAAACCACTTGACCTGACCAACATGTTGCCATAACCAGCTGAGGTTTAAATAAGTACATGTAAGATGTGTAAGAGCATCTCATAACTTGCATACCATATCAAATGAATGTCCTCTTCAATTAGGAAAACTGGGAACTTATATGCTTTATTATAACACATGTAGTCTAAAGCAATGGTTCCTGATTTAGCTGCACAGAAGAATCACCTCAGACCTACTAAATCATAATCTACAAGAGGCGTTATGTTTTTGTTTGGTTTTAAAGCTTCCTTAAGAAATTCCGGTGTACTTCTAGGTTTTAAAACACCAAAGCACTTGTCACTCCTCTTCTGGAGCAGCTTTTAAAAGCTACTGCAACCTGTCACTCCTTTGAGAATGGATTGCATTATTTTCTAATCAGCTCAAGTCAGGTGGATTAGATGCCTTACTACAAATTTGGATAATACTAATTTCGGTCAGAAGATAGTAACTTTGCTTTTCTTAGGAGTACTGCAAAACACCTTTGCAGCCAAACCTAAGAGGGGGAATTTTTTTAAAAGTGATACTATAAACATAGTACTGTAACATCTTACGGAAAAATCTGAACGAACTTTTTGGCCAACCCAATATGTATAGACTTTCTTACTTTAAGGGCATTCCCCTCCCACCCCACCCCCTTCATTCCGATGTAGAAGTTGCAACAGGCTTTTGACAGAGTCTATTTCATAGTTACATACACTGGTTGCCTATTGCTAGAGCTACACACTGGAACAAAATGCAGATTTCATCCTTCTCCTCACTTGATTCCATGCCCTTTAGGTAAGTTTTGTCTCTTTCTGCTTACAACTGCATTCCATTAAAAAAAAAAATCAGTCTAGTGGTTATTTTTTTTAATACAGAGGATAGCATCATGTAGGAAATAAAAGATTAATTCTATATTGTTATCTGACATCAGTTCTATAAACTTACTATAAACAAAATACACATATACCACATACAGTGATATGCACAGCTAATATTACCAATTTTTCTCTTGTGCAGGTTCTACACAGGTTTCACAGTATCAAATTCTCCAAAGAACACTTTCTAAAAAAAAATCAACACAAACTTTCACCATAATACTCACCAAGAAAATCACCTTTCAGATGCAAATTCAGTTCATAAAGTTTTGCCCACCATCTGCCAAAACAACTGGGGACACATTAACACTAATTAGAGAAGCACAGGTTTTGGAATCACACAGACCTGTGCCCAAATTCCTGTACCCCATTATCTCCAAGTGGGATCATGAATTTTTATATCACTAGTCTGAGTGAGTTTTTTCCATGGGATGTTGTGAGTCAAGAGGGCTTTAAAATCAGCATTTAATACCATCTGGAACAACCCAGCAGTTGGTCTACACTTCCCACTTTTTACCTAGTTAAAAACCAAACATCAAGTGATTTCCATTTACAAAAGTAAAAAAAATATAATCCTTACTCCATGAATACTGTCATACTCCTGATAATGCAGTACAAATTTTAATTTATGAAGTTCAATTTTTTTAAGACTTTCTTCCAAATCACTTCGTGATCGTTAAGCACATTCATCTGAGATTTACTGAGTGCCTACACCCACCACATGCCAGACATTGTGTTGAGGCATTTATTCAAGAATCACAACTGCAGAAAGAATTTTAAGACTTAGAATTTATTTTTCCCACACTGCAAAAAGTCCTAAAGTTTCGTGTATTATTTGAACTGTACTTTACCTGAATACTGAACTTCGACAATTTCATTGTGACTAAAATGTTCCTAAGATTACTTTGAGCTCCTCACACACAGTTATCTTGGCATGGCTTACTGGAGGTTCACCTTAGACCCTAATACTAAGGATCAAATCACTTAAATGACCCATTTACAAATTTGCTATTTCTGAAATTATTAAATGGGCTTTCAAGTTAATTCTAGCTATTCATGTTTCCCTAAGTTAGCTTCATGACCAATCTCTGTATCATTACTTGTTAAATTCAGTCATTCTTAGGTCTTCTCTTACTTCTGGCTAAATAATGTGGTATAGAAAAGGCATGCAGTAAGTAAAATGTTTCTTAAAACCCAAGATTTGAATTTAAATAAAGCATCTCTCCATGTTACCCATTAAAGTATGTAAGACATTCACTAAGACTCCAGAATAGCGGCCTTTACCTTCCCTGTATCCCTTCCTACTAAAAACTGTGATCAGCAAGTAGTATAAAGGCAATAAAATTGTCTTAAGTTCCATACTGAGATGCTTCACGTTCCATATTGAGATGCTTTGTGTATTATCTTTAACTTTAGCTTGCCATAAGTTCTTTTTCATGTGAATGAGATACAAACTAAATGATAAATTTATAAACAGAAAATGATGCCAACCTGCAATATGGAAGATAAGCTAGGAGCCAGACATATGATCAAACCTAGGTCCAGCTCCTGGCTCTGCCATTTCCTAGTAGCAACCTTGGGCAACGCTGGTATAATTAACAGTTCTCATCTCACAGAGCCCATGTGATGACTAAATGAAACACATATAAAAAGCACTCAGAAATAGTGTCTGGCACATGATAAGTACGTATGTTGTTACTGTTTAACATTTCTAACGTTTCTGCTTTTGGGAATATAAATGTTATTTTGCTAACCTGAAATGTTTTAACATTCTTATCAAGAGTACAAAACACTTATTGACTGACTATATGCACCATATAGAATACACGATCTACAATTTTGATAGGTGACAGCTTTCCTCCCCAGACTGAAACAATCTAATAGTATTCATCAGATACCATGTGAAAAACAAAGCTATAAAAACTGAGTCTTAAGTTACAGTAGGCAGGCAAAGATATAACCCTCTAATACTTATTCAAAATGAGTATTTAAAACTGTAAACAAAAAAAAAACCCTCAGCATTATCTGGATTTAACACACTGCAGTTATTTTCCAAAATTAGGAACTAAATATTTAGAAGCCTGAGATCATGCCAACTAGTCTCCTAGGGATGGAGGCATAATTGTAAGATCACTTAGTTGCCACCTAAGCCTTTCTTGCTACCCAACATACACACTGAGGGATGGAACATCAACAGTGCTTCACTATGACAAGTTCTTTGTCAAGAAAGTGTACTAGCATCTTGGAGTTTGGGGGTGGTACATGTCTATATTTACAGTGCTACACACGTGATTCTAACACATCCTTTAGCAAGACATGCACCCCTTCCCATCCCCTTTTAAAACTCATTGACATAAAGAACCTTGCAATCACAACCACAGTTTATTTTGTGAGGCTGTGTGTTCCCTAACTGCAATGAATTTTCAATCTTTAAATAATATAACTATATAACAATTCAAAATAAACACTGTCCTGAATTCAAAAATGATAGCAGAGAATTACAATTTAACAAGTGAACAAAGAGTACATCATTTTTGCAGCTGGAAAACTATGCATCCATCCTCCTTAAAATTCTTCAAGCAAATCACCAAAATCTATTCACATCAACAGGATTAAATGAATGGTTAGGATGCATTATTCTTTTGAGATTAAGACATTAAAAAATGAAGAAAAACGGCATGAATGATCTCTTGCTGAAAAGAAAGCAAGGTCAAAATGTATCACTACGAGCTTAACGAGCTAAAATAAAATGCACTAAAATGCGCTAAAACATATAAAACATGTTAGGTGATCCAATTTTCTTTTTCAATGCAGCATCATTCTGCGACCACTCGACTCAACTGCAATTGACTGAAATGCAACTGAATGCAAATGGTTGCCTTCGCCCACCATACAACTGCAATTCAGAAATGTTTTAATACATTTACAAGCATTTAGAAGCATAAATATCAAACCTGTTCTCCAAAACTAACAAGTATGTCTCTGAATTCTAAATGTGATTTGTACATCCACACTTGAGACAATGACATAAATTTAACTTGACTGATTTTTAATAGTTCAAACCAGCACTTAAATTTTTGTTTTAATGTCTCATTTAGACTTCAAATGGAAGTTTTTACATCTTTCATATTTATTTACTTGACAATCTGAGTGTTCTATTTCCCAAAGTGTTATATATATACCAATTAAATGATATATACAACACTTTGGGAAACAGAACACTCAGATTGTCAAGTTAATAAAAAAATTATGAAACGTGAAAGAACCAGTATTTTCCTGTAGGTAAACACCCTGTCATTAAAGAAATTCCAATTGTGTAAAATCAGAAAGGGAAACCCTTCGGCTTTCCTTGTTACACCTGACCTACTATCACTCAAGTATGGAGAAAGTATCCTGAGAATAATGTTCATGATAGTTTTCATTTGTATCTTAATTGCATCATGTAAAAGTGGAAAACATAGAGATTAAGAGCGTAAGACTTATAATTCTACAGGACAGATGGAGACAAAATTAAATGTAGGAAGAGCATATTTGCAAGTTAAAGGAAAATTATAACCCAAGACGCATGGGGAAAAATATTTATGTGGAGTTTTTAATCCATATTAGAATTCAGTTGTAACTTGACCATAAATTTAAAACAGATACCATCTTCTGAGACATACATTCTAATAAATGTATCAACAGTATCATAGTCAGTTGGTTACTTGAACTTATTAGTAACATGTCATTTTTCTATCAACAGAAATCTATAGTGGTTTGCCCCAATTACATATCTGAAACATTGTCTTATGAAAACAAAATTAAATAAAACTGAAGATAAAAATACTCTGAAGTTAAAATAAAGCAAACTATAATCCTCGGCAGATCAATCAGGTAAAAAATATTGGTGAAAGTTGGAAGCACAGGATAACTGACATGAATCTTCAGCACAAAGCACATCTTTTGAAAACATGAAACGATGACGCTTTGGAGGACAACAGCTAAGAATGATCCAAGAATCATCAGGTTTGAAAAATATTGCTTAATCACTTTCCAAAACGCAGCTGCAAGAACTAAAGATCTTATTAAAAAATATTAAGGTAATCGTATTTATTGCATCTTTAGAATGCATTTTGAAACAGAAAATTAACAGTGCATCCCAGCTTCACCAAAATATATATTTAAGAGAGGGTGAACCTAAGATATTTAGAAACAAAGTGTAGACTGTATGTGCTTTTCAGAGGGGCTGAATTAAATACAACCAGCTGCCAACTTTGTGCTCTGACACACCTGAATTAGTGAGTATGTGTATACTAAATTCATTTATTTTTGTCTACAATAAAATGAAATAAAAACACTGCCCTATACAATCCACTATTAGCAGTGAGTACAACAGCAAAAAATTATTGTACAATTTATACATACTAAAATATTTTCTTTCTCTAGAGATAATGCAGAACAAAACCTAATCATTGTAAGAATTTGCGACATCTCAAATTACAGTAGGGAAAAATCAAACCAGGGTGTATACTGAGCCCAAAACAAAGGTTCCTGGTCATTAGGCTATTAGATTAGTAAGTGCAAGTGGTAGAATAAAGCATGCTCAAATTTTATGCTTGGGTCTCTGTATATTTATCAAACCTTTAAATTAAACAAGACGAGCTAAAGAAATGCCTTAAGCAGAGCGAGATGGGAATTGTGTCATTTCCTTTACCATTTTTGTTACCCAACTTATACAATGCGCAAAGTGCTAAGCAACACTACAAAAACACATTTACATGAACACTGAAGACCTGGGGAAATGAAATCCAACAATTTTATTTTAATGAGCTGTATTTTCTAAATTTTGTTTTATTTTTTCCTGTTTTCATACAGTATTGAAAACAAAACGCGGCACATTCACATTTTCCCGAGGAACTGTAAAGATGATCTCTACAGGGATAAACGTTGTAAAGCCTGAAGCTCAATCAACTGATGTTGAAAACTCTCAAAGGGAGTAAAGGCTTGATCTGAATGGTCTAAAACATGTACTGTAATTTAATAGAAGAGATGGTCGTCTTAATATTTAATGATTTAAAAGAACTTCCCAGTCCATGCGAAGAGTACAGTCCAATAATAAATCAAGTTTCTGAATGCATTTTATGCTACATATGTGTATACTTTGCGATCCTCAGGTGTTCGTGCCAAATATTCTCTCTCAATGAGTCCTTCGATACGTTTTTTAATAACAACTGGACTTGGTAAGAATCGAGCCTTCAACTGCTGAGTTACCTAAAAGAGAAGGTTAAAAAAAAAACAACACTAATTCCTACCAGAAAATTAAAAAACAAAAACAAAAAACATTTCTATATAAACACACAAAAATTCTTATTTTTGAGTAGAACTGATACGTCATTTTAAGACTCAGCTCAAACTTTACTAATTTGATTATGAACATTAAAAATACAGAAAATTAAAAAGGATTCTATTTGAAAATGTAATGTATGGCTAGAACATACCTCCTCACATCAGAATGTGAATGCTAAAGTGGATTAATAGACGAATTAGTTGAAATATACTAGTATGAATTTATACCACCGTATAGTTTAACCCATTTTAAAGCTATAATCTAATGACTTCTGGGTTACTCTCCCAATTCACAGAATTTGGGTAGCATAATGTGTTTAAAAGCACAAACTCGGGACTCAGACTTGCCTGGATTCAAATCCCAACTCTACGACTTACTAGCTCTGGGCCCTTGGGAAAGTTACTTAACCTCATGAAGTTGTTGTGTATATTAAATGAGTTAACAGATGTGATGCTTTAGAATAATGCCCAGTCCACAGTTAAGTGCTACTGTTGGTATTCTTTTCTCCAACAGCTGTCGGGATTCTAGGTATTGTGACATCGGTAATAATACAACAGGAACTACAGCAGTAGCCGAAATCTGACTATGCACTATGTATCAGTCAGTTTTGTTTATATTTATTTATTTAATGCTCTTAACCCTGCAAAGTAGGTTGTCTCGTTTTACAAATGAGGAAAATAAGCCAGAAAGGAAAAATGATATGAACAAGTAGTAAATAGAGCCAGAAGAGATGAGAATCTACATCCTCCTGCCCCTGAAGCCCATGCTTTTCTCACTAATCCAGTTAGTGATCTTGCAGATCACTCATCTAGCCATAAGCCAGCTTCTCTTTTACTCGTGTTGGATCAGTTCATTTCGAAGGCTGCAATGGATTATTAACTCTTCAAAATCGGAAACGTCAGCACTTCACTCCCCAACTAAAATCCATCACTCTTCTAATATTATCACTCCAGTATCAACAAATTTGTTCTCAACCCACTTGAGACCCTCAATCAATCCTCTGGCCCTTTCTTCTAAGCTATCAATAACTTCTTTGTCTGACCTCACCTCTTTCCTTCATAAAAGATCACCTGAGCTGCACCCCCAACAGTACCTTCAACTCCCTGACTCCTTTGGTTCTGTTCCATAAGCACCCATTCTACATTTACTACATCACCCGAAATCCACTACTCGGTTCTTTGAGTAAAGTTGTCGTTTTTACACCTTTTGTGTAGACCTGGGGTCCACAGGCAAATACAGCCCGCTGCCTGTTGTAATCCCTCCTGGAACACAGCACACTCACTTGTTATCTACGGGTGCTTTCATGCTGCAACTGGCCATTTAAAAAAAGGTTGCCAATCTCTGGTTTAGGCTGATAACACAAATTTACAGCATTCAAGGTCAGCAAGTTCTCAAGCACCATAACCTCACATCCTGTTTTACATAAGAAAAGAGGCCATTTCAGTTTGAAATTCCTCAAACTCCCACAACCTTACATTTATCCATTTATCCATTTGTCCATGCTTGTTTCCATGCTTCATTCCAACCACCCCTGCACCCAGCCCTGGGTTCTCGGGAAAGGTATTTGGTAGCATCCCTGTTAACACATCTACCACCTACCTGTGTTCTCTATACAACCCTCTCGCTTTTCTTTTTCTAGACTTGAGTACATCAAGTAACCCCTCATCTCATTTTTCTTCCCTTTTGTTTTTAAGCATCTCTTCTTATCCTTAGAATATAAATATAACTCAATGTCTTCTCATCTAGAAAAACAGTACCCAGAAGCCCTCAACTAAACACTTAATCCTCTAGTGTTGCTCTCTGTGCCCTTCCCACGAGCCAACACCTCAAAGGAGAAACCACTCACTTGGTGGTTTCACCTCCATTTACTTCTCAAGGAACTGCCATCAAATGTCTATTCTTACCAGTCCAATGAAAACGGGAAAACTAACCAGTCACCTAATTGCCAACATGTCTTAAAGGTTTACTTGTTTTGGTTTTTTAATGATTTTTTAAATTACTGACTGACCACTCACCTATAATTCTCTTCCTCTGCCATGTGATACGAAGTCAACTTATAAAAAGTGGTATTAGCTGACCCGTGGAACACAGCAGCACACTGCCCCTCCCTTTTCAGTTAAAGAAACCAGCCTCTACCTGGCCAAGCAAGCAAGGGCCTCAGAGTCGTCCTCCACTCCTCCCTCTCATTTCCCACGATCAGTCAATAAATGCTGTCAATTTCACTTCCTATGTGTCTTCATTCAGCTCTCTATCTTCAACCAATACTTTATTCAGCCCTAATCACCTTGTTCCTCACTATTCCAATGGCTTCACAATGGTCTTCCCCTCCTTAGTTTCCTAACTTTTACTCAATAAATAAGCCATGAATTTTTAGAAGTATAGGTAGTTTGTTTTACATCAAAGTACTAAATAGCAGTGAAAAGCTTTTTCTTTATTCTTCATGTGACAATATTCTACTATTATCTTCATTACAAACATATCATTCTTAAAGTGTGCACATATTTGACGCATTGCTATGTTTAACTATCAAGCAAGTACCATGCTTTTAATGTGTTATTTGACTACGGTTTTCTAATTTTAAGACTGTATTTTAAATTAGCTGAATACAGTACTTTCCTAAATTTAAATAGTTAAAGTAATTTTGTCTTTTCTACATTAATCCAGTCTGGAAGTGTCCTCACCTCTGCTACTAACACATTGTGCTGCATCTTCTTCCTAGATTTCATTATCCGCACTATAGCAGCTTCTATCTCATGTTTTCTGTCGTCATCTACTTTCTGCCTTGTTTCTTTCCTTTCTGGGTCAGATTCACCTTGTTTGGCAGCAACTAAAAGAGAAATAAAGACATTTACCATGTGATTATGATGTAAATTTCAAATGTAAGGAAAAATGTTTGTAAGCAAACTTAATATAATTTACTATTATCAAGAGAGAAATCAATGTCAACCTCTGAATATACACCACACATATACTTATTAATTAAACACTCAAAAAGTGCCTAATTCAACGTTTACTTTAATAAATATTTAAATAATTAACAAGCAGTGATATAAAAATTCTTCAATTCTATATTATTCTTTTTAAATATTAGGAGTTTAATTTTACCGAGATAATAAAACCAATTTTATTTTTATAGAATTCAATGACTCCTTTCCTAGAAGAAAAACACTAGCTGGATATATTTAGCAGTAAAATTATCAGTAAATAGTTTTCATTGCTTGTAACTTCCAGAGGTTAACTAGTATTTTACCACCATGACTCCAAGTTAAACCTCACCAAAAGTACCTCAAACAGAAGAAATGTGGGGACTTTAAGAGGAGGAAAGAACAGGTATTGCCAAGATTTAGTTAACTAAATAAAAAATTTAAAGTACCACTAGAATGTCACTTAACTCCGTAACAATTCTTTTGTACCTCTCATCAATTATTCAACAATTTCTTAACATGTATCTTGGTAATTATTAAATGTCATAATCTCAATATGACTAATGCAAACTATATTCCACTCTTTAGAAGTTTTACTGTTATTCCCTATAGTCTTCAAGGCAACTGCTAAAGAAATAAGTATAAAAGTCCCTTTCTCTTATAACTTTGCTCTAATTGAAGCAGCAGAGAAAGATTTTTTTTGTTTATTTGGTCATCAATAGGAGATAGATGTGAAGTTTCTGGAGGGAGAAATTGTAAAATTACAAAGAACCATATGCAACATTGCTGACTTAGGCCTGGGCACAACCAGGAGATAGCAGACTGTACAATTTAGAAGATCATTTTGGTGTGCATATTCATTTAGCTGTTTCTAATTAGAATCCCTTGGTTAAGAATTCTGCTTCAGTATCTTCTCCCAAGTTAATCAATACCTTAATAAAAAAGAGTAAAATTAGAATAAAATGCTCAACTAAAGAAGAAAAATGCTTTTCTTCAAAAATTCAATGTCATAAGGGGAAAAAAAAGATAGAGGCACTGGATTAGATTGAATAGAACTAAAGAAACATTAAAATCAATGTAACGTGGAACCCTTGACTGAATCCTGGATCCAAAAAATAAGATATGAAAGGCATTTTTGAGATAACTGTGGACATGTAAATATGGGTGATATATAGATGTTTAGAATTAATTTTTTGGGGTGTGATACAGTATTACAATTATGTGGTAAAATCTTAATTCTGAGATAGGTATATGCTCAAGTATTTAAGTGGGAAGTGTTATAACGCTGGCAAATTAAGTTAAAATGATGTAGGAAAGGAGGCGGAGTCAAGATGGCGGTGTGGAAAGATGCGGAGTTAGCGTCTCCCCACAACTAGGGCACCTGCCGGCTGCTGGTGGGGGACTCTCATGCCCAAGGAGACGGGAGGAACTGCAAAGTGAACCGGTAGGACACAGGGTGACTGAGGGGGGGAGGAGAAGTGGAGGCCAGACAGGATCGGCACCCCTGAGGCCGGGTAGGTCAGAAGACACGGGCAGGAGGGACTCACCAGGAAGAGTGGGAAAGGAGCCTGCTGAGTTCCCAGGCCAGTCCCCTGCCCCCCAAAGTCCCCTCCAGGCCACGTAGGTCCTTGGGGGCACAGGAGGGAAGCCCAGGAGATCAGGAGGGGCCCTCCCAGACCAGAGGCGCAGGAGAGGAGAAGAGGGCATTTGCCCCACCACTTGAGCCCAGGAAGCCTGCTGAGCCCCTAGGTGAGGTCCCCTGCCCTCTGAGACCAGGTGTGGGGGGCAAGCCTGGGCCCCTTCTGTTCCTTGAGCCTAAGCTCCACCCCCCACAGCCCCCAGGGCCTTTTCCAGCCCTGTGGGTCCTGAGCATAGGCCCTGCCCACCACCCAAACCTCGCTCTTGCTTAAGCAACCCCTCCACAGCCAAGGCCCCTATTCCTTTTCCTTTTATCTCACCACTGGACCGACAGAGAACCTCAGACCCCAGGGAATATTCATCAGAGGTGAATATTATCCTTTATATTCATCAGAGGTGAATATTCCTTTATCTCACCCCAGGACCACAGAGGTCCTCAGCTCAGCATGAAGACCCAGCTCTACCCAATAAGCCTACAAACTCCAGTGCTGGGAGCCTCAGGACAAACCAGTAAGGTAGGAACACAATCCCCTCATTAAAAAAAAAAAAAAAGAGACAGCAAAAAACATGTCACGGATGAAGGAGTAAGGTAAAAACCTAATGGGCCAAATAAATTAAGAGGAAATAGGCAACCTATCTGAAAAAGAATTCAGAATAATGACAGTAAAGATGATCCAGAATCTCAGAAATAGAATGAAGGTACAGATTGAGAACATACAAGAAATGTTTAACAAAGATCTAGAAGAACTAAAGAACAGAGATGAACATAATAACTGAAATGAAAATTACACTAGAAGGAAACAATTACAGAATAACTGAGGCAGAAGAACAAATCAGTGAGCTGGAAGTCAAAATGGTGGAAGTAACTGCCGAGGAGCAGAATAAAGAAAAAAGAATGAAAAGAATTGAAGACAATCTCGGAGACCTCTGGGACAACACGAAACTCACCAATATTCGAATTAGAGGGGTCCCAGAAGAAGAAAAGAAAAAGAAAGGGTCTGAGAAAATATTTGAAGAGATTATAATTGAAAACTTCCCTAACACGGGAAAGGAAATAGTCACCCAAGTACAGGAAGCACAGAGTCCCATACAGGATAAACCGGAGGAAAAACACACCAAGACACGTAATCATCAAAGTAAAAAAAATTAAATTCAAAGAAAAACTATTAAAAGCAGCAAGGGAAAAAACAAGAAATGACATACAAAAGAATCCCCATAAGGTTATCAGCTGATTTTTCAGTGGAAACTCTGCAGGCCAGAAGGGAGTGGCAGGATACACTTAAAGTGATGAAAGAGAAAAACCTACAACCAAGATTATTCTACCCAGCAAGGAGGTCATTAAGATTCGATGGAGAGGGCTTCCCTGGTGGCACAGTGGTTGGGAGTCCGCCTGCCGATGCAGGGGACGCAGGTTTGTGTCCCAGTCCGGGAGGATCCCACATGCCGTGGAGCGGCTGGGCCTGTGGGCGATGGCCGCTGGGCCTGCGCGTCTGGAGCCTGTGCTCCACAATGGGAGAAGCCACAACAGTGAGAGGCCCGCGTACCACCAAAAAAAAAAAAAGATTCAGTGGAGAAGTCAAAAGCTTTTCAGACAAGCAAAAGCTAAGAGAATTCATCACCACCAAACCAGCTTTACAACAAACGCTCAAGAAACTTTGCTAAGGGGGAAACACAAGAGAAGAAAAAGACCCACAAAGACAAACCCAAACAATTAAGAAAATGGTAATAGGAACATACATATTGATTATTACCTTCAACGTGAATGGATTAAATGCTCCAACCAAAAGCCACAGACTTGCTGAATGGATACAAAAACAAGTCTCATATATATGCTGTCTAGAAGAGACCCATTTCAGACCTACGGACACATACAGACTGAAACTGAAGGGATGGAAAAAAGATATTCCATGCAAATGGAAAGAAAGCTGAAGTAGCAATACTCGTATCAGATAAAATAGACTTTAAAATAAACACTGTTACAAGAGATAAGGAGGGACACTATATAATGATCACAGGATCAATCCAAGAAGAAGATACAACAATTATAAATGTTTAGGCACCGACACAGCAGCACCTCAATACATAAGGCAAATGCTAACAACCATGAAAGGAGAAACTGACAGAAACACAATAATAGTAGGGGACTTTAACACCCCACTTACACCAATGGACAGATCATCCAAACAGAGAATAAATAAGGAAACACAACCTTTAAATGACACAAGAGACCAGATAGATCTAATTGATATTTATAGAACATTCTACCCAAAAGTGGCAGAATACGCTTTCTTCTCAAGTGCACATGGAACACTCTCCAGGATAGATCACATCTTGGGTCACAAATCAAGCCTTGAAAAACTTAAGAATATTGAAATTGTATCAAGCATCTTTTCTGACCACAATGCTATGAGACTAGAAATCAATTACAGGAAAAAACCTGTAAAAAACAAATACATGGAGACTAAACAGTGCTCTACTATACAACCAAGAGATTGAAGAAATCAAAGAGGAGATCAAAAAATACCTAAAACAAATGACAATGAAAACACGACGACCCCAAAACCTATGGGATTCAGCAAAAGCAGTTCTAAGAGGGAAGTTTATAGCAATAGAATCTCACCTCAAGAAACAAGAAAAATCTCAAATGAACAATCTAACCCTACACTTAAAACAACTAGAGAAAGAAGAACAAAGAAAACCTAAAATCAGTAGAAGGAAAGAAATCATAAAGATCAAAGCAGAAATAAATGAAATACAAACAAAGAAAACAACAGCAAAGGTCAATAAAAGTAAAAGCTGGTTCATTGAGAAGATAAACAAAATTGATAAACCTTTAGCCAAACTCATCAAAAAAAAAGGGAGAGGACACAAATCAATAAAATTAGAAATGAAAGAGGAGAAATCACAACTGACACTGCAGAAATACAAAGAATTATAAGAGACTACTACCAACAACTATATGCCAATAAAATGGACAACCACGAAAAAATGGTCAAATTCTTGGAAAGGTACAATTTTCCAAGACTGAACCAGAAAGAATTAGAAAATATAAACAGATGTATCACAAGTAATGAAATTGAAACCATAATTAAAAATCTTCCAACAAACAGAAGTCCAGGACCAGAAGGCTTCACAGGCG
Source organism: Aethalodelphis obliquidens (assembly GCF_003676395.1). Classification (NCBI taxonomy): domain Eukaryota; kingdom Metazoa; phylum Chordata; class Mammalia; order Artiodactyla; family Delphinidae; genus Aethalodelphis; species Aethalodelphis obliquidens. The sequence continues at coordinate 13,703,967 of NW_020837946.1, read as the reverse complement.
AATTCTATCAAACATTTAGAGAAGAGCTAACACCCATCCTTCTCAAACTCTTCCAAAAAACTACACAGGGAGAAACACTCCCAAATTTATTCTACAAAGCCACCATCATCCTGATACCAAAACCAGAAAAAGATATCACAAAAAAAGAAAATTATAGACCAATACCACTGATGAACATAGACGGAAAAAACCTCAAGAAAATACTAGCAAACAGAATCGAAAAGCACATTAAAAGGACCATACACCATGATCAATGATTGGGAATTATCCCTGGGAATTATCCCAGGGATGCAAGGATTCTTCAATATATGCAATCTATCAATGTGATACACCACATTAGCAAATTAAGGAATAAGAACCATATGATCATCTCAATAGATGCAGAAAAAGCTTCTGACAAAATTCAACACCCATTTATGATAAAAACTCCAGAAAATGAGCATAGAGGGTACCTACCTCAACATAATCAAGGCCATATATGACAAACCCACAGCAAGCATCATACTCAATCATGAAAAACTGAAAGCATTTCCACTAAGATCAGGAACAAGACAAGGATGTTCACTCTCGCCACTATTATTCAACATAGTTTTGGAAGTCCTAGCCATAGCAATCAGAGAAGAAAAAGAAATAAAAGGAATACAAATTGGAAAAGAAGAAGTAAAACTGTCACTGTTTGCCAATGACATGATATTATATGTAGAAAATCCTAAAGATGCCACCAGAAAACTACTAGAACTAATCAATGAATTTGGTAAGGTTGCAGGATACAAAATTAATGCACAGAAATCTCTGGCATTCCTCTACACCAACAATGAAAAATCAGAAAGAGAAATAAAGGAAACACTCCCATTTGCCACTGCAACAAAAAGAATAAAATACCTAGGAATAAACCTGCCTAAGGAGGCAAAAGACTTGTACTCAGAAAACTATAAAACACTGATGAAAGAAATCAAAGATGACATAAACAGATGGAGAAATATATCATGTTCTTGGGTTGGAAGAATCAATACTGTGAAAATGACTATACTACCCAAAGCAATCTACAGATTCAATGCAATCCCTATCAAACTACCAATGGCATTCTTCACAGAATCAGAACAAAAAATTTTACAATTCGTATGGAAACATAAAAGACCCCGAATAGCCAAAACATCTTGAGAAAGAAAAACAGAGTTGGAGGTATCAGGCTCCCCGACTTCAAACTACACCACAAAGCTACAGTAATCAAGACAGTACGGCAGTGGCACAAAAACAGAAATACAGAGCAATGGTACGGGACAGAATGCCCAGAGATTAACCCACGCACATATGGTCAACTAATTTACGACAAAGGAGGCAAGAACATACAATGGAGAAAAGACAGCCTCTTCAATAAGTGGTGCTGGGAAAACTGGACAGCTACATGTAAAAGAATGAAATTAGAACCCTCCCTAACACCATACACAAAAATAAACTCCAAATGCGTTAAAGAATTAAATGTAAGACCAGACACTATAAAACTCTTAGGGGAAAACATAGGAAAAACACCCTTTGACATAAACCACAGCAAGATCTTTTTTGACCTACCTTCTAGAGTAAGGGAAATAAAAGCAAAAATAAACAAATGGGACTTAATTAAACCTAAAAGCTTTTGCACAGCAAAGGAAACCATAAACAAGACAAAAAGACAACCCTCAGAATGCGAGAAAATATTTGCAAATGAAACAACAAAGGATTAATCTCCAAAATATACAAACAGCTCATGGAACTCAATATAAAAAAAACAAACAATCCAGTTTAAAAATGGGTGGAAGACCCAAATAGACATTTCACAAACGAAGACACACAGATGGCCAAGAGGCACATGAAAAGATGCTCAGTATCACTAATTATTAGGGAAATGCAAATCAAAGCTACAATGAGGTATCACCTCATGTTGGTCAGAATGGCCGTTATCAAAAAATCTAGAAATAATAAATGCTGGAAAGGGTGTGGTGAAAAGGGAACTCTCCTGCACTGTTGGTGGGAATGTAAACTGATACAACCACTATGGAAAACAGTATGGAGGTTCCTTAAAAAACTAAAACTAGAATTACCATATGACCCAACAATCCCACTACTGGGCATATACGCTGAGAAAACCATAATTCAAAAAGAGACATGTACCACAATGTTCACTGCAGCACTATTTACAATAGCCAGGACATGGAACCAACCTATATGTCCAATGACAGATGAATGGATAAAGAAGATGTGGCACTTATATACAATGGAATATTACTCAGCCATAAAAAGAAAACTGGAGTTATTTGTAGTGAGGTGGATGGACCCAGAGTCTGTCACACAGAGTGAAGTAAATCAGAAAGAGAAAAACAAATATATATTAACACATATATGTGGAATCTAAAAAAAAGAGGTAGACATAGAAAATGGACTTGAGGACATGGGGTGGGAGGGCGAAACTGGGGCGAAGTCAGAGTAGCATTGACATACATACACTACCGAATGTAAAATAGTTGGCTGATGGAAAGCAGCTGCATAGAACAGGGAGATGGGCTTGGTGCTTTGCAATGACCTAGAGACGTGGGATAGAAAGGATGGCAGGGTGGCTCAAAAGGGAGGGGATATGGGGACATGGCTAATTCACTTTCTTGTGCAACAGAAACTAACACAGTATTGTAAAGCAATTATACTCAAATAAAGAACTATTTAAAAAAATATTTTAAAAAATGCTGTAGGAAATATATACATATATGAAGGGAGAGAGGGAGAGCACAAGGGTGGAAATAAGGGTGCTTGAGCAAATGTGGCAAAGTCTTAACGATTATCTATTAGAGCATTTTTCACTTTTCCTGCAGATGTGAAAATATATAAAATAAAATGGAGGGAAAAAAACTTTTTAACAATCCACTTGGTTCATCTAAATCTGGTCACCTAAATTAATATACTCCAAGATAAATGGGAAGATTGTGGTGATACACACTGAATTATGATGTTTTTAAAAATGTGAGGGCAGGAGCTCACTCCCAGAGCCTAGCACAATACTCTCTGCATTTAAGAAGAGCATAACAAGGGTATGTGCTGTGTAAGTGGGTACCTAAGTATCTAGATGTATTAGGAGGAAAGGGACAGAGAAGGTGAGTGCTGGTGGTGGGGAAGGCTGTCAACTATAGAAATCACTGTAAAATACAACGAATCTAATTCTTTTCAAAGGTTGTGTTATTTGAGTAAATGCTTTTCAGTTTTTGCTTGAATGTCTATTACTGACCACAGTAAAAAGCAGCATAAGTAGGTAAGATCAGCCTCTCTGAATATTTGATTACGAGCCTGAGTACTTTCTCAAAAAGGCAAACATGTATTTTGACAACTTTAAAAACACTATGTGGTCACAATACTTATCACCAGAGAGAAAATTTTAACTTCTACAAAATATCAGTAAGAGCCAAGATAATCTAAGCACCATTTCAAAATGAAAAACATTTTTCTTTACAGAATTTTACAGCTGAAAAGAACTTTAAAAGGTCATCGAGTCAAATTCTTCATCATGTATAACTATATTCCTATTTTAATCAGATCTAAAATACTATACACACACACTTAACACCAAAAATTAACAATCTATGAAGAAGACTATTTTTCTGATAATCACAATAATATCTGACAATATTTGCAGGACACGATGGAATCTTGCATTACAAAGACACTTATTTATTTAGGATAAAGCAGGGTGAGGCTGGGTATTTCAGATATGTATCACCATATATCCTCCAAATCTGAAATTCAAGTAAGTCCTGATATCCAAAACCCATTTCTGCCCAAAACTATAGTCATATGTCTTGTACTGGGAGAAGAAGAAATTTTATTCCATGACCCTCCTTAGCACAGTTCTGTTTTATTTTTAATATACATGTGTCCCAAATATATGGATCAATTTTGGTGATGAAGATAAGATACAATGATAAGGTTTGCAATGATGGGACAAAGTAGTCAAGTCTGTAAAGAGAGACCACTCTGCTTTGAAAAGAATATCCAATTAGGGTCAAAAAGAAAAACAAAAGTATATTAAAATGTTCTTGAATCAATATATTCTGGCAATCAATTGTATATTTAACATTAAAATAATTTTAAAAAGACTATCTTTTATTAATACATAATGTAAAACCATTTTCAAATCAGAAAATTGTAGTCATTTAAAAAGTTAATCTTACGGTACAGACGTATTAGCTGTAATGGATAAACTAGCATTGGGAAGCTTACCTAATACTAGTTTTGAAACCAGGTAGCAAGCTACATTAGAGTTTTAAAAATCAGCAAAGGTAAAGTGCCTTTTTTCCTCCTTAAATGCATAGAAAATATACACCTTACATTGCTAAATATACAGTAAGTAGGACGTTTACCATCAACCTAAAAAAAAGCTGTACCAAAATCTGTTCACAACAGGGTTATCACTGGTTTTAAGTTAGAGAGAGAATATGGGTTTTAAAATTTTGAAACTTAGAAAGTATTTATCAAATATAAATAGTTGCATTTAAAGATTAAATTTTAAATAGGTAACTCCCAATTTTGAGAAATTTGTAAATGCTTTAAAATAGACATCAATGACTATCAGTTAACCAGTTAAAAACAATTATAAATACTAATATGTTCATAAAATTATATTTCACTTGTAGAAAACCATATGGAAATAAATACTTGTTCACATTATGAATGACTTTTTTAAATGCTTACTGTACTTGGATTCAACTGCATTTTGACAGGAATACATATCAATAAAAGTGCTTTATTTCTTAAGCCTATATGTCATGCAGCACCAGAAAAGCATTACTTTTTAAAAAATAGAAATCCAACAATTAAGAATTTTTTTAGAAAGAAGAAATATATATAATTTTTTTAGAGAGAAAAATATAATTCCAGATACCTGTTTGAATCTTGACTCTGTGTAGTTTGGATGTGAACTGATCATTAACTGTAAATATGTGACCATTTTCTATTTCCTTTGACTTGGGTTCCTTTGTGAGAACCCGCTGTGTTGGTTTACCACAGGCGAGGGACTGCAGGGCTCTAACAAGTTCTCTTTCAGGGATATCTGTCTCTTGTTGGATTTCCTGAAATTTCATCAGATTAACATAATTAGATTTTTTGAAAGATTAATTAGTAAGTAAAATTGACGAAGCAGTAATTAGAGAGGTAATTCCATTAAATAATTTACAACAAAGAACTTCCTGACTATTATGACTCTAAAATCTCACTTATTTGAACAAATTAGAGAAAAAGGTAGTTCAAATTACAAAATACTGAGAAGACATGTACTTTTTGTTTCAGAGATATAAAGCGTAGTCTAAGAATGTCATCCAGCAGAGATTATTAAGGGACCTGCTTTAATATTTAGGTAAAAAACAAAGTGTTAATCAACATATGATTGCTAATTTTATAAATACTCTACAATCATCCTCTCAAGTTTATCCATACTACTCTTTTGCTTAGCAACTTCTTTCCTAGAAATAATCAAAGTAAGAGTGACCTAAGGTCTTCCATCATACTACCAAAATTTACAATCCAAGTTGACCATTTTTACTGCCTGTATAATCAAATTAAGAAAAAAATTTTTTAAATACTTGGTAATTAATACTAAATATGAAAAGCAACATGAAATATGTTTTGAAGTGCAGGTGATAATTTTTGCTACATTATTATGGTATGAATAAAATGTAATACTGAAAAAAAAAGCAGTTCAGGAAAGAGTGAATCTGTAACTTTTAAATTATATTCTTTTTTTTTTTTTTTTTTTTTTGTGGTACGCGGGCCTCTCACTGTTGTGGCCTCTCCCGTGGCGGAGCACAGGCTCCGGACATGCAGGCCCAGCGGCCATGGCTCACAGGCCCAGCTGCTCCGCGGCACGTGGGATCTTCCCGGACCGGGGCACGAACCCGTGTCCCCTGCATCGGCAGGCGGACTCAACCACTGCGCCACCAGGGAAGCCCTCATTATATTCTTTTTATGTCAATGGGACAGTAAGAGAATTGTACATGTATATGATTTAGTCCCTTCACATCTACAGTACTGTATGGTGCAGCAAATCTTCGTATTAGGATACATCATTTTGATTCACATTGTATAAAGATGTTTTTTTCTCAAAAGGAGCTTAGGAAGAGTGGGTATAAAGATGGTGTTATTCAGAGTATGTAACTGATCTGGAGAGAGTTGTTCTCCCTTTCACAAGTCTCTGAAGAACAGTTTAGGCTTTTCTAAAGGACTGTCAGGTAAGTGAAACTGAAAGAAATGTGACCTTTAGTGATGACGATGCATGTTCCCTTGCTTCAAATGATCTCAGCATGTCTACATACTTTAGACATATAAATGTTAATCCCACCATATTAAATAGGTGCTACTAATAATTAGAATGTTAACTGTAATTATTATGTACATGATAAAAGTGACTTATTTACATGCATTATTGTTTAACCATAGTCAAAGAACCGGAAATACCTTCTTAGGTGGTATTTTAACAACTACAGATCATTCCTAGAGGTAGCTACAGATCTTATTCAAATTACAACGGCGTTATATCCTAATAAACTCATAGTACTGAATAAGCTGAAAATGCATTTAATGCGTGTAACCTACTGAACATCCTAGCTGAGCCTAGCCTACCTTAAACATGCTCAGAACACGTACCTTAGCCTATAGTTGGGCAAAATCATCTAACACAAAGCCTATTTTTTATAATGGTGTTGAATATCTCATGTAATTATTGAATATTGTACTGAAAGTAAAAATCAGAATGGTTGTATGGGTACAGAACGGTGATAAGTGTATCAGTTGTTTACTCTTGTGATCACCTAGCTGAGAGCTGCAGCTTGCTGATCCCAGCCTGGGAAAAGATCAAAATTCAAAGTACAGCCTCAACCGAATGCGTACTGCTTTGTGCCATCATAAAGTTGAAAAATCTTAAGTCAAACCACCATAAGTCAGGAAATGTCTGTACTGCAATTCAATGTTCATCCTTCTATACCATTTTTAAAAATACATCTACATACACACATATACACACACACACACATGAATACAAATACACATATACATGTATGTACATTAACACACTTACCTGTACACTAGTATCAGGGTTAAATATAAACAGGATCACACCATGTGAATTCTTCCATTAATTTCTTGATGATTTTGCATGTTTGCATAACGACATTAAAGCTACAGGAATTCCACAGTACTGCTCTATCACAATATGGAGATTGAGATGGTATCCAATTTTGTGATGGAGCGTGCATTTCTGCCTGAGTACAAGAGCTAGGTTTCTGAAGCAGATTTCCAGAAATGTACTTGTTTCCTCAGAGTTATAAAGATTTTACAGACAGTGACAAACTGCCTTTCAAGTTTCTTAACTACTTAACTTCACAGCAGTTTCAAGTATTCATTCTCTCTACCTTCAAACAGAGAACTGGCTTTTTCTTTTGCCTATCTATTGGGCTAAAAATGTTATCTCATTATTTTAATTTGTACTTCTATAACCAATAGGAGAAAAAAACATCTTTTTATGTTTACAAGATATCTGTAACTCTTCTTCTGTGCTTTATCTATTCATATTCCTTCCACGTTTTTCTATTCAACTGTTTTTGTATTGATTTACTGGTGCTCTTTATGTATTACAGTTTTCAATACTCTTACTTGCTGTAAATAATTTCTCCTAGACTCTTTTTTTTTTTTTTTTTTTTGGGGGGGGGGTATGCGGGCCTCTCACTGTTGTGGCCTCTCCCGCTGTGGAGCACAGGCTCCGGACGCGCAGGCTCAGCAGCCATGGCTCATGGGCCTAGTTGCTCCACGGCATGTGGCATTTTCCCGGACCAGGGCACGAACCCATGTCCCCTGCATTGGCAGGCGGACTCTCAACCACTGCGCCACCAGGGAGGCCCTCTCTTAGACTCTTTATCTTCTCTTTTAACTTATTTCATCATTTACATGTTTTATTACTTTTTACTTGGTTAAATCTGTCAGTCTTTTTCTTTGTGGTTTATGTAACAGGCTTGAAAAAAGGCCTTACTTATATCACGCTTATCAAAATATTGTTTTTTTCTATTACATTTATAGATTTGTACTTACATCTACCTGGAATTTGATTTTACATTTGATATGACATATGGAACTAAGTTCGCCATACTATTCTCCTTCCATTCCCACAAATGAAGTAGCAGTTATTTTAATTTAGTTTATTAGAAATAGTAAATATATCGCATTCCAAAAACCTCTCTATATACTCATCTGTTTCTGGACTATTTTGTTCAAATGACCTATTTGTCTACACATGTTAAAAACAATTTTAACTCTGAGGTATGTCTGGGTATTAAGACATACTCCTTTCCCTCTTACTGGGCCTTCCCATCTCCCAAATCCCTGCCCCTCTTTGCCTATTCTTGTGCATTTTCTTGCCCAGATGAACTCTGGGATCAGCCTGTCAAGTTTCACAGAAAAGAAATCTTCCGCAGATTTGGACTGACATTTCACTGAATTTATAGGTGACTTAAAAAAAAAAAAAAGTCCTTTATAACACATAGCTTTCCCTTTCAGGTACATTTACCCTTCCATATTCTTTTCTTTTATTGCCTTTTTCGATTAAGTCTTCTACTTTTTGGGTTAGAATGATTCCTAGAAAGATTATGATTCTTATTAAAACATCCTTTTTCTCATGTCATTTTCAGATTAATTCTGATGTAGAGAAAAGTTGACTTACAGTAAGTATGATTTATAGAAAAACTTTTCAACCAAACTCTCATTTCTCAGTTGATTATTACAGCTGACAATCATACTGTCGACAAACTTTGTCAACTCCTGATATTTATAAATTTCATTCCTTTTTCTTTCCTAGTGTGTTAATTAGGACCTGCAGAACAAGGCTGGATAGCAGTAGTAAAGGCAGGTATCCTAAATTTTTCCTAACCTTAATGGGAAGGTGTCTAACATTTTACTACTAATTACTGTTTGCTTAGGTCTCTCATTTAAAGCTTAGGTCTCTCATTAGATACACCCATATGCCATTAGGCATTTCTTTCTATTCTTAGGTGGCTAAGAGTCCCCCATCTGGAAATAAGAAGTGGGGACTGACTCTTCTCATGTGCTTTTTGCACATTTGTGGAAATCATTGATTTTCTCCTTGAAATGATGTCTGGTAATATAGCAGGTGATCAGTTAATTTTATTATTATTATAAAATCTCAGTAACTATCTGTTAACAAATTCCTTCTTTGTATTCCAGGAATAAACCCTGTTTGGACAGACTGAATTATTATTTCAATAGACTGCTGAATATAACTTGCTAATAATATTTTACTTAAGATTTGTGTATTTATTTTGAATAACCTATAGCTTCCCTTTCTTTTTTGTATTTTCCTTGTTCAGTGTTAGTAATAAGGTTATGCCAGCCTCAGATATTTCCCAAGAACAATTTGTGTATTTTGCTTTCTGAGTTTAAAGTTCCCTGTATAGCTTTCAATTTTAATTTGCTAATTGTGTTATTCAAATCTTCTATATCCCTCTTTTTTATCATATAGTCAATCAGTACACTTGTGAGGGATTTCTGTAACTGTGGAATTGTCTATTTCTCCTTGTACTTCCAACCATTTTCCTTCATATATTGTTATGCCACATTACTGACATAAGTTCTCGATGAAATATCAATTACCACTGCTGTTTAATGGTTTTCTATTCAAATTCTGTCTGACATTAATTTTGCTACTGTCTACAATTAGCTTTTATATTTCAGACTCATTCTCAGAAATTTTTGAAAAGTATAATAAAGAACATTCAGAAAAATGTATTAATATCCATACCTCTTTCAAAAATTAAATGCTACTACTAAAAATCTAAGGTACAGATTACCACTATATGTATTTCCGTATTTTAGCTGTTCTAAATCACAATACGGACTTCATTCCAAAAACTATATAAAAAGAGGAAAAAGCCTGAGTAGCCTGACTACTATGGATTAAATGTGACACTACAATAAATGTCACCTTTCGTAGGCAGTTTCCAAGATGGCCCACAATGATCCTGGTATGTTTTAACCTTGTGTGGTCCCCTCACTGCACCAGGGCTGACTTGAGTGACCAACAAAATAAGGAAGTGACGATACGTGACTTCCAAGGCTGGGTCATAAAGGCACTGCAGGTTCTTCCTGGGTCTCTTGGATCGCTTGCTCTAGGGAAAGTTAGCCACCAGGAGGCAAGGACAATCAAACAGCCATGTTTGGTAAAGCCCATGTGGAGAGAAACTAAGACCTCTTACCAACAGCCAAAACAAACTTGCCAGCCACGTGGAAGAAGGCGCATACCGATAGCATTTTCCAGCCCTAGACAAACATTAGACAACTGAAGCCCCAGCTGACATCTTAAACTCACGAACGAGTCCAAGCCAGAACCACCCAGAAAGCCCCTCCTGAATCCCCAACCCACAGATACCACGAAAGATAATAAACTGTTAGTGGTTGTTTTAAAACATGAATTTGAGACCTGTTGTGTAGCATTAAATAATGAATACACCATCTTACTGAACTTATAAAGAAAGAATATTCAAAGATAAGAGATCAGCTTCCTTTAGTAATTACTATAGTTAAATACTTTTAACTGTCTCCTCTAATTTGTGGCAATTTCTGTAAAAGAGATGTCTAACAAAACTTATGCGGCAGACTGACTATAAGCACATAGTGTGAGTAAAGACAAAAAACTTCATGTGCCTTTTCACTATTCCCTGGTTTGAGATGCAAGCAGCCAGAAGGTTTTGGAGCCATAGGAATGGCATTTTACATACGCCACTTATGTTCAGGCTTCTGGTTTGTGACTTAGCTAAAATTTAAAATATTACAGGAATTTTCTACTTAATTTTACCTTCTACCTAAATCACTGCTCACTAGCCTCACTGATCGCAAGCTGACTGGGACGAGAAAAGGAAGCTTGAACCACTAAAATTACTAGCAATTCCAATAATGGCTTAAGAAAATCAATTTATGTTTTTGTTTATCCCACTATTTTTGCCAGCTCTTTACAAAGTAGGGCTCTGAAAACCAACTGCAGCATTTATCAAGTAGCTTATTTTGTTTAAAATATATTGTCCATGAGAACAGCAGATTAAAACATCCAAGCTGTTAAAGACAATTCAATTCCACCTGTCTGACAAGGCTTACAATATTTGGGTAAGGTACTCAATACTTACTTAATCAATATTCTTTAGAACTCAATCACATTTAACTTGTGCTTGAAACTTAAAGTTATTCCCTAGGTAAAACACGCCTGGAAATTTATAAGAGCAAAACCTCTTGGCTTAGCCACTGACCTAAAAATAAAACACTTACGTTTCAAAATATTTCCTTGAGGTATATCACATAAAAACAGTCATCTCTTAACTATTTATCATCATCACAAAAAGGGAATATGGAGATGAGTATTAAAATAGGCCTAGAATTTAATCTTGCTCTTCATTTCAAACTTAAACTTATTTCTTCCTATATTCATTCACCTATGTCTGAAAATTGATTTTCAGTTAAGTATAAATATGGCTATAATTCTACAGCTTTTTAAAATAGTCATTCCTTATCTTTAAACTTACTAAAAATCACATGATCTTCATTTCAACTCCAACCTACTCATCAAAGGTATGGGAAAAGACTAAATGAATTTAATTCAATCAAATCATGACTTAATGGGAGAAATAAAAAGTATATTATAATATATATACTCTAAGAAAAAAAAAGAAAGTTGACACTATCAAAATAGTGTAAAATTAGCATAAGGATAGACATAGAAATTAATGAAATAGATCAGAGTGTGCAGAAATAGACCCACATACATATGGTCAACTGAATTTTTTTTTTTTTTAAATAAAGGGCTCAAAGTAATTTAAAGGGAAAAGACTAGTGTTTTGGACAAATGATGCTGAAATGAACAACTGAATACCTATGTGTGGGGAGGAAATAATTCTTAATCCTTACCTCTAACCATACCAAAAAAATTAACTTGAAATTGATCACAGGCCTAAATGTAAAAGCTAAAACTATAAATCACTTAGAAGAAAATCTTTGCAAACTTGGGATAGCCAATAATTTCTTAGATAGGATATCAAAAGCATGAACCATAAACATAAAAAAGTGGCCACTGGACTTCGTCAATATTAAAAAGTTCTGCTCTTTAGAATATAACATTAAGAAAATGAAAAGTCAAGTGACAGACTGTGAGAAAATATTCACAGAACATAGATTTGATTTGATGAAGGATTTGTATCCAGAATTTGTAAAGAACTTTTAAAAAACCCGATAAAGATATGAACAAAGAATTCACCAAACAAGACATATAAGTGGCATATGAACAAATAAAAAATGCTCAATGTCATTATTAGTCAAGGAAAGAAATTAAATCCACAATGTATACGTACAATTACACACCAGCTAAAATGGCTAAAATTTAAAAGACAATACTAAATTTTGGAGAGGATGTGGGGCAACTAGAACTCTCCTACACTTGCTGGCAGTAATGTAAAATGGTAAAAATCACTTCGGGATGCAGTTTGGCAACTTCTTTAAAAAGTTAAACATATAGCTCTATTCACTACAGTCTAGATCTGAGAACAACCCAAATGCCGGGTGAGGATCAGAAACAATTGGTTAAAATTCACATAACCAGTCCATACCTCAAATGTGTATTTTTCTCTATTATTGAAGAGCATTAATATGGTCATCTGGAAAGTGGAGACTTGCAATATATGCTTCCGCGTATTAGAGCCAGTTACTTGTGCCCCTCCAACACCAACTTCAGATCCATCTTCCTGTTTAATTTTTTAAATATAAAAATAGAAACAAGATATAATTATCTCCTAGTAACTTTAACAGTATATTTGAAAAATAAGTTCTGTAATGCCCAATCTCCCCTTAACAAAATGAAATAAACTCATTCCTATATAAAAAGGAAATGTTATTTTAAAAGTGTACGTGTAAATATGTGTGTATACATACACACGAAGTCTTTATTTAGGACTGTCCCATTTTTTTCCATTATGAACATTTTAATGTATCTGAGCAAGTAATGAGTAATTCCTTATATTTATAACTAAAATTATGTTAACAGTACACAATGGGATAATAATGGACTTATAAGATGCTACTGCCATTATACTACTACCCTAAAGTAGTATTAGGTTTCTTTCTGTGTGGTCTGATCATGGTAAGAGTTCAAATAATAGCATAGGATGGGAAGAAAAAACCTCTGCCATCCTTAAAGCCTATTCCTGCTCTATGATTTAGAAGTACAAAGTAGAAATTCAGTCCTCAATAATTAACATATGAATTATGTTTTTAAAACCTACTGATCAGTTTAATAAAACCTCAAAAGATAACATGATTATTTAGGAAAAAACCCTCTCCTTTAAAACAGAAACAAGAAAGCAATAATTAAAAGCTGAGTTCTTTAGTATGTATCCTTGACCTTCCCACTTACAGTTAAATATATAATAGTGTCAAACATTATTCAACTAACTGAACTCTAAGGACTATTTCCCACTTCATTAAATATAAAAATTAGAACATGTATATAGGCATCTTCAACAATATTAAAAAAAAAACTTTGGTATTGCAGTGACAAGTAAGATTTTAATTAAAATATTTAATGAAACTGTTACTTGCTGCCAAGATGACAACTTAGGTATTTTAATGTTTTTTAGAAGCTTTTTATTATTTTGCCATTTTAAGCCAAATGACCCTGATTTGATTTATACCAAGCAATGAAGTATATTATTACTCTAAACCTCACAATTTTACATATAAAAAAGCAATTACTTCTTTAAATAAAGGCACTTCTCTAATGTATTTTTTTTTTTTTTTTTTTTTGCAGTACGCGGGCCTCTCACTGTTGCGGCCTCTCCCGCTGCAGAGCACAGGCTCCGGACGCGCAGGCCCAGCGGCCACGGCTCACAGGCCCAGCCGCTCCACGGCACGTGGGATCCTCCCGGACCGGGGCACGAACCCGCGTCCCCCGCATCGGCAGGCGGACCCCCAACCACCGCGCCACCAGGGAAGCCCCTGTATTGTTAATTTTTAAATAATCACTTTAGCAACATTTTGTACATTTCACAAATCTTACGTGTTAGCTTTCCCGGTTTCAATTTATTGGAAATAAGGATTATAGGAGACTGAGAATTTTGAAAAGGAACTCATGGCTTTGTATGCCCTCAAATCCATTATTTTATGCAATATTACCTCAAATCTAATCTTATAAATAAAACATGTAATTATATTATTTATTCCATAAGGAAGGCTACTGGTATAGTCTTCATATTGTCAAATGAAGTTAGCAACTAAGGGAACAGAAATCAATAAATCAAAGCCGAAGTTTCCCTCTTTTTAATATTTGAAACAGGTAAGGAAATAAAAGAAATAATTTATCTAAGTCAACAAAAATCACAAATCCCTTCTGCAGACTAATTTTAAGTTACTTAATAAAAATACCTTCAAACTATTAATATTTACCTTTTTAACTGGTCCATAAAAGGTGGCGTTGAGATCGGCAGAACCCATGTGATGTTGGAGTGTGAGCTGTCGACCACTGTGTTTGGCTAAGTAAAACCTTCAGCAAATCAAACCATGTTTTTGAGAATCATGTAATTTATATATGTGAAATTATAAACTACCAACCCTTAACAAACATATATGCAAGGGAGACTTTAAAAGCTAAACAAAACCTTAGGAATCAAGTTCAGTTCCAATTTTTTTTTTTACAGAAAAGAAGCCCTAAATAAGGGGTGGGGGTGGCTGGGTGGGAAACAGACCTAAGAAACTTAGCTAGATATTAAGTGATAAAGGTAGCACACTAAGTACTTTCCACCAGTACATTTATTTGCCCCTGGCTGCTGCTCAGCCACCGCTGTTTATATGACCTCCTTTCTCCACAGTTAACCCAATAAGCAAGTCACCCCAAGCTAGTGTCAGACATCAACAATACAAAATATACTCCTAACCATGCACTAATGCTGAAGAAAGCAGATTGATATTCCTCTGAAAAGTTTATGCAATTCATCCTTACATATTAAATGCATAAAGGATAACATGAGATTTAAAAAATGGAGTATATACCCCTTCAATTGGGGACACTACTGAATGCTCAAATTTATCTAAATTCTGGACAATTTGTACTTAGAAATACAAAGTCTGATCTACATTTACCTTCTGAATATCTCAAAAGCATGTCTTGGTGCTGGTGGGATGTTGCACTTTGGTGTGGCTGACTGAGTGGGCCAATAACCTGTTGTGAGCACCCGAACTGTGAGATCAACACCACCTAAAGATACCTGTGGAAAAGAGAAGAAAATGTTCCCCCCTAATTAGCTAGGATGTGTTATCTGTTCCATACAGACACTGTGTTAGAGTTATCAAAGTAGTTATCTCCATATCCAACATTCAGCAAATAAAACACATCTTCTTAAAAGTTACACTCATCCAATGTTTTCCTAATTTTAACTATCCTGGCACATTTATAATTATTGCTTCAGATGCTGAATTTACAATACTGATCAAAGTTCCTAGCATATGAACAAAGTCTTACTGGTGTCATTGAAAAGTACAGAGATTTTGGTCCTCAAGATTTTTTTCAGATAAAATGTCAAGGGGCCATTATCAGTATCATTTTAGGGAAAATTCTAGAATAATACCTTTCATCTCAGCTTTTAAACATTTTTACCATCTTAACACAGAAACAACACATTTCTAATATCCCAGTCACATTTCAACTATATTGACCATAACCTCCATGCTTTCACATGCAGCTCACATTCTATCCTCTGTCCTCTGCATAGGACACTAGATCCAGTTCTACACAGCAGGTGCTCTATAAGCATTTGCATAATGTTTGACTACCTCTACAAAATATATGCTAGCATTACCATCACAATTAGATATTTTTTCTTTTTAAATAAATTACAATTTTAAGAAAACAAAAATAAAACACATCAACAGAAATTCTAAAGGGGGAAATATCTTTATTTTTAATATTCACAGCTTGTTTTAAACCATTATTCCATTTTTATGTAACCTGGATGATTTAGTGATAGAAATTCTTTAAAGAGAAAAATGAGTTTATAAATATCAAGAAGTATTCCACACTCAGATTTCTTCATAAATATCTAATAAATGATTTACTCTATTTTAAAGAAACTGAATCCAGAAATCTTACATGACACATAGGAGAGATGATCACAGCAGACTCTTAGATGATGAATGGAGAAGGGGCTGAGAACTGTTTGTACACTTGTAATTGGGAAGGGGGTCACAACTTGGTTCAATCCACCCAAGACAATGAAGTCTTTCATCTCTTTTCCCATATCTCCACGTCTTGCTCCCTAATCTTCAAGTCTTTCCTCAAAATGTCGTTTTTTAAAGGAGGCCTTCCTCGACCACTCTTCCTTGCTACAGATTTCCTCTATATCTCCTATCACCAGCTAAGGTGCTATGTAATTACTTATCTTGTTGATCATCCGTCTCCCAGATTGGAAAGTAAGCTCCAACATGGCAGGGATTTTTGTCTATTCTCTGCTGTATAACCAGTGCCTAGAAAAACGCTTGGCACAGAAACAATGAGTTATTTGTTAAATTAAAAAAAGAAAAAGAGGGCTTTCCTGGTGTCGCAGTGGTTAAGAATCCGCCTGCCAATGCAGGGGGCATGGGTTCGAGTCCTGAGCCGGGAAGATCCCACATGCCAAGGAGCAACTAAGCCCGTGCGCCCCAACTACTGAGCCTGCGCTCTAGAGCCTGTGCTCCACAACAAGAGAAGCCACCGCAATGAGAAGCCCGCACACTGCAACGAAGAGTAGCCCCCCGCTCACCACAACTAGAGAAAGCCCGTGCACAGCAACGAAGACCCAATACAGCCAAAAATAAATAAATAAATAAATAAATAAATAAAATAAATTTATTAAAAAAGAAAAAGAAAGAACCTCAAGGAACTATTACTCTAATGGTTTGGACCTTTTCTTTCTACCTCTCTTAGTAATATATATATATATATTTTGCGGTATGCGGGCCTCTCACTGTTGTGGCCTCTCCTGTTGCGGAGCACAGGCTCTGGACGCGCAGGCTCAGCGGCCATGGCTCACGGGCCCAGCGGCTCCGCGGCATGTGGGATCTTCCCGGACCAGGGCACGAACCCGTGTCCCCTGCATTGGCAGGCAGACTCTCAACCACTGTGCCACCAGGGAAGCCCCTCTTAGTAATATTTTTAAACCATTCAGCTTATTTTCCAAGATAGCACATGCCAGGGACAAGTACACAGAAACAGAGGTACCAGAAAAGTCTGTCTGGATGTGATATGATTTGCTGATATAAATAAACAGAAATACGATAGCAAGGTGGTTTTCCTGTTCCTATCCCCATTAAAAAAGTAAAACACAGGAAAGAAATGCACACTTAAATTTCCCTCAGCATAATAAATATGACTTATCTAATAAAATATACAAGTATTTAGCATTTTAAGAAAAGTACTTGTTAATATGACTTCTGAAAGTAAACAGAAGAGTCATTCTCTTGGTATATTTAAACAGGCCAAGAACCTTCAAGAAAGTTACAGAGAATTATCTGAGGATTGATGATGTTTTAAAAGGGTTCCAAGATTTCAGAAAGTTCAAGATTTGTTTTGATTCCTCTGTCACTTTTCATCAAATCTTTCTAATGAAGATTAAGGCTTAGGAGACGTAAAGCTTAAGATCCTTAGTTTAAACAATTACAAAATAGCCAATAATTGCATGCGAATAATGGCCTTACAAAGTGAAAGCTGCAACCAGATTAGCAGATATACAACTTTGAACATCTTGATAAGTACTCTACTTACTGGGATAACAAATTATGAAACAAATATTCCACCATAAAGTGCAGGATATATCTGAATAATCAAAATGAAAGAATAGAAAATGCACAACTTCATAACAATAGAAAATAACAAAAGCAAACAATCTGATGAAATGATCACGTTGAACAATCATTCCCTCTTTTTTAAAAAGTGCAAGAGAGTGGTCGAGAGTAAATAAAGACCGTAATTTTCTTATCAAAATGCCTTCAACTACCACAGATAAGGTAATTAGACAGCTAAAAAAATAGTAACGGTTCTGGACACATCCGGGAACATTCCTTTACATGGTTTCAATACAGCATTTATTCAGACCAGGTTATCTCCTTATAGCTCTTAAATACGTGTAACATTAGTGGAAGAAAAACAAAAAAAACAAAAAATGTACCATATGAAAATATGATTTTATCAATGCATTAGACAGAGAAGCACAAATCCCTGAACAATCTAAAAGAGAAAAACATCTAGGATAATCACATTATTCAGTCCCTGCCCACTCAAATTTCTATTTATCACAGAGTCTATCTTTCCTGCTCTCAGCCTTTCTCCACTGTAAACATCCGAGGCAAATCACACAACTATTTATAACAAAGAGGAAACAGAAGTCCCTCTGAGTCAGAATGTCTTAATATATATAAATGTCCATTTCTACAGAATTAGGTATTTTCACATATTTTGTTTGTGATGAGACCTATGGGACCAGTAGAAGTGATGATCTTATATTTAAATATCAAAGAAAAGACCTCCAATTTTTTTTAAATGGTTGTGACATGTCTTAATTATGAAGTAGTATACTGTCAGTTGAGAAAGAAAACATTAAAGAAAAAATGTGGAGTTCTCTAAACTTAAAGTTACAGTTGAAAAACAGTTTAAAAAAAAAAGAAGAGAGAAGGGAAAATTCTGAACTTAATTAAACCCCACTGAATCTTCACAAAACCCCACTGGACTCCAAGGCCATATAAGTTGCAGCTTACTGCCTTCTGGGAATCACAATACAAAACCACATTTATAACACACTAGCATCAGTGTTTTTATACTCAGTTCACCCTCCACCGACCCTGAGGATGTCAGGCCCATTTATCCTGACATTTCAGATGAATAAGAATACTGACGTACAGGAAAATCAGGTAACAATTCTAAGATAGCACCATCCTGGGGTAAAGTAAAAGGAAGAGCATTAAAACTCAGTAAGCTTGCATAAGCCTGGTATTCTTTCCCTAACCTAAAAATGGTTATAACAGCAGAATCACTATTTATTAAATTTTCAGTATATTCCTTCAAGTGGGGAAGATAAACTAAGTTTTATAAGAATAAGAAAAAATATTTTAAGATTAATAGTTAGAAAAAGCGGTTATATGGGAGAAATAATTTTTAAAGCACTCACAGACAATACATATGTTGTCACTAATGGCATTTAAAGAAATGACATGGGGTGGGGGGAAGGATAAATTGGGAGACTGAGATTGACATATACACACTACTATATATAAAATAGATAACTAATAAGAATCTGCTGCATAGCACAGGGAACTCTACTCAATACTCTGTAATGGCCTATATGGAAAAAGAATCTAAAAAAAAAAAGAGTGGATATATGGTATGTACAACTGATTCACTTTGCTGTACACCTGAAACTAATATAACATTGTAAATCAACTATACTCCATAAAAGTTTTTAAAAAAATAAATAACACCAGCAATTCAGTTATCTGATTGGATGAAAATGCCCATTACAGAAGACTTTACATAAACACATTTACATAAGTAGAAATTAATGAAGAATCTTACCCCAGTGGCCTGTAGATGTTGCCTGAACTCATCCATAGTTGTGTTTGAGATGCTCATATCCCTAAACATTCCTTCCAGTTTTGATGTGAATTGACATCCACATTCAGTCTGTGGAAGAAAAACAAATATACACAAATAAATGATGGATTTTACTATTAGAAAATGTACAAAGAAACTCTTCCATGTTACTGTCATCCTTCCTAAATCTTTCCAATAGTTGTTCTATGTCTGTGGATACCAACTTCAGTGTGATTAAGATTAATCCAAGAATTTTATTTTAAAATGCAAATTCCCAGACTCTCTGAGATTCCCATAAACCTCACTGAAGGCAGTGCTCAGAACTCTTATGTTTTCAGCAAGAAACACTCATATCAGGTGATATGGGTACAAGTAGTCTGTGGACCACACTCTGTGAAACAGAACTATATGGTGATATTCCCTTTATTGTTTCCCTTGTACTAATCCTCCCCCAGATCTCCATGAATGAATGTATCTGCCACACCAAGAGAAATTCCAGCACACTGTGAATGTCCCAGAACTTGAACAAATCTAAGTACAGCCTGCTCAAAAAAATCTAGTTTTATTAATTTAGAGAAATAAGTATTTTAAATCAATTAAGTATTTCCCAGTCACATGTTGCTGGTGCTCAATTATGTGATAATCATTAGTGACGTGCACTCCAATCCATCTTTTTTTTTTTTCCATTCCATCTTAAATACACCTTACCTTTAACTTAGAAATCATATTTTTTTCAGAGTCATCAGAAACACTTTTATTTGTGAGAAGTCTCCTTGCCAAGTGTTGTTTATAGTAACGTTCAAATACATCTTTTTCTTGCATAAACCTAAAAAGGACCATTGCCTTATCCAATATTGTTTCTACTTCTTGTTCTGTTAGCTGCAAACCATTGAAAAGACAATTTAACAATTACACAATTTTAGTTCTACAAAAACAGCATCACAGTTCAATAGTTTAAAAACACTGTTTGATAACAAACATAAACATCTGGTTGAGATATGTCAGAAGGAGGGATCTAGTGCGAGAAAGTGCCTCCTACTTTATCTAGTAGCACGACTCTTAAATCCTCATCTAGTGCAGCATTAATCAGGGGCTGGAATGGAGTTCCACTCCCTAGTGGGCTACCTCTGAAAGGGAGGCATGAAGTGATACATGGCTGGATTAAAGGATGACTGAGAACAGAAGAAATGAAATTTTAATCACATAAAAGAATTTTACCATGCCCTTGCATAGTATCTAGGCAGAAACTTACATGGCCATAAGACAGATATTTTTATATAAGCTCATTCAAAATCTAAATTGTGCAACCAGAACGGTAATAATGTTATAATTCCAAAAGTAAAAAGGACTCTTGCCCCTAATCTTTTAAATAAGGGCAAGATGATACTGTGGCAGGTTGTATTAAGCTTATATTAAAAATATGGTAGACTACTCAGCTGTGTATTTTCTATTTGGTGTCCTTAGTAATCTTCCTCTTATTTGTTTCTTTGTTATAGCTACCTATTTGTTGCTTTGCCCTTCTGTCTCACAAATCCCAAGATGAAGTCAAGAAGACCAATTCACGTGTGATCACAATCTGCTTATTTTGATTTGCTGTGCTGGAGTGAGCTTCCAAGATCCCAGATATATTATAAAGGCTTGAAACTGAGCTTCCATATATGCTTTCGAACTATTTTCTGATACCTATTCTAGTCTGTGCCTTCAAATTTTTGGCACTCAAGTATTGTTTGATACGTAACCCCCAGAACCAGGTGACAGCAAGCAACATTCTATGTGCCACATGGATAGCTGTATTCTAGTTCCTTGTTATCTCTATAGCATATCTAACCCTCACAATCTCAAGTCTATGGATGTGTAGTTGTTTTTGATGCCAGTTACACATTCAATGAAATGTCAAAGTACTTTTGACCATTTCAAATACTTGAAACAATCCTTTCAAATATCACAGTGCACATTTAAGCACAGCAAAGGAGGACTGTTTAATTTTATATCTACAAAATTCCCTAATTTTATATTTTATTTCCTAATTTTATATCTACAAATAAAACTTAATATATTTTCAAATGCATTAATACTTACCCCTTTGACTCCCTTTTTCAGCTTATCATCAATAAATAATGAGAGGTATTCAGGGGACCTGGAGTTGAGGTTGAGAAAATACTCAAAGTCACCCGCAATAGTTTGTTTAAAGAGCCGGTCGTTATTAAACGATTCCTGGAGGAAGCGATCAAACCTACTCTTCAGATCCAATAAGCCCTTCCAAATAAAAACAAAGAAACTTAGGATACATTATAATAACTTTTCTATAAACAATACATGTGTAACTACACACGTTTAACTTTGCTGGTAATAAATGTGTGCATTCAGTGTTAAACTTACAGATTCTATATTGCTATTTTCAAGCCTGTTTCTAAGCCTGTTAAAAATGTCAGTGGTGAGAGAAGTATTCTATCTTCCATTTATGTATTATTCTATTAAAGATGAACCAAAGATTCTCCTCACTTTTTCTCCCCACCTTCCTCTATCTTGACTGAATGGGTGAGCCTGAGAGAAAATTAGCTTTAAAAATACATAGAGAAAGCTTATTCATATTAAAATATGAAAAACTTGAGAGCGTAATATATTTGTTGTACTGCTTGAAAGCAAAATATCTTGAACCAAAAAGTCACTAAAACAGTTATTTTTTCTTGAACACACTAAGGTAGTATATGAACTCTAAAGCATACAAAAAAGTAGAAAGAACTTTCATTCTTGAGACTATTTAAATAGACTTCTTCATCAGACAAGCTCATAAATGAAAAGAAGTGGGTGAGTTTGTATCCCTGATATAAATATACATGCTTTCCAAAATTCTAAAATATTTAGGATAATTACATATTAATTTACCACTGGAAAAATTAAGTCAGAAATACATACTACATAGCTTTGTAAAAGTGACCTTTTTAGCACTTGTCAAAATTACTTTATGATAAAGAGAATCTTCTGTATTTACTCACCTGGATATAGTCAACGGGATTCTTTCCTTCTCCTTCCTCAGAAACAAGGGCTTTACCTTGTTCCCTCAAGTAGGAACTCATACACTCACACATTGTTTTCAAACCATTTGGCACACGACTAAATAACTTGTACATGCAAGCAAGGTCTGCAATCAGAACACACACACAAATTGGCTACATTAAAAATTAAGAAAAGAAATTTGAATCCCTGTTCATGCTAATTTGCGATACTTAAAGAAGCTTATTTCTCCATTATGATCATTTGCTGACCACATGAAAAACTATTAAAAAAAAAACCCCAGGAAAACAGGGAAAAAAAGCTAGTTAATGGTTATTATTGCAATTTACAAAATACATCTTACAGATGAGATACTTTAAAAGCATCAATAAAATGTCATAGCAAATTTTAGTTTACA
This sequence comes from Aethalodelphis obliquidens, assembly GCF_003676395.1. NCBI lineage: Eukaryota > Metazoa > Chordata > Mammalia > Artiodactyla > Delphinidae > Aethalodelphis > Aethalodelphis obliquidens. The sequence goes on along the minus strand of NW_020837946.1, from coordinate 13,680,889 downwards.
TGGAAGAGATGTCCAAACAGCATAATAGTCACAAAAAATGAAAACTGAAGTTTTGAGTTCCTACATAATTTAGCCTATATAATTCTAATCTAGAATCTAGTTAATACTGCAAAACAACTGTCAAAAGGATAACTTTAACTGTGGTATACCTGGCAGTTAATGTAATAAAGAAGAAATTTAAAAACGAATTAAAGTCTTACAGATAATTTTTAAGTATATCTGTCTCAAGAGTTCAAATGACAACCATGACAACAAATAAAATTAAATATACTAGGATTTATTTCATTACACATCATGGTAAAATTCATGTGAAATTTACAGCATAAATTCCTATTCTTTAATATTTTCCTCAGAGCAATCCCTAATATTTCCCAGGTGTTGACCTAAGCCAATATGTATATTTTAAAAATTGGTTTATCTCACTACATTGTTTTTATTTAGAAGGAAAACTCTGGACTCTATTTTTTACAAGATTAAAATGTGGAGTTAAAATACTGCTTTTCCATATGTCTAATGTATCTATGAAATAAGAATTTACTGGGAGGCTATAGTGTCAAAACTTTACAATGATATAAAAAGGCTTTATGATTGAGAACTTTTAAATATGGAGTTAGTACAGCAGTTTCTAGATCAGTGGCTGGAAAACTGTTTTCTGTAAAGCACCAGAGAGTAAATATTTTAAACTTGTGGACCATATGGTCTCTTTTACAACTACTCGATTTTGCCATTGTAGCCATAAAGAAGCTGCAGATAATACATAAGTGAATGGGCATGACTGTGTTCCAATAAAACTTGATTTATGGACACTGAGATCTAAAACTTATATAATTTTCATGTGTAATGAAATATTACTTTTTTTTTTTTTCCAAGCAAACTGATAGTGGGCCAGATTTGGCAGACAGGCTATAATTTGCCCACCCTGGTCTACATTTATAAGAGCAACTTAGATCTTAAAACTGAAGTTGTATGTATTTTAAAGATACCTGGACACAAGTTTTACAAAAAGGGCTTCAAAATTTGTTTCAATGACTTTCAAAAGCAAATTTCATTAAAAAGTGCTTTCATCAATAATATATGTCCAAAATAATCTACACACAGCAAATCTGACAGTTTCTCACATTTGTTATAAATTACAACCAAGTTTCCCATGTTAAAAACAAATATTACAAACAATAATTTATGAACATATATACTACAGTAAACTTGGCATATCAAATACCTCATGACAAAATAGTTCCCAACTTTGTCTACTTTGTTCCTATGTTGTTACAGTTTTGCTTAGTCACATGTATATTTAACAGTATGTAAATTAATACAATTTCATTATATGTAATACACTGTATATAAATAAATGTATGGCTTAGTGGAGAATGTGAAAGAGAAAATGAAAAATATGCATCATTCAAAAATTAAATATCATTATTTCTGTATACACTTCATAAAACAATAAAATGATACCATTCAAACTTAATTTCATAATGTTATCTGCATTTAATTATCAATCCAACTCATCCTCCGTTCATGGTGGGAAAAAACTTTTTCACTTTCTGATTTATGAGATACTTGGCTTCATAATGGTGAAGCTGTGTCTCTGACATATTCTTGACATACTGCTCACGAGCAGGGCCTAGCATAATTAAAGATACTCTGCAATTAGGTTTCTAGTGGAAAGCCAGGAAAACTGAAGCCATGATTTTAAAATTTAATTTAGAATCACAGAAAGCTGCTTATTTGTGGAGAACATTAAGTACTAAATAGAAACTATGGTAAGTGGCTATTCTGATACTCCATTATTTATGCACTTATTAAGCACTTGCCATGTGTTAGGTATACTTAATGCCTTTAACACAAGTCTCCATGCAGGTTACAGTTACTATAATTCAGGTATGCTCAACAACCTCCCCATCAAACATTTCCTAGCTTCTAATCTCCAAGCCCATTTCATCTCCCCTCCTCAATAATCCCCACCCAAGGTGACTAAGAAAGCATTAACTCAATAACTAAACAGTACATTAGAAAATTGAGGGCTTCCCTGGTGGCGCAGTGGTTAAGAATCCGCCTGCCAGTGCAGGGGACACCCTGGAGCCCTGGTTCGGGAAGATCCCACATGCCATGGAGCAACTAAGGCCACGCGCCACAACTACTGAGCCCGCGCGCCTAGTGCCCGTGCTCCGCAACAAGAGAAGCCACCGTAATGAGAACCCCGCGCACCGCAACGAAGAGTAGCCCCCGCTCACCGCAACTAGAGAAAGCCTGCGCACAGCAATAAAGACCCAACGCAGACAAAAATAAATAAATAATTTTTTTTTTAAAAAAAGGATAGATTCTCATTTTAAGTAAAGGAAAATGCTTTTCATAAAGTCCTATCTGCCAGGGACCAATGATCAGGGTCATCAAACTATGGTCCATGGACCAACTACAGCCCCGCTGCTTGTTTTTGTACACCTCACAAACTAAGAATGGTTTTCACATTTTTAAATGTTTGAAAAATAAAAATCAAAGTTTTATAGGAACACAGTCAAGTTTAATTCGTTTGTGTTATTGCCTATGCCTACTTTCTCACTATTACAGCAGAGATGAGTAGTTTACTGTCTGGTCCAAGCATCTAAAATATTTATTATCTGGCCTTTTACAAAAAAAGCTTGCCAATCCCTGACAGACCATAGGCATCCAGGAGTAGCTTATTTTAGAAAACATGACAAACATCTTTAAAAATCATTTTTGTTTTGCTTTTATAAAAAAGGTTTACCAGAAGGGTCTTTTAAAAAGTAACTTTCTCTAGTTTAATAAAAACAATAAATTTACATACAACTTTTTAGGAACTTAGCACATATATAGAAATATAACCATTTGAAAACACAAGGCAAAGATTCCACTAGAGAAAGAATAGAACAACCTCTCTGCTTACCATCTTTGTTTTCCCTCCTCTTACATCCTCCTCTTTTAAACTATTAACTTAAAAAAATTTTTTCCCATTCCCTACCTATGTCATGACCCAACAGGCAATATGCATTTATTTTATAAGAAATACATGGCTAAAATATTGCTAAGACTTCATCTAAGAGCACCAAATTTTTTTATTTTTAAGTACCATATCAGTGACTTATCCAGTCATAGTTTTAAAGAAAATCTTCAGAAACTGAAGAGGACAACATGACTATTCTTTACAATTTCTCCTTGGGTACTTGTTACAAAATAACATTTTAGGAAAATCAGGTAAATAGCCAAGAAGAGTAAATGTTACAGTTACCTCCAAAATGTTTACTTTTAAGCAATTCTCCTTTCTCCTCTTTCATTCTATAACAAGATATCCAATCTACTAATTTATCTAAATATGTCAACATGGAAGACACATATTTTTGCATTTTTGGTACCCTTATCACAACTAACTCCCAAAGAAATGCTTACAAAAATTTTAAGATCGGAACTTCAGGTTGTAAAAGAATCACAAAAACTACAGGAGAGTGTGTGGGAAAGAGGAGTCTAAACACCCTGGTATAGAAATATAAAGTACAGGAATAGGTGAGGATCATTGACCTTATAAATAATATTAATCTTCTTCTTTTTTTTTAAGCTCTTTTATTTTCTCCTCTATTTTTTTTTTCTCCCCTTTGGTGCACCGTGTGGCTTGTGGGATCTTAGTTCCCCAACCAGGGATCGAACCTGTGCCCCCTGCAGTAGAAGCACGGGGTCTTAACCACTGGACCGCCAGGGAAGTCCCTAAACTTACCTTTTGGGTTAAGAAAAACAAAAAGTGAGGAGACTTAGGATGAAAGAAGAAAAAAAGCCGCTTGATTCACTAGGAATATCTAAAATCCTCATTAATACGTGTGAAGTAACAACAGTGATAAATTAATGACAAACACCACAACTTCTTGAAAATTGACATTCATAAACTACAATAGGAAAAAAAATACTGAGAACCTGGTAGAACTATAAGAATTTAATTATTTTTCAACTGCTAACACTTACCTTCTGTCTTTCCGTTTTTCAACATATGTACTAGCCCCGAATTCTCCATTTCTACTATAGTTTTCATGTGCTTGGAAATGAGTTCCCTCTCAACCACCTTTACAATTGGCTCTTCAGTTGATTTGTCAAGGCAGTGCATCACTCGTTCTATTTCTTCATTAATTCTAGCTTCTACTTTCTTTATATATACTGAAGCACTGTTTTCTGCTAAAAATTTCTGGCTTTCCATCTGCAAATAAGAAGCATGATTTTTTTTTTTTAAAACACAGAAGCAAAATGTGCTTCTGCTTTTAACTGGGTTTCTACAGTTTCTCATAAACCAAACTAAATATCCCAAGCACTATTAACATTTTATATACTGTCTTATTATATATATTCATATAGTCCGAATTATACCCTTTAAAGCATTACTTACATAAGACTTAATTAATACATTATCCTTAAGCAGCGTTTTTCAGACTTTGCCAGTGTATTCCAAATAGCAGAAAAAGTAAGCACACGCCAGTGAAGATCAAAAGTATAGAATGAAGCATCTGACCCCAAGTGAGAGTGGGAAATTCTTCTTTGATTTGTTTTATTGTAAAATTATGCCTAAAAAGATTCATCATGTTTATCATACAGTTTTGCTGGCATACTGGTAGTTACTAAAGTCCTCCTGCCACCCCACTCCCGCTCTCAAAGGAATATATATAAAGTTTGGGAAATAGAGCTTTTGAGTTACTATTAATCTTGTCTTCTAACACCAGCCTTAGAGAAATTCCAGTAAATTTTAAATGTTGGCTCAACTGACTTCAATCTCATAGTAAAATTAACAAATATACCTAAGAATTACATAAAAGATGTATTAATATAAATTATGTACAAAATGTAATAACATTTCCCATTCTCTTAATAAAAAGTAGTTTATACCAAATGTACAATGGATGGCTAGTGGGAAGCTGCCGCATAGCACAGGGAGCTCAGCTCGATGCTCTGTGACCACCTAGAGGGGTGGGATAGGGAGGGTGGGAGGGAGGCTCAAGAGGGAGGGGATATGGGGATATATGTATACATATAGCTGATTCACTTTGTTATACAACAGAAACTAACACAACATTGTAAAGCAATTATACTCCAATAAAGATGTTAAAAAAAGAAAGCAGTTTAAAATAATCAAGTTTCTAAGAATAAACATTAACACACCAAACAAAAATCTTGGTGAGACCGTCACTTCACTGTCAAAACTGTATTTTATATATACACACAGATATATCCATATGCCACTGTAACACACTTTGGGATCCTGACAATTAATCACCTACTGGTATTTCTATATTGTAATGAAGGTAATCAAAACAAATGCAAACGTCAAAAACGTTGCCAGAAATATCTAGAAGTAGTTGCTGTGTTACCAGAAAATAAAGCCTGTTTCCTACATTATAAAATTAATAGTTCATGAAGTATGGTCCAGGCTCACCAGTACAGGCCACACAAAGCTTCCTGATGGCTACAGGCTGATTTCTGAAAAGCGGCCTGGGGGTTACGCCAGTCCAAAGGACACCAAAACCCACCAAGTCTACTTCTATACTCATCCGATGGCTTCTACGAATGACGCACTGTAGAGTTATTGTATCGTTCTATTCATTTAGTTCTTTAAAAGGTTATTACTAAAGTTGACCAGTAAAGTCTACTTTAGCAACACTACAAAGCTCCTACTATAAATTGCTCAGATAGTTGAGGCTTTCAGGAAGAACGCCTGATTATCATGACCTTATAAATATTGTCTTATCATTTGTCGTAGTACTCAGTAATTGTTATTATCATTTCATTACAAAATAGTACCGGTTTAGCTTTACTTTCAGCAACGTAGTTGATTCGGGGTTGTACATACTGCTGCAAATTTTTATCAACTGTAATTACTGACTTTTAATTTCCTAATCAACAGCTCTTAAGACATATATATGCCTTATGGGATCATAAATATATCTATATTTATTTTACTAGTAACTTATATTACCAAAAAGCCTGAACAGTGAAACTTCATTGGTGATGTACTGCCTGCGAATCTATGGTAAATAATTAGTAACATATAAATATAATAAAATTTAAGGTTATTTCTAAGTTTATATGTTTTATACATATAATTTTAAAAAAATCACGTAAGTCCAACCTCTTCGACTTATTTTCAGACAGTTCCTTCACTGGAATGTGAGACTGTGGGGTAGGTGTGCTGAAGGGTGTAATTTGCACCCTCTTCCCCAAAGGGCCTCAGTACGAAAAGGTCAAAATGCTTAAATTACTAACTATATTCAGTAATTTTAAGAACATCTTAAAAGAGTATTTATTTATATCTCACTGATTACCTGAAAAAACTCTGCAGACATTTCCAAAAAAGGAGCCTCAAAATCTTCTTCATAGACTGATCGTCCTTCGAGACCTAAAATCATTAACATCTGGCAAGCATTTCTTATTGCGCCTCTGTCAAAAGAAGTTAAACCACTTGATAATAAAAACACATTAAAGATTCATGTAAAAGATGCAGCAGAAGTAGCTAGAAAAACTTTCAGAGCAAGTTTTTTTTAACCAAAGTGACCAATCTCCCATAAGCAACTAATTTATAACATAAGGATTTAGAGTAATTTTAATTGGAAAGCCTATCTTGACTGCACAGCTATTTATCTCAAGTTGTTCTCATGCTGTTGTAACTTAGGATTTTTGAAGAAAATATGTTTAAAATGACTAAATATTCCTGTGTATTTAAAAGTGCAAAAAGAATAAACAGCCTATCAGGAAGCAGGGAGGAGAGAGGGAGTCTACAGCACTTGACATGGGTACAACGCACAGTTACTCCTAGGCAATATAATTTTTTTGCACCAAATGGCTTTTGGGCAATCGTGACCAAGCACCAAAGCTGAAATAAAAAGAACTTTACAAGTCTTCCTCTAACAGCTGCTTTGAATACAAAGAAGCAAAGAAAGCAGGCTTGCATGTTTCAAGCCACTCTGGCTGCAGTGTCACAAAAATGGCACTGCAACAATGTTTGGGGGGGTGGAATATGACTTAACAAAAGGGGTACAAGAGTTCTTAGTCATTTTAGACTATGTTCAACATTTTTTTCTTCAAAGACCTTAAAAATAAATGCTAGCCAAAAGCCCTTTTAAAGAAGAAAAAAATATTATCAAATAGCAAACAAACAAACAAACAAAAAACAGCATAAAAAATACATTAAAAATCAAAAAGACTAATGGCTGATTTGCTTTTTAAAAGTATATTCAACAAAAGCTTAGGATAGTTTCTTCTAAAAATAAATGTGTGCTTTTTAGTTACAATCTAGCTAACTTTGTTAACTGTGATATAAGGTTTTTGAGTATTTTCATAATATGCTGGACAATCAAACTTTAATTTACTTTAATAAAATTAAGACAGTGAATCGATTCTCAAGATATAACCACTAAAAACCAAAACCCAAAGAGTAAAAAGATTATTATACCGGTCTACAACTTCTCCTTTCCGCTCTCTGGCAATCATATCCAACAGCGTTTGTCGTAGGTGATCCCTAATACACCCGTAACGTACAACTTGATCTCGAAAAATAATTAATCCCAAATTGTACACATTCTCCACATTATTTTGTTGTACGTACACACGGTCCTGCAGTTAAAACAAAATCATAATATAAACATTAGTACAACTCTTGCGAACATAAAAATAATCCTTTTGAGTTACAATAATAAAGGAAATAAAATTCCAAAAGTGGTCAATTTTGCAGGTGAGAAACACTTCAAGCAACATGGAATTTTCTAGTACCTCCTAAGTTATATAAAAGTTATATGTAGTAAGTCCTTACAATTTACAATTGCTACTGAAACAATGGCTATAGGCGGTTGCCCATTTGCCCTAAGAAAAAGGGAGGAAAAAGGCAAGCACCCCACCCAGGGAGAGAGGCAAGTCAGCAGAAAGTAGAGGAGAAAGGTAGACAGCAAGGCAGGCAGAACTTCCTTTCTCCCAAAGTCATACCATGCACAAATATGGTTCTTATTTTCTTAAATACTGTACCTGAAGATCATATTCTTTAAGTAAAATTGAGAGCTGAATGAAATACAGATGCATGTGACTTAAGCTGATTGTTTACTGGTAAATGTTGAAAGGTTCTAATGCTTATAACAGAGTAGCATTCAGTATTACATAATTAAAACACCCCTAGCTACTGCCGTTTCAGATTATTTACTGGTAGTCATCTAACTTTCAAGTTCTTACCAACATGATTACTGGTGTCTCACTTAATAGAGTACAGATAATCCAGAATTATTGGCCATAAAAGTCCTATTTTGTGAAATATTTTAAAATCCGTATTTACACCAAAATACACTGAAATAAAACTACTGTTCTTAATTCACAAAAGGATTAGTAACAGAATTCCTTTCTGTTCTTAACCAGGATCTCTCCGGGCTTTGGCGGGTCTGTGAACTTCCTAAAATTTTAAAATTATTGTGTGTTTGTTCTTACGTAAGTATTTGGAAAGAGTCCGTCCGTAGCTTTCACCAGATTCTTAAAGGCATTTGTAATCCAAAAACAGTAAGACTCACTGCAAACTGTGATCTCTGAACTTTTAAAGGAACACTGTTAATACAAGCAACATCAAATAGAATACAAGGTAAACATGAACAGAAGTTCTACCATATTAGTATTAAATGGTCTTGATCACCTTTCTAGCCAATTTTTACTAAATTCTCCATGAGTAGCACTCTCTTCACAGACACTATCCTCCAACTTTCATTCATCTCACACAACGGTACATACCTAATGACTACAAGGAAAGCTGCTCTTTTATTAGCATTGTTGGTGCTCACTTTCTACATTTTATATCACATTTTTCAAATCCTGACAGCAACTTCAGTTAAGTTCAAAATTTTCATTGATGACTTCTTCAATAAATTCTTGAATTTCATACTTCTTTCCTCAAGATCTTAAATTCTGAGTTTTGCCCTGACCGCATCCCTCCTCCTTTCTGATGGCCTCACTGTTTTCTTTGTACTGAAGTTACTCTTTACTCTCATGACCTTCAGCTCCAACACTCCCCACCCTCCACTACCATACTGATTCTGGCTTACTTTTCAGCATAAAACAAAACACATTCAATAAAAACTGGTATAAATCTAATAATTTATAAAGCAATGAGAAAATAATCACTCCAATTATTGAGTAAATTATTTATAAATTTGATATTTACAATTTTGATTATAAATTTCTATGGTACAGATTTTGTACCAAATACAGAATCACTCTTACCCAATGCAATCAAAACCAGTAACTAGCTAGCTGATGTGGTAAAAGAGGAAAACTATTAAACACACACACACACACACACACACACACACACACACACACACCCCACACCACAACAGCACCTTAAACATTTTAATTTAAAACATATAAGCATTCACTGAGATAAAGACCTTTTCTCTGAACATGAGTCCTGTGATTAGAAGTCAATGCTGTCTTTCTCACATATACCCATACATCATAAATATCTAGTCTGTCTACTTTCAGTCTCATTAAGATGGCTATTGACCAGAGACAACTGTGAAGCAATGTAAATGGCCTTCTAGATTTTTACAATTTCCACTCCAGTCTAAGTTACCAAATTACCCAATATTTAGTGATTTGCCTTTGTCAAGTCTTTCCAAAACATTCAATCTAGTTTGCCAAATAATAAATTTAATTGTTTTTCGCATTTTTATTGACTTACACAATATAAAATGATGTAATAACAAGAAGTACAACTAGCATAAACAGGCCTGAAAACAAATACAACTGACTCTCAGTAAGCAAAGCTCAACTGACAAGAGCAAAACAGAGAAGATACACTGAAAAGCAGTGGAACAGCACTGAGAGAACTTTGTATCCATCAGGCTGTTTCACAGCTAGAACAGAAAGTACTGTTAATTCGGGCAGGTACTGTGAAGTTTCAACTGTACGATATGCCTCTGTGACATTCAGCACATCTTGTGGGGGATATATAACATCACATACATATGATATAAGCAAACTTAACATATGTCTACTAAGACACTAACCTCTTTCTTAGGAAACCAAATGTTCTTAATTTAGGCTAAGAGAAATGTCAAAGAACCAAGTCAGATTTTATTGTTTTTGGTGAAAGGCAAATACTTTTAAGAATTACAGAACAAAAGACACATGCTATGTAATCTTCAGAGTAAACTAAGAGTGTTAAAGTGAAAATTTTTTAACGTTTTCCCCTTTTGGCTTTATTGCAGTTATATGCCGTAAAATTCACTCATTTTAAGAGCATGGTTCAATAATTTACAGTAAATTTCTATATTGTGTAGTCATTGCCACAATCCAGTTCTAGAATATACTTCCATCACTCAAAAAAAAAAAAGAAATAGGAAAAAAGAAAAAGATCCCCCCAGCCCTTCCGCAGTCAATCTCCACTTTCAGCACCTCTGCTTTCTCTTTCTATACATTTCCTTTCCTGGACATTTCATATAAGTGGAATCATAGAACATGTAATCTTTTGTGTCTGATTTTTCATCAAGCGTAAAGTTGCTAAGGTTCATTAATATAACATATATTAGTATTTCATTCCTTTTTTTGGGCTGAAGTATTCCATTGTATTGGATATGCCACATTTAGCTTATCCATTTATCAGCTGATGGATATTTGGGGCTGTTTCCAGTCTACTATGAGTAATGTTGCTATGAACACTTGGGTACAATCTTCTTGTTGGACGTATGCTTTCATTTCTCTTGGATGGATTTCTATGAGTAGAAGTACTATTGAGCTATATGAAAATTGCCAAATTGTTTGTTTTCTAAAGTGGACATGTCAGTTATAGAATTCTTCCTATTATCTCTGGCTCTACCATTAGCTGGTGGTGTGACCCTGAGTAAGCCATTTACCCACTCCGGTCCTGGGTAACATAAAGGGCTGGTAAAGACAGTCTCTAAAACTCTGATTTCCTTTGAAGCTTTACTCTCTGATCAAAAATTAACATATACTAGGGATCAAGACACATTTCAATATTACTCCTTCCCTTTCTGTTATCAGTCTCCCCTGGCCTGGGTACTCTCTTCTCAATCCTAAACACAGTGATGCTATCACTACCAAAGCAGGTGCGTCTATAACCGTATTGGCCTATAATATCTGCTATCTTAAGCCCTGTGGCAAAAAGACAGAAAGAGAGCCAGGTGCAGCTGATGAGTTCTTCAGGCATAATGCATACGGAAGAGAACAATGTTTCAGAGTAAAAGAAGCCAGGTATGATGGGAACACATGGTTGGAGTATTTGAGCAATGCATAGAAAATTTACATCCATGGAGGATGACTGGGGATAAGGGAAGTACAGATGTTGTAGGATAAAAACCAAACCCTTGTCTTTTAATGTGAGACTGTCAAGGTGTATAATGATTATAATTAAATGACATAATATTAAGGAAAGCCGTTAACCCTGAAATATGATTATAGATACCAGAGAGCTAATATATAGAGAAGGGAAAACCTGCAAACATGAGTACAGCTACTTAAATGAGTAATACCAAATAGTCATTTATATTGTTTGGTACATATGATTAATTACCATCAAGTAAAATAAAAGCTATACATACATACACCTGAGTGCTTACGTGTGCGTACATTAAACTAATGCAGGCACACATCCACAATAAACTTGTGATCTGCACATGATTATTAAAATATCTGCTGAATGAACATGCTAAATCTTCTGTTTACTGTTTATCAGCACTATCAGAAGGAATTCAGCCTGTGGGTACACAACAGCCTTTCATAATAGATTCTAACAGGAATATCTCTTTGTTAAAAAATAAGTGGTTAATTTTATGTAATACAATATCAATTTAGCTCTAATCATTTAAATCACTGGAGGACTTTTTATTTTGTATACCTTTCTATGTGAATATTTAATGTGACCAAAAGGTAGTTTGTATGAGTCCAACATTAGTCATTTATCTACTGAAGAGAGCTCAGCAGAGATAGAAAGCTGGTGGTTGCTTCTATTTGCCTTTTGAAAGCCAAAATACAGGCATTTTAAGTATAAAATGTTCTGAAAAATCCACTTGAAAGCCTCACGTCTGGATCAAACATTAGATTTACTAAAGGGATGTGAGTTTCATAACTACAGAGATAAAATTACATTTAAAATCTCTGTTTATGGTTCCCTCTTGGGAGATGCTATTCCTAGACCAAGCAAATCTTTTCCCCTTAACTGATGGCTTCACCAAGACACCTAATCCACCAAGATACCTAAATATTTAACTAATATATGAGAGATCTAACTCAGCATGCAAAAGTATTCTTAGATGTGTCAAGACACACTATGCGAAAATATAGATTTTATGAAAGCTAAACCTGTGCAAAGTCAAGGAGTGACTGTGTAAGTGGGCTAAAAAGCTTCATGACTCAGGGAGTGTTATTTAAATAAAAATAAAACAACAAAAATTTGATAATGAACCTCAAAAAATAACTCTTACTACTTTATCCACAAGAAATGGTACGGGAAATATTTTTAACCAACAGTCATTGTATCACGAAAAAGCAAACTAGGATAAATGTGTACTCGGCATAGGAATCAATGATGCACCCAAGGAAAGGACAAAATTATAAGCTCTTTCAATATCACTCATATCTAATGTCTCATTTGAACAATGTTTTCTTGTAAGATTAAACAGGTATTTGGGAAGCAAATTCTAAAACTAACCTTTGGGTTACATTCAACTCTGAACACTCAGTACTACAAATATAAATACAATAGTCCTTTGTCTCAATTATTTTTTGAGGGAGCTTGTTATAAAATTTTTGCTTCAAATACCAGCAGTTCAGTACTTTTAATACAACCACTAACGAACTAAGGGCAGTTATGGATTAGTACTCATTTATCTACACTTCCCTGCTTGATCCCACTTATGACCAATGGTAGCTATTTATTTAGGCAAAGACCACTTTTTAAATTGAAGTGAATAGCTCTGAAAGTTGTTTATCAAGCACACTGTCAAGGAGCTTAATTAAACTTAAATAATAATTCTTTCACTTTCTTGTCCTCAAGGCAAGATCTGTAACTGTTTTCGTTTATGTTTTTTTTAAAAAAAGAGACTAGAAAAGTGGCAGGAGCCCGCATGCTGCAACTATGACCCGGCACAACCAAATAAATAAAATAATTAAATAAATTTTTAAAAAATAAAAAAATTTAAATAAAAAGGGTAAATAAATAAATAAAAACAGAATTACCATATGATCTAGCAATTCTACCATCTAGGTTTATACTCAAAAGAGTCAAAAGAAGGGTTTTAAAGAAATATTCATACACCCATGTTCATAGCAGCATTATTCAAAACAGCCAAAGGGTGGAAACAAGCCAAGTGACCACTGACAGATGAATGGATAAGCAAATGTGGTATATCCATACAACTGAATATTATTCAGCCTGAAAAAGAAAGGCAATTTTTAAAATTGATGCAACGTTGGTTTATAACATTACATACATTTCACATGTACAACATTGTATTATGACTTCTGTATACACTACAATGTGCTCACCACCAAATGTTTAGTTTCTGTCATTATACAGCCAACCCCCTTTACCCATCTTGTGCTGCCCCCATCCCTCTTTCCCTCTGGTAACCACTAATCTGTTAAGGGAGGGAATTCAGACTCAGGCTACAACATGGATGAAACCTGAGTTGCAAAAGGACAGATACTCTATGATTCCACTTACATGAGGTAGCTAGAGTGGTCTAATACATACAGAAAGTACAATGGTGGTGACCAGGGGGTGGGGAATGGGGAGTTATCATTTAAAGGGTATCGGGTTTTAGTTTTGCAAGATGAAAATTCTGGAAATGAATGGAGGTGATGGCTGTGCAACAGTATGAATGTACTTAACACCACTGAACTAACTGTACACTTTAAAATGATTAAGATAATAAATTTTATGTTATGTGCGTTTTACAACAATTAAAACAAACGAACAAATACTGTTTAAAAGCATCAAAGAGCACCAAAAGCAACCTGGACTTGCGGGACCCGGATTCTGGAGAAAAGACAAATATACTGAGAGGAGCCCTACATTCGCCTTCACTCGTTCCCTTGGGTCATTTGTTGTATTTGGAGGACTGGAAAAAGAGGCCAAGCAGAAAGTCACAGGTGGGCTGGCTATCAAGCAGCTAAGACTTATGAGGCAAAAGTCTGAAGAAGAGAGAAATGTAAAAAAGAGCCAGAAATTCTGCAAGCAATTTTCACTGAGATGTTTATTGACACATCACCTAAGCGTGGATGAGACACCAAAACACCAAACAGAAAGCAGCACTGGGAGACTAAAGAGCTGAACAGAGACTGTTGGCAGACTTGCAGTAGAGAGAGACAAAAGCTGGTATCTCAAGGCACCAGTAACTGTGAAGAGCAAACCAGTAAACAACTCAGGCTTTTAACTGAGACCCCAGAAGGGGTTATTTCCTGTGCGTAAAAACACGCCCTGGAAAAAAAGGCAAACTGAAAATAGATCAACCTTAACAAAGCCTAAAAGCCAGCTTCAACGAGATCATGGTGATCTTTGATCCTATGAAGGAAAACATCATCATCCAGGGCCTCCACAATTTTTCATACACAATGTTGGAAAAATTACCAGGCCTGTCCCCACACCAAAACAGAACAAGCACTCCAGGATCAAATGTCTAAAAACTAAGGGGGAAAAGCCCCAGGAAGTCAAAGTATTCTAAGACTCTGATACTATCCAGAAGTGGTTTAAAAAAAAAACTAATATAACGTAAACTATAAGTCAAGGATCTATGTTGTAATCTCTATGGTAATCCCTAAAATAATAATAATAAAAGTATATATAAATAACAGCTAATGGGGGAAGGGGATAGGATAATAAAGCATACTTGATTCACCTAAAAGGAGGAAAGAAAGCTGAAAAAAATCAAAAGAACAGATAAGACAAACAGGAAAAAAACAAAACAGGATGGCAAAAATAAACCCAAATACATCAGTAATCACATTAAATGTAAATGAATTATATGCTTCAATTTAAAAACAAAGGTTATCAGATAGGTTAAAAAGCATGTTGTTATATGGTACTTACAAGTGACACACCTTAAATATAAGGACACAAAAAGGTGGAAAGAAACGGATGAGATGAAGATTGCCATGCAAACATTAATTGTAAGAAAGCTCATATAGTAACACTAGACAAAGTAGTCTTTAAGCAAGAAGTATTACTAGTGATAAAAAAAGATATTTCAGAAAAATAAAAAAGTCGATTCAATAGGAAGATAAAACCCTAAATTGATATTCACTTTGTAACAAAACCTCAAAATATATAAACTAAAAGAATAAACAAATCAAATCTGAAGATTTTAATATTTCTTGGTAGTTGATAGAACAAGCAGACAAAAAGTTTAGTAAAGACGTGGAAGATCTGAACTTGATTAGTAAATCTGACTAACTTACAACACTTTATCCAACAATTGCAGATTGAAAAACTGAAATTAACTGAAATTAAAAACTTCTCTTCAAAGACACCACTAAGAGAAAAGGCAAGCCCAGAATGGAAGACACTACCTCACAATACATATATTATTTGACAAAGAACATTTATCCAGAACATATAAAGAACTCTCACAAATTACTAAAAAAACAAACCCCAGAAAACCCACATTTTTAAAAAAAATGGGCAAAAAAAAATTGTGTAGTTTAATTTATGTTATATATTAAGAAAAGTGTTTCTAAAAAAATTAGAAGAGGACTTTCAAATTAGTTTAAGGCTAATATCCTATCAAGTGGTTAGAATAATTGCTACCGTATCTAGTATTTGTGTTGAGTTTCTAAGTGTTCTAATAATGATGGTTTTAAATAACTTCTGATGACAATTAGGTATCTAAAGCCTTAGAAAGTCACTTCTTCAATGAGAATTTTATTATCAAATTCAAAATAAAAAATGAGAAAAGAAACAATACTAAAGATTTCTAATATGTTTGATAGCTTACACCTGGATCATTGATAAAATCACTGTTCTTAAATTAGGCTTGGGAAACCAAGATTATCTGCCCAAATGGGATGTCCACATCATAAAACTGCCCAGTGATAGAAGAAACTGGAAAAAGGAACCCAGTTGTTTAGAATATAGTGTCTGATACATAATACACAGTCATTGTATACCTGCTGAATGAATGAATTTATCCACCTAAGCACAAAGGTGAATGAATGTTAGCTCAACTCTGTGTAAATAAATTATCATATATATATATGATATTACATAAAATTATCATACACACACACACACGTGTATATATATGGGGAGCAGCCCCTTTATGGACAAAAGTTTCATTTCCTTTCCTACAGCAAGATATGACTGCACCACCACAGGGCCTACCTCTGGCTGAATTAATACTTGCCTCCCTAAACTCAGTCATAGATTGCTACATAATCAGTGCACACACACAAAAACAGTTCACAGGGCATAGTAATCAAGGTGTTTATGGCTCTATTAATTTGTTTGAAAGAGGAGCTAAAATGGACGGCAAGGAAGAAATCCTAATTATCAAGCACAATACTCTTAACCTTTACAGTATTTACGATGTTGCCCTAGTTTTATTTTACATAAAGGCCTAGTACCTGGCTTTTGACCTAACCATAAAAAGATGCCAAGGTATTATACTGTCAGTCACAAACGCAAACACTAGAGCACATATGGGGAACCTGTCTTGCACAGACCTTTCTTGCAAAAGCAGTAAGTAAATATATTGAACAAGCGTGAAGCTTAACAGTCCCAAAGCCACTTGATCCTATTTTCTTCTAAGATGTTATTTTGAAAACAGAGAAAGTACCAAGAAGACTCATAAGCAACCTACCTATGTTCTTCCAGAATACAGCTATTTTCAAACTTTTCTCAATGTGCAATCTAGAATACAGTAAAGACGCATTTTTTTGGAACTAAAAGTATCAAAATCTACGAGAGAAAAAACAGACTCACAAATTCTGTGATCTCCATGTTCTCATCCTGTCTTCTGATCTCCAAGGACATACAAATCCTTGGTAGCTTCAGCAAACAGCTTACATTATTTCTCTCAACTCTACTCCTTGACATCTATCACCTTTGGTAACTGCAACTTTCATAATAATGACCAATCTGATACACTCCTTACAGATGCCTAAATTTTCATCTCCCATCTTATCAGGATTCCCTTCACCCACGTATTGATATGGACAAATCTTGAGACTCTTCATAGAAGACATCAGGTGTCCCTGGTATTACAGACCCTCTTTCCTCCTGCCTCTCCTCGGTTACACTTCAACTGCTCCGCATTCTAACTGGAGCTCCAGGTCTACTGATCCCTTACACCTAATACTTCTGTTTCCTGGGACCTTGTGATTCACTTGCCTGCTTATTAAACAGCACAGATCCACGATCAACAATTTTAACAATGCTACTATCTTAGAATTCTTCCCCATACCGAATAAGCCAAATTATATCAGTAGGTTTTCCTTAGTTTTTGAATATTCTTCTCTGAGACTGCTTAAGTACCTCCGAAAAAAGTATAAATGCTGCTGACTGCCTCCACTATACAAAATTTGTGCCAGCTTACCCTAAATTATCTCCTCACAATTACAGATGATCCACTTAGTTATTTATAGATAGTTGACCCCAGCACAGGGGATATTCCAAACTTCCTCCATGTGTTAGTTTCCTATCATTGCTGAAGAAATTACCACAACTTTAGTACCTTACTTATTCTCTAACAGTTCTACAGTTGAGAAGACTGAAAACAGTTTCACTAGGATAATCAAGATGTCGACAGGGCTGGTTCTTTCTGGAGGCTCTGAGGGGGAAATCCACTTCCTTGTCTTTTTCAGCTTCCAGTAGCCACCTGTATTCCCTGGCTATAGCCCCTTTTCCATCTTCAAAGCATTATCACTCCAATCTGTCTCTGTCATCATACTGACTTCTCTTACTCTGACCCTCCTGCAACCCTCTTATAAAGACCCTGCACTTCTACTGGGCCCACCAGGATAACCTAGGAAAACATCATCTCATGATCCTCAACCTAATCACACCTGCAAAGTTCCTTCTGCCATATAAGGTAACAATCCCTAGGTTCCAGAGGTTAGTCATGGGCATATCTGGGGGTCTATTACTCAGTCTACCACACTCCTCAACACCTGACATGCTTCTGTCACCCGTAACTGATGGTCCCACCTTCTACTTTATTAAGGAGACCAAGAGCATCAGAAGAGTTCCTCAGCTTCTTTCCTCTTCACAAAGTTGTTGCTACATTCCACTTCACCTCTTCACCCACCATCCTTGATGACTTCCCATATAGCTCAAAGAAGCAGTGACCCTTCTTTCCTGGGTCAGCTCTCCACCCCAGGACTTTGAATTTATAGCCTCTAGTCTTTAAGGATAACCTGCAATAGTACTATACCTTTGTTATTTGTGAAAATGACTGGGAATATAGATAAATTCAAGTAAAAACATGAAAATATCTTTGACAATAACCAGAGTTTTATGCAGAAAATTCCTCTATTAACCTTCTATTAGCCTACATATCACAATAGTAAATGCTTTCCTATATCTTTTGACATTAATTCTAATTGCTCAAAAGTAACCTACAGAATACCATCCATAAATTTAACTCTCCCTTGTTATTGTATTCATTTTATAGTTTAAGCGGGGGAGGGAAATGAACTGAATATAAATATACCTGTGGATTATTTTGATAATTAAAGCGATTATATAACCTATAACACATTTTCTCCATAAAATAATCAGATCTTTCCCCAATCATTAATCTTTTAAACAATTAAAAAATTGAAAAGGAAACTTATACTAAGTAGGCTCAAACCAATCTTATAAGTTTAACCTGTTAACTTTTCTTAAAGAAGAGAATGAATTAAAAATAAGAAACAAAGCAGAGATTACAAACTCCAGCGCCTTCATGGGCAAAATACATAATGCAAGTCTCAAATATTAGAAAGGGGTATAGATCACATGTTCCATCTAGAGACATGTACACTTTTCTTTCTGGAACGCTGAACCTGCCAACAACAAAGTGAGTGCGGACAAATTGTGACCAACGGCTGCCTCCACATAACCTGTGATTGATTCCATTTCCACTTTCAAGAGTCAGTGTGTCCCATGCTATCTATATACACTGAGGCTCACACAGGGCATTTTAGATACAGACACCTCCTTGTCAGAGAAAAAGTCAGCTAGCTGAGTAGGAGGGAGGTGGGAAGACAGTGTAGCATCTTCTCTCCTCCCTCTGAGCCTGAGATCTAAAGTTCCAACAGTTAGAGCCAGAATTCATAGTAAAGAGAAATCTGTCTAGAAACCTGCACACCTCAGGTGTATGTCTTATCTAGCAGGTAAAGTGATCTGATAAGTCTGATTGAGGGTAAAAATCTTCACAGAAAATAACAGATGTCAACAGAAAATTTTTTTTGATCTTTGGAAAATTAAAAGCATTTATTTATCTTGACTGAAGTACTGGTTACAATGGAGCACACATGTGTCAAAAATAACTTTATATACTTCAGTTTTGCACGTTTCAATGTATATAAATTTTACCTTAATTTTTAAAAGCACTTATTTAACTAAGCCCAGAATACTACACATAAAAAGGAAAAATAAAGAGGATGAAGGATGAAAGAAGTCTACCTTATAGAACATGAACCTTATAGAACCTTATCAACACTTAAATTTCTTTCTGCATCTATAATTGCATATTTTAATGAGCATTTTGAAAAAAAGCATGATATATTTAAAAATGTGTATATTAATTCAAAGATGTATGTGAGTGCCTTGTTTGTGCAGGGAGTTGTGCTAGGTGTTGGAGACACAGTGGTGACACAGACATTCCCCCCCAATAAAGTTCAGTCTAGTGAGGAAACGAGGCACTAAACAGTTGTTAATAATGATAAATGCTACAAAAGGAGTACCGAGTACAGTGAGAGCAGCTGGTGCCAGTGTGCAGTACACAGCATGAGTCAGGGAAAGCTTACCAGAAATTTAAGCTAAGACTTGAAGGATAAGTAGGCAAAAAAATCACATAAAAATCACATAAACATTCTGGAAACATATCCAGACAGCAGACGTGTGAAAATCCCGAGATGAGAGAGAAGGACTTCAGCAGGGCAGTAACATAATCATGTGCTTTAAAGTAATAATTCTAGAGCAATATGAAAAAGAGAATAGAGGGGAGCATAGTGAATACTATATGACTAGTTACTAAGAAATGAAGGTGCTTTGGTCTTAGGTACTAGATATGAAAACAGAGAAATTTCAGGTTCTAGAAATACATGATGTAGGGAGAGAGGGAGAAGAAACTAACAAGAATAATTCCCAGGTTTCTGTCACGATCAGATGGAATGACACTGATTATGAGCTCATTTGGAAACGCCAAGTTTGAAGTACCTCTCAGACAATGAAGGGAGCCACCAACTAGATAAATGAATTTACGAGTCTGAAGCTCAGAGAATGAGGCTGGAGACATAATGTGGGAATCACCTGAACAGAGGCACAACAGAGAGCTAAGGTAAGCAAATAACAGGTACCAGGAGAAGGAAGCCTAGGACTAAGCCCCAAGAATGCCTCTCTTTTAAAGGGCAGAGGAGAAGGAAGAGTGACTGAGAAGAAACAGAAAGGCAGGAGGCATACCAAGGGAGTGTTTGGTCACAGAAATTAAGAACCCAACGCGTTAGAAGACGAAAAGGTAGTCAACTGTGCCAATGCTGCTGGAAAAGTCAAGGAGCATGAGGATTAGCAGTGAGCTTTGCTGTCAGAGATGCGCAGGCGCGGTGATCCTAGTTAAGAGCGAGAATGAATAGAAGAGTTGAGATAGAAGCGTGACTAAAACATATTCAAAATGAATAAAAGATGAGAAAAAAGAGATAGCAAGTGTCAACATTTCCTATGAGACATTTAGCTGTGCATGGCAATGAGAGACCCTGGGAAGCAGTGCAGGGGTCCAACTGAAAATGTAGTGGGATTTTATTTTGAGGATGCCAGTGACCTGAATGTGTCTAATGCTGATGAGTAAGACCAGTAAAAAGGCAGAACCTGAAAATAATTCTGTTTTTTGACAAAGCAGAAAGAAATGAGATTCTTAGCACAAGTGAAGAAATGGCATTTGATAGGTGAGGAAACACTGCCCTCCATTAAAATGGGAGGGAAAAAGAGAAACACAAAAGGGGAGAAAATATAGGGAAACCTGTAGATTCAGAGGCAAGAGATGAACCCAGCTTCCACCTGATGCTTTCTCCTTCTCTCTGAGAGGCAGAGGGCAAGACTGTTTATTAAGAGTAAGGGGACCAGCAGGACAGCTGGAGGTTTGAAGAGAAATAACTCTTTCAAAGTGGCGGAATGAGCTGAATAGAGAAGAGTGAGACTACTGAGCAGTGTGGAGGGCTGACTAGAGGTTTGTGAAAATGCCACAAATAGTGGCACTGAGCTACCCTGTGTGAGGTTTCCCAAGTGGGGTTTCTACCAGCAGAAGCCCAGGAAAGGCAAGCTGCTGGGTTTATCTAGGGTTGTGGTACTACCAGCTGGGTTTGATGAAAAGATGATGGAAAATATTAATACTAGTTAATTTTTACTGAGCACATTACTATAGTCCAGGCCATACAGGTGCTTCATATGAAAGGCTCCTTTAAGCCTCATGGCCACTCTACCCAATTAGCACAATATTATTTTCATTTTATAAATGAGGAAGCTGAGGAATGATATGGTCACGTAACAGCCAGGATTCAAGGTCTGAGATTTCATTTGCCCCCCAACCAACAAAAAAAGTGGTATGTGTGTGTGCTGAAATAAAACAGAAATTTAAAAAATCGCATGGTATAAAAAGTATATAAATAATTTTAAAATACTCCTTTTATCAACAGAGTGATGGACCATGAAATCACAAGTAATTTTCTATCTCAGTGTTTGTATTTAAAGACTCACCAAATCCAAAACTTAAGGAGGAGAGCAGTAAGTTAACTTATTTCACATTTAAATCCCAGACAATATATGTTTTCACATGCTATCACATTTACCTCAAAATGTCAACATAAAATGAATCTATACCCTGAAGAGGAAAATGAGGTTCAGAAAGGCTAAATAACTTGTTAAGTGTTTTATCAAAACCCTGAAAAATGAAGTAGCTTCTCCTTGACCCTCTTGCCACTAAGCCCTATAAAACCTGGGGTAATAGGCCTGATTGAATTCACTCAGCAGAACAAAAAACTTTACAGCTGTTTGCTCTCATTGGAAATTCTTTCCAAACACTGCTTTATTCTACCAAGTAAAAGAAACCAGGACACGCTCTCACCATTACACTAATAATCAAAACTAAAGAAACTGAAAATAAAAATTCGAAAAGCAGAGAGTAAAATCTTAGAAGAAAATCATTACGTCCAATTCTCAAACATAAACAACGAAGTACGTTACTGGGCTTGATGATTTTGCAGACACAATAATTAAGCCTGACGGATCTTAATAATCATTCTAAAGTTAAAAAACCTGAGAGTTTAATCTCCTTGAAAGCTATTAAACAGCCTACCTCAGGTCCATGTTTTCCAAATTGTTTTAATGAACAAGATATTTTTCTTGAATGATAATAAAACAGTAATACTAGGTGAAAAAGGCAATACATATCTGAAGAATTTATATATACACTGCAAGGACTTACAGTCCTTGTAAGACTGGGAGAGATTTATCATTAGGAGTGGTAGATGGCAGCTATTACAAAAATATTTGTATTAATATGACATCCCCTGTAACTGAGGATATAAGGACATTAGGGTTTAAAAACTTGCAAGAGAATGAATATTTCATCTCTCATGTTGTCACTCAATCACCCTTACTCAAGAAGAGACAGACTTTTCAGTATTTCACATATTGAAGCATAAGTGCTAGATATTTAGAAAAATATTAAATCTTTCCCTTTCAGTTTTCCATTCTAATCATTAAGCATAGGAGCAACTAAGATTTTACTCATATAAGCTAAGGTTGGCCCTTATGAAGGAAATAGTATTTTAAAAAAAAAGAAAAGAAAAAAGCTTTCCACACTGAGTTGTACCATCCAAATAAATGTGACAGAAAAAAGACAGTGTTTTGAAATGCTTAACTTAAAGGAAAAACAACAAAGCTCTACTTACCATATACATTAGTATGTCTCTAATCATCACCATAGCTGTCTGATGATCGTTCCAAGCTTGATTTAGTGTTTGAAGAAAGTTGTTATTCAATGAATTTAGTACATCTTCTCGCACCTATTAACAGAAAACTTCATTAGTTTCTTTATACACAAGCACGCGCGCACTCATATGTATACATGCACATATCTGTTCAACAAAATAATGAAGTGGAATCTTCGATTTTAGAACAAAGAAACATGTTACAGACCAGTAGAAATATTTTAAGCTATAATACAACCTATATACAGATAACTAACAAATGTGTTTTGTATAGTCCAGACCCTTCTCTTGACCTCCAGAATCATAAAGCAACCTCTTGGGCATTTCTCAACCCGCCAATGACTTAACCTCACTGTCAGCATAAATACTTTATAAAGGAACCACAAAGGCCCCACAGAACTGGCCCCAGGCTATTGCTCCAATTAAATTTCCTACTACGCTTCCCCTCCCCCATCTTTGAAGAATGGTCGAAAACACTGATTTTGGAGTCAAACTACCTGGGCTTGAATCCCAGCTCGCTGACTAGCTGTGCAACCTTGGGTAAAGTATTTAATCTCTGTGCTTCAGTTTCCTCAAATCTGAAATAGTATCCATTTTATAGGATGGTTTTAAGGACTGAATTACCACTAGTAATACAGGTAGAACAGTGTCTGGCACTCAGTAAACACTCAGTGAGCATAAACCATTAACTTAATGCACTACAGCTACCATGGAGCTGCATACAGCAAATGTGCTCTGCCATCTCCTCTGTGCTGGTTCACATACCTCACTCTCTGCCTTTTTTTCTGCACAAGTTTCACCTCCACAAAAAGGTCTTCCCTGACATCCTATTTCAATAACGTCTATCTCTATTCCTTTACCCTACACTTTATTTTTCCTCAAGTACTCATCACTAATTACTAGTATATTACATATTTATGTTTATTATTTCTCCTACTAAAATGTAAGCTCCACGGTAGCAGGGAGTCTGTCTTTCCCATGTGTACCTTCCACATCTAGAACAGTGCCTGGCATATAAAAGACCCTTTATTTCATCCCCACCCTCCAATACCATGATCCACGTCCAACAAGGTAAGCTCTTTCAGGATATCTGCCTTTGCACATAAAGTTCCTTTCAGTCTGAAATGCCTTCCTAATGCAATCCTGATAAGAATTCAGGAATTTCACAGTCCACAAGCATACTGACACCTTCTCCAATATGAGCTTACTGACCACTACTTCTTCCTGCTATGCTATCAGTCCAACTGAAAGGTTATTTGACTAGGAAATAGAATCTAGACTCTGGTTGTAGCTTTGTCATGAAAAAGTAGTGTGTCTGTCCTCCAAGTTCCTACAACACTTTGGGACTATACTGCCAACCTATGCAGTTATTCAAATCCAACCAATCCTCCATGGTCTAGCTCAACTCTCAATAACTCCAGCTTAAAGTGACATCTTCTATCTCTAAACATTCTTTACCATAGAAAATCTGCAGTAGTGGTTCAACTTTTTCAGGTTGGGGAGAATCTGAAGTCATCATGTTCTCTGAGAAACAAATTATTTAATATGTGTGTTGAGATATATAGACACCTGTAAACCCATATTATAGATACATGTAAATAAAATGTCACTGTGTATTAGAACTAGAATAAAGTGGTTCGAAGTGCCAAAGATTAAAAAAAAAAATACACAAAACACATTACTCTCAACCCACAGGAGAGTAAGCTGAAGTTGTGAAAACTATATATTTTCTTATTTATAGAGGAAAAGAAGTCAGTGAGAGATTTTAGTGATGGGACAATAAATCTATTCTACTAAGCATACGGTATGAAAACCACTAGCCTATACCACATAATTCAGAATGTTATTACATAATCTTTTGTTCACAGACTCAGCTCCTTGACTTCAAATATATCACCCAGAGATTACTCCATAAATATGCTGACTACATCAAAAGTGATAAACATCCACGTCAGTTAGTTGACAGTACTGTGTTAAACAAACACTTTCATGCAAAGTGGTAATATACCAATTATTTCAACTCATTAAGTCTACCACTCATCATACGCAAGTTCCAAAGGTAGCTAACGCTAAAAACAAAAACACAGCAAGTTGCAAATGTACCTATTTACAAAATTCTTCAACCTTCATATTCTCTCACTGAACCACTAAACTTTGAGTAGCAATTAAATCAAAATCATGACAATACTAGAGAAACTGTACTACATAACAAAAATTAAATTATATCTTCCAAACACCATAATATCTAGGAATTAATTATTTGTAAGGACTTAAGTGAACTTCTATATACCCTCTTTGTTATAAAATCAAGTTATATGTTAACTGTATTAAAGTCACCCTGATTTTGGAATGCAAGAATATGCTTGGTATATTTGTTGGATAAATGAAAAATTTACCAATTAAATTTTAAAAGTTATAAAATAAGGCATATTTTCTAAAATCAATGATTTATACACTAAAACATAGCAACAAGTGTAAGATACCTGCCTTTCAACAAAATTAAAATGCGATCAACTAGCACAATGTGTCATAAATGATAAAATTGCTTTATTTGCATTATACTTCAAAAAATCATGCTGACAAATCAGTAACAGTAAATTTTACTTAGCAGAAAATAAGCTGTTATAAACTGTTAATTTTGTTATATTTATTTTTGAAAGATTACACACACGGACAGGACTGAAAGATGAAAGATAAATACCCTTAGGCACACTTGCTGCAACTATCTCTTAATTATTCAGATCACTTTATGAGCAAAAAACTATTCCTCTAAAACTGCCCCAGAAAAATATCTTCATACTCTGATACATGAAAAGTGAATGCATATTTGTTCAAACATATACAACAAAATGGTAGGAATGAGGTGAAAATTCAATCTTTATGAAGATCAAAACAGGCTTTTCAAAAGAAGATTAAGTTGGCATATAAAGCAAAATACACATAAAGTGAAAAAAAGATTTAACCTTTATTTTACAAATTATTAACATAACAATACAGAAAACTTGAAATAGAAAGTGGGAACTGTGTGTTGTAACATGATTAATCTTTGCACCAGCAAAGGCAACCCTGATGTAGAGGTGGTACCAGAACCAAATGGACCTGCAGATCAAGTACGACCAGCATCATTACTTGAGAAAATCTACATGAAGATTACCCAGATAAAGAACTGGAATTTGAAGAGTGAAACGATTAAGAACCATGGAAGTTGAGAGCACGATGGACCAGCTGTGACAAAGAGGATAAACGAGTAGCTGAAAACTGATGGCTATGCAAGACATCTAGCCTTGCAAAGGATAAAGCAAGACACGGTAATTTAAAACAGTAGATCACAAACTTGGCAAAGAAATAGAATCCCATGGAGACTAATAGATTTCAATGAAGAGAATGAGAAGACACAGAATGGGAGAAAATATTAACAAAAGACACACACATCTGAAAAAGGACTGTAATCCAAAATACACAAAGAATTCATAAAACTCGACAATAAGAAAACAAACAACCCAATTTTAAAAACTGGCAAAAGACCTGGACACCTCACCAAAACGATATCCAGATGGCAAATAAGCACATAAAAAGATGTTCAACATCTGACCGGTAAGGAACTGCAAATTAAAATAACAATGGGATACCACTACACATCTATTAGAATGGCCAAAACCCAAAACGACATCACCAAATCCGGTGAGGATGCAGAGCGAGAGGCACTCTCAATCAGTGTTGGTAGGAATGCAAAATGGTAACAGTCACTTTGGAAGAGAGTTTGGCAGCTTCTTACAAAACCAGACATACTCTTACTATATGATACAGAAAATTATGCACCCTGGAATAAATACCAAAGGAGTTGACAATTTATGTCCACATAAAACCCCCCACACTGATGTTTACAGCAGCTTTATTCATAACTGCCAAAACTTAGAAGCAACCAAGATGTCCCTCAGTAGCTGAATAAATAAACTGTGGTACATCCAGACAGTGGAGTATCATTCAGCACTAGAAAGAAATAAGCTATCAAGCCATGAAAAGACACACAGGAACCTTAAGTACCTAGTACGAAATGAAAGAAGACAATCTGAAAAGGCTACGTACCATATGATTCCAACCATATGACATTCTTGAAAAGGAAAAACTAATGAAACTGTAAAAAAGATCAGTGGTTGCTAGGGATTAGGGTGGAACAGAAATGAACAGGCAGAGCACAGGATTTTTACGGCAGTGAAAATATTCTGTATGGTACTATAATAGTATTTCATTACACATTTGTCAAAATGCATAGAATAAACACCACCAAGAATGACCCTCTAGGGCTTCCCTGGTGGCACAGTGGTTGAGAGTCCGCCTGCCGATGCAGGGGACACGGGTTCGTGCCCTGGTCCGGGAAGATCCCACATCCCGCGGAGCGGCTGGGCCCGTGAGCCATGGCCGCTGAGCCTGCACGTCTGGAGCCTGTGCTCCACAATGGGAGAGGCCACAACAATGAGAGGCCCGTGTGCCACGCAAAAAAAAAAAAAAAGAAAGAATTACCCTCTAATGTAAACTATGGACTTTGGGTGATAATGGTATGTCAGTGTAGGTTCATTATTTTAACAAATGGGCCACTCTGGTATGGGATGCTTATAGTAGGGGAGGCTGTACATGTGTCAGGGGGCATATAGGAAATCTCTGTACCTTCTGCTCAATTTTGCTGTGAATCAAAAACTGCTCTAAAAATAAAGTCTATTAAAAAAAATTGGGGGGGCCCACCGATTTACTGATCTAAAAATCACTCATCAAAAGAAAGAGAATCTGGGTATTTTTCTTTTTAAAGCTACCCCAATGATTCTGATACAATAGCCAGGATTAGGAAACCACTGACTTAAAAGAGCCACACTAGCCATTTCTGTTCCTTCCCTTTGCAGAATTTCCTCAATATGAATATTTTTTATATAGTTATAATAATAATCATACTGATGTGGTTCTGAGTCCTGATATTTTTAAGCCATCCATTAACATTCAACATTAAACTTTACTTTAGGAGAAAAGTTTCTAGCTATATCATTTCATTTCCAAAGCACTGTAATAATTCCAAGAAAAAGGGTATAGCAGAATGAAATATAAGAAAAATACAATGTCATCTGAGATTTAAGCAATTTCCAACCTAACACCAAAAGCATGAGCTACAAAAGAAAAAAATGATAAACTGGACTCCATCAAAATTAAAAGTTTTTGTTCTGCAGGTACTGTTAAAACAATAAAAAGACAAACTAAAGACTGAGAGAAAATATTAAATGACTTGTACCCAGAATAAAAACAAACAAACAAACAAAAACCTCTCACAACTCAGTAAAGAAAGCAAACAACAGAATTTTAAAATGGGCAAAAGACTCGAACAAATTCTACACATGAAAAGATGTTCACCAACATCAGCCATTAAGGAAATGCAAATTAAAACCGTGATGAGACACCACTACACACGTCCATTAGAATGGCTAAAATAAAATATACTGACAATACCAAGTGCTGGCAAAGATTCTGAACAACTAGAACTCTCATACATTGCTGGTGGGAATGCAAAATGGTACAGCCCTACCAGAAAACAGTTTGGCAGTATGTTATGAAGTAAAACATACACTTACACGTGACCCAGCAATCCCACTCCTAGGAATTTATCCTAGAGAAATGAAAACTTATATTCACACAAAAAGCTGTACACAAATGTTCATAGTAACTCTATTCATAATCAGAAGAAACTGTATACAACCCAAATGTCTTGCAACAAGTAAACAGGTAAATGGATAAGCAAACTGATACATTTATATAGAAGAATATCACTCAGCAATAACAAGGAACAAACTATTGATATATACAACAGATTGGCTCAATTGCAAAATAATTATGTGAATGAAAGAAGTTAGTCTCAAAGGCTACAAACTGTATGATTCCACTTATAGGACATTCTTGAGAAAACAAAACTATAGTGACAGAAGAGATCAGTGATTGCCAGGTATTAGGGGTGGGAGAAGGATGTCACTATAAAGGGAAAACAAATTTTCTGGGGTGAAGGATGTTCTATATTGACTGTGATAGCAGTTACATAAATCTATAAATGGGCTAAAATTCACAGAACTGTACATGAAAATAAAAGGCTAATTTTATTGTATATTGACTTTTTAAAACTTGCAGTAATTATGATTCTCAAAATTGGGTCCTGTTTTATTATCATATTATAAATGTAAGCTATGATGCCACAATCTTTATTCATAAAAGCAACTTGAATGCCAAACAATGAAGAATTGTTAATTATTTTGAGTATACCAACGTTACAAAGGCCTCTGCTATAGTTCAAATTGACATACCACATCCTCCATTTCTGTGAATAGAGCTTTCCCTGTCCTTTTTATTACACACTTAGCAAAGATTAAAGGAGATTACTAAATAAATAAAAAAACCCACTTTTATTTTTCAATGTTGTATCAATAACAACACCTGTTCACTGATAAATTAACATCCAAGTTGCAAGAAATACATCCTCAAATCAATCAAATTACTGGCAAAGGGAGGGGGAGAAGGATGGAAAAGGGGATGACAGGAAGGCCAGCAGGCATGAGCATGACTGGGAGCTACAAGGATTGACAAGGAGGCTGACCTTGGGGCAGCAGCTCCTGGCTGGATGGAGAGTTGAAGGATATTAATAATCTACACAGTATCCCCCCACCCTCTAACATACACACATTTATTTTTAATCATTAATTAAAATTTTTTCATCTAAATTTAAATGCCTGGGGCAAAGTCCCAGCAAGCCAATCCTAATATCTAGGTAACACAAAGAAATTTATCAGCTAAAACTAATTATAAAGATTTTAATTCTAAAGTTTACTGAAACCAGCACTGAGCCATATAATTAATGATGGTATGGACTACTGAAAAGGACTTCCTTCTTAGAAAGTCTTAAAACTCAGCACAATACTTAATTCCAACACAGATAAATCTCTGTAAATACAGATATTTGTATTTAGCATTATTTTGCACTGAAATATATATACCATGTATTAAAAACATAAAATGGTGCATAATGCTAAAAAAAGAACATTTAAAAGTATCACAGAGATACTACTGATATAATGTTAAGAGGTGCAACCTCTTAGAAATCTGTAGTATTGTAATGTTCACTCAGGAGCTAAAACAATCAAATTACTATTTGCAAATGGACTTGAGGACACGGGAGGGGGAAGGGTAAGCTGGGATGAAGTGCGAGAGTGGCATGGACATATACACACTACCAAATGTAAAATAGATAGCTAGTGGGAAGCAGCCGCATAGCACAGGGAGATCAGCTCGGTGCTTTGTGACCACCTAGAGGGGTGGGATAGAGAGGGTGGGAGGGAGACACAAGAGGGAGGAGATATGGGGATATACGAATATGTATAGCTGATTTCACTTTGTTATAAAGCAGAAACTAACACACCATTGTAAAGCAATTATACTCCAATAAAGACGTTAAAAAAAATTAGTATTTGCAGACAGTTACCAAGGGCAATTACTAATTAGGACTTTTGACTTTGACTTTGACCTATACAGTCTGCAGCTCCTCTTCCCTGTAATATGGCTGGGGTTGATTAGATCAATGGCACTCATGCAATGCTCCACTAAGATGTCTCAGTACCACTCCAGGGTGGGCACTGTTTCCCCTGATTAAATATGATTTATATTGGTTTTGTGTGATTTTAAAAGTGGGGTTTTCCACTATTTTAAAAATACAGGCACACCTCGAAGATGTTGTGGGTTTGGTTCCAAACCACTGCAATAACGTGAATATCACAATAAAGCAAGTCACATGAATTTTTTGGTTTCCTAGTGCATATAAAAGTTATGTTTACATTATACAGTAGTCTATTAAGTGTGCAACAGACTAAATAAATGTCTAAATAAATAATGTGCATATCTTAATTTAAAAATACTTCGTTGCTAAGAAATGCTAACCATCGCCTGAGCCTTCAGGGAGTCGTAATCTTTTGCTGGTGGAAGATCTCGCCTTGGTATTGATGGCTGCTGACTGATCAGGGTGGTGGTTTTGCTGAAGGCTGGCGGGGGCGGCCGTGGCAATTTCTTGAAATAAGATGACAATGAAGCTGCTGCATCAATCGACTCTTCCTTGTTTCAAGAATGATTTCTCTGTAGCATGCAATGCTTTTTCACAGCATTTTACCAACAGTAGAACTTCTTTCAAAAGTGGAGTCAGGGGCTTCCCTGGTGGCGCAGTGGTTGAGAGTCCGCCTGCCGATGCAGGGGACACGGGTTCGTGCCCCAGTCCGGGAAGATCCCACATGCCGCGGAGCGGCTGGGCCCGTGAGCCATGGCCGCTGAGCCTGCACATCTGGAGCCTGTGCTCCGCAGTGGGAGAGGCCACAACAGTGAGAGGCCCGCGTACCGCAAAAAAAAAAAAAAAAAAAAGTGGAGTCAGTCCTTTCAAACCCTGCTACTACTTTATCAACTAAGTTTACATAATAGTCTAAATCCTTTGTTATCACATTAACAACCTTCACAGCATCTTTACCAGGAGTACATTCCATCTTAAGAAACCACTTTTCACGTTCCACTTCTAATTTTAGTTCTTCTGCAACTTCCACCACATCTGAAGTTACCTCTTCCACCCTTTGAGCCCCTCAAAGTCATCCGTGAGGGCTGGAATCAACTTCTTCCAAAGTCCTGTTAGTATTGATATTTTGACTTCTTTCCACAAATCATGAATGCTCTTAATGACATCTAGAATGGTGAATCCTTTGCAGGAGGTTTTCATTTGACTTTGCTCAGATCCATCAGAAAAATCACTATCCATGACAGCTATAGCCTTATGAAATGTATTTCTTAAATAAACAGACTTGAAAGTTGAAATTACTCCTTGGATCCATGGACTGTAGAATGGATGTTGTGTTAGCAGGCATGAAAACAACATTAATCGTCTATAGATCACCATCAGAGCTCTTGGGTGACCAGGTGCACTGTCAAAGAACAATAATACTTTGAAAGGAATCTTTCTTTTCTGAGCAGTAGGTCTCAACAGTGGGTTTAAAATATTCAGGAAACCATGTTGTAAACAGACATGCTGACATCCAAGCTGTGTTGTTCCATTTATAGAGCACCGGCAGAGTAGGTTTAGCATAGTTCTTAAGGGGCTTAGGGTTTTCAGAATGGTAAATGAGTGCTGGCTTCAACTTAAAGTCACCAGCTGCATTAACCCCTAACAAGAGTCAGCCTATCTTTTGAAACTTTGAAGATAGGCACTGACTTCTCCTCTCTAGCTATGGAAGTCCTAGATGACATGTTCTTCAAATAGAAAGCTGTTTTGTCTACACTGAAAATCTTCTGGATTACTTGATAGTCTGTACATCAGCACTTGCTGCTTCACTTTGCACTTGTATGTTACGGAGACAGCTCCCTTCTGTAAACCTCCAAACCCATCTCTGCTGGCCTTCAACTTTTCTTCTGCAGCTTCCTCACCTCTCGCAGCCTTCACAGAACTGAAGAGAGTTAGAGCCTTGCTCAGGATTAGGCTTTGGTTTAGAGGAATACTATTGTGCCTGGTGTGATCTTCGATCCAGACCACTCAAACATTCTCCGTATCAGCAATAAGGCTATTTCACTTTCTTATCATTCGTGTGTTCACTGGAGAAGCACTTTTAATTTCCTTCAAGAACTTTTCCTTTGCATCTACAACTTGGCTGTTTGGTACAAGAGGCCTAGCTTTCAGCCTATTTCAACTTTCAACATGCCTTCATCACTAAAGCTTAATCACTTCTAGCTTTTGATTTAAAGTGAGACGCGCCATTCTTCCTTTCACTTGAATACTTGAGGCCATTATTAGGGTTATTAATTTGCCTAATTTCAATATTGTTACGTCTCAGGGAATAGAGGCCCAAGGAGAGGGAAAGAGACAGGGGAGCAGCTGGTCAGTGGAGCAGTCAGAACACACACAACATTTATTAAGTAAGTTCGCCATATTATTTGGGCACAGTTTGTGCCTCCCACCCCAAAACTATAACAGCAACATCAAAGATCACGGATCACAGATCACCATGACAAATATAATAATAATGAAAAGTTTGAAATACTGCAAGAATTACCAAAATGTGACAGACACGTGAAGTGAGCAAATGCTGTTGAAAAAGTGGTGCCTGACCTACTTGCTCAACAGGGGGTTACCACAAACCTTCAATTTGTGGAAAAAAAAAAAAGATGAAGTTATCTGCTAAGTGCAGTAAAGCTAAACACAACAAGGTGTGCCTGTAACTGAGACAGCCACTGGATACTTGCTAAGTATCGTTCTTGGCTCTAAATTCTAAAACATACTGCTTGTCGCACCTGATGAAACCAGAGTATTTACATAAATATGCAACATTTACCATGATCAAAAATAGCATATAAGTTCTCACAACATTTGAATTTTTCAGAGCCCTGCGTATGTGATCTGGGGGCTTGTCACTTTACAAATTTTACCAGTTATATAAACCCTGTTTTTCCTAGAAATGCCATTAAAGAATAATTCCTGAAGATCTCAAAATATTTTTCACTTCATCACACCAAAGTGATGTGACATAAACCTATCAATAAAAGTGGCTTACTGTATAAGTAAATCTCAATGGAAGCCAAGCCATGGAGTGTAGACGGTATGTCTCCTAATCTGACACATCCTTTGAAAAAAGCTCCACAGCTCTTCCCGTTATGCCGAGAATTCTTGATTTAAAAGATTACATGGTGAACAGTGGCAGCACAGGAATACAGATGCTAAAAAGCCCATCTGCCTGATTCAATTCACAG
Source organism: Aethalodelphis obliquidens (assembly GCF_003676395.1). NCBI lineage: Eukaryota > Metazoa > Chordata > Mammalia > Artiodactyla > Delphinidae > Aethalodelphis > Aethalodelphis obliquidens. The sequence goes on along the minus strand of NW_020837946.1, from coordinate 13,646,935 downwards.
ACACACATTTAGTAGATGTGTGACCCTGAGCAACTTACTTAATTTCTTTATGTATCAGTTTTTATAAAAACAGAAATAGCACCTACTTCAAGGAGCTGCTGTGTGGATAAAATCAGTATACACAAAATACTCAGAACAGTGCCTAGCGCACAGTAAATGCTATATAAGCATTTGCTTCTATTATAATATTACTTGTATTACATATTCTTAAAATTATTCATATACGTATTTGAATCTTGCTACTCAGAGTGTGGTATGCACAGAGCAGAATCATGGTCAATATCATCATCATCATCACTGGTGAGCTGGACCCACTGAATCATAATCTGCATTTTAACAAGATACTCAGAAAATTCATAAGTGCCTTAAATTTTCTGAAACAAGCAACATAAATAAAACACGTATACCTATATATTCACATATTTTATACAGTATTTTCTAAACTCTCAATTTCCACTTGATTCTTGCTTTCCTTCCTCTAAAGAACAGAAATTTCTCCACAACTAGAAGGAATTCTTTTACTTCATACTTTGAGAAGTTCGTAATGGAGCCAACCTCCATTAAGTTTGGTGAATAGATGTTGCTATCTCGTAATACATATAACAACCTTAAGATTTTTGTACAACCTTAAGATTTTTGTATTTCAAAGCAAACTCCTACTAAAGATGAGGAGAGCTAACCTTAACTTTTGTAGATATTTTAAACTTTCTAAGAATTCACTAATGACAAGAGATTCCTGAATGGAATAAAATTCACTGCCCTCTTGATATTTTCTACACTGACAGTACTGTTTTCATTATTTTCACTAATTTTTAGAATAAAGGTGGCCACCTTGATCAAAGGAATCATACCAGTATCATTAACAAAACTAAAGATAGCCACTACAGGGAAAACGTTTTTCTTGACTGCTGTCAGAAGATTCTTCTATAAATAAGTTTACTAATGTATACATAGTTAGTGACATAAGTTTAAGAATTTCACAAAGTGTCCAAAACGAAGCTCTTAATTCAAAAGGATACATAAACATCTTTCCCTGAACTGACAATTCAAATATTTAATGATTACTTCCAAAAAGTGAAGCAGGGTGCTAGGCACCATGGAGAATACAAAATGCAGTCACTTTACAATCTCTATAAATACAGGAGGGTAGGAAACAGGAGCCTAATATTAGCATTCATATGGCCTCAATACAAAGTGAAATCCAATGAATAGTACTAAAGAAGGTGTGAGGTCCAAAGCAAGGGCACGTGATGGCAATTAGAACAATGGATTTTCATAGTTTCACAAAGAAAATTTGCTACATGTTGAAGAAAATAAAAAAATCCAAATTTGGGATTTTAAAAAATACATTCTTAGTTCAAATATTCTTTTGAACTTCTTAAAAAAGTAACACAACTTGGAAAATCGGGATTTAAGGACAAAGTAGTATCATGAAAAATGGTAGCTTTTTACCTAATGGTTGGAAAGGAAAACAGAAATAAAAAAGCAGTATACCATAGAAGGACAATATGCTTATCATTTGTAAAGTACTTCATTCCCAATGGTTAAGACAATAAGATATACATTAAAAGCATCAAGTACATTATAGCATTAATACCATAGTTAAACTCTGAACAACAGGGACACTGAAATAATAAACAGTAAAATATATACAAAGCACGGCAATATGGCAACTAGTCTTTTTGTTCTCCTGAATACCATGGAGGAAAAAAACACAGTTCCACAAGATCACACAATCTGGTTCCCAGCAGACAGACAGACTCCAGCCTCAAGAAATCAGAGGTATACAGCCCCAAAACTACACTGTGCTTTTAAATGGTGAAACACACTCTGCTTAAAGTGGTTAGATTCAGGAGTAATTAACTTGGGTAGGTAGAAGTATTACCCCACATACAGAAGACAAAACAGATCTCTGCAGTTCATGGATACAAACCATGATGGTTTCCATTTGACTGTTAGTATTATTCTTAGAGATTCATTTCAATAGACAATTACGGAGAGCAAATATGAAGAGCAGGAGACACAAAAAATGAATGAAACAGGTCTTAGCTTAATAAATATTAAAAGAACATCACTAGAAACTACAATAGAGAGCAGTACCTGCCCTCACAGTGCTTACTGTCTATTCCACAATTTAAGTGGGAATAGCTGGTATTTAACATGGGTGAACTTGCTAAATAACACTCTAAACTTGGCTCTTCCCCAACATCATTTCTCTTTCAATCTTTTCAAAGTAGAAACTACTCAATTTCCTATGCCTCTCATATTCTATGATTGGTATCTTTCTGACTCTCTAACAGCCCATTTTCCTCACCTTATCCCTAATAATCTTTCTCTTTTGCGATTATCCTATTTATATTCAAGTCATTCTTCCAAATCATATTTCTTAAGGGTTTGTATACCTAGCTGAGAGCCTTCGTCTTCTTTCTGACTCCTGTCATCACCCTAAGCTGATCCAATATTCAATGTAATGGGTTCTTAGTTTCTTCCAACAACTTTAAATTAGGAAAAAGGACAAGATGGCAGGAGAATGAAAGATAAGTAGCAAAGAAGCACTGAAAATGGCACTCCTACTAAACCTTTTACTCCATCTTTTCTATTTCAATCTGTCTATTTTTAAAAATTAAAACCCAACAGCTCCTACCACCCACAGAATAAAAGCCTAATGCCCTACAATGTTAGTCCAACTAACTTTACCATTCTCGTTTCCTACAAATGCATGTGAAGTCCTTTATGTTCCATTTACACTTATACTGGTCCACCAGACAATGCTCAAACCTAGCTGCCTTTTTTACTCATGCCATTTTCCTTACTGAGACTATCTTTTGCCTTTGTTTACATGATGAATCTTTCATAATCCTTTAAGGCTCATCAAGTGACCTCCTCTTTCTACTTTGTCCTGAATTCTGCAGGCAAAGTAATTCCCCTTCAAATCTGATTCCCTCACTAAAATTGGGAGGTTTCTTGCTGATAGGCATGGTGTCTTAATTATTTTTTGGTGGATAAAACACCGGAGAGACTCAGTATCTGTGGGCCTCTAAAGTGAATCTGTCTTTGCTAATGAAAATCTTAGTCCTTAGTGTTTCTATCAATGTCCTTCGTAATTAACTGCAATCACTGTATTTACGTTGTGTTGTACATAAATGCCATTTTAAAAGTCTCTACATTCATTCACATTTGCCTAGAAATAAAGGAAAAGCACTAAAAAAGCTAAAGCTAAATCTGTTTAAATAACTGGCCTACAAAATAGTCCAGCGCTTACCATAAAATTACCAACTTCATTCCCTCAGGCAATTAGTACTACTACATAAACATCTAAATATAACTATGAATAAACATAATACTTAAAACTCTGGTTCTTCCCATTCTCCCTCTAAAAATGGGGAGAAAAATTAATATACTGTAAACAAGTAGTTTACATAGAAACATCATTTTCAGCAAATGTGACCCTACATACAAAATACAAATGGTAGGATGTTATTCTACAAGGAGACTTTACAAAAAATTACTCAACAAGAAAGTCACTTAAAAATTGAAATTCCCCTTCAAGGCTTCATTTTTCCTACCTGGAAAGCAAAGTGCTGAGAACTGATCAGGATTACAAGGCACAGATTCAAGTATATAAGTCCGTAATATAAGTTCCAGAAAGACAGGGATCTTTGATATAACACAAATGCTTATTAGCCTAGTGCCTGGCACGTAACAGGTCCTCAATAGGCAGTTTTCTGAATGAACGTAAAGCGAGGAGGATGAAGCTCCTCTTATTCTGCCTTCCTCACGTTTAAAGTAAGCTGTTATTTGAAGAACAAGATGGAAAGAAAGACTTTGAAAACCACTGGAATAAATATTCTTTTTAGCAATAATAAACTACTAGAGTACTACTAGAGTTAAGAAGTCAACTAGAGTTGACTCTAGTACTACTAGAGTTAAGGAGTACTACTAGAATTAAGAAGTCAACATCTTTTTTGTCCAGCTATTTTTCTAAGAGGAGAACAAACTTTCAAAGTACAGGAATTAGCTTTTATAAGCTCACTTACGAGACTCCACATTATTTAGTTATTACTATAGACTAATAATTTGAAAGAAAAGGGGAAATTAAGCACCAGTCAAATCTAAGAAAACTGTTAATCATCACAAAATTGGGAAAATAAAGTTCTTGCCACATTAAAACCAAAGAAAGTTTCTCCCCTGACTTTAAGAAACAATTAAAAATGAAAAAACTTCTAAACACATATTATGGCACATGAAAGGACAATGGTAAACTGCAAAAACCATGATTTTCCTAAGTCTTAGTCATTATATAATTTTAAGCCCACTGAGGCTAACAAAACCAATCCCAATCTCCTTTTATACATTAATAAACTGAAGTCCAGAAAAATCTAGTAGTTTGTTCAAGATTGTTAGTGGTAGAATCAGGCCTAAAGCCTACCTTTCCCTACTTTCTATCCGGTACTTCTTCCACTGCATCTACTTCTAACTTCTTTATCATTAAACTCCTATTATTACTTCTATTGATATTATTATTTCTTATTACTATGGAGTACTTAGCGGTGTGTAGAAAAAAAAGACAAGTCCTCCATTACTTTACTATGAGCTTAGAGAATTTCTATTAAGTTTGAATCCCAAATAGGAATCTTCTAAAAGGAAATGACTCCAAAAAAACAAACAAAACACTTTAAATATCTGACAATTTGGTCAGTTATATCTCAATAAAGCTGGGGGGAAAAAAACATAAAAAAATATGGCTCCACCCTAACCTAACCCTGCCCTCAAGTAATAGAACTGATCAGCACTATTTTTGAAGATTTTTTTTTTTTAATGTGGACCATTTTTAAAGTCTTTACTGAATTTGTTACAATACTGCTTCTGTTTTATGTTTTTTTGGGTTTTGGCCACAAGGTATGTGAGAGCTTAGCTCCCCAACCAGCGGTCGAACCCACAACCCTGCACTGGAAGACCAAGTCTTAATCACCAGACTGCCAGCAAAGTCCCTGATTAGCACTATTTTTGAATTTAAAATTGTCTTTTCACACACACACACGCACGCACACACTGTGAAAACCACAACGCTGCTAAATAAAGGTCAAAATTAAATTATTTTATAATTTAAGGTTAGAGCTGAGTCTTAAAGTACCACTAACTCTGGCCATTTTTCTGTCTCCACTGCAATCCTCAATCTACCTGAAATGTTTAAGTTCCTCAGGGTTCAACCTGGGGCCCTCTTCTTTTTTTTTTCCTGTGTGATTTCATCTACTTCCAGGGCTTTAAGTATCATCTATATGCTCACAATTCCCAAATTTACACTTCCAGTCCAAACTTCTCAAGAGAACTAGATTTACATATCTCATTTCATTGGCATCTTAAAATTAACCTGCCAAATGGAGTTTCTTTTTCTACCCCAAATCTATACCAAAAAATGGAAACTCCTAGTTGTTCAAAAGCCAAAATCCTAGAAGTCATCTTGGATTCTTCCCTCTTCCTCATTCCATACAATCAACCTAACCACAGTTAACAAGCTTTCTACATCCAAAATAAATCCTGAATCTGAAAACTTTTCTCTATCCCCAGTGTCACTAGACTGGTATAAATCGCCATTATCATTCATCTGAATTATTGGATTCTTCTATCCTATTGCCCCCACTTCAACTCTTGGGCCCTGTAGCTTATTCACCACATAGCGACCAGAGTAATATTTAAAAAATCTACATCAGATCATATCACTGTCTTGCTTAAAATCTTGAATGGCTACCTACAGTACATACAATAAGTATGACCCCCTTACAGCATGGCTTCAAGGCCTGGCATGATGCAGCTTCTGCTTTTCTCTCCAAACTCATCTTGTTCCATTCTTCCCCGCCAACTCTTAATTCCCTGTTCACGACATGCCCCCGCCCCTCCAAATTTCTCTAGTCCAGGTATTGGCAAAGGAAGTCCTTCTGTCTTTTAAAAATAAAGCTGTATCGAAATACAGCTGTGCCTGTTCATTGTGTGTAGTCTATTGCTGCTCTCGTGCTACAACAGAGGGGTTGAGGAGCTGCGACAGAGAACATATGGCTCAGAAATCTGGAAATATTGGCTATCTGGCACTTTATAGAAAAAATGTTCCATAACCATTCCCTTTTGCCTACAATGCTCTTCAACCCACTTTTCTCATGAACACCTTCTCATCCTTCAAGTCCCAGTTTAAACACCACCACTTTCTCAAACAACCCTACCCTGGCCTAGGTAGTTGCTCTCATCATTTTTCCCTATCACTGTACCCTGTTTTCTTCATTACTTTTTATAACTAAACACTTGTTTATCTGTTCCATGAATGCAGGGATCAGATGCAACCCATTTACCAATATATTTCTTACACCCGAGCCACAGCCTAGCAAATAATAAATACTTTTGAATGTTAAATTCTGTGATGATAAATCTTATAGGGATACTTTTGAGGCTCTGACAAAATGACCTGTAATTTAAAAATCCTTAAAACTGGAAAGTAGCACAACTTTTCTTCTCCAACATAACCATACTTTTAAAGCTATTTTACTTAGAAGAAAATAATCCCTGTGAATTCTGAAATGTCTTCATATTTACTAAATAAGACAAGAATTTTTTTTTAATGACAAGGCACAAAGGCCACATCACACCCTAAGTTTTGCTTTGCGGTCTTGAGAAATTTACTGAATTCCTTTGGGTCTCAGTTTCTTGGGGAAACATTCTTCTAGAGATAGGAAGAATATACTACTAAGAAAGAGAAACAGCATCTAGCTTTTCTATGCCTGCTTCAATTCTGTAAACTTATTTCCAAAGCCCATTATCAGCTACTTTCATTGCAAAGAACTATCCTCCCATCAGCTGCCCTCTTGTAGTTTATACCACTCTGCTTTACCAAAAATGTTCCTCAAAATGTTCACTATTCTCATCTTGAAATCGGAGTACCAACGAACTCTGATGCCATGAAAAAATTGTATTTCCTCTGAATTCTTCAATGTGAAAAGATAGGTCCTGGCTCTCTATACCACAGCACTAAAAGGTTCACTTCAGTCGAAAATAACTTTGCTTTAAAAAATATATTATTATTACTTAGGCAGTTCAGCTAACTGCTAAAAGCATAGTAAACGAAAAAATGAGGAGTGGACCACATAGGAATGCTTTCAGAACCATAAAAAGGGATATATTCTGTGAGACTGAGACAGTTACTTTGATACCACAGAACCCTAAACCACTCTCTTACCTTCCAGTCAGAAGGTGCAATGTAGAGACAGGCAATATTGATTTCCATGCAAACTATATTTCTGCACATTAGATCAAAAACATCCCTAAGTCCCATCTAGTAAACAAATGGAGACTTCCGACATCAGGGGACAAACATTTTGGTCTACTGTATGATGGCTCTATCAGTTAACAGACTTCCTTTAACAGTGTCCCCTTCAGACAGTACCGTATTTGTATGACTTTTTAAAGTGTCTTATAAGAGTAAAAGTGAAATAAGATCAATGCAAAACACAAAAATGAAAGCATAGATACTAACAGAGGTTCAAAAACTTAATTCAATTTAAATAAAGAAATCAATCATTAGATATGCTGACAATGGTACATCCCCTAGTCAGAAATTGACTAGCTTAAGGTGATCAAATGAGTATTTGTGAAAGAAATAAAAATTAAAGAATATTTTCAGATGCTGTTGATATATCATTAACATCTGTAAGAGAAATAAAAGTTTAGCATATACACTTTGTAATTCTTTAGCATAATCAACTTGAATACATGTTCTCTGGAATATATTATAGGGAAATGCCTATATTTTGAAATGATAGTTAATCTTAGATATGGGACCACTTTAAGAGACTTAACAATATGCTGAAGCTCTTACAGTTACCATGGAGTTATCGTTCACATGACTTCGATTTCTACCTAGCCATGTTTCAGAGTCCAAATATCAATCACATCAACACTGACCTCACACTCTGGCTTCCCCTCCACTCTTCACTTTTTGAAAGAGCCGATTCTCAACCAAACCAAATAACTACAAATGTCTTTTCTGCATCTGTGCCCAAGCTGCAAAGCACTGCTTAAAAAAAAAAAAAAAACACACGATAGATCACACATTCAGGACAACTCCTACTGAGCTATCTCTTTCCTCACTTGCCAGTTCCCTTAGTATATTCCCCACAGGAGCTACTCCAAGTCTCTTCATCTCATTTTCAGAACTTGCACTGCTTAATTATTAGATTCATGATAGTCTTAGAACTAAAGCATCTCAAAGATATTACTGCCAACTCCTTCATTTTAATTATAAATAAACCAAGAACTAAAGTTTAAAGGACTATAGCTTTACAAAAACTGAACCGATTTTCCTAAAACCCCACATGCACCCTCAATTTCAGCATATATTTACTGCATCTTGATCAATTCATTATGCCTCAGGAGCAGATTTATAGAAAAATTAAGGACTCGGCCTGAAGCCGCACTACTTCAATACTGTTCCAGCTAGGCCACTTACTAGCTACATGCATCTGGACAAATCACCAATTCTGTGCCCTCTGTTTCTTCACTTTTAAATAGAGATAATAGTAGTATCTGGCTCATTGGGTTGTGACCATTACATAAGTGAATACATCTAAAAGCACTAGAAGTGGACCTAGCACGTAGTAAATGCTAAATAAGAGTTAGCTGGGGATATTATTATCATACCCTATAGAACCTCTGGCAAATGAGAACATGCCCCTCTTCCACCTTCACTTCTCCACTGTTCAATTCCACACTCTCTGCATACCCAAAAGTTCAGTTGCTCCAATCTTCTCCTCTTCAACCGCTTTAGGCAAAACTCCCCCACTCTACTTTTCTTCCTTCTTTTGATGTCAAGTTTCTTAAATCAGTCTTCATTTCCCACACCTATTTACCACAGTTTGCTTTTGAAGATGACATCCCTTGGCTCTGGGATTTTCATTTTCTGCACTCCAACACATATTCCTCAGTACATGCTACCAAGTGTCAGATCTTGATCTCCAGTTTTGAGTTCCTGCCCAAGCTCTGAACCTGTATATCTCCAAACACATCATATTTTTACTTGGACATCTTATTACAATCTCACACTCAAATTTTATCACATGTAAAATGATTTTTAAGGTGCTTTCTAACTATAAAAATTTCCAATATAACCTAAAACAGAATCTGTCATCTCCTCTACGCATTCCAAATAAGTTTTCCACTATAAGTTCACAATAATTCTATTGGTGGCACCATAATTCTCCCAGTAACCAAATTCTACCTGGTCTTCAGAATTTCTGACATCATCCACTCATTTCTAGCCTATCACCTTAACATAGGTTTTTCAAGGTCTTCTGTTTATAGCACACATCCCCCCCATTCTACATTTATATCATTCTCATCTTAATCTTCTTAAAATATTTTGTCACAATATCATCTACTTAAAAACCTCCAATAAACCTCCACTGTAAAGTCCAAATTCCTTAGCTTGGCATTGAAGTTCTCCAATCTGTGCCCAAACCAACTTTGCAACACTATACCCCACTAATCCCCATAAATTATTATACACCTCAGTCAAACTCTACTTATCATCCAAGTTTATTTCTGTATAATCATGTGACATCTGCCATCCTGGAACACCTTCCACACTGTTCACTTATATCCCAAATTTTTCATGGCTCAGTTCAATTTCATCCTTTCCCATGAAATCTTACAGCCCAAGGTAATCTCTCCCTCATTTGAATTCCTAAGCCATTTATTGCCCATACAACTCATTTGCCATTGAATTATATAATGCCTCACACTGTTACCTAAATGTGTGTATCATCTCTCCATCAGAATAAAAGCAAAAACAAACCTAGGAAGGGACAGCATCATATCTCTTTGCATCTACTAGATTTTCTTAGAAAGCTGTACATGGCAGGCACTTAACAAAAAACTGTTGAATGCATGAAGAACATAATCACCTTGCTTCATGAGATACTAGCTACCTGCTCATGTAATCCCATTTAAGAGAAAAGAATTACAGAAGGAAGAGTAGAAATAGAAAGTGACTATATTGTAACCATCGTAGCAATAATGATTCATGCAAGAATCATCAATGGATGCTAAAACCATCACATGAAAGTTTCTTGGGGAACAGGATATTTATACAGTCTCAAAATATATCTGAACAAATTACTTATGAATTACAAAGGGAAAAAAGGTACCTTCACAGTGGAGAAATCTGGCGGACACCAAGTGATCAAAGTTAACATCACCAATAATGGGATAAACTGACATCATGTGCCTCCTGATGTGATGCACTGAGGACACAACATCACTTATGTATTATTCCTGCCAAAAATGCATAACCTGAAACTAGTCATGAGGAAACAATCAGACAAACCAAAAACTGAGGGACAATCTACAAAACAACTGACCTATACTCTTCAAAAATGTCAATGTGCTGAAAGACAAAGAAAGGCTGAGGAATTGTGTGTGATCCTGGATTAGATCCTGGATCCGAAAACGAACTGCTATAAATGACATCACCTCCACACAGGACAACTGGTGAATTTGAATGTGGACCATATTAGATAACAGTTTTATATTAATGTTAAACTGCCTGATTTTGAACATTGTTCTTTGGTTAAGTGAGAGAATTTCCTTGTTCTTAGGAGAAACATTCCAAAGTATTTAAGAGTAAATGAATCTAAAACTTATTCTCTTAACTGTCCAGCAATAATAATAATACCAGTAACAGTAATAACAAGTACCAATAGAAAGACTGGCTAAAATGTGGCAAAATGTTGACAACTGGTAAATCATTGTACTACTGATGCAACTTTCCATTTTTTTAAAGTAAAGTTTAAAAAACAAATACCTTAATACCACACAAAAACTTTGAGAAGTTTTTATTTATCTGTGGTATTTTACATCTTATCTGACAATCTTAAAGCAAGACATACTTTCAGTGGAAGAGTCTGCTTTATAAAAACATTTGCTCTAAAAAAACAAATACATCTTTTTGGAACCAAAGAACCATTGTATAATGTTAACAGTCCAACACTAATTTATCTTAAAAAATTTATATAAAGTTAATTTCATCTGGTGAAAAGACTTAGACAATATTTTTTAAACAATGTAGTCTTATTATTTTCAAATATATAGAGAAAGAAGAGAAAACTAAAATGGGCTGATTAAGCATTTTAAAGAAAGAAATAATGATCTGTAATTAACATATTAATAAACAAGCATATGTAAATTAAAAGTCTGCTTCCGAGATTATATCTTTCAAAGATCACAAACTTCACCTTCTCTCAATTATCAAAAATTCTGGTTTAGCTGATTGTAAGTTTTAAGTGAGGTTTTATAATATAGCTACTAATTATTATTTCTATAGGCTTCCTGGAACCTTTAAAAATAATACTTCTAGATTCAATATAGTTAGCAACAGTCCTTTAAAGTTGGATACCTTATTTATGAGATGTTCGGTAACAACTTCTCTTAGTCCAGTGTAGAGCTTTTCTCCATGTTTATGCAAAACCATTGTATATGCATTTCTATAGAGCTCCTCAAAACTAAGACCACTGTTATTCTTACGCTGGATTTCTTGAATTGCATTTTTCAGAAGGTCCCAAATGCTGTTTACATATTTTTCATCCATGGTCATCTGTAATATCCAAAAGAGAGAAAGAGACAAAAAAAAAAAAAAACCAATGGTTGAAAATCTTTCTGTATTTGTCCATATAGTAAATATTTTATTATATGGCTATGATTATAAATCTGCATGACTTACAAGGATGTTAACAATCTATTTTAACAGAAATAAAGGGATACATTTTAAAATAAGTTTTTAGAGCTGATAGAAGAAATTTTTAACAAATCCTTTTAACACCTCCCTTCTTTCTTATCTGCAGCACAACCCTCCACTTTAAATAAAATCATAATCCCTGATGTTAATACTTGCTTTAGCCAAAAAGTGTAAGACATATTTTCCCTAAATTTATTTAGTAGAATATGAGCTCAGAGAGACAGAAAGGTTCCTTGATGAAAAAAAATTGGGGACATGAACACTATTTTCCTCTCCTGAAGATCTGCAGAGCTCCTTAGCAAATTAAAGATGAGGAGATCTGTAATTAAAAAACAAAAAAAACCAATAAAACCACACATTTTCTTTGTTAAACCTAGCATTCTCACATTTTCCTCCTTTCCCACTTTAGATTCCATGGTCCGTCATTTCTAAGCACCTTGTATACACCCATAAATAACTTGCCCCCTTCCCCCCCTCCAAAATACTTGCCATTCTAAACACCAACTGCCCACCTACGCCTCACATGCACCCACACAGCTGAAAGCAACTACAGAATAACATACATACAACCATATTCAATCCATCTGAATTTAAATTCATAACCACTAACCACAAGTCGGCCCTTAGTACAACCCCACAATCCTACTTTTCTAGACGGACTCTACTTTCCTGGATGATTTTACACCATCTCCTCCATCCACTCCAGGATAATGAATTGCTTCCTGTTCCACTGAAAAAACAGAAGTAACCTGAAGAGACACTGCACAAACTCTGGCCATATCCACTAACCTACCTGATTGTATACCAATATAACCTGCTAGTTCTTGTGCTCAAAGTGCCAAGTTCTTATACTCAAATTATAGCACAGACATCATCTAGGGACTTGTTAGAAATGCAGAATTTCAGGCCCCATCCCAGACCTACAGAACCGTATCTGCATTTTAACAAGAACCCCAGGTGATACCTATACAAAATGAAGTTTAACAAGTATTGCTCTAGTTCCATCCCAACTCACCTACTCAAGGACCTCCCTTTAGCAATCTCCCTTCCCAGCATCATCAAAATTTTCCTTCCTGCTAGGTAATTTCCACCTGCATTTAATACCCTCAGTTTCCCATCTTGAAAACAAACAAACAAACAAATCCTCACAACCCCACATATTACTCCAGCACCACCTAATTTTTCTCTTTTTCATTTACAACAAAATCACAGGGCTACGGAGAAGACTTCTATATTCACTGTCTCCAAGTCACATTTTCCCCGTTGTATCTTGAATCCACTCCAATAAGTCTTTCATCTCTACCATTTCACAGAAACTACTCTTGAGAAGGTCACCAGTGACTTCCTCGCTGCTAAATCTAACAAAGTCTCACTTCTCATCGTACTCGACCTTTCTGGCAGTAATTCAAAGAGCTGATCACTCCTACCACTTGACACAGATTCCTCACCTGCCTTCCAAGCACTACAATCTCATTTCTCTTCCTATTCCACTTGCTCCTATTTGTCAGCGTGCTTACTGCTTCTTACTCATCACTACAACCTCCAACCTCTTGTCTGAACCTCTTACCTATCCACGCTCGGCTTTTAGGTGAAGTTAACTCATCTGGTCTCATGGCTTTAAGTTAACCTCAAAATTTATATAACCTGTTTGGAGCCCTCACCACCAGAGTCTTATGTTCAGCTACCTACTCAATATTTCTACTTGAAAATCTACTAGGCATCTCAATCAAGTCTAGAACAGAAGGCCTAATCTTTTCCCCTAAGTTGGCTTCCCCTGCAGTCTTCTCCAACTGAGCAGATATCCACTCCATCCTTCCAGTTGCTAAGGCCAAAAAGTCTGTAATCAAGTCCTCTTTAGTCTCTCACCTCACTTGTAAAACAAAAGGCAATTCTGTTGTCTCTACCTTCAAAATGTACCCAGAACCTAATTCCTCATTTCTTCCACTGCTCCTAAACCACCATTATCTCTCAGATTATTACAACAGCCTCCTAACTGGTCTTTGTTTCTGCTCTTTGCCCAATATCATAGAGCAATCAGAGTGACCTTCTGAAAACAAACCAAATCATGTCACTCGGCAGCTCACAACCCTCGGTGACTTCTCATTTCTCTTGTAGTTAAAGTCAGAGTCCTTACGCTATTCTACAAAGCCTTATTCGACCTGATAATCTCTCTGACTTCATCTATTCTTCCTCCTTGCTCTCTCTGCTCCAGCCCCACCAGCCTCCTTGTTACTCCTTGGAATATGGCAAACAAGTTCACTTCAAGTTGGTATTTGCTACTCTCTCTGTCTGGAATGCTCTTCCCCAAGATACCTAAGTGGCTCATTCACTGATCAACCTCAAAACTCTGCTCAACTGTCGCCTTAAAATAAAGCTTTAACTAGCTACTCTATTTACAACAGCAGCCTCCTCCTACTAGTGACCCTCAAATTCCAACCTCACATTACTTCTTTTCCTGGCCTCTCTCCTCCCAGTCAAATGTCAGCTCCATGAAGGCAGGGATTTTCGTCACTGCTGAATAACCTCAGCCACTAAAATAATAGCTGGCATATAACAAGCACTTACACCTGCTGATTGATTTTCTACTAATCTCTGACTAAGCGGCCCTCTTCATGCTCAGAAAACCTACAAGTTCCACGTTCACAACCAGGGAAACACTGCATCAACTACTTATCAGATTCATGTACACTTCTGACCTGAAATGGATAAAAGATACCGAGCTAAAAAAATCCTCTCAAGCTAGAAAGTTTTGGAGGTGATGGATATGTTTATTGCATAGATTGTGATGGCTTCACAAATGAATACTTACCTCCAAACTCATCAAGTTGCATACATTAAATATGTACAGCTTACCTCAATAAAGTGGTTAAAAAAAAAGAATCCTCTCCAAGTCCTGTACAATGAGTATGAATGTGAAAGAGGAAGAAGTAGGTAGGCAAAACAGTTCATTCAGTCAAACAAGCTCAACTCCCAATCAAGAGGATTCTTAAGCAGATGACTCAAACTGAGTCTTATTATTCTGATCTTTTCTGGAGAGCTTAAAAAGGAACTCTTTAGAAAACAAATTCTTTCCTGTTACTCAAATATTATTCAAATCCAGGTCTATCAGAGACTTCTCTGAAATGGCCTTAAGAGAATTTACCCTTACATCTAAACTACTACCTATTTTTATCAGATATTCTCATACAGAGGATGCCATCCATATAAAATATAAATAGATGTTGCTATTTGCAACTTTTCACAAATAAAGCCCACAAGACAACGTGATAATGATGGCCTCAAATACTCCATGTATGTGCAACGTGGTTTTAGTTTGCTGACAGCATATGTAGAGGTTACAATAAAGCAGGCTAAGACACCATCCCTGCGGTTAAACAACGAACATATAAAGCAGAACGTTCAAACCAATTTCAAAAAAGAGTAAAGTTAATGCGGACTAAAAACTCCAGAGATAACTATACTGCTAATAGTTGAGCAAAAACTTCAAATGATCTTTTCAGGCTCTGTAACATAAGATCCCATGAAAGCTAGAAAACATACAAAAACGTCTCTACTCAGCATGAATTACTAAATTTTCTATTAGAAACTAAAGTATTTTAAAGATATAAACTAAGAGGCTTCAAATATTGTACAAATACTCTTACATTGTAATAAAAGAATCATTTCTCACATATATAAATCAAGCATTATTTTGAAATCCAAGATGGTATGTAGTATTTTCCTCAGTATTTGTGCTTCATAGATAGAAATGAAGACAGAGAGCAAAAATGTTTCTTCTGGTGATTGCTCAGGTATAAAAATGTTCAAACAAAGGAGAACAAAATAGACCGAGAGAGATTAAATGACTTACCCAAAATCACAGAGCTGGAATCGGAATTCATATTCTCAAATCCAGTACAAACCACTGAACTCACCTCCCATCCCACTGTGCTAATAGGGTAAAGTAATATTACAGTATAATCACTGATTATCTTGGTAAACACAGTACAGTGTATTAGTAGAGAGTATAGATTTTGCTGTCTGACAGGCCTGGATTTGCGTCATGGCTCTGCTAAATTCATAAGCCACGCAACCTTGGGCAAATTACTTAATTTTTCTAAACCTTTATCTCCTCACTTGTAAAAAAGTAGGTTTAATAACAATACCTATCTCAAAAAGACTATCAAGAGGATTAAATGCAAATGTCAGTAGAATTCAGCCCAGCCTAGGGCACAGTACAGTCAGCCTTCCATATCCATGGAACTCGCAGATACAGGGTTGACTGTACTATGCCATTTTATGTAAGGGACTTGAGCATCCTCAGATTTTAGTATCTGAAGAGGTCCTATAACCAATCCCCCATGGATACCGAGGGACTACGGTATAATCCCTCACATGCTGAATAACTGACAGAATCTCTTGAACTCTCATCTTTGGGCATCAAATGTCAGGAAAAAAAATAGTTTTTAGGCTTAGCAAATAAACAGCTAAAACAAAAGTACCTTAAGAGGACAACTATGCTAAATGAAAGTCAGTAAAATGTAGCCTTCTTTCAGAAACAATATTCCCCTACTTCATATCTCCTATTCTTCCAGTGTCATTTAAATCATTTTAATCCCCAGAGCTCTGTCCTTGGTTCTTCTTTTCACTCTACACTGGCTGCACTTCCATTCATTATCATAGTTACAACTACTATATATATATACTTCTAGGGTTCTAAAATTTACAAGGCTCTAGATTGGCAAGGGATTCTGGAGCCTCCTAAAACTGCATATAAAATTTTGCAAATATAATGTGTGTGCACTTCTTTTCTGGATGGTGGGTCACTAGCTCTTATCAGATTTCCCAAGAAGTTTGGTCCTCATCTCAAAGAAGATAAATTACTGGCTTACATGTTAATTGCTCCCAAATCTATATTGCCAGCCCAGAAGTTCCCCCAAAGCCTTAACTACTGTATTCAACCACCTGCTGGATATGCCCAACCAAATTTTCCAGACACATATCAAACTTATCATGTCCAAAATTTCTGGTAAACTCACTCTCCAAACACACCCAAATCTTCTTTCTGTATTCTCTAATTCAGTAGCGGCAACACAAACCACCTAGTTATACAAGCTAGAAGCGTAAGCCTTAACTTTTCTTCTTTCCTCTCTCTCATCCCTTTCTCATCCAATCATCAAGTGCTACCAACATCAGGCCCAAGAGATTTCTCAAATATGCTCCCAATCTTTCATCCTGAATACTGTTGCCCTAAAACTTTCATCTAGATTACTGCAACAGCCTTCCAGCCACCATGAACTCTAATAACCTCTTGGAATCCATCTTCCTCAAAATCATTAAAATAACCACATCAGCATCACACTCCTGTTCAAAACCCACCTCTCATTAGCAACTGGGGGGGGTGTGCTTTAAAAGGGAACGTAACACTTCATGATCTAGTCAGTCTATGCCTACTTCTCTAACTTCATCTTTCACTAACTACTACCTATCTTACATTCACTTCCTGGCAACATTAAACCAGTGGTTATTCCTGTCCACTGTCATACCTCCCCTCCACACACCACCCTCTCATGTCTTCTTTATACACCCCTCTTCTGCCTCTTTGATTCTTTACATAGCTTCTGAACACAGCTCAGGTGTCACATCCTCCAAAAATCCTTCCCTGACCTCCTCAAGCAAAGTTAACAACTCTTTCTCAGCTCTTTCATAATACTCGGGTTATATCTATCACTACCCTACCATACTGCTGCATAATTATCTGTTTGTGAATCTTTTTCCTCCATTAGACTATGAGATAGTTGAGGGATTGTGCATTTTTCTTCAATGTTACTTAGAAGGCCATAAACAAATGTCTGGGGAATGTTGTTTTACCTATGTTATACCAATGTAATTTTGAAAACATGAACATTTGAATTACTAAGCACAATGATACTGAAAAATAATTTAACGTGTTTATGTAACGATTAATGTAATTTTAAAATAATATATTTTCCAAACAGAAATAAAGTACAATAATGCACAAGCAAAAGACTCTCAAATTTCATATATCAAGTAGTATTTTCACATTCACCTAACTAAATGCTTCAAAAGGCTGCTTAATCATTAACTTTATTAATAAATGTTAACTAGGAGGAAAATAGTGGATTAAAAAAAGGCTATTCAGGAGGAGATCTACAAGTTACAGTCTTTCCCCAAATCAAATAAGTCCAAAAACAATACACCCAAGGAAACAGGCTTCAAGTACATATTGCTACATACCCGCTTTGGTCCTGGCATCAAATGAGCAGTGGCAAAATAATTACATTACTGATTAATTGATGGGTGAATTTCTCACCTATCCTTGATAGAGAATACAACATTAACTGTCAATGAAAGTTAAAAGGACTAGATGATAAACTCTAAGTCATCAATGTTAACCATTAAAAGCATCACTCTAGACTTCACTCAGAGTCATTTAAAAGCCCTAACACTTTAAAGTAATATTCCAAAGTATTTGAGCAGGATTTTAATCCCATTGATGAAACTGACTTACTCAGGTTGCAATAACTACAAATACACTCAGGAAGGGATCTGGTAACAATGCTTCAGCAAAACAATAAAATGATAAAATGCACACATACGTATATACACAAACATTTAATGTCTGCTTATTTTAGATATATACTGCATCTTTCCCCAACAAGCTCAAGTTACAAAGTGTTCAGCAAAGTAAATTCATTTAGCAAGAAAAGAAACAAAAGCTCTTTTTCAAAGGAAAGATATAATTGAGTATTCTTAAATGTCCATGGTTTAGTGAGACCTCTTAGAAACCAAACAAGACTTTATTTTTTAAAAGTGACTTCTGCCCACTTCCCTGTCCCCAATCCAGGATTATAATCCCCTCACTAGTAAGTATCAATAACAAAAATAACACTAACAATCTTTATTTTCTTTCACAAACATCTCTGGTTTTTCAGCTACATTACTTAAAAGATATAAAAACATAAACCTTCAAAATGCTGCATTTAAAAGGATGTCAGTCTATTATACACTTACACATCTTGAAGGTTCTGTAATTACTGAGAGCTGGAGAACTACAGCATTAGCCAATTAAAACTAAAAGGAAGAGAACTGTACTCTTCACATCCACTACATACAAAGGACAAAAAGTCTTTAGTCCCCTGTGAATAATTTTCTACAAGAAATTTAGAACAGGGTGGGTGGGGGAAAAGGGTGAGAATTTGAAATTCCAGGCAATTCAGAATGACACAGCTAGAAAAAAAATAAACAAGGAAAAATGCTTGATCTTAATTTTGAGCTTCAGCCTCAAAACAGCTGCTTTGGTACAAATATCTGAGGAATGGCAATGTTCTAGATAAATACAACTAAGCCATAAATTTTGGAAGGAAGTTCCCTCCCAGATTATAAGCACCTTAGACTAATATCAAGTCTCTGTTCCCTTATTTTATTGTATCCTTTTTAATACATGTTATGATTCTTAGTTGATTTGAATGCAGTCCCGTTAGAGTTAGTAATGATGATGAACCTACTTGATGACCAATGGCTACACGATGACTTATGACATCTCCAATAATCCCATTTATTCATCAGTTAATTTTTAAACATCCTCAACCATCAAAAGATAGCCAAAGATCCAAGCTTTGAGGAAACAACCCAGTGGGACACATTCAGATTTTGGGCAAGTTATTTAACCTTCCAAACTTCACTTTCCTCATCTGCTTGTAACAAGAGAAATGGGAGAAAATGGTGTATTGTATGGCAATTAAGAAAGTTTGTGAAAGCATCCGACACACATCGCTTGCTCAATAAATTTCTTTTTCTTTACTACAAGGAAGAAACATACAGCCTTCTGTGCTGGAATTGTGCTGCCGAAAGTAACGACTGATAATGACAATTATCAATTAGAAAAGCACAGTAGTCCGGGAAAATGCTATGAAATCACAAATTAAGGCTGAGCTACACTCAACTGGCCTCTAATATCACTAAATTACAGAACAGTAACATTTACAATGAGACACTTAAATCATCAACAGACGGTTCAATTATTATAATCTGCATTTCAGTTCTCAACATGAGTAGGCTGTTCAAAAATCAATTTAAAAATTTGGAACATTTCTTTCAAAGACTAAGTTCAAGCTTTCACATTAGCCTGTTAAAGTTCAGTTAAGTCACAAGTGACTTAAGAGTACTAACAATATTCTTTCAACGATATCTCTGTGAATGATCTTTGCATATGTGAAAAAATGTATATGTAACATTTCATAGTCTGATGATGACCACAAAAAATAATATGCAATCATAAGTATTCTCCCTGAGTCAAGAAGTTTGTCACTCTCCTATTGGTGCTATTTTCGCTGATATAAAGAGATGTTATTGGCACCTTGAAACACGTTTTATCCAGAGAATACAATATTCATCTTGACTAGAACTCTTCAAACATAGAGATTCTCCCTATTAAGAAGATTAGTTATTACATCTGTAAGATCAACACTTTAAAATTATAAAAACATTTGCTGTATTTCTCAATATACTATTAAATCTCAATAATAGTAAGGGCTCGTGTATAAACTAGCTCTTAAACATTCATCTGGAAAACAAAAATAATAGAAAAGCAAGAATCATATATTTCTGGATGGAATCTCAAAGTAGTAGTAGTAATGCTACAGACAAAAAATACTTCATATCTAAGTGCATGTTTAAGTTCCATATTTCTATCCTACAATCTAAAACTATGAATTTTAATAAAAAATGACAATACTTTGTTCTCTTTAGCTTACATCGCTATGTTTTTTTTTTGAAATGGATAAACCCAGTTTTTCTAAAACTATGATAAAGTGTAAAGATGTATAAAACTGTTGGACAATAACAAAGTAGTTTATACCAGAATCAGCTACACACACTCCAAAGAGAAAAAAACATGTAAAACAATACAAACTGCCACAGTTAGCTCTGTCTTTGAATGAACCTAACCATAAACTAAATGTGATATGACAACAAAAGGCCTATAACATAAAATTATTACAAAAATCTGATATCAAATCTCAAAATTTCTCTAAAACTACCAACTTACACAAAAAGAAGTATGTAAGAACATAGCTAACTTTTCCACTGCTTCATATTAGCATTTAATCATCACCACTGAAATATACCATTCTTATTCTAAGGCTGAAAAGATAGGTGACATTTGAAACATCACAAAATGTTTTAGAGCAAAGGAGAACACACCAGCATTCGCTTTCTAGACTGAAATTTTAAGAGTGGAAATAAGCCTAAGAAAACCCCAAATTAAAATCTCTTCATTTTACAAATGAAGAAACTGAAGCTAAGTAGCTCATCCACGATCACTCAGCTAGTTAGAGCAATGAAGGAATCCATGTGTCCTGAGCTAAGGACCCTTCCATTACACCATGTCAACTCAAATCACCTGAGTGTCTGATATTACAAAATCAATTTATAATTAACAGGCTAATATTAACACTGAATTATTAAGGCTATATGCTTATTTCAGTTTGGTCTAGAGAAAAGAGCTTTTAACCAGAAATAAGGCTTTTAGTCATGGTTCTTCCATAAATTCAAGCTGTAAGTATCCTTTGGGTAAAATCACCCTCTCCAGTTCTCCACTTCCCCATGTATTAAATAAGATTAGAACATATTCTCTCTAAAGTCCTTTCTGGCTCTTAAAAATTAAACTATGAAAACAAATAGGACCAAATAAATTACTTGTTTTTTTGGCTAATGGTAACGTTCATCAAAATAATACACTTCTTTCATGTCTCATTTGCTTATTCTAAACTACCTGATCTTCGTACTTCAAAATTCATTTCATTGTTTAACCTACTACTTCTTAATACATTCTGAAAGACATAAAATCACTTTTTTCTAAACATATATATATATATTTTTGGCGCTATGCGGGCCTCTCACTGTTGTGGCCTCTCCCATTGGCTCTGGACGTGCAGGCTCCGCGGCATGTGGGATCTTCCCGGACCGGAGCATGAACCCGTGTCCCCTGCATCGGCAGGCGGACTCTCAACCACTGCGCCACCAGGGAAGCCCTAAACATATATTTACAAGATAAATTTCTAATTGAAAAAAGTTTAAAAATGTGTACTATCAGTCTTTAACTTAAAAAGGAAAGTGTTAACTAAGAAATATGTCAACTAATATATCCTTCCTATTGGTTATGATTTTGACTGCTTTATTCAATACACACTATGACCCCCTTAAGCAATTTATATATTAAAATTTTACTGAACAACATAGGCATCCATCGATTCAAAGTTTTTATAACATGTATTCAAAGTTTTTATAACATGTATTCTCTTATGAGAGGTGCATATACTTTGAATCTAGTGAGGTTTAAAGCTTGCAAAAGCTCCTTCCAAGATCTGGAAACTAATTTTGAATCCTTTTTATAAAGAGAGTACTGCAGTGTATAAGCTTCAGGGGCCCTAGATCTGTCCCTGGGTAATCATTTAAACGGCAAGCTTAGAATTAACTTTCCAATATATTCCTATTATGAAAGTAAATATTTCAGAATCTAGCAAATTCTTAATGGAATATAATTAAGGCAGTGTGGTGTAATGAAAAGAACATGAATTTTTGAGACAGATACACCTGGGATCTGAATTCCAGCTCTGCCCTTCCATAGGTATATATGTAATACACATATTTTACTATGTCTCTCTGAGCCCCAGGATAGATTTAAAACAGAAGTAACATCTAAAGATTGTTCTGAGAATTTGAGATAATTATAGTTCAAAGAGCCTAACACAAGGTAGACACTGAACAAGTTGTAGTTACTCATCTTATAAAGCAACTTCTCATACTATTAAATAAATTGAAAAGGGAAGGAGAAGAAGAATTTTTCATGATTACTTTCAAGAGGACAGGGCAAATAGAAGAGGCTAAGTGTTGCTCAGTTAAGAGCTGCTTTAGATAAGGATGACTTGCAATCAGTACGTTAAAGCATTCCTCTTAGCAATGACGGCTTGCTTTTATAGAAAACCGTCTCTAAGGAATCTTGTATTTTCTGAAAGTAGGTAAAAGATATCCCTTTGAAGTCTTTATTCATTTGCTTAGCAGTAACCTTTCTCATTTAAAGAGCAAATTCAGGTCCATTCCTTTCTCAATGATCACTAGATAAATGAAGTCAAATTAAGAAATTTTACTTAATTTTCAACTTTAAAATTGACTAAAAAAATAAAGAGCAAAAGCTCTTCTAGCAGCAAAAGCTCTGGATTAGTGGTTACAACAACTACAGGATCAGTTCTCAATTTCTCAGTTGGTTAATGTTACCAACTTGGGAAAGTAGGACTCTCCTCAACTTTGAAAAGGCTTGATTAATGACAGTGATTTTAAAGCAATAGTTAGAGAACTTTTTAAAAAGAAATCTTCTACACATAGAGCAATGTACAAACTGCTCTAAATGACTAGAGAGGGAAACTTCTGAAGATACCTACTCCACTCCTCCTAGGTCCTGGAGACCCTATAAGAGTTTGAAAATAAATGTCCTACATGAAACATATTACTTTTACTTGAAAATACTAACTTTATGATTAGAAAATCATTTTAACTGTCTCAATGATGCCACTGTTTATTAGCAAGCACTTTCTGACATTATTTCTTTTAACCCTCACAATTAACCTGTGAGAAAGATTGCCATAGTTCCCATCTTAAAGATGAGAAAACAAACCAGAGTCTTGTCAGTTTATTCATTCAACATTGTTGGCTACTACTGTGCAGCACTGACAAAGATCAATACAAAAAGACCTGCTGCCTCCTCTAAAGAAAATCATGTTCTAATAAAGGAGATACTGAGTATTTGAAGAATTTTGGCTATGAAGGGAGATGGTATGGTAGTTACCATGGTAGGGAAGACAGAAAAAGGTACACCTTCCTTCTCTGAGACCCAAGGGAAGGAGCTGAGAATGAGTAAAGATACAGGTTAATGAATATAACTGAAAGAGAAGCTTACACAAGATAACTTTAGTAGTTAAGTTTCCTGAAAAAGAGAGATAAGAGAACTCTCAATAAAGAACTTAAGGACAGTGATTAAAGTCTGAAATAGCTCATGCAGGAAAGGGGAGAGGGAGTTTACCAGGGACACAAAAATATCGCCCAGAGGCACTGAGAGTCCAACTAGCTTAGAGACCACAGTCTTGGAATTTTCTCCAGGAGTGCACAATAGTCTAAAAAATATGAGCAGTGAAGGCAGATGAATAGAATGGTTCAAGATGCTTTTTGCTGATATTTCTGGCCTCACTCTGGGAGGCAGGAAAGAAGGGGCAACTAGCAACAGGCGCCACAGCCTGGGAGAATGCAAGGGGTCTTCTTGAAATCCAAGAGCACATTTAATGTGAGAAAGAAATAAGCAGCAAGTAGGATAGAATAATGAAATAATAACAGTCTGTATTTATTTATAATGCTTACTATGTGCCAGACACTAAGAGCTTTATATGTATTAACTCTATCCTTACAACCATCTTATGAGGTAGGTACTATATTGTTTTCTCCCTTTTACAAAAGAGAGAACAAAACAGGCAGAAGTTAAGTGACTTGCTCAAATCCTACATCTAATAAATGAAGGAGCTAGGATACAATGTAATATTGAAGTTTAAGATTTCTAAAGTAGCGGGATGACGAGCTCCAAGACAAAGTGAAGATCACTGTAATACAGAAGAGGCCAGATCTGTTTGATCATCACTGTATATTTAGTGCCAGACCTCTAGTAGGAACACACAATAAACATACTTTAGAATGAATAGAAGAATGACTCTGCCCACATGCACTGGATAAAGTTACAATTTAAGCTACAGAGAATGTCTGTGAATAAGGTATTGAAGTCTTCAGTGACTGAGGGAGCATATGTACGAAGTTAGGAGATGGTCACAAGAAGCACTCAAAAAAATAGTTCACGAGGGCCCAAGACACAAGAGGATCACAGATGTGGCAATGAATGGCATCTGGGCCCAGTGATTCAAGGATTATAAGGAAAAAAGACACCTCAATTCAAGAATATAAGCCTGTATCCTCAGGGCAAAGGTAAATTTCAGATGAAAAGAATTCACAGAACAGGCTGATGATACAGGGTAGTCAACCTGCAATGGAAGTAGGGGATCACCATGTATAGTTAACAGGCTGGGAGGAAGGTGTCATGGTGGAAGGAAAAAATGTAGAGTACAGCTAGTAAACAGAAAAGACTAGGCCAGAGATTAAGTCTTCTGACACGCCAATCCAAGGTTACTGCCGGTACATACTACCTTTACTTTCAAGTCATTACAGTTTCAAGAGATCAGACTGACTAACCTTTAAGGGAAGTGCCACATGATCATTAATGACCTACAAATTAAGACTTCACTTACAGCTGAAAAGAGTTCAAACATTTTGGAGTACTACCTGCATCGATTTACCTAAGTAATGAATTTCTATGGTTTGTCTTAAAGGACTAGTTTCTCATTTAATCGATCATTCACTAACCACCCACACTGTGTCTAACACTATGCTAAGTACTTCTTTGGGCAGGGACCGCAGCCTAGTTCATGAGTGAAACAAAAAAGAGGGTGGAAGAAAAAAAGGAAGGAAATAAAAACAAAATGTATTTTTAGATAAACACTTAATGTACATATTAGAATGTACACACCAAATGAGTGTTTACTCCTTCAATAAAGTTACCCCAGAAAGATTACATACTTATTCCGATGATTATGTGATAATCACTATTGGATCTCTTCTCTTTTGAATCTACCCCTCACCCAAGAGCCAGTGGCATTCTTTCGAAGCACCCCAGTGGTACCAAACCTATATCCTGACACTGAGTTCTTAATGTGGTTCACAGATTGATTCTGTAAGCTTTTCAAAATGTAAGTTCTAAAAATGTAAGCACCAAAAAATGGCGGCATCACTAAAATAACTGTACAGTAAATAAAATTACTTGTAAAAATAACATTCAATTTTAATATATAAACTGTGGCATAATCATGGCTAAATGTTGGTATAACAATAGTTAATTGTGTGCTAGGTCCTGTTCTAATACCTTTTTTTTTTAATCTCACAACAGCCCTGTAAAATAGGTCTTATAAATATTCTAATTTTACAGAGGAGAAAACTGAGGCTAGAAGTGTTAAGTAACTTGTTAAAGATAACACAACTAGAAAGAGGTGGAGCTGACATTCAAACTCTGACAGTCCAGAGCCCACCCTCTTAACTATTATGCTCTCCGTCTCTTTACTTTTTAGTCATACTTCTAAAACATATGTTGAATACTCTAATGTAAAACTAAATGAAAATTCCCTAGACTATCCATAGTTTTACTCTTACAAGTAGGCAAAGAAATGCAAAATAAAGCATTGAAGTACTATTTTTTTCACCTACAAAATTAAAGATATGTTAGCTAAGACACTGCTACATGGTAGACATTACTGATACAAGCTTGAGAGATGTAATTAATTCTTAAAGCATTCACTTTAGAGCCAGACTACCTAGGTTAGAAAGAACCCTAGTTCTTCCACTTACAAGCAAAGTGATCTTAAGCAAACTACTTAAGCTCTCAAGGCCTCTTAGGTAAAAAAAAGATGATAATAGTAGTATTCTATTGTGCAAATGAAATTAGTTTACACATGCAAAGTACAGAGAACAACTGTATGGCATATGATAAGCATTCGGTGAGTGGTACTATTATTACTCCTACCCTTCTGGAGGTCCATTTGGTAATATGTATCAATTATGTCGAGCCCAGTAATTCCATAATCATGGATGGGCTCAAATATTTATGTGCCTAAATAGTCTCAGTTGCATTCTTTATAACAGAGAAAATACGAATTCACTGGAATCAATCAAAATACCTGTCAGTAGGGAAATGTATAAGCCAAGGTACTGGAGAGTATTACCCAGTCATCCAAAATCATGTTTTCTATATATATAACATGGAAATAAATGTACAGTGAGATACTATATATTTTTTAAAAGGCAGCATATGAAAAGGTCGTACCTCAGTTTTACTGTGTGCTTATACATTTATGAAAGATTAAAAGGAAACACATCAAAATGTTAATATGGCTTATTTCCAAGTGGCAGGGTTACAGGTGATATTTATTTCCTTACTTATAAGTTTAGATATTTATTAAATTTTCTATCATGAATATGCATCACTTTTCTAATTAGAAAAGCTACTAAAATGAATTCATAGCTTTGACAGACTACTACTGAATAGTTTTCACAATAGAAAGACACTAAATGTACTTCATGTTTTATCTCAGTGATTTCTTACTAGTAGCACTTTTACTTTTTTGCTGACTTTACAATGGACAAACAAGAACTATTTTCAAAGTTCCATTATTTAAAACTACAAATTGTCCAATAACTTTTATAAAAATCTAACAAAACTGTTAACACCCAGATACTCTTGAATAAAGATAACAGCAAAAAATTATCTCTAAGGTCTCCCAATTTATAACACAAAGGGAAGACATACTACTTTTTCTAGTCTTAATTATATATTCTTGTTGAAATAGAGAAATGCTATTATTACTTAGCTCCATTTAATGAATGAATGATGTACAAACAAATGACACTTTCTCTATTTTGTTTGAAAGAACTTTGTGACTAGTGTATTATTTAAAAGGCCAAATTCTCACATTATATTCTATACTACTAAAATTGTTTCAAATTCAGTAACTTTAGTATTAATAATTTGGCAGTAATAATTTTCTTGGCTCCTGTGAACTTTCTAGGGAGATAACGCAAAATATACACTTTTATAGATAACTACTTTATCTTTTTATGTTTAAACTTCTAAAGCCTGAGAGGTACTAACAGCTACAACACAGCTGACTGTCCTAAAACCATTAAATAGAACAAAATCAGTCTAAGTGAAAGCAACACTTTAATGAATGTTATATCTTACTCCATAACATCTCTGTAACAAAACACTAGAGAATGCAAAACAAACTTATAGTTAATTCCCCGCCCTGTGTGATTTCCAAAACTATTATTCAGCCTTTCTCTATGTACAGTCCAGCTAGTTCTAGGCAACAACTACTTTCCCTAAGAGAAACCTATTTTGAAGATCAAAGCTGTTCCTCCATATCTAGCAAATATCACTATAGCCAGGAAAAAAAAAAAAACATTAACTGTCCCCATTTGTCATTAAATTCTTGTCCTCTTAAGTATTTAAGTACATCACAAATGATCTTAAAATTCATCTCTTTCTAATCTCAGTCATTTTGCGGGTTCCATCTAACAATAACTTCTACATCAGTAACTGTTCACGCCACACAGGTGGTGCTCTGTGAAGCCCATCTAGAACTATGGAGTGGACACTACAACCAGAGATTCATTATCATGATTTAGCATGCTTCTATAAACCAAAAACTGAAACCATTTCCAGATCACACTCTAAAGACAATCACTTTCATAACACGTCTCCTAAACTCTGAAGGCTCAGACAAGAAGGCAAATCAGAGGAGAGACCAGTATTTCCATTCAACCATATCCCCTCCAAACCAATCAAGCTTTTCAAGCCCACGTGGACAGTGGACAGTACAGATGGTGAGTAATGGCTTTTCAAAGATAAGGACAAAAGGTTCACCTGACAGCAACTAATCCTACATAGTGGAATAAAAGCTCAGGAGTGAGACACATGGCAACAGCAAGGAAAGAGGACCAGGAACTTCTGGGGGCAGCATTCTTTGGTCCAAATCCATATCGTTTCCAGAAGTTTCCCAACTACAGACTTCTTCCTTAAAAAAGTTTTGTGGCCCTTGCTGTTACTTTGGGTACCAAAAAACCCCAAAAGATGTGAAATGATATGTATTTTGTCCACTGCAGGAAAGTTTACAAACTGGAATAAATATTTCCTCCATCACCAATCTGTAAGTGCAGAAAGCTCTTCATTGTTTCCCACCTTAAAAAGAACCAGTTTCTCAGAAACTGATTTTACTGATGGGACTATAGCTGGAGTAGGTTTACACATTTACAAAATATCCTGTACCTTCACTTACTATTTTGCAATGAAAACAAAACAATCCTGAAACATATTTTTATACTTTTTACACATCAATTTTATAAAACACACTCTGAAAAGAGCACTTGAGGCTTTCGATTACACTGCAATTTCCCTTAGAGTAACTGTCTATCTCAAATGGTAATGTAAAATACAACAGTTTTAAGTATGCACACACGAGTACATATGAACATAATATTTTCTTTATGGAATAATATGCATTTACTACTTCTGACTAGCAATCCATGGAGACTATAGTTCTGTAAAAGACTGCTAACCTGGAATAAAAAAAAAATTCTGAAGGTCTAGAAGCACTCAGTTACCAAATTAATCAGTGAAATACCACACCACTGAGGTATGTATCCATCCTGAATGAAGGTTCAAAGAACTATGACTTTAAAAGTTATACATTAAAAAATATAATGGTTCTTTTCAGTAGGAACTACTTATGAGTGATGTTAATACTTATGAAATAAAAAAAAATCTTAATGCTTTTAAAAATTAGCAGATATTAAGTACTGAATATCAAACACTAGCCACTTACAAACTTCATTTAAGGATTTTAGAAAAACTTTGAGGGCAACAAGTTTTAGACAGAAAGGGTCTAAACTAGCTCAGGACCATAATGCTGCTTAAAAAAAAAATCAGTTTCAGTCGTATGTGGTAACTTGTCACATACTATTATACTCTTCAGCTAAAGGAATAATGAAATTCTCTCCCACCACTTCCTCCCAACAATACAAGATCCAGAAGGGAGGGATACTCATCTTTCAAGCTATACCGATATATCCCAAGACCCTAGGACAGTGCCTGGCACACAGTCGTCAGTAATATTTGTTGAATGAATGAAGGAATGGAAGAACAGGTAGGAACAGGCAAAACCAAGAGATCAAAGAGTTGACTACACATAAAGGTACAACTGGTTAATCAGAATATCCACATAAGTAAGCTGATGTCAGATGTGAACTACTCCACATTTTAGTAATAATCTGAATTAGAAGAACTCAGACTTTAAGAATAGCTAATTTTTTCTTAAAAAATTCTTGTACTAAACTATTTAAAATTCTGAGTAATTCTAGATTCTGCTAAAAATATTCAGAACTGGTTTAGCAGGAGAACTAACATTACTCACAAAATCATAAACCCAGTTCATTGTTTCATTATAAGGAAAAACGTGCACATGAAGTTCATCAGTTCTCTTCTGTCAACATTTCTCACTTTCTTTGTACTTTCTCATGATTACTTAGAAAAAAAACTTCAAAGATATAAAATCCCTTTAATGAGCATCAAAACATTTAATTCTCCTGAGTATATCCTACATTTATTTACATAAACCCTGAAGACTCTTCACATTGATATTAATATTTGTTATTACAACTTCAGAGTTCTGCATAAGGTGTATTTCCTTCTTCTAAATTTTAAGAATTCAGAGAGGTCCTCAAGTTCTCTGGGTCGCTTTCTTACTCAACTAGGACAATTATATTAATAAGTCTTCCCTCTAAAGTGCAAACTACACTTTAGAAAAAGCATGCTTCATGAAGTGAATACAAACCCTCTTTTCCCTCCTTGCATGATATACTGTGTTTGTGATTCTAAGAAAGGAAACCCAAGTTCTTTCTCTAGTTTTACTGTTTGAAAATCTTCTTTTCCATTACTAGTTTGTCTATCTTGACATATACCTGTTACTGTAGCGACATGAGCAAGTACGTCCAGCTCCTCTGTTCCAATAGTACACTTTAATTGCTTGCCATTGGCTATCTGAATCAGATATGACATCCAAAGTTATACCCCATATACTAAACACTGCAAGGGTATGACTCAAAGTAATGCTAAAAAAGAATAAGTTTCTAAACAGACTACGTTTGCTGTCCCTAAGAGTAAAGCAACTCAGGATGGTGACTACTCATTCTTTTGGGATTCCATGGCTAAGAAATGGAGAACCAACCATCCAATTTGTTTTCTCTTATTTCCCTTTGATTGGCAAGGCAATTCCTGCACAAGAGAGTTTGTCAAGTGCTTTGGAAGCTTGTGGATAAAAAATGCTGTAAACACACAGAACGTTGTTGGTATGTTACTATGGAGCATTACGTGGAACCATTGTCACTGCGTGGGGGGCAGGTGGATGGCATAGCCCTTCCTGAACAGGGGAAGAGCGGGAGAGGACAGTCCCCCTCATCGTTGGGCTGGCCATCTTTTAGGCTGGGTGATTTTTTCAACCGCAGCGAAACCCCACGTGAAAAGTTACACACACCCCCCAAACAAGAAGGACTTGGACAGTCCCCATACCTGCAGGGCTGGGAGTCCCGGGAACCGAGCGGGAGCGGAGTACTAGGGGTTGGGCCTACACCCCAGGAGCGTGGGGAGAATCTGGGACCGGCGAAGGGGCCCCAGCCGCAGCCCGCAGGGCGACCGGAGGCGCAGCTCCGGGGCGGGGGAGCGGCGCCAGACTCGGGCTACGGGCGCGGGGAACGGCCCGGGAGGGCGGCCGCGCCGGGGCCCCGCGCCGCCCAGTTGCCGGGAAGGCTAGCGCCCCGCGGCCGGCGGCGTGGGGGAGGGGACGCCGGGCCTGCGGCCTGTTGGGGGAGTTCAGCCCGGGCCTCGCGTGCGGCTCTTGGCCGGGCCCCCAACCCGGGGTCCCAGGCTCCGAGAAGAGACTCACCGGAAAGGCCCGGATCCGCATCTTGGTGTCCTTCCGGCTGCCCGTGCCTTTGCTCAGATTCGACATGGTGCTCGTCCCCTCCCCGGCGGCGGCTTCGGGTCGCACTCCGAGGCGCCGGTGTCACATTTAAGGCGGGCGGGCAGGCGAGGGGCGACGCTGGGGGCGGCGGCGCGGCCCACGGGCTGGGCTGGGGAGCTGGCCGGCCCCTGGGCGGCCGCGGCGGTGGCGGCGGCGGCTCGGGTTCCGGCGTCTCGGGCTTGGCTGGGGGGCTGCGCTGGCGCGGCGGCTCCACGGGGTGCCCCTCACGCCCGGCTCGGCTCCCTTTATCGCGCTCCTCCGCGATGGCGGCGGCGGCGGCGACGGACAAACATCTCACTGCGCAGGCCGAACGTCCTCCTCCTCCTCCTTCTCCTCCTCCGCCTCAGCGAGACGAGATCCGGCCCAGAGGGTGGAGGGGGGAGGAGGGAGGGAAGAGAGCCGGAGAGTGGAGAGATTGGGAGGAGGGGGGTGGGAGGACGAGAAGGGGAAGCGGACGGCCGCTGCGGGGGACGCTCAGATCTCGCGAGAAGAGGGCGAGTGCTCTGTCCTGGGTTGGGCGGGGCGAAGCCTGGGAGCGGGAGGGGGCAACAGGAGGAGAGGAGGGGAACCGGTAGTTGGGGAGGTGGGCGGGACCAGAGGGGCGGGGAGGTAGGAAAGGGGCGGGACTGAGGCGGGAGGTGTAAGCTGACTTTTTGAAAGGGGATCGTTGGAGACCGGATCCTGGGCGAGGTGGCTGCTGATTGGTGGACCGCGGCGCGGTCCCCGTTCACGTGGACGGAGTGGGCGGGGGAAGTTCAGAGAGCCGGAGCAGTAGGACTGTAGTAGGCTGGGTCCGGCTCTGCCGGGCTGGGCTGGCCGGGGTGGGCTGAGCTAGGGCGGGAGGCGAGTAGTCTCGGGGTGGAGCGTGGGGTGCTAGGTGGATAACCACGTCCTAGAACTGGTTCCTGTGTTTTTCTAGGGCATGTGGACTAGGGATGGGTACTTGACCAGATGCCAGAAAGTTGAAAGAAGAGTTTGTGCAGGAGTTACCTGCAGTGTCAGAAATTCGGTTCCTGTATGCCTAACAAAGTATTCAGATCGGATGTGCACACCCCAGCTGTCAGGATTGAGGGGTGGAAATCCACAAAATTTCCTTAAACAGCATAAGCTCTAGATTCACTGATATTTTCTGAGGGACCCAGAACTTATTAGTGTTAAGATCTCTTTTTCGTTGCCATTGAGATAACTCCCTTAACGCAGTGCAGTATTTTGGTAAATGGTGTTAAGTAGAAGATAGGATGATTAGAAACCTATCCTTAACCTGCCAAATCATTTTTACCATTACAAGAGTATGATAGACTTTGAAAGCCAAAATTTTTGTCTTTGATTCCAGTTTGCGGATAACTTGGGAAAAAAAATTTTTGGCATTGTGATCAAAAAGTCTAGTTTTGCTTTTCATTTATTATGGATTATACTTACTAATTTACCTCTTTGCCCAATTGATGTTATATTTGGATTTCTGACTCTGCAGAGGAATATGTGAGTTCCCACTAAAGTTTGTGATCTCATTTTAAATAAGACCCTACATTTGGAAGCTAGGGTAGTAATACTTTTTAAATTTATTTTTTAAAGCCTTTTAAAAAAAATCTGGAGTGTAATACTTTTGTAGCATTTGGAAACTGGGTTTTTTATACTTTTTTTTTAAATAAGTGGACTGAAATATACCTTTTGATTTGTTTGCTATAAGGTTGAATTTTCCCTAAATTAGCTTAATCCTGATAGCTAGATTTACCAGTGTTGTGCTTTCACCCCCTACTTGGTTGAAATGCCCCATTAGAAACATCATATTTTCTTGTTTTGTTTTCTGGTATTTGCTAATAGAATAGAGCTTAAGAAACAAGGATGTTGCTTGAAGCAGTATCTGTGTAAATACTGAAGCTAAAAATAGGTCAAGAATTTTGTTGCTAAGGTAAGATTGGGAGGATTCTGATTTAAATATAAAATACTATGAGTCTTGGATAGGAGTTTATAATCTGTATGCTGACTGAAATGCCATTTCTATAATCATTAGACTATATTAACAACCAATTTTTTTTATTGGTTGTAGTGTCACATGGCTCAGTTTCTTTGTAATTTAAGAATATATGGGGCCATCTCTACCATTTTACTGGCTGTATTTTCTATCTTTTGGGGCAAGGACTGGACTGTTTGTGTCTAGAGTTCCTCATCTGTAAGATAGGGATAAAAATAATATTTTCTCCTTGGGCTACTATGAAATTTAGATGATTAACACCATTTTTAAAAGGCCTGAGAGCAGTACTCAGCACCGACTCAAAACTTGTTGGCTGTTATTATCATGGGTAATTAAGGCCCAGGTTACACTATCGTCCTTTATTCAATATGTAGGTTTCTTTAAAAATGCTATATGCTTTTATAAAATGAATCTTATTTGGATTTCACAAACCAATAAAGTATTTTTCAAAAAGCTGGGGAACCAATTTAGGGTTGACAATTTTATTTTGGCAAGTTTAAGAATATTAAAAAGGAATAATTAACTGGAAGTAGAGACTAGTTTCATTATCTTTTTGTTGTTGTTAAATATTTTAACCACAGAAATGGAGGAAGGTCAATTTGTGAATAGAGGACAGTTCTTTAGAACAATACACTGAGCTGATTTTTCTCCTTTCAGCGAGAACCTGAGAAAACACCATGGGCCAGCATTTAGGAATACCCTGCATTAAGTCATATTCCCATGTAATTGTGAAGCATATAATCACCTTTTAATTAATTTGTTTTGTGAACCCAGATTTTCATATTTTGGTTTTGCTTAAGCAAAATTTAGCTGCATTTAAAAGAATCACTTTCAACGGTCTTCCTTTAGGCTTTTAACCACAAAGACCCAGAAAAACTCTTCAAAATGAATTTGTCTACCACTGCCATAAAAAAAAAAACTACTGCTCATTTACTTTTTCATTTAATTATTCATTTGTTTAAGAAACATTTATTTAATGGTTGCTATATGTCAGGCACTAAGGTGAATAAGACAGATGAGACGTGCAATCACAGAATATGTAGTTCTTCCCACCGCCCTCCCCCCCCAAAAAAATTTGGAAACCACAGACCCAGGTTGAATTTGGCAATAACTTTTTATATACTGCAGTACAGAAATCAGAGCTTTTCCTTTCTAGGAAATCAGCATCCTCAAAATGTCTATGAAATACTCTCTAAAGCAGCAGTAGACCATTCTTCTAGTCCAGTAGTATTCCCTGACTTGCAAATAGCAAATGAACTTTCAGGATATTTCTTTTTCTGCCACCTGCCACCTGCCACCTGATCTAGCAGAGAAAGCAGCTCTGGACTAGGAACTCACTAGATGTTACATGCCTGCCAGTTGGTATTCCTACTTACGCTGACCGTGTCCTGACACAGGAGAACAGTGGCCCCATTTCCATTTATTCGCATGGAGCACGTGCAGTCAGAGAAGTCAGGAGGCTGAGTGGACCAGCCTCTTTTCTACAACCCAGTTTAGAAATGGGCAGTACAGACTGTGAGAAGCCAGTGAAAGGCAATAGCTTCTTCTTGGCCATGAATTTCTAGGTATCCAGGATACCAAGCCACATTAATTACTATATCGTACCTGGTGATCTGATTGTGCAGATATTGGTTATTAAAACTGCTGACAGCCTCCCAATTCATTTAGAAAAATCTGGTCAATGGCTTTGAACAACAAAGACTGTTAGGGAAAGATGCATGTTTTTGAAATTGGAAGAGGAAGATTTATAGATATTATCACTTCCTTGGAAGGAAGGGCTAGATCTACTTTCTTCCTTGTCTCCACCAGGCAACTAGCAAGTATTGCAGGCCATTAAATTTGTACATATTTAGAGCAGTAGCATTCATATTTGTTTTATAAGATGACATAGGAGTATTTGATTGAGAACATAACCACAGACAATTACATATATAAAAACTGTAGATCTTTTCTACTTTGTTCTTACTATCTTTTTATGTGTATGTCATCAAGACAAGAAGTTTATAAGACCTATGAGCATATGTGACAAGTTACATCTTGAATTAAAGAAAATCTTAAATGCCTATTGTATCATAAAAATCCATCTCAATTTTTATCACATTGTCATGCTAAACAAAAGCATCTCACTGGCAGCTCTGGAAACCTTCTAGTTGGCCTGGACAGTGTTCTATTTACTCCACATTTATCCAATAAATTAATATTTTGGAAATAAAAATATCTGTATATACAACCAACAAACCTAACTTACCAGAATACATATTCTCAATTAAAAGTTATAGGCGTTGGGCTTCCCTGGTGGCGCAGTGGTTGAGAGTCCGCCTGCCGATGCGGGGGATATGGGTTCGTGCCCCGGTCCGGGGAAATCCCACATGCCGCGGAGCGGCTGGGCCCGTGAGCCATGGCCGCTGAGCCTGCGCGTCCGGAGCCTGTGCTCCGCAGTGGGAGAGGCCACAACCGTGAGACGCCCGCGTACCGCAAAGAAAAAAAATTATAGGCATTGCATTCATGTAATTTTATTTTGAAGAAAAATAATTTCCTCTTACTGATAACAGTAACTATATCAAGAAACCTCTGGGGGACAATTATGAATATGTATTGCTTTCATTTGTGACAAGTAAAGCATATGTTGAAATTTATAACTCATCAGCTCTGTCTTTGTGAAGTAAGTTAATTTTGGAGATGAGATAAAGCATGGTTCCAGAGAGCTATAAAAGTGGTCTAAATTTTATGCTAGATTTAGTAATTGTGTGAATTATAAATACAACAGTCAACAAATATAATAAAATAGTATTATCTTTAAACTTCTGCAATAAGCTGTTTGTCTTTAGTTCACAGTAAACCTGTATTCTTTATTCCTACATCTTCAACTAGTAAAAATCAAAATCTGAATAAAGCAAAGGAGTGGTGGTAGAGTTGAAGAATAACCTTTAAGAGACTAACAGATTAAAAAAAATTGTTGGGGCCAGTTTCTAGCCCCAAGTTGATATAATCAATTAATTCCTGGCAATAAGTTGACTTGAAGTTATTGGTATCTGAATATTCTAGTTCTTGAGTGGCTGGTTATTGGGCAGAAGACCCATTGAATGGGTGGTTCTAAGAAAGGGACAAACATGGCATCTTGTTAAGATGAAACCAGCATCTTTATACCTAACCCAGTTTGAAACCCTATAAAGACTTTTCATTTAGAAGACCTTTAGATACTTCTCTGCTACTGGAATCCTTGTTGAGAAGTGCCTGTTTTTGCACGAACTTTCGTCTTTTGGGAAATGTTACTTCAGATGCTTGGATTGGATTGTTAAGGCAGTCTCACATTATTTTATTAATTTTTACAGCTATGTTTGTCCTTGTTTTGGGGGTGGTGCTTCCTATTAGCATCCTGATTTCTTGTTTTAAAGGATTCACCCATTGGGTGTGGTCTTGGTGGGTAGTGGTGTCCATTCCTATCACAATAGCCAGAGGGACCTGATTCCCCCATCTCCACTCCCCAGCTCAGCCTGGGGATGTATGATGTAGACTCAGGCAAGCGGACCTTCTCCTCGACACTCTTGAGTAGGTGGCTGAAGGACACAGGGACAGTTGGTGGGCATGGGGGCAGTGGCAGTGGGTGGCCTAAGCTCCTCCCACTGAATGACTGTAGCTGTCATTCCTGCTCTTCAGCTTTCCAGAGGTCCCTGGGTTCCTGCTTGTTCTCCAACCGTGGTCCTCCCATCTTCCTTCGTGTGCTTCCTAAAATGCCTTCCCTAAATTCCATTTTTGCTTAAGATGGTCAAAGTTTGTTTCCGCTGTGTATCAGAGAGGGTCCTGGCAGGAAACAGTTGGCTCACTCAAACAGGGAAATTGGGGGGACTTTAATTCAGGGACTATTTACAGAAGTGTGGGTAGAGTTAGGGAGTGACCAAGGGATGATGAAGACTAGCAACAGCAGGGAGCCTTATACCACTTCTAGGCTGGAAGGGCTATGAGGTGAAGTGCCACCAGAACCTGGAGAGAGAACTCTCTCTGTAGCTGTGGAACAGGGCTGCCTGACAAGCTGAGACCTTAGGAGAGGACCCAAGCTCCTGGCTCAATACGGAGGCAGCCAGGGGACAAAATACCCCAGCCTCACTCTTCTCCTTCCCTCGGACTTCTGGCTGGTGCCTCCCATTGGATGAAGCTACCTGGAAGCGAGAAGGCAAGGAAGCCCATTGGTGGAGCCCATAAGGGTCAGCCTTTCAGAACACAGAGCAGAATGGAGAAGGGTAGAGAATAGATCTGGAGAGGGAACAGGGAATATCTGTGTAGAGTGCTTGCGAATGAGACTTGACTGATAAAACTAAAATATACATATACATTCATTTTTTAAAGCCCCCTCATATAGTTGTAAAGTCTGTGCACTGTAAGGAGGTGCCTTGCTGAGAAGGTCAATAGAGGCTGATATCCAAGGCAGGTACCCTTGCAAGGGCTGTAATTACCTGAAGGATGGAGCGTGTGTTTCCTTGATCAGAGATGCCAACGGCCCTCTAAACTGTGCAGCTAGGGGGCTGGACTTCACTGGGTGGTGGGCAGGGCCCTTTGGTCTTTTCTAATTTGCATTAAAACTATCGTATAGACCAGCAGTGGCTGTGCGTCGCCCATGCACTAATATTTTAAACTCTGAAATAATAGAGCATCTAGTTAAGCATGCCAACTCTGGAATCAGACTACCTGGATTCTCATCTGAGTTCTGCAGTGTATCAAAAAGTGTGCCATTTACTCTCATCAGTGAAATTAGGTTAATAATAATGCCGACTTCACAAGGCTAGTGTGAGGATTAGACAAAACAGTAGAGATAAAGCATTTAGCCCAACACCTGGCATGCAGTTTGAACTCCAAGAACATGAACAATTTTTTTATGGTTAATTTCCAATACTGTTTTTTGACTTCCATTCCTGCAGCCACCACAACATCCTGTGTGGTTAATCTCTTCCCCAACGCCCAGTCCCATCACCCCTTACACAGTGGCCTCCCTGTCATCTGTATCTGATACCTATACGTCCATCATCCTCTCGATCACATCACTTTCCAGTCAGCATTCATTTTCCCTGCAACATTCGCTTCTCTAGGCTTACATCCTAGCCATCTGTTATCTGTGGAGGATGCTCCCAAGTTATCTATCCTTCCAGTGAGACTCAGGAGCATCAAGCCTCCTAAAAAAGACTGAAAAAGAAGAAACAGTGGTGGGAACTCTGCTTTGATTTTCAAGCCGCATCAAAATCTTCAACAGCCTTTAAATCGTCAGGATATCCTCTCTGTAGTTTAAGATTTGGTTGTACCACAATTCTAGGATTAAAACTTTAAATCTATTATGCTTGCTTTAAGGTTCCACAATGGACTTAGAAAATAAGCATGCAAAGCAACGTAACCCGACTGTCCCTTCTCATGATCTGTTTTAGGCTGTGTTCTTTCTTTCCAAAACATACAAAGTATAAACTTTGGATATGTAAATTACATGTGGTGCAATTCATTATCATTTGCACTTCTGCTTTCCTCTCCCCACTGCCATGTCACCTTTGTCATGCACAAGAAGGCAGCAAGGCTGGACCTTACATCATTACAACAACTGAAAAATTAGGAGTCTCATGTCAGTGTTAAGTACATGGCAAATTAAATTCATCCTTAAGATTTTTTTTTCATCCTTAAGATTTTGATTGAAAGCATGATGCTATATCATCTAAAGTATTTTTTTTATCTATTGATTAAGGAGGCAGGTCTTTCCATAATTGTGTCCAGACTTTTAGGAGTAAAAGAAATGGTCCACGTGGCTCTAGTTTGATCAACTCATTCACCATCAGTTTTTGGTGAATTTAAACATCTACCATCTAATGTTATACTAACCAGTGTGGTAACAAGTGACCATGGGTAGGGATGGAGAAGGATTACAAATGAATTGATTATAAGCGATATCACTTTTAAAAACAAGCCAGCAGACTCTCCTTTACATAAATACCTGGCATATGGTCTGAACTCAAAGAATATTAGCAGTTATCAAATGGTTATATCAAAGCAATAGAACAATTAAGGTTGTCCATAAAAATAGTATTTTTATGAATCAGCTAAATTAAGTTTTGTTGCAAGTAACAGAAAACCGAACTCAAATTGGCACACGCAACAATCAAATCTATTACCTTACATAAGAAGTCCAAAGTTAGTGTGGTCTCCAGACATGGTACATCAAGGCCCCAGCCCAGCTTTGTGACAGTCTTCCTGGCCCTGGCCTTGGGCTGATGGCAAGGTGGCTCCAGACACTATAGGTATCACTTGCAGACACAACAAAGTCCAGACTAAAGGAAGGAGAGAGACTGCCTCTTTCTTACAGCTTTGTGTAATCAGCTAGGAAGCTGTTCCCAGAAGCAGGAGACTGTTGTGGCTTATTGGCCAAGACTAGGTTATGTGTCTATTTTAACCCACTCAGTAGTAAGGGGAGTGACCATAGTTTATGCTATCATTGGGGTAGAATAGATTTTGGGAGCCAACATTTAGTACAGAGCACATTTAGTTATCTCTGAAGAGATTTTACGTGGAGATTAAGTTTGAGGGAAAGGGAAGTGTGTGTGTGTGTGTGTGTGTGTGTGTGTGTGTGTGTGTATGTGTGTGAAAAGTAGGTTTTTTGGCTAATGAAGGGGCATGATCTCAGGCCCCAAACTACAATGAATGGATAGCTCTCAAACACAGGTAAGGAGATCAAAGAGAAGTGCATCACAGCCAGGGACCCACAGAAAGGTGCAGCTTGTTTCAAAAAGATACTGTGGGCATGCACAGACAGCTGCACACTTCTCTCAGGGGTCATAGGCTTCTGTCTCAGAGGTGCTGGAGAAATCTTATTCTCTGCTCCCTGCTTTTGTGGGCTCTATAGACCAGGACCTCCACAGGCAAATGAGGACAAAAGGTGGGTGCCCACAAAGAGCAACCTGACAGGTGATGAAGAGGCCTCTTTACCCTCCAAAATGCTCCCCCTTTAAAAACAAAACAAAGCAAACCAAATGCACAAAAACACAGAGAGACCTAACTAGCCATCTGTTTAGGTGGACAAGATAGTTACCTATGGGATACAGGGTGGAAGGTTCTGTGCT
Organism: Aethalodelphis obliquidens; assembly: GCF_003676395.1. Classification (NCBI taxonomy): domain Eukaryota; kingdom Metazoa; phylum Chordata; class Mammalia; order Artiodactyla; family Delphinidae; genus Aethalodelphis; species Aethalodelphis obliquidens. The sequence goes on along the minus strand of NW_020837946.1, from coordinate 13,606,384 downwards.
GTCTCTCCAAACCCCATAGCACCCCACTCTGAGCTCAAAGCCATCAGTTCCACTATTGGATAAAGCACGTCTAAAGATTTTTCAAAAGTAAGTGCTTATGTGAAGAAGGCTACATTAAGCCACCAACAGCTTAGCATTAATTGTTACATCATAGAATCTAAGCGTACCTGCAAACAAGCGAATTCCCAAGATGGGCAGGATCTTTAAAAAGGCAGAAGCAACTTCTTTATCCGTTTGCTTAGATTTCCAATAGACAAACATATCTGTGTAAAACACATAGGAAAATAATGTGATAATGAGATTCAAACATGTGCCCTACTTGAGCCAATGTATGAGGAAGAAACTGGGAACTAAGAGTCTCGGAAGAGCGGCCCTGTGGCCCTCTGGGAGCTCCCCTTTTCCTGCCTTGCCTCCTGAGGGGAAGTGTGTTCTTCACTCCACTTCCTGTTTGTTGGTGAGAGATTGGCTCCTTTCCGCATTACAATGGAAATTAATCAAGACATCTCCCAAGAATGAAGTATGACCTTGGGTTCATTTTAAACCTTTCTAAGGGAGTGAGTAGATATGTGAAAATTTTGTATTGGGATGTTTAGTTCAGAAATACTTATACTTGATTGATGCCAAAACATTTATTAATCGTTCTGGAACCCTTCGGCTTTTTGCTTCTCCCGTTGCGGAGCACAGGCTCCGGACGCGCAGGCTCAGCGGCCATGGCTCACGTGCCCAGCCGCTCCGCGGCACGTGGGATCTTCCGGGACCAGGGCACCAACCCGTGTCCCCCGCATTGGCAGGCGGACTCCCAACCACTTCGCCACCAGGGAAGCCCCCCTTCGGCTTTTGATCCTGTCTTTACTGTTTGGTAGCAAAGGTGTCTCCCAAAGATGTAAAGAACTGGTATAACAAAGAAATTTTCCTTTAGGAATAGAAGTTAGTATTTTTTTTTATTTACATCAGATCGATTCTTAATTTATTGTTGTTTTACATTCACTAACTTCCTAAAAATAAGAAAATATCTAACCTTTAAAAATTATGAATCACTGTATTGTACAACTGTAACATATAATATTGTATGTCAATTATACTTCAATAAAAAATAAAGGGACTTCCCTGGTGGTCCAGTGGGTAAGACTCCTCAGTCCCAATGCAGGGGGCCCAGGTTCCATCCCTGGTCAGGGAACTAGATCCCACATGCATGCCACAACTAGGAGTCCATATGATGCAACTAAGGAGTCCACATGCTGCAACTAAAGATCCCACATGCTGCCATGAAGGTCCCACGTGCCGCAACTAAGACCCAGAGCAGCCAAAATAAATATATAAAATAAATAATAAATAAAAGCTCAACAGTTAACAAGTTTCTTTTTTAAAAAATATAAATAAATAAATAAGTAAATGCATAAATAAATAAAAAAAGAAAATATCTGAAGTGTAGGTTCTGGGTGTTCTTAGTTAGGTACACTATTGTTAAGGAGAGGAGGTTAGCATTGATTGAACATCTGCTACATGTTTCTCACGCCTCAACTTTGCTCACTTCTCTTGAAAGCAACCCTGTGCAGTTCAGTATCACTGTTCAGTATCACTGATACTGTTCAGTATCAGCTGTTCATGATGAACAGCTCTGGGTTCCAGCTCAGGCAATGTACTCATGAGCTGAACGACCTGGGTGCTCCCATATAGGAAGGAGATAATAACAGTACCTACCTCCTGAGATTGTTATGAGATTAAAGGAGTTAAGGAACCTTCAGTGCTCTTACTCCAGCACCTTGCAAATAATAAGCACTTAATAAAAATCTGCTCTTTTCTTATTTTATAGATCAGAAAATTGTGTATCAAAGAGATTAAGTAACTTGTCATATCTGAGAGAGTTTATTTGCCTAAGGTCACTACATTATAAATTATGAAAGAGGGATTTAAATGCTTTTATCTAATTTCAGGTCTATCCAATTCTAGAGCCTGGCTGTTTCACAAATATGTCATATTTCTGCTGAATATCTATTTCAAATACTCTATTCCACACAGGATAATAGGACAAAGTGCCCCAAAAGTTGGAGATCAAAATTAAGTTTTGGGCTTCCCTGGTGGCGCAGTGGTTGAGAGTCCGCCTGCCGATGCAGAGGACGCGGGTTCGGGCCCGGTCCGGGAAGTTCCCACATGCCGCGGAGCAGCTGGGCCCGTGAGCCATGGCCGCTGAGCCTGCGCGTCTGGAGCCTGTGCTCCGCAACGGGAGAGGCCACAGCAGTGAGAGGCCCACGTACCACAAAAAAAAATAATAATAACTTTTTTGGTATACTCCTGAGTGCTCTGCACTTAAAGAGCACTAAGTGGATGTTGTTGAATGACCAACAGATGGATAGTCTATGCCTAAGACCCTGACAAACTACAGTTGGTCCTGTGTATCCATGGGTTCTGCATCTGGGGATTCAACCGAGGGTTGAAAATATTTGGTTAAAAAAATTCCAGGGCTTCCCTGGTGGCGCAGTGGTTGAGAATCTGCCTGCTAATGCAGGGAACACGGGTTTGAGCCCTGGCCTGGGAGAATCCCACATGCCGCGCAGCAGCTAGGTCCGTGAGCCACAACTACTGAGCCTGTGCATCTGGAGCCTGTGCTCCGCAACAAGAGAGGCCGCGATAGTAAGAGGCCCGCGCACCGCGATGAAGAGTGGCCCCTGCTTGCCACAACTAGAGAAAGCCCTCGCACAGAAACCAAGACCCAACACAGCAAAAATAAATAAATTAATTTAAAAACAAATTTCCAAAAAGCAAAACTTGAATTTGCCACACACTGCAAATATTTTTACATTGTATTAGGTATCATAAATAATCTAGAGAGGATTTGAAGTATGCAGGAAGATGTGCATAGGTTATATGCAAATACTTCACCATTTTACATAAGGGACTTGAGCATCTATGGAGTTTGGTATCCATGGGGGTCCTGGAGTCAATCTCCTTTGGATACTGAGGGATGACTGTATTTTGTTGCCATTTTGAGTGATGGCCTGAAAATGTGATAATATTCTATCCACGTTACTGTGATCTTTACTCATGAAGACCATCTCTATATACTTTAAGACATAAATTAGCTAGGAAAAAATGATTTTTGCTGAGTTTGTTCTTCTCACACATTAGAGAAAGGAACTAAAGTTTCCACAGAGGTTTTGGAGCTAAATGAATTTCTTTAGTTCACCAGAACATGCAGATATATCTGAGGGTCCCAGCTATGATTAATTGTTGCTTTTTTTTCAGTAATTTCAGTGGAATTTATTTTTCTGTCCAGGGTTTACTTTGTATGTCAGATATATTATGAGAAGTGGGAAGGGAGTAGGTGTGAATTATAAAACAAGCTGAGCAGGTATAGTTTAGGGGATAATTTTGTTGAAATCCTTTTTCTTGGAGTATCCCCTATAAGACTAAGATTGCCAAAGCCCTTCCTAAGGTAGGGGATCTCTTCAGGCATCTTCCCCTTAGTGTTACATGTGGGAACTATTGAGTTTAAGTGCTTCAACATGGTAGAATCAAACAAAAGCTGGAAAACCAGAATGTGAATTAGAATGTCATTCTAATTTTATTGACTTGCAGTATTCATTTTGTTTTTCTTTTTTGAAATCTTATTACATACTTATAGATTTATTTACTTTTCCTCTTTTTTAAAAATTGAGATATAATTGACATATAACATTCGATTTGTTTCTGGTGTCTGACATGATGATTCAATATATGTATATATTGTGAAATGATCACCACAATAAGTCTAGTTCATACCCATCACCACACATAGTTACAAATTTTTTTTCTGCCGTGGAACATCTTTTTATATAGTTTACAAATGGATCTCCAAGTGGATATGGATATATGACACCAAGGTCAAATTGAATGTGCCCAAATAAAACAACCACCAAAGAGAAACTTGATATGGTTTAGCTGACCTATAAGGTAAGATTGCTCTTTGACACCAGGATTTTAAAGGCATTTCAATGCATTATGTTACAGGTTATAGCAAACATAATTGGTGATTTAATTTTGAATATTTAAGTCCCTACAAAAGAGTCAATTTGAAATATTTAAATCACCCCAGAATATAAAAATAAATGCATGGTTTTCTTGTATGTAAAGTTTTACCTCAAATGGGAAAAAAAAGGCCTCCAAACAAATTCTGGATTCTATTTAACAATAAGCAGGCTGATATGTTTAGGAAAGGTGTGCTGACATTTTCCATTAAATTTGAAATGCATCAAGAAAGAAGGCTTGCTGGATGGATATCGGAGTGAGTAGACAGACATGTGATAACACAAATCTAGGGAAATGTTAATTGTAGGATCTAGGTGGTAGGTAGATGGGTATTCATTGCATAGTTCTTTCAACTTTATACCAGGTTTGAAATTTTTCAATAAAATGTTAGAAAAAAAGCATGAATGTGTGGATTAAATTACTTATAGTCATATTTAATTGAAAAGAAGAGTCCAGAATGTACATGTATTATAGGAAGTCTCACAGTAAGTGAACTTGATACATGAAAATGTAGAATTAATGATATGGACTGCAAGCTATTGAGCACTTAGTATGTGCCAGTCTTTGTACAAACTGCTTAATAAGTGTTATCTAATTTAATGTAATACAAGTATTGTTTGAAGTACAGATTATTATCCTAACTTCACAAGTTAGGAAAAGTTATGAAAAGGTTACATAAATTGCAGGAAAGTGTGTATCCAGTAAGCGGCACAGCTGAGAGTCAAACCACATCAGTCACTACACTCCAGAAAAGGGAAATTTAAATTAGAGGCATTTAGAGAGTATCGAGTATCCCCTCCTTTGGTACAAATGACACAAAAAAGCAGTAGCACTAGAATCCCAGAATTCTTACTCTTTGGTCAAGACTTTTGCCACTAGTCATGATATCTCTCTGACTACAGTTGTTTTCTACAAAATGGATTCACTATAGGCTTCCCTTAAGTAACATTTCCATAATGTACTTCAACCATAATGTGATAGAGCAGAATTTGATCTATATACTTTTTTCAGGTATCGTATGTCATAAACAATGGCACCCTGCTGCTATAAACAGTATGTCCAAAAGCGTAACATTAGCTTGAGTTTTTTTTTTTTGTGGAACGCGGGCCTCTCACTGTTGTGGCCTCTCCCGTTGCGAAGCACAGGCTCCGGACGCGCAAGCTCAGCAGCCATGGCTCACGGGCCCAGCCGCTCCGCAGCATGTGGGATCTTCCCGGACCAGGGCACGAACCCGTGTCCCCTGCATTGGCAGGCGGACTCCCAACCACTGCGCCACCAGGGAAGCCCTAGCTTGAGTTTTTGAATGCACTGAAATTGTGCATATTTCCCTGGTGGGAAAAACGCACGAAATTCTGAAATAAATATGTATTGCATCCATTTGAGTGAAAATGCTATAATTCTGCTTATTGTGGAGTTTTTTTCACAGTTCAGTTCCAAACCCACGACTTTCTGGGATTTTTTTTTTTTTAAGCAGTGACTGATTTGCACAGTGCAAACCACCTAAAACAAAAGTGAACGTAGAAGTTGAACATCAAAAAAACAAAGAGGGCATATTTGTGCCCTTTTCCCCATTTGCACCCTCCAGCTTATGTCTTCAGTTCTGCTCCCAAAATTCTGACCTGGGAGTGTGGCAGCATTGAAGAAATGAAGAGACTCACTAAAGCTTTTAGGTTATAAGTTCTGAGCAGTTGTCCATCTTCTCTAGCGCAATTGGTCAAATGTTTGGCGGCTTTGGGCTAAGAAGTCCTGGATTTAACTTTTGGGTCCACCACTCACTAGATGAGGATAGTGAAGCTCCTTACCTTCTGAGTCATTTTTCCATCAGCCATAAAATACTTGCCTGACAGGATTACTGTGGGCATCAAAGGAAAATGTGTTTATGCTTTGAAAACAAAACAATAAAAACTAAGAACAACACAATAAACAATGTTTAAATTTTGCCAATTTGTTCGTTCTTGCCATTTTCTGTAAGGCATAATTATGTTTCCACAGTGTGATGAAACTATGAACATATTTCTTGATTTCAGAACATAGAAGACAATTCTCCATGGGTGTCTTGCATAGCGGCACACCTTTCATGTGAGGCACTGATTGCCTTTATTATGGACTATCTTTTCAAAATTTTTGGTATAGCTGACACCTTTGAAAGACAGAGATAGTGTCTCTCTCTGGAGCAAAGAGCAGGCATGTTTATTGTCCTGTATAAAAGTTTTGGGTTCCCTAACCTCAGGGTTTCTTTCCCATAACACAATCCACTGCATGCGTAGTTATTCATCTGGGCTTGTCTGTGTCATCCTAGAAATGGGCCTTGGGCAGCTGGTACAAATGCAGGTTCTTCAGCTACTGCCACTGCTGTGTGTAATAGAGTCTCTTGTCTCTGACTCAGGAGTCTCATGTCTTCTACCGGCCTTCAAAGCAAGCTAATTCCTTCGTTAGCAAGAAGAGTAAAATCTCAGACCCTTCACCGTTCTTGACAAGAAGGTGGGATGTAAAATAGAGACAAAAATTCTTCCTATCATCTCTCGAGACCATTTTTACAAAATATATGTCCTCTTTTTGGGAGAATGGGCAGCACATTGTAGGAATTAAACACTTAGACTCTGTGGCCAGACTGTCTGGGTTCTAATCATGTCTAGGTCTCTTTCTGGTTTGGGTTTCTCGAGAAACAAACTCTAAGATAAGGATATGAGAGAAAACAGTTTATTTTGGGAGGTAATCTCAGAAATCACTGGTAATGACTAAGGAAATAAGAAAGGCAAGGGAAGGCAGCCAATTAATGACGAATTTTTAAGTAAGTTATAACTGTGAGTAACAAAAGTTTAATCCCACTTGGGAACTCTTAGTAGGCAATATAGAATACGTGCCTCTGAGCTACCCTACCTGAGGGGTGAGGGACCTGAGATATTTTATACCAAAGTCCATCTGTCATTGATTGAGGGCTCCTGGGAGGAGGTTGGGGCAGATTCTAGCTCTGGCTTTTCTGGTCTGTCTTGCATACAGCAAAATATACACAAAAGTGGCCTGCAGCAGGCCCTGGCAGTTAGAAAGAAGTAAGGCCTGGGTGTGCACTACATTGATAAGGCCAAGGGAATATAGTTGGCACACCCGCAGCCTTTGCTACAGACATCCTCTATCAGTATATTCCTAGGAAGTCACTCATCTTGTTTAAGACCTAGTTTCCTCCTCTATAAAATGGAAATAATAATAGTTTCAACCACATAGGGTTGAGAGGAGTAAAGATTCAAACCATGTAAAATACTTAAAGTAGGCCATAACATTTCATAAGCACTTAGTAAATGTTGGCTGTTGTTATAGAGAAAGATGACTTTTATTGATTGATTAATATTTCATCTATATCATTCTCTGGTATTCTGGAGGTCGGCTCCTAATTCCTGAACATCAAGAAGTCTTATTTTAGTAAATGCCTGTGATGGACTTTTATAGATTCAAGGTATTTTTATATTTGTCATTTGTCAAGGGCCAACACTGGCTGCTTCATGGGAAGCACCAAGAAAGATGTGTTTAAAATTTATTATTCCTATTTAAATTTCCTTAGAGAATTTATGGGGCTAAGCTCTCCTGAACTCTTTAATTTAGATTTACTGCTTTGTCAGAGAAACTAATTAAATCTTATTTGAAGTGTCAGTAACACAGCAGCTTTAAACTCAGTTTTCTCTTCTTCTATTATGGGAATGAGAATATAAAAGAGAATTGTATTTTAAACTCAATTTTCTAGCATTATGTACCATTTATGTTAGACTCCTGTGAATCAGCATCATAGTAACTATGGAATTCACCAAAACAAAACACTCAAGAATTTTAGTAAGCCCACTTAACTTTTGATTAAGGTAAAATTCTGCTATTAAGCTAAACACATGAGTAGGAAATTACAGTTTACCAAGGAAGAGACATATTTATGAAAACCAGCTCTTCAAAGGTCTATAGATTTGCCTGTTTCCTACTCTAATAAAATCCCTGACCTCCATTCCCTTTTATTCTTCCCAGGCAGTCCTCTTGGCTTGCTCTGCTTTGACTTTTAATCTCTTACTTAAAGAACTCACTCACCTTTATATGTGTATTTATACATCTTTATATTAAGACATATGTTTTTATATTAAATCTCTATATTAAGGAAATTGTCTCAAGAGTTTTCCCCAAAATCCTTTTTTCATTTTTGCAGTTGCTAATTTAGGTATTATTTTCTTTGTCTAAATCTGAGGATATCTTAATGCAACATATATGTGAATATGAAAAAAGTTAAAATTATAATCTTTCTATAAATATCTTATTAGTGTTTACACTGAAAGAAAATTAACCATAATTTTTCACACTAAAATTTTGACAGTTTTGGGCTTCCCTGGTGGCACAGTGGTTGAGAGTCCACCTGCCGATGCAGGGGACATGGGTTCGTGCCCCAGTCCGGGAAGATTCCACATGCCGTGGAGCGGCTAGGCCCGTGAGCCATGGCCGCTGAGCCTGCCCGTCCGAAGCTTGTGCTCCGCAATGGGAGAGGCCACAACGGTGAGAGGCCCGCGTACCGCAAAAAAAAAAAATTGACAGTTTTAATGACATGTTTTATTTTTAGCTACTGTTTTTCTCCACATTTAAATGTCTTACATTTGAATTCTATTGAATGGTGCTTATTTCCATTATAGATAGGGAAAAGTTAGAAAAACCTGTAAACTTTCTTTTCTTCCATTAGTAAACTTTTCTTTTTTTAAACTTTTTGATGTCTTACTGCCCTATAAAACTTTTCTAAGTAGGATAAAGTTTCCTATAAATTTAATTCATACATACTATGACATTATTTTTGTTTTTTGACATTTTCTAGCCATTTTCTTCCTCACTAAGCATCATTTTAATAAAAGATATTGTTATAGATAATATGAATCAAATGTTTTTATCTTAAAAACAGACCATTAAGGAGGAAAAATTAACAAAATTAGTGATTTAAGCTATGCTCCTATAAAGAAAGCATAAAATAGGTCAGGTTAAAAAATAAGTTCAAATTGTATTATAGATTTATGGATGTTTAGAAGTTATTTTGAATGTTTTAAATAGTCTTAGTGCATATACATAATTATAAAAATAATGTATCTTAGTAATAACTGATTGAAATATCTCTTTGCTATTACATTTATTTAAATTTTAAAAATTATTCTGAATTCTTCTGAAATGTAAACATCAATTCAAATCCTCTGAAAATGAATTTCAATTCTTACTTTCTCTTTGAATTCCTCCTAGGACTTTAAATTCCATTTTAAAAAGTCAACATTTATTTGTTCCTTTACTTATTATTTTTTCTTTCTTTTTTTCCTTAAATTGAAGTATAGTTGATTTATAATGTCATGTTAGTGTCAGGTGTATAACACAGAATATAAATGTTCTTTTTCATATTCTTTTCCCTTATAGGTTATTACAAAATATTGAGTATAGTTCCCTGTGATATACAGTAGGTCCTTGTTCCTTTACTTATTAATGCTATGGTATTTACTGAATGCTTACTGTGTGCTAAGCTCCAGGAATACCATGGTAGAACAGCATGCTTCCTGGTTAAGGAGAAAATATAGTAATCAGATAAAGCCACCAAAACAGCCAGTAACAGACAAGTATGATAAGTACCATGTACAGAAGTTACCAGGCACTATAAGAGCATTTCCAGGAAGACCAGACCCAGCCTGGGGAATACAGAGAGGACTTCCTTGAGGAAGAGACATTTGAATTGAGATCTGAGGGATGTGTAAGAGTCAGACGTAAAATAACGATTTTAACCTAAGAGTCAATATACAGAATTCTATGTCCAGATTTCAAAGTTAAAATAAGCCACGTGTTATAATTATTGACCCCAACTCTTCTAGTATTTTTGGAGCTACACACTACAACTATCTGGATCTTAATTACTCTTTTATTAATAAAACAGATTATACTGTCAGTTCTATTTCTGAGAAGATTGCTCTAAGAATAAAATGAATTAGAGTATGTGAAAGTGGGCGTTTTTTTCCACGTGCTAGAGTTTGGGGCAGATACTATTTATTATCTCTCTGTGGCCTCTATTATTTTTTATTTTCACATAGGAAGCGGAAAAAAGAAGTCCATGCTTTAAAGAAAAGTGTTACTTGTTCTCTATGGATAAAATTTCTAAATGTTCTTGTCCAGTTGTTTATTAGCAAATAATTTTTAGTAAGTGGTTCCCTGATAAAGCTGTCTCCAAGACACAGAATAAACTAAAACATCTTTTTCTTCCCTAAAAGAACAACTATAACAAAGATGCACAATCAACAAATAACATAAGAGTATAAGAGTATAAGTAAATTCATTGTTCATTCATTCATTCCTTCATTAAATCAGTGTTTAGCTCTAAGGACACTAGGAAAAACAAGACAATAAAGACAGAAGTGGTCCCTGCCTTCACAGAACTAATAATCTAACTCTAGTAGTCAAATGTTATGAACATTCTTAAGATGTGTGTTTAATTTCAGGAACATGTACTAGAAAGAACACGAGCTAAGAACTATTATCCATTATATAAATTACAAGGCCAGTGATTCCATCAAGATTTATGGGTAGCCCTCAAAGCCATCCATAAGTTGTGGAAGATACCTAAGCTCTTTGCATTACTACTTCCCACTTCCTGGCAAATTACCCCTCTAGAATTTGTTTAGATTCCAAGCTGAGAGAGGAGTACAGCTGGCAACTGTACCCCATCTCCTCTTAGTGAAAGGGTGAGAGAATCCCCCTTAGGAATATGCTAGGCTTCCTGGGAGGTAGGTCATTATGTCAGTGAGAGACGGTAGATTCAGCTCAGTACACTGGTGGAGTAGAGGCCATCTCCTGGCAGACCTACACCCGCATTGGACTCTGAATAAGCTTTGCAGGAGAGAAAAAGGCAAAGCATGTATCCCCAACAGCTCAGCTTACAGCCAGCCCCACTCAGCATCCTAAAAATGCCACAGGAAATGTCAGCTCATTTCTGGAACGTCATCCACTAACTAAGACAAGTCCAAAAGAACCTCAGAGGCTTAGGAGATTCCTACCAACTTTGAAGGTCATAGCCTCAAAGCAGGGCTGTGAAATTGCACCTGCAAAAGGACTACCATTGTCAAAACTCTAGTTTCATCAGGAAAATAAAGAAGGTAAAATGTGTGTTTGGTAACATTCATGTCCCCTCTTTCATCACCATCCCCTACCTCCTTTTCCCTCCCTGATGGCTAAGATCCTAGTGCACATACTGGCCATCCAACTTCTGTAGGACCCCTGGACATATTTTGAAGCTAACCAAATCCCGTTTTAACAAAAGTTAATTCCATTCCTTATGGGCCCCTTTTTTTTCTAGGTGGAAGATAATAATCTGAAAAATCCATTTCTGATAAATTGTTAGTGGATTTAGGATGGTGTCTGACATGTAAATTCTTCCTGAGAATCTAAACACATCTGGTAATCTCTCTAGGTCATATATACATATTCTAACAGGGGCTGGTGACATTTCTTAAACTCCAGACAATGGCATTAAAATGTAAAGGTTCCGGCCCAACAGGAGAGTTATATTTGGGGGTATATCACCCATATATTAACTTTGTACTCTCACATAATTTCTGCATATGGTTTAATGAGCCTGGTCCTATGGGCTAAATTGATATTCTATGAATATATATTGAGCCCAATGTACACTGCTGGAAATTCAAGCCTTGTCAATGAGGTTGACTATTTCTGGGCACTGGTACAAACCCAAGAAATAAAGATTAGTTACATGTTTTCATTAGTGATGACATGAGTTAAATAGTATACTCTCAGATTAAATTTAATCATCTATTCAACACAGAGTTCTTACAAAAGGCCTCAGAGTAAATATAGTCTTTGAAGTGTAAAAACTGGGGAATGTTGACAGCTGCCAAATCCATGTAGCCTTTACATATTTGCATACTGAGCAAACACGTCAGTCAATTTGTCTGACCTGCTTGTGCCCTTTCCCTGAGAACCTGTTTCCATTGCTTCTAGTGAATGGGTGGCAAGCCATTTGACCTCAGCCTCCTGACCCCAGCTGATTGCAACATGAATGAAAGAGACAGAGGGAGAAAGAGAAAGACAGAGAGAGAAGAGTTAAGTCAGCAGGTATAGACAGAGAGACCAGTGACCATGTGGCTCCAGTGAGAGAAAAAGAAAGAGAGAGAGCACACACCTTGATTCCAGAGATCTTTCCAATTCCTCTTCTTCTGATTCTGTGAGTGGCCCAGATATACTCCCTATCTCAATCCTATGAGATAATCTGTGTAACAGAGAAGGGTAGTTTCCATTGCAGGGCTATCCAATAGAAATAGTACGCAAGTATGCAAGTCACATACGTACTTTAAAATGTTCTAGTAGCCTTGGTAAAAAAGTAAAAAGAAACAGGTGAAATTAATTTTAATAATATATTTTATTTAACGCAGTTATCCACAATCTTGCCATTTCAACCTGTAATCACTCTAAAAATTACCAATCAGATATCTACATCCTTATTTTCATGCTAAGTCATCAAAGTCTGGTGTGCTTTTTATGCTTACAGCACATCTCAATTTGGATGAACCACATCCCCAGTGCCCAATAGTCACATGTGGCTGCTGGCCACCATATTGGATCGCAAGGATAGAGCAATCACTGGAAAGTAGCTATGCTCTCAGGGACTTCATCTCCTAGTTACCTTGCATCTAGGAAGGGCCAAGTAACTAGGTATTGCCAAAAGCTTGGGAACAGAAGTTATGTATGTCACTTCTAAACTAAGGTGGTTAAGAAGCAGATGTGGTTTCTTCACTCTCTGTCCGCTTTCACCAGCTTGATGCAAATGGACATGCAGCCTGTCAAAGATGGCACAAGAAGGAAGAAGGAAGGAGCACGGGTCTTTGAATGATGACTTTGAGGAAAGACTGCCATCAATCAAAAATATTTGCTTTGGATGTTACATAAACAAAAAATAAACTTCTTGTTTGAACAGTTATGAATTTTTGGCTTATTTGTTTAGCCATTAGCCTACCCTATCTAATATGCCCATATTTTCCTGTACTAGTGTTAAATGCTTTTGCTATTTCTTGCAGCAAGTGATACCCTAACACACATGCGCAAGTACTTGAGTACACACATGCACACAAGTGCAGGCACAATAGCTAATTACCTTTGGGTTCTGTAGATGAGTAATACATCCGTGTATATTTTACTCAGGGCATATTTAGACTGCAGATTTTATCTGGAAAAATAAAGCTGAAAATGCAAATCAAAACTACAATGAGGTATCATCTCATACTGGTCAGAATGGCCATTATCAAAAAATCTAAAAACAATAAATACTGGAAAGGGTCTGTTGAAAAGGGAACCCTCCTGCACTGTTGGTGGGAATGTAAATTGATACAACCACTATGGAAAACAGTATGGAATTTCCTTAAAAAACTAAAAATAGAACTACCATATGACTCAGCAATCCCATTACTGGACATATACCCTGAGAAAACCATAATTCAAAAAGAGACATGTACTACAATGTTCATTGTAGCACTATTTACAATAGCCAAGACATGGAACCAACCTAGATGTCCACTGACAGATGAATGGGTAAAGAAGATGTGGCACATATATACAATGGAATATTACTCAGCCATAAAGAGAAACAAAATTGAGTTATCTGTAAGGTGGATGGACCTAGAGTCTGTCATACAGAGTGAAGTAAGTCAGAAAGGGAAAAAATATACCGTATTCTAATGCATATATATGGAATCTAAAAAAAAAAAAAATGGTACTGATGAACCTAGTTGCAGGGCAGGAATAAAGATGCAGACATAGAGAATGGACTTGAGGATACAGGGTGGGAGGGGGAAGCTGGGGCAAAGTGAGAGTAGCATCAACATATATACACTACCGAATGTGTATATATGTGAGAAGCTAGTGGGAAGCAGCAGCATAGGACAGGGAGATCAGCTCAGTGCTTTGCGATGACCTAGAGGGGTGGGATATGGAGGATGGGAGGGAGGCTAAAGAGGGAGGGGATATGGGGACATATTTATGCATATGGGTGATTCACTTTGGTGTACAACAGAAACTAACACAGTATTGTGAAGCAATTATACTCCAATAAAGATCTATTAAAAAAAAAGAAATGCTCATCTACACTTATAATAAAATATGTACAAAATAAAAAAATAATAAATCAAGAGGAAAATATGAACAAACTACAAAATTCTTAGAAGAAAACATGGGACAAATTTTCATGACATTAGATTTGACAATGATTTCTTTTTTTTTTTTTAATTAATTAATTAATTTTATTTTTGACTGCATTGGGTCTCCATTGCTGCATGCAGGCTTTCTCTAGTTACAGCGAACAGGGGCTACTCTTGGTTGCAGTGTGCAGGCTTCTCATTGCGGTGGCTTCTCTTTTTGCAGAGCACAGGCTCTAGATGCGTAGGCTTCAGTAGTTGTGGCACACAGGCTTAGTTGCTCCATGACATGTGGGATCTTCCCGGACCAGGGCTCGAACCCATGTCCCCTGCATTGGCAGGCATATTATTAACCACTGCACCACCAGGGAAGTCCAGCAATGATTTCTTGAGTATGACACTAAAGGTGCAGGCAATAAAAGAGGAAAATAGACAAATTGGACTTTATGAAAATAAAACTTTTGTGCATCAAAAGATGCTATTAACAGATTAAAAGGCAATCCACAGAAAGGGAGAAAATATTTGTAAATTATATGTATGATAAGTGATTAATATACAGATTATATAGAGAATTCCTAAAACACAAAAAGAAAAATACTAAACAATTCAAAAGTAGACAAAGGGGGACTTCCCTGGTGGCCCAGTGGTTAAGACTTCACTTTGCAAAGCAGGGAGTTCAGGTTCAATCCCTGTTCTGGGAGCTAAGATCCCACATGATTTGCATCCAAAAAACCACAACATAAAACTGAAGCAGTATTGTAACAAATTCAATAAAGACTTTAAAAATGGTCCACATCCAGGGCTTTCCTGGTGGCGCAGTGGTTGAGAGTCCGCCTGCCGATGCAGGGGACACGGGTTCGTGCCCCAGTCCAGGAAGATCCCACATGCCGCGGAGCGGCTAGGCCCGTGAGCCATGGCCACTGAGCCTACGCGTCCGCAACAGGAGAGGCCACAACAGTGAGAGGCCCATGTACCACAAAAAAAAAAAATGGTCCACATCCAAAAAACTCTTAAAAAAAAATGTAGACAAAGGGACTTAAATAGACATTTTCCCAAGGAAGATATACAAATAACCAATAAGTTCACAAAAAGATGCTCAATATCACTAATAGTTATGTAAATGCAAATTAAAGCTACATGAGACACCACCTCATACCCATTAAGATGGCTACTATGAAAAAAAAAGAAAAGAAAATAACAAGTGTTGGTGAGAATATGGAGAAATTGGAACACTTGTGCACTGTTGGTGGGAATGTAATATGGTATACCACTGTGGAAAACAGTATGGCAGTACCTTATAAAATTAAAAGTAGAATTACCAGGGGGCGCCTTCAAGATGGCAGAGGAGTAAGAAGTGGAGATCACCTTCCTCCCCACAAATACATCAAAACTACATCTACATGTGGAACAACTCCTACAGAACACCTACTAAACGCTAGTAGAAGACCTCAGACTTCCCAAAAGGCAAGAAACTCCCCTGTACCTGGGTAGGGCAGAAGAAAAAAGGAAAAACAAAGACAAAAGAATAGGGATGGGACCTGTATCGGTGGGAGGGAGCTGTGAAGGAGGAAATGTTTCCACACACCAGGAAGCCCCTTCACAGGAGGAGATGGGGGGTGGGCCAGGGGGAAGCTTCGGAGCCACGGAGGAGAGCGCAGCAACAGGGGTGCAGAGGGCAAAGTGGAGAGATTCTGCAAAGAGGATTGGAGCTGACCAGCACTAAGCAGCCTGAGAGGCTTGTCTGCTCACCCGCTGGGGTGGGTGGGAGCTGGGAGCTGAGGTTCTGGCTTCGGAGGTCAGACCCGAGGGATAGGACTGGGGTTGGCTGCATGAACACAGCCTGAAGGGGGCTAGTGTGCCACAGCTAGCCAAGAGGGAGTCCGGGAAAGAGAACGGACCTACCTAAGAGGCAAGAGACCATTGTTTTGGGGTGCACGAGGAGAGGGGATTCAGAGCACTGCCTAAACCAGCTCCAGAGATGGGCACGAGCTGTGGCTATCAGTGGAGACACCAGAGACGGGCATGAAATGCTAAGGTTGCTACTGCAACCACCAAGAAGCCTGTGTGCGAGCACAGGTCGCTATCCACAACTCCCCTCCTGGGAGCCTGTGCAGCCCGCCACTGCCAGGGTCACGTGATCCAGGGACAACTTCCCTGGGGGGAACACATTGTGCACCTCAGGCTGGTGCAATGTCATGCTGGCCTCTGCCTCCGCAGGCTCACCCTGCATTCTGTACCTCTCCCTCCCCCTGGCCTGAGTGAGCCAGAGCCCCCTAATCAGCTGCTCCTTTAACCCCGTCCTCTCTGGGCAGGGAACAGACACCCTCAGGTGACCTACACGCAGAGGAGGGTCCAAATCCAAAGCTGAACCCCAGGAGCTGTGCAAACAAAAAAGAGAAAGGGAAATCTCCCCCAGAAGCCTCAGGAGCAGCAGATTAAATCTCCACAGTCAAGTTGATGTACCCTGCAACTGTGGAATACAGGAATAGACAACGAATCATCCCAAAATTGAGGTGGTAGACTTTGGGAGCAACTGTAGACTTGGGGTTTGCTTTCTGCATCTAATTTGTTTCTGGTTTTATGTTTATCTTAGTTTAGTATTTAGAGCTTATTATCATTGGTAGATTTGTTTATTGATTTGGTTGCTCTCTTCCTTTTTTTTTCATATATATTTTTCCTTTTTCTCTTTTTGTGAGTGTGTATGTTTATGTTTCTTCGTGTGATTTTGTCTGTGTATCTTTGCTTTTGCCATTTGTCCTAGGGTTCTGACTGTCCATTTTTGTTTTTTGGGTTTTTATAGTTTAGTTTTTAGCTCTTGTTATCATTGGTGGATTTGTTTTTTGGTTTGGTTGCTCTCTTCTTTCTTTCTCTCTTTTTTTATATTATTTTTTAATTTTTAATAATTTTTTCTATTTTAATACTTTTTATTTATTTCATTCTTTCTTTCCTTTTCTTTTCTCCCTTTTCTTCTCAGCCAAGTAGCTGACAGGGTCTTGGTGCTCTGGCCAGGTGTCAGGGCTGAGCCTCTGAGGAGGTAGAGCCAAGTTCAGAATATTGGTCCACTAGAGACCTCCTGGCCCCATGTAATATCAAGTGGCAAAAGCTCTCCCAGAGATCTCCAACTCAATGCTAAGACCCAGCTCCACTCAACGACCAGCAAGCTACAGTGCTGGACACCTTATGGCAAACGAGCAAGACAGGAACACAACTCCACTCATTAGCAGAGAGGCTGCCTAAAATCATACTAAGTTCACAGACACCCGAAAACACACCACCAGATGTGGACCTGCCCACCAGAAAGACAAGATCTAGCCTCATCCACCAGAACATAGGCACTAGTCCCCTCCACCAGGAAGCCTACACAACCCACTGAACCAACCTTAGCCACTGGCGACAGACACCAAAAACAACGGGGACTGTGAACCTGGAGCCTGCAAAAGGATACCCCAAACACAGTAAGTTAAGCAAAATGAAAAGGAAGAAAAACACATAGCAGATGAAGGAGCAAGGTAAAAACCCTCCAGACCTAACAAATGAAGAGGAAATAGAGAGTCTACCTGAAAAAGAATTCAGAGTAATGATAGTAAAGATGATCCAAAACCTTGGAAATAGAATGGAGAAAATAAAAGAAACATTTAACAAGGACCAAGAGCTAAAGAGCAAACAAACAATGGTGAACAACAAAATAAGTGAAATTAAAAATTCTCTAGAAGGAACTAATAGCAGAATCACTGAGTCAGAAGAAAGGGTAAGTGACCTGGAAGATAAAATAGTGGAAATAACTACCGCAGAGCAGAATAAAGGAAAAAGAATGAAAAGAATTCAGGACAATCACAGAGACCTCTGGGACAACATTAAACGCGCCAACATTTGAATTACAGGTGTCCCAGAAGAGGAAGAGAAAAAAAAAGGGACTGAAAAAATATTTGAAGAGATTATAGTTGAAAACTTCCCTAATATGGGAAAGGAAATAGTCAATCAAGTCCAGGAAGTGCAGAGAGTTGCATACAGGATAAATCCAAGGAGAAACAAAGCAAGACACATATTAATCAAACTATCAAAAATTAAATACAAAGAAAAAACATTAAAAGCAGCAAGGGAAAAGCAACAATTAACATACAAGGGAATCCCCATAAGGTTAACAGCTGATCTTTCAGCAGAACTCTGAAAGCCAGAAGGGAGCAGCAGGACATATATAAAGTGATGAAAGGGAAAAAACTACAACCAAGGTTACTCAACCCAGCAAGGATCTCATTCAGAGTCCATGGAGAAATTAAAACCTTTACAGACAGCAAAACCTAAGAGAATTCAGCACCACCAAACCAGCTCTACAACAAATGCTAAAGGAATTTCTCTAGGCAGGAAACACAAGGGAAGGAAAAGACTTCCAATAACAAACCCAAAACAATTAAGAAAATGGTAATAGGAACATATATATCAATGACTACCTTAAATGTAAATGGATTAAATGCTCCAACCAAAAGACATAGACTGGCTGAATGTATACAAAAACAGGACCTGTATATATGTTGTCTACACAAGACCCACTTAGACGTAGGGACACAAACAGACTGAAAGTGAGGGGATAGAAAAAGATATTCCATGAAAATGGAAATCAAAAGAAAGGTGGAGTAGCAATTCTCATATCAGACAAAATAGATTTAAAATAAAGACTGTTACAAGAGACAAAGAAGGACACTACATAATGATCAAGGGATCAATCCAAGAACAAGATACAACAATTGTAAATATTTATGCACCCAACATAGGAGCACCTCAATATATAAGGCAAATATTAACAGCCATAAAAGGGGAAATCGACAGTAACACAATAATAGTAGGGGACTTTAACACCTCACTTTCACCAATGGACAGATGATCCAAAATGAAAATAAACAAGGAAACACAAGCTTTAAATGATACATTAAACAAGATGGACTTAACTTATATTTATAGGACATTCCATCCAAAAACAGTAGCTTACACTTTCTTCTCAAGTGCTCATGGAACATTCTCCAGGATAGACCATATCTTGGGTAAAAAATCAAGCCTTGGTAAATTTAAGAAAATTGAAATCATATCAAGTACTTTTTCCACCACAACATTATGCTATTAGATATCAATTACAGGAAAAAAAATTGGTAAAAAATACAAACACATGTAGGCTAACAATACACTACTAAATAACAAAGAGGTCACTGCAGAAATCAAAGAGGAAATCAAAAAATACCTAGAAACAAATGACAATGAAAACACGACGACCCAAAACCCATGGGATACAGCAAAACAGTTCTAAGAGGGAAGTTTATAGCAATACAATCGTACCTCAAGAAACAAGAAACATCTCAAATAAAGAACATAAATTTACACTTAAAGCAATTAGAGAAAGAAGAACAAAAAACCCCCAAAGTTAGCAGAAGGAAAGGAATCATAAAGATCAGGTCTGAAATAAATGAAAAAGAAATGAAGGAAATGATAGCAAAGATCAATAAAACTAAAAGCTGGTTCCTTGAGAAGATAAACAAAATTGAAAAACCATTAGCCAGACTCATCAAGAAAAAAAGGGAGAACACTCCAATCAATAGAATTTGAAATGGAAAAGGAGAAGTAACAACTGATGCTGCATGAGTACAAAGGATTAGGAGAGATTACTACTAGCAACCATATGCCAATAAAATGGACAACTTGGAAGAAATGGACAAATTCTTAGAAAAGCACAACCTTCCGAGACTGAACTAGGAAGAAATAGAAAATATAAACAGACCAATCACAAGCACTGAAATTGAAACTGTGATTAAAAATTTTCCACAAACAAAAGCCCAGGAATTTCACAGGTGAAATTCTGGCTTCACAGGTGACTTCACCTGGCATCACAGGTGAATTCTATCAAACATTTAGCGTAGAGCTAACATCTATCTTTCTCATACTCTTCCAAAAAATTGTGGAGGAAGGAACACCCCCAAACTCAATCTACGAGGCCACCATCACCCTGATACCAAAACCAGACAAAGATGCCACAAAGAAAGAAATCTACAGGCCAATATCACTGATGAACATAGATGCAAAAATCCTCAACAAAATACTAGCAAACAGAATCCAACAGCACATTAAAAGGGTCATACATCATGATTAAGTGGGTCTTATCCAGGGATGCAAGAATTCTTCAATATATGCAAATCAATCAATGTGATAAAGCATATTAACAAATTGAAGGAGAAAAACCATATGATCACCTTAATAGATGCAGGAAAAGCTTTCAAAAAAATTCAACACCCATTTATGATAAAAAACCTCCAGAAAGTAGGCATGGAGGGAACTTACCTCAAAGCATAATAAAGGCCATTTTTGACAAACCCACAGTCAACGTCATTCTCAATGGTGAAAAACTGAAACCATTTCCACTAAGATCACGAAAAAGACAAGGTTGTCCACTCTCACCACTATTATTCAACATAGTTTTGGAAGTTTTAGCCACAGCAATCAGAGAAGAAAAAGAAATAAAAGGAATCCAAATCGGAAAAGAAGAAGTAAAACTGTCACTGTTTGCAGATGACATGACACTATACACAGAGAATCCTAAAGATGCTACCAGAAAACTACTAGAACTAATCAATGAATTTGGTAAAGTAGCAGGATACAAAATTAATGCACAGAAATCTCTTGCGTTCCTATACACTAATGATGAAAAATCTGAAAGAGAAATTAAGGAAACACTCCCGTTTACCATTGCAACAAAAAGTAAAATACCTAGGAATAAACTTACCTAAGGAGACAAAAGACCTGTACTCAGAAAACTTTAAGACACTGATGAAGGAAATTATAGATGATACCAATGGATGGAGAGATATGCCATGTTCTTGGATTAGAAGAATCAATATTGTGAAAATGACTATACTACCCAAAGCAATCTACAGATTCAATGCAATCACTCTCAAAGGACCAATGGCATTTTTCACAGAACTAGAACAAAAAAATTTCACAATTTGTATGGAAACACAAAAGACCTCGGATGGCCAAAGCAGTCTTGAGAATGAAAAACGAAGCTGGAAGAATCAGGCTCCCGGACATCAGACTCTACTACTAAGCTACAGTAATCAAGACAGTATGGTATTGGCACAGAAACAGAAATATAGATCAATGGCACAGGACAGAATGCCCAGAGATAAACCCATGCACCTATGGGCACCTAATTTACGACAAAGGAGGCAAGAACATACAATGGAGAAAAGACAGCCTCTTCAATAAGTGGTGCTGGGAAAACTGGACCGCTACATGTAAAAGAATGAAATTAGAACACTCCTTAACAACATATACAAAAATAAACTCAAAATTGATTAAAGACCTAAATGTAAGGCCAGACACTATCAAACTATTAGAGGAAATCATAGGCAGAACACTCCATGACATAAATCATAGTAAGATCCTTTCTGACCCACCTCCTAAAGAAATGGAAATAAAAACAAAAATAAACAAATGGGACCTAATGAAACTTAAAAACTTCTGCACAGCAAAGGAAACCATAATCAAGAGGAAAAGACAACCCTCAGAATAGGAGAAAATATTTGCAAATGAAGCAACTGACAAAGGATTAATCTCCAAAATATACAAGCAGCTCATGCAGCTTAATATCAAAAAAACAAACAAACCAATCCAAAAATGGGCAGAAGACATAAATAAACATTTCTCCAAAGGAGATATACAGATTGCCAACAAACACATGAAAGGATGCTCAACATCACTAATCGTTAGAGAAATGCAAATCAAAACTACAATGAGGTATCACCTCACACCGGTCAGAATGGCCATCATCAAAAAATCTACAAACAATAAATGCTGGAGAGGGTGTGGAGAAAAGGGAACCCTCTTGCAGTGTTGGTGGGAATGTAAATTGATACAGCCACTATAGAGAGCAGTATGGAGGTTCCTCAAAAATCTAAAAATAGAACTACCATAGGACCCAGCAATCCCACTACTGGGCATATACCCTGAGAAAACCATAATTCAAAAAGAGTCATGTACCAAAATGTTCATTTGTAGCTCTATTTACAATAGCTAGGACATGGAAGCAACCTAAGTGTCCATCAGCAGATGAATGGATAAAGAAGATGTGGCACATATATACAAAGGAATATTAGTCAGCCATAAAAAAAAAACTAAATTGAGGGCTTCCCTGGTGGCGCAGTGGTTGAGAGTCCGCCTGCCGATTCAGGGGACGTGGGTTCGTGCCCCAGTCCAGGAAGATCCCACATGCTGCGGAGCGGCTGGGCCCGTGAGCCATGGCCGCTGAGCCTGCGGAGCCTGTGCTCTGCAACGGGAGAGGCCACAACAGTGAGAGGCCCACGTACCGCAATAAAAAACGCAAAAAAACCCTAAATTGAGTTATTTGTAGTGGGTGTATGGACTTAGAGACTGTCATACGGAGTGAAGTAAGTCAGAAAGAGAAAAACAAATACCGTATACTAACACATATATATGAAATCTAAAAAAAAAAGAAGGTTCTGAAGAACCTAGAGGTGGGACAGATATAAAGACACAGACGTAGAGAATGGACTTGAGGACATGGGGAAGGGGAAGGGTAATCTGGGACGAAGTGAGATAGTGGCATGGACATATCTACACTACCAAATGCAAAATAGGTAGCTAGTGGGAAGCAGCTGCTGGTACAGGTAGATCAGCTTGGTGCTCTGTGTCCACCTAGAGGGGTGGGATAAGGAGGGTGGGAGGGAGATGCAAGAAGGAGGAGATATGGGGATATATGTATAGCTTGTTCACTTTGTTATAAAGCAGAAACTAACACACCATTGTAAAGCAATTACACTCCAATAAAGATGTTAAAATAAATAAATAAATAAATGAAAATAGAATTACCAATGATCCGGCAATTCTGCTGCTGGGTATGTACCCAAAAGAGCTGAAAGAAGGGTGTTGAAGATATATTTGTACAACCATATTCATAGCAGCATTATTCACAATAAGCTAAAATGTGGAAGCAACCCAAGTGTCCACTGATGGATGAATTGGATAAGAAAAGTAGGTATACATAAATAGAACATTTTTCAGCCTTAAAAAGGAATGTATTTCTAACACATGCTACAACATGGTTGAACCTTGAGAGTATTATGCTAAGTGCAATAAACCAGTCACCAGAAGACAAATGCTGTATGACCCCACTTATACAAGTGCCTATAGTAGTCTAATATAAAGAGACAAAAAGTAGAATAGTGATTGCCAGGGGTTGGTGGGAGGAGGAAATGAGGACTTACTGTTTAATGGGTGCAGAGTTTCAATTTTGCTAAAGGAAAAGAGTTCTGAAGATGTATCGTGGTGGTGATGGTGGCACAAAAATATGAATGCAGTTAATACTGCAAAACTGTACAGTTACAAAATGGTTAAATTTAAATTTTATCTTTTGTGTATTTTACCACTATAGAAAAGTTTCATTAAAAAATCTTATTAAAAAATATTGAGACAAATATGATCAAGGCTTTAGAAGCCTGAGAGGTTTTCCGAGTAAACACAGAATTCATCACTAAGAAGGATTTTTCCAAACACAAAGTACAGACAGAATAAAGAAGGAATAGTTAGATAACGGCATAATTATTTAACAAGATTCTTTTGTATTGCACAAACATAATCATGAGAAAATACTAAAGGCTTCAAAGGCACTGTGTTAGGTACTGTGATAATCCTACAACAAATATACCTGTATTTTTATGAAGGGAAATTGTGAAGCATACAGTTGTTAAATAACTGGCTCAAGGTCATTTGCCCAGTACTCCAAAGTAGAGCTTCTCAACTTCAGCATTATTCCCATTTTAGGCTGGGTGATCCTTTGCTGTGGAGGGCTGTGCGGTGCATTGTAGGATGTTTATCAGCATCTCTGGTATCTACCCTCTAGATGGAAGCAGCTCCCCTTGCCTCTCAGGTTGTGATAACAGATATTGCCATATGCCAAAGTCACTCCCCCTTCTTGAGAACCACTGCCAGGACCAAGAAGTTACTAAGGTTAGGGAGGTCTGGCAGAGCCCCTGCCTTAGAACTGGACTTTCAGAAAACAACTGGTCAGGGCAAGGTAGGATCAATTTAGGAAGATCTCACATACCAAATTATCAAACCAAGGACAGAGATAGGAGTTTGGTCATAGAAACCAGCTGAACTCTGACTGCACTAACTCCCATCAGAGTAGTGCTGGGAGACTGAACTAGGGCTTCTCCAGTTTCCCCAGATAATTAAACATGATCTATCCTAGGGCTTAGAATGGGAGTGAAGCCTTGAGGGGTGTGTGTGAAGTGACTAGAAGGCAGTGACAATAGAGAAGCAGGCCGCTCATGACAAGGTAGCGTAGCCGGGCAAGAATCGTTTCAGTTGGGACAGTTCAAAAAAGTACCATAGAAGAGTGGTCATCTAAGCAGAGGTATTTTTTAAAGGCAAAACTCAATGGTTGTAAGGGATGGAAGCGCACTCAGATTAATTCCCATTCAGAGGAAGGTTTATTTTTAGGAAAAGGAGGTCTCGCATAAATGAGATACAGCTGGGAATGGAGCTGCACCCTGGGGAGCTGCCAAGGACCATAGTTGCTTTTACTTTCAGCAGCTGCATAATTCTTCTCCTGTACATAATTTTGCAAGCATGATCCCTTCTGTTTGGCCAACCAACTTTCTTTGCTTACGCTTGGTCTCTGATCCTCCATAACTTTGTCTTGCGTATGACTTCGGGTTGACATGGGCTCGACTCAAGAATAGATGAGTTTTGCATAGCTTTTTATGTTGAACTGACTCTGCGTTAATACTAGATTCCCAGGAGAAGAATCTGATTGGTCCAGTTTGGGTCAGCTATGCACCCAACATGATTCACTCAGCTGAGAGTCAGGTAGCAGGTTAATTTAGTTTTACAGCGTGTCGAGAGGGAAATCAAGCTGTGAAATGACAATCTAGACATGTGGCAACTGGAATCCAAGTCTGCTTTGTAAGCCCTTGAGAAAGATAGACTATTTCATACCTCACCTCTTGTAAAATAAAGTTAGTGGATCACTAGAAACAACTTAATTAAAAAATCAGCCAAGAAACCAACAGTCATTCTACTGCAACTACAAACAACAACTAACATTTTTCAAGCTTCATCTATGGGTCCCACTTTGTGTTAACTGTTTGTATAAATGGAGCAGGGTAAGTGGATGAGGGTTTTATTTACCATCTAGTAAACATACATAACCTTTCTCTTTCAGGGCCTAGAAACACTGAATTTTGAGGCCTTTGGCATCCATGCCTGGGACATTCTCCTCCAGCACATACCTGGTGTCCTTCAACCATTATCAGACTCTCCCTTGTAACTGGCTAACCAGCTAGATCCTAACTGGGTCAGAACCTAACTGAGCCCAGATTATACAACTCCGAGTCTGAGGACCAAACAGGCAGTTCCATGCACAAAAGTGAAGTTGGCTTGGATCCTATATTTTTGAAGTTAGAGTCCACATTAGAATATCAAAAGTATTTTGTAAACTACATGTCTCTATAGGGAATAAAAATCTACTCTAGGATTTAATCAGTCAGCTTCTTGCTTCACATTTAATGCTAATGGTAAACTGAAAAAGATTTCGAGTGACAGATAATTAGTGATAATGGTGATTACCGGCCTTTATATGGTCTTTCACCCAAACAGATGGTAAAGAGCATGAAAAAATGAATGCTCTAAGGCATAATTTCTTCCCCTTCTTAAATACAAGTTCCTCTAGGGTCAACAACAGGTTGTATTTAACACACTGTATTATGCTACCCATACTAAATAACAATTTTTAGGCAATTCAGTTAGTCTGTTAATTTGCTTAGCAATTAGCTTTGAAAGGATTTCTACCCTGAATACATTACCAATGTAGGAATGCATGTATGCCTTATTTATTTTCTTATTCATTTATTTAACTTTTATAAAAAGCCTCTGTGATTACCTTCACGTGGATGGACTTCCAGGTGACAGGAGGCTTGGGTCACTTAGCAGGCCTCTCTGGGTGGCCCACACAGCCCAGCCTCCCTGAAAGAAGCCAGCCTCTTGTGATGCACAGGGACAGAGCCAGGTGTGAGATGTGTAGGTGTTTCTGGATACCTAGGACCCAATATCAGGCTGCATTTTCTCAGTGTCTCTTTTCCCCTTTTGTGTAGAGTTTTAAAGACATCATGTTAAAAAGGCATCAATGTTTAATCAAAATTCATCATATATTAAACTGTTAAAGGAACACTGAGACTCCTCCCTACTTCTTTCTTCCCTTCCCCCACCTCCTCTCTTGGGAAAGGTGATGTGGTCCTTGTATTATTCACTGTCTTTTTCACATGGACGCTTCATGATGTGATCGGAGGAAAAGTGAGGGCGATTGCTTTCTAGATCTAAAAAGATAAGGATATTAATTTGCATAAATAAAGTCAAAGTTATGTTAATGGAGAGAATATGAATTTCTATTCTAGATCCCCCCCAGACCAAGTTTCAGAAGGAAATGAGTCTTTGTCTTGGTGGATACGTCTGGTTTTGCTTCTCTGCAGAGGAGTGTCGGAGAGGGTAGGTGTGGGATTGCGGACTGGAAGAAAGACTCCCACTTACCCTCTCTTCTGCTCACCCCCTCCCTTGCCTTCCCTTTTCTGGGGCAGACTTTCATAGCATGAGTCAAAGCCCAGCTCTCTCCTCTTTAGAGCAGAAGGTACTGGATGGCTGGGTGAGGAAGCAGAAGAGGTATTGTGGTGGAGGGCTCAGTACAGGCAATTTAGATTGGAATCCCATAGCCTGTGGCATTGAGAATGTCATTCTGTGCCTGGAGCCTCAACGTCTTCATAGGTAAAATATGGTTAATAATTTTCTTAGCATTATACACATAGTATAAACTCTATCCACGTTAACTATCATTATTGTCATTGACACTCAGTGCCTGACGATATGGGATTTACCTGGTTATTTCTTTAGGGAGGGGTGAAAAGTACCCTGCAAAGACAGGGAAATGGGATGTTAGAGGGGAAGACAGGGTTGAAGGGAGAGATTGAAGATGGGGAACAGGGGAGACCCAGGTGGGGCACCCTCTGAAAGCTTTAGATGCTTCCACATGGCGTGAACGCCCTCACCGGGGAAAGTGAGACATGAACTCTTAGTCATAGTGAGGTTTAAAAGAACTGGACCTCTAGACAAGGGCTACAGTATTTGATCCCACCTCTCCTCCCACCTTCCCTATTCATTGCAGATTTGGAATAAACATCAGCAATGGAGGGAAAGACCTGCTTCAGGGTCCTTGAGGGGCCACAGAGGTATCACAGAGGTCAGAGGCAGCCAAGTGCAAGATAGCTGGGGCTATGGTGAGCTGGTGTCTCACCTAAAGGCTTTTTTTTTTTTTTTTTGCGGTACGCGGGCCTCTCACTGCTGTGGCCTCTCCCGTTGCGGAGCACAGGCTCTGGACGCGTAGGCTCAGCAGCCATGGCTCACGGGCCCAGCCGCTCCGCGGCATGTGGGATCTTCCCGGACCGGGGCACGAACCCGCATCCCCTGCATCGGCAGGCGGACTCTCAACCACTGCGCCACCAGGGAAGCCCACACCTAAAGGCTTTTAGATTCAAATTTTCAAAAAAAAAAAAAAAAAAAAAAAATTGGCCTTCTGCACCAAATGTTTCTGGGGTCTTTGGTTTTGTTTGCAAGCTTTGGCTTAACTCCTCGAGGAGTCAGCCTCAAGGTCGCTTCAGCCAAAGGCACGTGAAGCAGAGTCCATGATGGGGAGGGGCATGGCTCTCTTTCCTGTCTCTAGTTACTCCCTCATCACACAGAACCCTCATCATGGGCTTCTCAGGTCCAGAAGAATCATCCTGCAGATAGTGAATGCCTCCCAGAGAAAGAAAAACAGTCTATCCCATGGGTTACATAATAATGCACTTTCACTGGGAAGTACAGAGTTAGTGCTGCCTTGGAACTACAGAGAAAATAATGAATGCAGTGAAATAAACAGCCAGCCAAAGCAGAACATTAATGAGAGATGGATGAAAGGTGGTGTATTGCCCTGATTCGGAGTCTAGGATTCTAAAATAACCAAATCCTCCAAGCCGTATGTTTCTTATTTGTAAAACAGGATCATTACTGTTCTGTCATGGAGATGTAAGTGTCAAAGAAAGCCATGCATAGAGGAAAGTACTGCTATGTTAAAATGCCCACTGTCCATTTATTTGCATATGTACTCACTGTCTGCATGTTTTCATTAGACTCTATTACCAAATTGTTCCTTTTCTGAAAGTGTAAGTTCAGCTCTTAATCTCCGTCTCCAAAAATTGCACATTTCCCAGATATTTTCATACGTCTTTGGCTTCCCTCATGAGTGATGAAATAAACTCCTTTTGATAATATCCATATGTTCCTCTAGTCCAATATCAAGAGTGTCTCTACATTCAGAGATTTTATTAAAAACCTTCCTTTGTCAATTGCAACTGAATTGAGCAAAGACAATTCCCAGTCCTGGCACATCTATCCCAAAGGCTGCTTGCCTGGTATTTTTATCTTCAACTCACCTGCAAAAAGGCATGTATCGTTTGTTGTGGTTGCACTTATATGTCACGGCTGGAAGGATATGTGTAATAAATCAGCCTCTTCCCATG
Organism: Aethalodelphis obliquidens; assembly: GCF_003676395.1. NCBI lineage: Eukaryota > Metazoa > Chordata > Mammalia > Artiodactyla > Delphinidae > Aethalodelphis > Aethalodelphis obliquidens. Next base: position 13,577,592 of record NW_020837946.1, on the reverse strand, counting down.
GTCTAGCAAATTGGTTTACTTATCGGCAAATCTTTATGCACAGTTCATACTATGCCCATATATACCAGATGGAAGGAAAGAGTAAACTCTAGCTGCTATGTTATATGACAAAATTCAGCTTCATTTAAGAATATGTAAAACAAATAAGAAAAAAAAAAAGGGCCAGCACAAACAGATTTCTCAGTACTGTTTCTAGTGAAAGTGTTAGAGTGTGTGTCTAAACCACTTTTTTTGGCCCTGCTACACTAGTCTTTATCAGGTAGATTTCTTTCTTTCTTTCTTTCTTTTTTAATGAAAGTTATTTTATTTCTATATAATCTTAATGAACAATTGTCTATGGCTAGGCAAAGTTGAATTCTTTATTTTTTAAATTTTTTATTGGAGTATAGTTGATTCACAATGTTGTGTTAGTTTCAGGTGTACAGCAAAGTGAATCAGTTATACATATCCATATATCCACTCTTTTTAAAAAAAGTTTTATTTATTTATTTGGCTGCATTGGGTCTTCGTTGTTGCACATGGGCTTTCTCTAGTTGGAGCGAGCGGGGGCTACTCTTCGTTGCGGTGCGCAGGCCTCTCCCTGCAGTGGCTTCTCTTGTTGTGGAGCACGGGCTCTAGGCGCGCAGGCTTCAGTAGTTGTAACACACGGGCTCAATAGTTGTGGCTCGCGGGCTCTAGAGCACAGGCTCAGTAATTGTGGCTCATGGGCTTCGTTTCTCCATGGCATGTGGGATCTTCCCGGACCAGAGCTCGAACCCGTGTCCCCTGCATTGGCAGGTGGATTCTTAACCACTGTGCCACCAGGGAAGCCCTCCACTCTTTTTTTTTAGATTCTTTTCTTCTATAGGCCATTGCAGAGTATTGAGTAGCATTCCCTGTGCTATGCAGCAGGTTCTTATATCTATTTTATATATAGCAGTGTGTATACGTCAATCCCAATCTCCCAATCTATCCCATATCAGGTAGATTTCTCATGTCCTCTTGGTTTAGTTCTTTTTCTGAGGTTTTTGTCTTGTTCCTTCATTAGGGACGTATTCTGTCATCTCATTTTGCCCAGTTTATACCTGTGTTTATACCTGTGTGTTAGGTAGGTTGGTTCCATTTCCCTACCTTGGAGAACCGGCCTTATGTAGGAGTCATCCTATGGGGTCCAGCAGCACACTCCCTTCTGGTTACCCGAGCTCTATGCTCTAGGGGTGCCCCCTATGTAGGCTGGATGCACCCTTCTGTTGTGCTAGGGCTGACTACTGTGGGCGGCTGGTGGGCGGGGTTGGACCCCCGGGCCCAGGCGGTTGTCAGGCCGTGCCTCTTCTGCAAGGTGGGATAGGCCTCCTGGGCAGTTGGCTGTGAGGCCTTGGGGGCTTGGGCCTGCTGCTAGCCAGCTGGTGGGTGGGTCCAGGCCTCTGGGTGTCCATCTGTGTGACCCGGGGGTCTGGAGGCCAGGGCTGGGTCCCCAGTGCTAATAAGCTGCAGAGAGTGCTCCAAAATGGGGTTTGCCAGTGCTGGTATAGTTGTGCTAGAACAAGCTCCCCAAACGGCTGCCTCAAGGGCCTCCTTCTCCAGGGAGATCCCAGTTGCCTTCTGTCTCTCCAGGAGGCTCTCCAAGCTCAGCAAGTGGGTCTGACTCAGGCTCCTCTCAAAGGACTGCCTCTGTGCTTCAGTTGTGAGGTTTTGTGTGCTCATTTAAGAGTAGAGTCCCTGATTCCGGTAGCCCTCAGCTCTCCCATCCACAAGCCCTGCTGGTTTTCAAAGCCAGACGTCTGGGGACTCATCTTCCCAGTACAGGACCTCCGGGCTGCGGAGCCCGATGTGGAGCTTGGACCCCCTCGTGCCCTGGGGAGGACTCCTACAATTGTGATATTCCTCCTGTTCGTGAGTCATTGGCCCGGGGGTGTGGGTCCTGACTATATCATGTCTGCTTCTCCTACCTATCTTGTTGTGATTCCTTCTTTCTGTCTTTAGTTGTGGAAATCCTTTTCTGCTAGTCTTTGGGGTTTTCTCAAACATAGTTGCTCTGTAACTAGTGGTAACGTTGGTGTGTCTTTGGGAGGAGGTGAGTTCAGGGTCTTTCTACTCTGCCATTTTGGCCACATCCTCTTTTATGACATCTTTATTACAGAAAAGCCAGATGAGCACAAAGATGTTAAAACCACCCAGCATCCACCTACTCAGAGACAGCTACCATTACAGCTCTGCACTTCCTCTTCTCTTCATGTTTGCACACTAAAAACAATGAAACTGACAGCCTTCTTTGTACGTTGCTTTTTAGCTTGTTTTCACTTCTGCATCCCTACTTAGAGTCTTAAAGAAATTATTTTTAAAGATTCTTTTTGCATTTATTGCTCCATGCTATCCCTATGGGTGGTAAAAAGTAATTAGTATAACAACAAATTAATTCTCTATGAAATTCATGTTGTGATTTTACTGAATACATTTTTTAGTGGAATGTAAATTCCCTAGTTGTTCATAAGAAAAATGACCAATTAAATAAAATTATACTCCTTTTGCTTTGAAAATAGTTTATGAATAGGAAATTAGTATTATGACACATTTGGATAATGATATTTTTAATATTATATTTTTGATCATACATCTTCTACTGACAGATTTTTTAAAAAACTGGTCACTCAGAATTTCTAGAAATTAAGAAAAAATCTTCAAACATATGGTAAATTGTAAGAATTTGGTAAATTTTAGTGGCTGAAAGACAAGAGCCCTGGTCAAATTGTGTTGTATCTCACATTTTTTCCTTACACACACAGACATACCCATTTTTACCCAAGTGAAATTATTGGCTCAAAATAAGCACTAAGTGCAACTTTGAGTAAAAAGTGATGTCACAACACATCTAGGCTCTGGGGGTACTTCACATATGTGGTCATGCTTATGAACTCCAACCCTTTCCCCCAGTCCTGCTTTCTTTTAAATATCAATTACTTTCTCTGTTATTTTCCAGGAGCCTGGGAAGGCAGCTCTAAGTACTTTAGAGAGAGATTTTGAGGAGGGGACAAAAGGAACTATAGCATATTCTCAGGGAAGGACCCTTAATGGAAATAGACTCCTAAATAATGACATTAGTAATTAAATATTTATATATTATATGTGCACTATGTAATTTATAAAATTGAGATATAATGCATTTTCCGTAAATTCACCCTTTTAAAGTGTACAATTCAGTGGTTTCTAGTCTATTCATAGAGTTGGGCAGCCATCACCACCACCTAATGTCAAAACATTCTCCTTCCCCCCGACCACCCGTCCCCATTTGCAGTGACTCCCTAGTCCTCTTTCTCCCCAACCCCACAAACACTAATCTACATTCTGTCTTTGTGGATTTGCCTACTTTAGAAATTTCATATAAATGGAATCATATAAATATGGCACTTTGTATCTGGCTTCTGTCACTTAGTATAATATTTTCCATGTCCATCCATGTTGTAACATGTATCTGTACAGGTGGTCCCTGACTTATGATGGTTCCACTGATGCTTTTTTCAACTTTATGGTGGTGCAAAAGTGATACACTTTCAGTAGAAACCATATTTTGATTTTTGAATTTTGATCTTTTCCTGGGTTAGTGATACGTGGTGTGACATACTCTTCTTTTGCTGGGTTGTGGCGGTGACCACAGCCCCCAGTCAGCCACACAATCGTGAGGGTAAACAACTGACACACTTACAGCCGTTCTGTTTTTCACTTTCAGTTGTAGTGTTCAATAAATTACATGAGGTATTCAACATTTTATTTATAAAATAGCCTTTGTGTTAAGTGATTTTGCCCAACTGTAGGCTAACGTAAATGTTCCGAGCATGTTTAAAGTGGGCTAGGCTAAGCTATAATGTTCGGTAGGTTAAGTGTATTAAATGCATATTTTCAATTCACGATGGGTTTATCGGGACATAACCCCATCATAAGTCAAGGAAAATCTGTACTTCACTCCTTTTTATAGCAGAATAATATTCCATTGTATGGCTGTGCTACATTTTGTTTATCCATTCATCAATGTTGGACATTTGAGTTATTTCCACTTTTTGACTATTATGTATAATGCTGCTATGAACATTCATATATGTTTTTGTTTATATATGATGTTTTAGCATTTATGATATACTTTCAGATCTGATTTGGGCCTTACAAACACTATGTGAGATATGGTAAGTTTTGCTATTTCCATTTTCCAGGTAGGGAAACAGAGGCTCTCAGAGATAACTGCCTAGTATGTGCTGATGTTAGCCCTCAAATCCAGTTCTATTTTTAAGAATAGCTTAAGAAATGTCACAAGAAGCACACTATTTTCAAAGAAAGATGAAATTTATTGCTTATTTTTAGTTTTGTGAAGCTGTGAATATATTTACCCATACTTATTGGAAAAGCAATGACTTAATTTACAGATTCCAGAAGAAAATGTTTCCACCGCGAGTGGTCAACATTTCTTAAAATGGAATTAAAGCAGAATTATACTCAGACTGTTGTATAGGTACAGGCAATTTTGTTCTTTGCTGTTTCTCGATTTTACCTTCAAGGAAAATGCAAAGACAGATTGTAGCTGTTTACAGTTCTGCTGGTTCTCAGAAAGAAACAGCTCCAGATTATTCTTTTCTCCTAATTATCATGCATCTTATCTTGGAGACATGTTTATAACTAGATTTAAATCTTAACACAGTCAATGTTTCAGTTTTGGCATCAGACACGTAAAATACTATTATTCATGCAAACCTTGCCAAAAGCATTCTATGAGTCAAAACTTGAATAAATTAATATAGTCCTTTTTTGATCATTTGAGTCATTATATATAAAGGTTTTACAAGGGACTTTACAAGGAAACAGTTTAATTCAAACTCCTTACCTAATGCATGTGTTCTCTTCCATTAATTGAATCCACCTTCCACATCTGGCCTGTTATGGCCAAAAGCAGCATCCCTAATAATAAAAAACAGAAGCTTTACAACAAATAAAAAAGTTCTGTTCAATTTTTCCTTGCTTGGAATGTTTTTTCCCACACTGTATTTCTGATAAATTCTGACATGCCTTTGCCTTTCCCTGGTTTTCCAGGGTTAATTCCTCTCACCTTGTACCAATGCTCATATTTCATTTATCACATTGATTTGAACTTATTTGTTTAAATGACTGTGTTCTCTATCAGGTGATGTGTATCTCGAGAGTTATGTATTTTGATCTTTTCAGCATCCAGTAGAATTCCTAGTATAGTCATGCACTGAAGATTTGTTGAATTGGATTGACTTTTTAATAGGATCTCGAAAACTCCATGTATTACTTTGCAGATTGTGAAATTACTATTTGCCTTACCATCAAGTAATGCTTACTGGGATTTCATAGCTAGAAGGACTAAACTGGACCTAGAAGATTTATAAAGTATCTTGCACAGGGTTCCTGCACTTAGGCAGTTAATGAAGTCTATTCAAGGTAGATGTCAAGCCAGACAAAATTAGATTAAAAAATAATATTTAGAAGGACCACCCATACATATGCATGTAATTAGTAGAATGTCAATGTGTGGGATATGTAAAAGGATTAGATATATTTGGATTAGGTCATCGTATTCTATTGGGATTGGATCATATTATTAGCCAATTTCACAAGGATAAATCAGTCCTTGTTTCAACATGAAATTATCAAGCAATTATTTTGAACGTGGAGCACAAAAGTCTTCCTGACTGATCAGATGTTGGTGTAAGAGATAAAAGAATCAAGGATGCCCTCAATATTTTTGACCTGGAAAGATGGAGTTGCCATTAACTGAGATGGGTGTGTGTGTGTCCTTTGTGAAGCAGGTTTGTGGGAGATGATCAGGAGTCAGTCCTATGCTCTAAGTAGGCACCTGGGACACCTCAGTGAACAAAACAAGCAAAGGTTCTAGCTTTCGCCATTGCATTCTCATGGGGCCGGGGGGAGAGGAGTGGAGAGAAATGTGATACGTAAGAAAACTACATAGATGTTGGAAGGCATGAGAGCTAGAAGAAAGCACAGGGCAGGGTATGGGGATCAGGAATGCTGGGGTGGGGCTGGGGCATAACTGGAGAAAGAGTGTTTCAAGCAGAGGAAACAAAGTCCTAAGAGAGACACTACGTGTTAGTTCCTCCCGGGAGCATTGGGGAGTGAAGAATGTGTAGAACAGAGTAATTTAGGGAAAGTAGAAGAGATCTGATGGTCCAAGGGGCCAGATCCTGTAAGGCCTGGTAGGCCACTGTAAGGACTTTGGTTTGTACTACTCCAGTTTAAACAGGGAACCTTTGGTAGGTTTCCAGCCGAGTGGTGGCATGATCTGACATGTATTTAAGGGATTGCTCTGTCTGCTGGCTTGAGAATAGACTCTAGGAATGTGGAATAGTCTCAGGTGGAAGCAGGGAGACTTTCAAAGATGCTATCTTAGTAATCTAGGTGAGGGATGGTAATGCATCACCAGGGTAGGGAGAAGAATTTGGATTCTGGATGTAGTATTTTGAAAGTAGAGCCAACAGATTTTCCTACACATTGAATGTAGAGTGTGGCAGAAAAGGGAATCAAGGGTGTCTCCAAGGCTTTTGACCAGAATAACTGGAAGGGTGGAGATGCCATCAGTCCGATAGGGAAGTCTGTAGTGGACTTTTGTGGAGGAAGATCAGGAGTTGTTTTGTGCATCTTAGCCTTGAGATGCCTATTCGACCTCCAGGTAGTACAAGGACTGTGGGAGAAAAGAGGTCGATCAGCTGAGAGGCTGCGGGGGAAATGGTATCCTCAGGGGAGACAGGTTATAGTTGGAGCAAGAAAAAGAAGGGAACATTTAGAGACAGTTTGTGGTTATAGGTATTACAAAGGATGGACTGGGATTTGAAGAGGGCCGTGTGGGAAGGGTTCCACGAGATCTGGGGGGTTGAAGCTAGGACTCAACAGGGGCCATGCAGATCTTTGTGGGAGTTAGAGTGAGGAAGATTCCAGACGACCTGAATTGGCCTTATTAGGGTGATTGACGTGTATATATGGGGCATAATGAGATTTATCCTGGGGCATTCAAGGCAGGGGTGGTTAGGCTTTGAAAGTTAGGGGCTGGGCAAAGTAGAATATCTGAGGCTCTCTTTTGACCCTGTTAGAGGTGAGGAAGTCAGAGAAAGATGCTTCCCTGTGACCTCTTGATGTTGAAGAACCTCTGGGGATGATAGAACTTGCTCCAAGCTACTGCCCTCTATTGACTGCTGAGTTACTTCCAACCCTATTACACTAGGCTAAGGAATGCAGGGCAGGGAGAAGTCATGTGGGTGTTGCCCTTAAACTATTTGTGATTATTGTGTTAAAATTGAAATAATAGTTTCATCATACTCTAAAATAATGATAACCTAAGTTAATCAATAACAGAATGTCACTTTGATATTTGTCAGGGGAATCCCTCGTAGAGGGCCCTTTGTCATTGATGTTCCTCAGGATGGGCAGTGTTTTTACAGGAACATTATTTTTAAAGGCACTAAACTGGCAGTCAGAAAACTTGAGTTCAAATTCCACTTTTTAATTTACTATTTCTGAGTTTTTGTGCTCTTTGTGTATTCACTTTTCATATATTTTAATTGGGATAATGAAACCTACCTCACAGACAAGTGAAAAATGAAATGTGATAAGGCATGCTAACAAGTATTAAAAACAAACAAAAATTATCATAGAAATACAAAGTGGCATGATTATCATGAGAAATGTTGAATATTTTTCTGTATGTTTCACCTGTAAACCCTATGGGAGCCTCAAAAGCACACTTTGAAATACTCAGTAAACCATCTAGCAGTAGCTAGAGGAAACAGACATGGTACTTTGAAAATGGCAATCTCTTCTTGGATTTAGAAATAAATAGAGAAAAAGAAACAAATAATATTCTAATTAGAATTGTCATCATTTGCTTTATTTAGCAACATAGACTACAAAAAATGAGTAAAATCTTAATATTTTTACCTGCATTAAAGTTGATATTGAAGTATTTTCATCTCAACTGAAAATCTTAAACATTACAGGATTTTATCCTTAATGCATTTTAATTAAACACTTCAGAAAAAATTTTTAAAGTTTTAAAAATGTTGACATTTTGTTGCTCCCTTTTATACACTGGTTCAACTCTCGTAATGTTACATGATAGAATTTGGTCATTAAATAATAGATCAATTGCAGTCACTATTCCAAATGGTTGGTAGGTGTGGTATCGAGAAGCCCAGGGCTTCTATTTTTTTCTTCAGTATAGGAACTTATTTGGCTGCAAGGCAAAGCAAGGTTAGAGATGGTGGGTAGGATGGAATCCTATACTATTATCCCCAATAAATCCCTGTGTGGGCCAGGAATCAAACATAATCTTTCTAAAGTTAGTTCCAGAATATTCTCCCTGTTACACCCCCATCCCCCCAATTTTGAATTTATGAGGTCTATGCACAGAATGACATCCTTTATAGTTGAGATATAAATACTGATGGGTAAAAAGCCAAAGCCACAGCTAGTTCAAGTCTAGCACATACTCAGAGTTAGATTTAGCCATATAGGTGATGGATTCCCATCCCTCAATGGAACCACCCTAAATGTCCATTTTTTTTCACTTTCAGCCCTTTTCTACTGAGGATAGCAATGAGTAGAGTTCAGCTAACCCTTCTGCTATTTTTGCTACATATAGAGCCATGATTCACAGGCTCCCAGGGCTGGAACAACTTTTGAGAGACTGTCTACTCTGTCTGCATCTCTGGCCTTATTTCAGCCAAATGATCCTTAAGACATGTCAGGTGAATGCAACTGAGCTCTAATTTTAAATATATTTTCACTGAAAATTATTTTTATAACAAAAAACATACCTACAAAAGCAATTGTAGTTTGAGAAACTTTTCTCTGCCTACTTTGCATTTCTCATGTTGTAGTTTAGGTTAAATTAGCTGGGAATAAGTGAAGGAACACTGTAAATACAAGGGCAAAGAGAGAGGAGAAAGTGTCCAGTAACCTCAAGTGTCTTAACTGAGAAGCAGAAGCACAGTTAGAAGAAGCACATGCCACGATAGTTCATAACATTACATGTCGCTATCATTGTTGAGAAAAAAATGGTGTAACCTGTGAATCTCCTCATGGGAAGTGATCTTGGTAAAAACATATCAAACAATTTTGTTTGCAAGTATAAGGAAACCCAACTCAAATTGGCTTAAATGACAAAGAAATTCATTGGTTCCCATAAGTGGAAGCCCAGACATAGGACACATTTTAAATTATCTTAATCTATCTATGGGCTTCCATTTCCCTGAGTGACTGTCTAAGCTCTGCACCTCTCCATGGATCAGCTCCATCCTCAGGCTGTTACTGAATTGGGTGCAGCAGTTCCAGACACATAACCGATGAACAATAACATCAGAGGAAGACAAAAAAAAAGCTTCCAAAATTTCCTTCTGAAGAGCATGGGGGAAGCCCCCAGCACACGTCTTCCCACAACTCATTGGCAAGAGTTTTCACCTGCTTAATCACTGATGAGAGAAATGGATTTACCCTTCAGCTAGGGTACTATTTGGAAGGTCTAAGAGGGGAAAGCATGCTAGATAGATAATTGTCAACGTCCACCTACTCTATTTCTTTCTGCAAGATTTTGCTGAGGATAAGTACCATATTTTACTCATTCGTTTATTTCTGGCAATTATCATGGTGGCTAGTACATCAAAACTGTTCAATAAACACCACTGAATAAATAAATTAATAAAGGAGTACCCAGAAAGGTGGCAAATCTGATCTATATTTGTCCGGTAGTTAAAAAAGTCCAAATAATCCCTGATTTCCTGAAATTAAAAATGAAGGCATTTGCAAGAGCTTCCTATCCAAAGGGGACAGAGGAAGATACAATAACATAATCAGGACTCAAATTACATAGGATTTGATAACAGACCAGATGTCAACCATTTGAATAACATTTAGCAGTAAACAGGCATCAGTGCTACATATATTTTATTTTTATTTTTTTACATCTTTATTGGAGTATAATTGCTTTACAATGTTGTGTTAGTTTCTGCTTTATAACAAAGTGAATCAGTTATACATATACTTATGTTCCCATATCTCTTCCCTCTTACATCTCCCTCCCTCCCACCCTCCCTATCCCACCCCTCCAGGCGGTCACAAAGCCACAAAGCACCGAGCTGATCTCCCTGTGCTATGTGGCTGCTTCCCACTAGCTATCTACCTTACGTTTGGTAGTGTATATATGTCCATGCCTCTCTCTCACTTTGTCACAGCTTACCCTTCCCCCTCCCCATATCCTCAAGTCCATTCTCTAGTAGGTCTGTGTCTTTATTCCTGTCTTACCCCAGGTTCTTCATGACATTTTTTTCTTAAATTTCATATATATGTGTTAGCATACGGTATTTGTCTTTCTCTTTCTGACTTACTTCACTCTGTATGACAGACTCTAAGTCTATCCACCTCATTACAAATAGCTCAATTTCATTTCTTTTTATGGCTGAGTAATATTCCATTGTATATATGTGCCACATCTTCTTTATCCATTCATCTGTTGATGGACACTTAGGTTGCTTCCATGTCCTGGCTATTGTAAATAGAGCTGCAATGAACATATTGGTACATGACTCTTTTTGAATTATGGTTTTCTCAGGGTATATGCCCAGTAGTGGGATTGCTGGGTCATATGGTAGTTCTATTTGTAGTTTTTAAAGGAACCTCCATACTGTTCTCCACAGTGGCTGTATCAATTTACATTACCACCAATAGTGCAAGAGGATTCCCTTTTCTCCACATCCTCTCCAGCATTTACTGTTTCTAGATTTTTTGATGATGGCCATTCTGACTGGTATGAGATGATATCTCATTGTAGTTTTGATTTGCATTTCTCTAATGATTAATGAAGTTGAGCATTCTTTCATGTGTTTATTGGCAGTCTCTATATCTTCTTTGGAGAAATGTCTACTTAGGTCTGCTGCCCATTTTTGGATTGGGTTATTTGTTTTTTTGTTATTAAGCTGCATGTGCTGCCTATAAATTTTGGAGATTAATCCTTGGTCAGTTGCTTCATTTACAAATTCTCTCCCATTCAGAGGCTTGTCTTTTGGTCTTGTTTATGGTTTCCTTTGCTGTGCAAAATCTTTGAAGTTTCATTAGGTCCCATTTGTTTATTTTTGTTTTTATTTCCATTTCTCTGGGAGGTGGGTCAGAAAGGACCTTGCTGAGATTTATGTCATTGAGTGTTCTGCCTATGTTTTCCTCTAAGAGTTTGATAGTTTCTGGCCTTACATCTAGGTCTTTAATCCATTTTGAGCTTATTTTAGTGTATGGTGTTAGGGAGTGATCTAATCTCATACTTTTACATGTAGCTGTTCAGTTTTCCCAGCACCACTTATTAAAGAGGCTGTCCTTTCTCCACTGTACATTCCTGCCTCCTTTATCAAAGATAAGGTGACCATATGTGTGTGGGTTTATTTCTGGGCTTTCTATCCTGTTCCATTGACCTATCTTTCTGTTTTTGTGCCAGTACCATACTGTCTTGATGACTGTAGCTTTGTAGTATAGTCTGAAGTCAGGGAGCCTGAATCCTCCAGCTCCGTTTTTCTTTCTCAAGATTGCTTTGGCTATTCGGGGTCTTTTGTGTTTCCATACAAATTGTGAAATTTTTTGTTCTAGTTCTGTGAAAAATACCAGTGGTAGTTTGATAGGGATTGCATTGAATCTGTAGATTGCTTTGGGTAGTAGAGTCATTGTCACAATGTTGATTCTTCCAATCCAGGAACATGGTATATCTCTCCATCTCTTTGTATCATCTTTAATTTCTTTCATCAGTGTCTTATAATTTTCTGCATACAGGTCTTTTGTCTCCTTAGGTAGGTTTATTCCTAGATATTTTATTCTTTTTGCTGCAATGGTAAATGGGAGTGTTTTCTTGATTTCACTTTCAGATTTTTCATCATTAGTGTATAGGAACACAAGAGATTTCTGTGCATTAATTTTGTATCCTGCTACTTTACCAAATTCATTGATTAGCTCTAGTAGTTTTCTGGTAGCATCTTTGGGATTGTCTATATATAGTATCATGTCATCTGCAAACAGTGACAGCTTTACTTCTTCTTTTCCGATTTGGCTTCCTTTTATTTCCCTTTCTTCTCTGATTGCTGTGGCTAAAACTTCCAAAACTATGTTGAATAAGAGAGGTGAGTGTGGGCAACCTTGTCTTTTTCCTGATCTTAGTGGAAATGTTTTCAGTTTTTCACCACTGAGGACGATGTTGGCTGTGGGTTTGTCATATATGGCCTTTATTATGTTGAGGTGGGTTCCCTCTATGCCTACTTTCTGGAGGGTTTTTATCATAAATGGGTGTTGAATTTTGTCAAAAGCTTCCTCTGCATCTATTGAGATGATCATATGTTTTTTCTCCTTCAATTTGTTAATATGTTTATCACATTGATTGTTTTGCATATATTGAAGAATCCTTGCATTCCTGGAATAAACCCCACTTGATCATGGTGTATGATCACTTTAATGTGCTGTTGGATTCTGTTTGCTAGTATTTTGTTGAGGATTTTTGCATCTATGTTCATCAGTGATATTGCCCTGTAGTTTTCTTTCTTTGTGACATCCTTGTCTGGTTTTGGTATCAAGGTGCTGGTGGCCTCATAGAATGAGTTTGGGAGTGTTCCTCCCTCTGCTATATTTTGGAAGAGTTTGAGAAGGATAGGTGTTAGCCCTTCTCTAAATGTTTGATAGAATTTACCTGTGAAGCCATGTGGTCCTGGGCTTTTGTTTGTTGGAAGACTTTTAATCACAGTTTCAATTTCAGTGCTTGTGATTGGTGTGTTCATATTTTCTATTTCTTCCTGATTCAGTGTTGGCAGGTTGTGCCTTTCTAAGAATTTGTCCATTTCTTCCAGATTGTCCGTTTTATTGGCATAGAGTTGCTTGTAGTAATCTCTCATGATCTTTTGTATTTCTGCAGTGTCCATTGTTACTTCTCCTTTTTCATTTCTAATTCTATTGATTTGAGTCTTCTCCCTTTTTTTCTTGATGAGTCTGGCTAATGATTTATTAATTTTTTTATCTTCTCAAAGAACCAGCTTTTAGTTTTATTGATCCTTGCTATCATTTCCTTCATTTCTTTTTCATTTATTTCTGATCTGATTTTTATGATTATTTCCTTCTGCTAACTTTGGGGTTTTTTTGTTCTCCTTTCTCTAATTGCTTTAGGTGCAAGGTTAGGTTGTTTATTTGAGATGTCTCCTGTTTCTTAAGGTAGGATTGTATTGCTATAAACTTCCCTCTTAGAACTGCTTTTGCTGCATCCCATAGGTTTTGGGTCGTCGTGTCTCCATTGTCAATTGTTTCTAGGTATTTTTTCATTTCCTCTTTGATTTCTTCAGTGATCACTTCGTTATTAAGTAGTGTATTAGTTAGCTTTCATGTGTTTGTATTTTTTACAGATCTTTTCCTGTAATTGATATCTAGTCTCATAGCGTTGTGGTCGGAAAAAATACTTGAAACAATTTCAATTTTCTTAAATTTACCAAGGCTTGATTTGTGACCCTAGATATGACCTATCCTGGAGAATATTCCATGAGCAATTGAGAAAAATGTGTATTCTGTTGTTTTTGGATGGAATGTCCTATAAATATCAATTAAGTCCATCTTGTTTAATGTATCATTTAAAGCTTGTGTTTCCTTATTTATTTTCATTTTGGATGATCTGTCCATGGGTGAAAGTGGGGTGTTTAAGTCCCCTACTATGAATGTGTTACTGTTGATTTCCCCTTTTATGGCTGTTAGTATTTGCCTTTTGTATTGAGGTGCTCCTATGTTGGTTGCATAAATATTTACAATTGTTATATCTTCTTCTTGGATCGATCCCTTGATCATTATGTAGTGTCCTTCTTTGTCTCTTGTAACAGTCTTTATTTTAAAGTCTATTTTGTCTGATATGAGAATTGCTACTCCAGCTTTCTTTTGGTTTCCATTTGCATGAAATACCTTTTTCATCCCCCTACTTTCAGTCTGTATGTGTCTCTAGGTCTGAAGTGGGTCTCTTGTAGACAGCAAATATGTGGGTCTTGTTTTTGTATCCATTCAGCCAATCTGTGTCTTTTGGTGGGAGCATTTAGTCCATTTACATTTAAGGTAATTATCAATATGTATGTTCCTATTCCCATTTTCTTAATTGTTTTGTGTTCGTTATTGTAGGTCTTTTCCTTCTCGTGTTTCTTGCCTAGAGAAGTTCCTTTAGCAGTTGTTGTAAAGCTGGTTTGCTGGTGCTGAACTCTCTCAGCTTTTGCTTGTCTGTAAAAGTTTTAATTTCTCCATCAAATCCAAATGAGATCCTTGCTGGGTAGAGTAATCTTGGTTGCAGGTTTTTCTTCTTCATCACTTTAAATATGTCCTGCCAATCCCTTCTGGCTTGCAGAGTTTCTGCTGAAAGATCAGCTGTTAACCTTATGGGGATTCCCTTGTGTGTTATTTGTTGTTTTTCCCTTGCTGCTTTTAATATGTTTTCTTTGTATTTAATTTTTGACAGTTTGATTAATATGTGTCTTGGTGTATTTCTCCTTGGATTTATCCTGTATGGGACTCTCTGTGCTTCCTGGACTTGATTAACTATTTCCTTTCCCATATTAGGGAAGTTTTCAACTATAATCTCTTCAAATATTTTCTCAGTCCCTTTCTTTTTCTCTTCTTCTTCTGGAACCCCTATAATTCGAATGTTGGTGCGTTTAATGTTGTCCCAGAGGTCTCTGAGACTGTCCTCAGTTCTTTTCATTCTTTTTTCTTTATTCTGCTCTGCAGTAGTTATTTCCACTATTTTATCTTCCAGGTCACTTATCCGTTCTTCTGCCTCAGTTATTCTGCTATTGATCCCATCTAGAGTATTTTTAATTTCATTTATTGTGTTGTTCATCATTGTTTGTTTCATCTTTAGTTCTTCTAGGTCCTTTTTAAATATTTCTTACATTTTCTCCATTCTATTTCCAAGATTTTGGATCATCTTTACTGTCATTATTCTGAATTCTTTTTCAGGTAGACTGCCTATTTCCTCTTCATTTGTTAGGTCTGGTGGGTTTTTATCTTGCTCCTTCATCTGCTGTGTGTTTTTTTGTCTTCTCATTTTGCTTATCTTACTGTGTTTGGGGTCTCCTTTTTGCAGGCTGCAGGTTCGTAGTTCCCGTTGTTTTTGGTGTCTGTCTCCAGTGGCTAAGGTTGGTTCAGTGGGTTGTGTAGGCTTCCTGGTGTACGGGACTAGTGCCTGTGTTCTGGTGGATGAAGCTGGATCTTGTCTTTCTGGTGGGCAGGTCCACATCTGGTGGTGTGTTTTGGGGTGTCTGTGGACTTATTATGATTTTAGGCAGCCTCTCTGCTAATGGGTGGGGTGGTGTTCCTGTCTTGCTAGTTGTTTGGCATAGAATGTCCAGCACTGTAGCCTACTGGTCGTTAAATGAAGCTGGGTGCTGTTGTTGAGATGGAGATCTCTGGGAGATTTTCGCCATTTGATATTATGTGGAGCTGGGAGGTCCTTTGTGGACCAGTGTCCTGAAGTTGGCTCTCCCACCTCAGAGGCACAGCACTGACTCCTGACTGCAGCACCAAGAGCCTTTCGTCCACACAGCTCAGGATAAAAGGGAGAAAAAGTAGAAAGAAAGAATTAGTAGAAGTAGAAAGAAAGAATGAATGAAAGAAAGGAGGGAGGGAGGGAGCAAGGAAGGAGGGAAGTAAGGAAAAAAAGAAAGAAGATAAAGTAAAATAAAATAAAGATAAAATGTAATAAAGTTTTTAAAATAAAGAAATAATTATTAAGAAAAAAGAAACAGACGGATAGAACCCTAAGACAAATGGTGGAAGCAAAGCTATACAGACATAATCTCACACAGAAGCATACACATACACACTCACAAAAAGAGGAAAAGTGGAAAAAATCATAAATCTTGCTCTCAAAGTCCTCCTCAATTTGGGATGATTCGTTGTCTATTCATGTATTCCACAGATGCAGGTACATCAAGTCGATTGTGGAGCTTTAATCCGCTGCTTCTGAGGCTGCTGGGAGAGATTTCCCTTTCTCTTCTTTGTTCTCACAGCTCCCGGGTTTCAGCTTTGGATTTGGCCCCGCCTCTGCGTGTAGGTCGCCAGAGGGCGTGTGTTCTTCGCTCAGATAGGACGGGGTTAAAGGAGCAGCTGATTCGGGGGCTCTGGCTCACTCAGGCCGGGGGTGGGGTGGGGGGAGGGAGGGGCATGGAGTGCGGGGCGGGCCTGCGGCGGCAGAGGCCGGCGTGACGATGCACCAGCCTGAGGCGTGCCGTGCGTTCTCCCGAGGGAGTTGTCCCTGGATCCCGGGACCCTGGCAGTGGCGGGCTGCACAGGCTCCCCGGAAGCGGGGTGTGGATAGTAACCTGTGCTCGCACACAGGCTTCTTGGTGGCGGCAGGAGCAGCCTTAGCGTCTCATGCCCGTCTCTGGGGTCCGCGCTTTTAGCCGCGGCTCGTGCCCGTCTCTGGAGCTCCTTTAAGCAGTGCTCTTAATCCCCTCCCCTCGTGCACCAGGAAACAAAGAGGTAAGAAAAAGTCTCTTGCCTCTTCAGCAGGTCCAGACTTTTCCCCGGACTCCCTCCCGGCTAGCCCTGGCGCACTAACCCCCTGCAGGCTGTGTTCACGCCGCCAACCCCAGCCCGCTCCCGGCGCTCCGACCGAAGCCCGAGCCTCAGCTCCCAGCCCTGCCCGCCCCGGCGGGTGAGCAGACAAGCCTCTCGGGCTGGTGAGTGCCGGTCGGCACCGATCCTCTGTGCGGGAATCTCTCTGCTTTGCCCTCCGCACCCCTGTTGCTGTGCTCTCCTCCGCAGCTCCGAAGCTTCCCCCCTCTGCCACCCGCAGTCTCCACCCGCGAAGGGGCTTCCTAGTGTGTGGAAACATTTCCTCCTTCACGGCTCCCTCCCACTGGTGCAGGTCCCGTCCCTATCCTTTTGTCTCTGTTTATTCTTTTTCCTTTTGCCCTACCCAGGTACGTGGGGAGTTTCTTGCCTTTTGGGAGGTCTGAGGTCTTCTGCCAGCGTTCAGTAGGTGTTCTGTAGGAGTTGTTCCACGTGTAGATGTATTTCTGGTGTATCTGTGGGGCGGAAGGTGATCTCCGCGTCTTACTCTTCCGCCATCTTCCCGGAAGCCCCCCTCTTCTGAATAACTAGGTTTTAAAATGGTTAGGCCCTGGATTCTACCTCAGCAAGTTTCTGCCTAAAACTGAATGGGTTTAGGCCCTAACCGGCTTCTGAATAACTAGGCTTTAAATGCTTGGGCCCTGCATTGTACCTCAGCCAGTTTCTGACTAAAACTGAAGTCTACATTTATTTTTTTCATGAACAATTTGGATCCTGCATCAAATGAGCTTCTGAATTTCACACAGTGGCAGCTTCCAGATTTCCAGCCTGCATTTGCAGATTTAGAATGATTTTGCTTGAAGGTGGGGGAATGGGCTCGTGGGATGGGTATTTGCAGGTATGTCTAACAGATTTTGGGATTATTGGGACTTAGAACGACAGTGCTCTGCAGGAACTTGACAGAAAGCAATTGGCACCAGTTTTTAGGAACTACTCCCTGTCGATTCAAGTTTTTTTTCTACTTTCCACACCATTTATCCAGAACAATATAAATGTTACAAATAACTGGCTTTGGATTACTGTGAGTGGGAGGGAACAGAATATTCATGAATGCTTTGTAGCAGCCTTTTGCACCCTAATGTGCCCAACCTACTACTGCTGGTTTTTAGAGTTGTAGCCTAATTCATTGCATCAGTGATAGCTTGACTAATCTCTTTATAAAGTAAACAATTTCAACAGGTGGATGTCTTTGGGAGGCACCCTCAGTATTTTCGTGGCAACAAATTCAGCACTTCCTCATTATGGCTGCCTCCTCATCCTGATTCAGAAGGAAACAAACAAGCCTGGCCTCCACTGCAGTGACTGTACACCTGGAGGATTGTTTACTGAGGGCAGCCGTAACTGTTGCTCTGGGCCCTGATGGTCTAACCAGAGGTTGCAAATTTGTTGGGCTGGCGCAATGGGTGTGGTTTTTCTTTCTTTTTATAATATTTGGATTTGAATGACTTGAGGTGAGGCATGCTCTTTTGTTCACTGTAAGTCTCACTATGTCTTATGTGACTCATACGTTTATATTACCTGCTGGGCCCCTTGCCATGGCAGAAGAAACCACAGAAGCAAACAGACATTGAGGCTGAACTTACTTCGTTTAAGAAGGGAAAATACAGAGGAAAACACCATCCTAGAACAAGTGTATTTTCAATCATTACTTCCAGAATGGTTGAAACCAGTATTGAAGGTATTGGAAGAAGTTGAGAGGATGTGACCACTGCTTGAACTGCAAGTTGGACCCGGGCAAGTAGAAGTTCTTCACCTCCTCCCTTGTCCTTGGAATGTACATTTTGCCCACTGTTCCTGCAGGAGGAGCCATTTTCAAGGTCACAGCCTTGAGAGAATAAGGTGCTGGGACCATCTGGACTGAATACATGACTGAGCCCAGGTAAGGTATCTATATAAACTCAAGATCCTGGTGGGCAGGTGAGGAGATCTACTCATCTTGCAGCCACCCAAGACAAGCCTTGTGTACAAGTTCCTTGCTTACTTCACTGCCACCTACCAGCCTGAAGTACTGGGCCTCTTTCTTTTGTCTCTCCTTGCTCTCTTTTTCCGGGGTCCAGTTTCAGATTTCACCAGGGAAGCTTCTGAGGTTTCAAACTAATAGAAGGATCAAAACTTGGTTATCTTTACATCTATCTATACAAAACTGTGATTTGGATTGACTTGGAACTCAAAAGAATTTCTTGGGACTATCCTAAGAACATAGTTTATCTCAATTGTTTCTATTAGACTGTCTGATTTTGGAGAGACGTGTTTTCTGTATGTGCACAAAGCACTATGGCATCAAGTGAGAAATACCCTCTAGGGAACAGACATTGGTACAATGTGTGTGCATAGTTCCATGTGATTTGAAGACATGTAGATTTGTGTAACCGCCACCCCAATCCAGATACAGAACTATTCCAAAACCCCAGAGATCTTCCTCTTGCTACTTGACCCTCCCCTACCATAAATGAAACCCTTGCAACCCTGATTTGTTTTCCATTTCTATAATTTTGTCATTTTTGAGGTAGTTATATAAGTGGAATCTTATAGTCTGTGACCTTTTGAGATTGGCTTTCTGCGTTCAACGTAATACCCTTGAGATCCATCCAAGTTGTGTGTATCAGCAGTTCATTCCTTTATATTACTAAGCACTATTCCCTGGCATGAACGTACCACAGTCTGCTGACTATTTCTGTTACAGTTGCTACGAACAATTGTGTACCGGTTTGTGTGCACATATATTTTCACTTCTCTGGGATAAATGCAATTGCTGAGTCATACATGAAGTATATATTTCATTTTTTAAAGAAAGTGTGCAACTGTTTTCCAGGGTGGCTGTACCATTTTCCATTCCCAGCATACTATTTTTATTTTTAAAAAATTGAGCATAAAATCCTTAGGAAACTGATATTGATAAAGGTTCTTCAAAGGGGAAAAGTCAGTTTATGAATAGGTTTATAATCATTCTGTCTGACCACATTACATTCCTTTTGCAAGGTAAGACATCATAATTGATGGGGAAAACTCGGATCCTAGTATATCCTTACTAGAGAACACAGACACAGAGGCTAAGCTGGGTGGATAGGAGCAGGAATGGATACATCAGACTTTCGATTGTTGCCCTCACTAGCAATGTGGACCCAGTTTGTTCTGGCATTACAGATAATCAGGAGGCCCTTTGCCGTCAAAGGGTGCTGCACTTCTTCCAAGACGTTGGAACAATTTTTGAGTATTATCTTCTTGCCTTGGCCATATTCAGGACTTAGGATTTAGGAGGCAAGTTCTTTTCAGCCCATTTTTTAAAGGAGAAAGTGTAAGGACGTAAGGTCATAGCAGTAAGCCTCAGAGACAGCGGTCAAAGTCATAGAGTGGTGGGAGGGAAATGATCTCTGGCACTTTCCAGCTGTTTTGACTCGCCCGTGTTACTTAACACCTCTCAGCCTCAGCTTCCTTTTCTGTAAAATGGGGACACTAACGTCTGCCTCATAGGATCCATGAAAGCCTGAAGTTCAATTGAGTGTGGAAATCAATATCAGATCAACAAACACAGCTACCATTTGTTGGGGACTCAGTACATTTGAGGCACTGTGCTCGGCCCCTTGTAGGCATTTGAAAATATGACTATGTTCCCTTTCCTTTTTCTAATTTCTCTTTGTCTTCTTACTCTCTTTTTATTTCTCCAAAGCTAGAAATATGAAGGTGAGTTTATAACTTTGTTTTTTCATTCAACAAATATTTATTGAGCGACTCCCGTGTGCCAGGCATGGTTCTTTGTTCTGAAGACACAGCCCCAAACAAGACAAACCAGGTCTATGGGCTCAGAGATTATATTTTAGTGAAAAGAAACCGAAAAGGAACAGGGAAACAAATACATATATTAGATAATTTTGGACAGTGCTAAGTACTAAACAACAACAACATCAACAGCAAAGCTAGGTACCATGAGGAGACAGAGACAGCTGGGATGGGTGGGGAGACAATGAATGAAGGCTATTTTAGAAATGGTGGTCAAGAAAGCAATCTCTAAGGGTGAGACATCAGAAGAGAAACTTGAAGGAAATGAGGCAATGACAACGGAAAAATGGAGGCAAAGTGAGCTGTGGGCAAAGTATACCCAAGTGAAATGAACTTGATGTGTTTGAGGTGCAAAGGTCAGGATTCCCCATGGTGAGCAAATGAGAGGATGTAGGAGGTGAAGTTGGAGAGACTGGGTTTTCTAGGATGCAGGAAGTTTGACTTTATTCTAAACATGACGGAGGGTTTTGCACGTTGGAATGATGTGATCTGATTTATGTTTTATGGGGAGTAACTCTTCTGTTTGGAAGATGGAGGGGTGAAAATGACAAGGGAGCATGAAAAGGAAAGAGTGAGGAAGCCTAGGCAGTAACCCAGGTGAGAGGTGACTGGGGTTTGGCCAAGGGTTTTAACAGTGGAGATGGAGAGAAGATGGGTTTGGGATAAGTTTTGGAGAAGAGCTGATTGGACCTACATGGATAGAACATGGGAAGTGAA
Organism: Aethalodelphis obliquidens; assembly: GCF_003676395.1. Taxonomy (NCBI): domain Eukaryota; kingdom Metazoa; phylum Chordata; class Mammalia; order Artiodactyla; family Delphinidae; genus Aethalodelphis; species Aethalodelphis obliquidens. The sequence continues at coordinate 13,556,487 of NW_020837946.1, read as the reverse complement.
AGAAAGGGAGGGATCAAGGATGATTCCTAGGCTTTGGTTGAATACTTGTTTGCTGGGAAATCTAGGACTGTCTCCACTGCTCCACTGTGTCTTTTAAAAGGGAACAATTTCTTGTGTTGTATGAGATGAGCTCAATTAAGTCTGTATGTGCGATATTCAACGAGAACTGAGACTGGGGTAATGAAGACATGTTGATACTTCCTGAATCCTTTAAGTTTCATTCTTTCTGTACAGCGGTGGTGGGTTACTTTGTAACTTTTACTTCAATTTTCCTCCAGCTGTCCCAGTTTCCACCCCTACTCTTCGCTCCCACTTCTGCAGCTTCCTTTTCACCTCAGTGGAACAGGAACCGCTCTGCAGGGCACGGCAAGTTCAACAGACTTGGTGTGGACCCTGGTGGATGAGTCCTGCCCTTTATTAGGTGGTGTGGGCTCCCGGCTTGGCAAATCTGGACCAGCTTCCTGTGCCTGTGCTGATCCCACGCAGGGCTTGGGGGCTGGAGCAGAGCAGACCCCTACTCACACCTCCTTTGGTTAGGGTCTGAGGGGGAAAGGCCTGCAGCCTGGGTGCTTCACGATACTGAAACCCCAGCAATGCTGCATGGGGCTGACTCTGGAAGCTGGTGTAGACAGTAGACAGTCTCTTCTCTGAAGTGTTTTGACAATGATTTTCAGGAGAGTTCTTTAACTTCTCTGAACTCCAGTTCCCTCCTCTGTAAAGACTGGATAGTAATAACCATTGCTTCTGAGTTATTGTGAGAATTGACAATTTGAGAGGCAGTAAATTGTCAAGGCAAACTTGGCTTGGAGTCTAGAGTCAGACCATCCAGGTCGTTCCCATGTGGATCCTGTTGGAACACTTATTTTTTTTTAAACTTTTAATTTTATATTGGAGAATAGTTGATTAACAACGTTGTAATAGTTTCAGGTGTACAGCAAAGTGATCCAGTTATATGTATACATGTATCTATTCTTTTTCAAATTTTTTTCCCAATTATTTCGTTACATAATATTGAGCTGAATTCCCTATGCAATATAGTAGGTCCTTGTTGGTTTTCTATTTTATTTTATTTTTTATAAATTTATTTATTTTTGGCTGTGTTGGATCTTCGTTGCTGTGCGTGGGCTTTCTCTAGGTGCGGCGAACGGGGGCTACTCTTCATTGCAGTGCGTGGGCTTCTCATTGCGGTGGCTTCTCTTGTTGCGGAGAATGGGGTCTAGGTGCGCAGGCTTCAGTAGTTGTGGCCCGCGGGCTCAGTTGCTCCGTGGCATGTGGGATCTTCCCAGAACAGGGTTCGAACCCACGTCCCCTGCATTAGCAGGCAGATTCTTAACCACTGTGCCAGGGAAGTCCCTGGTTATCTATTTTAAATATAGCAGTGTGTACATGTCAATACCAAACTCCCTAACTATTCCTCCCCCCAACCCTTCCCCTCTGGTAACTGTAAGTTAGTTTTCTAATTTTGTGAGTCTGTTTCTGTTTTGTAAGTTCATTTGTATTATTTCTTTTTAGATTCCACTTATAAGTGATATCATACAATATTTCTCTTTCTCTGTCTGACTTACTTCACTCAGTATGACAATATCTAGGTTCATCCATGTTGCTGCAAATGGCATTATTTCATTCTTTTTAATGACTGAGTAATATCCCATTGTATATATGTCCCACATCTTCTTTATCCATTCATCTGTCGATGGACACTTAGGTTGCTTCCATGTCCTGGCTATTGTAAATAGAGCTGCAATGAACATTTTGGTACATGACTCTTTTTGAATTATGGTTTTCTCAGGGTATATGCCCAGTAGTGGGATTGCTGGGTCATATGGTAGTTCTGCTTTTAGTTTTTTAAGGAACCTCCATACTGTTCTCCAAAGTGGCTGTATCAATTTACATTCCCACCAACAGTGTAGGAGGGTTCCTTTCTCTCCACACCCTCTCCAGCATTTACTGTTTGTGGACTTTTTTGATGATGGCCATTTTGACTGGTGTGAGGTGACATCTCATTGTGGCTTTGATCTGCATTTCTCTAATACTTAGTCACGTTGAACATCTTTTCATGTGCCTCTTGGCCATACATATGTCTTCTTTGGAGAAATGTCTATTTTAGGTCTTCTGCCTACAACACATTTCTTAACCAATCCGTGCCTCAGTTTCCGTATCTCCCCTAAGAGGACGATAGGGTATCTCCTTCAATGGCTGTTATGAGAATTAGATGAACTATTTCTTGTGAAGTGCTTCAAACTGTGCCTGGCATTTGACTACAGCACCTAAAAATAGTGCTTGATAAGAGGCACATGATGCTTGTCTGTTAGGAAAAAATGATGTCTAGGAAAAGTGCATGAATAGCATTGAAGTTATTGTTTTAAATTTTATTACATCTTCCATTCGTCTTGCTGATTCTGTTTTCCAGAAATAATTACAATTTCAGCATGTGAATCTCTGGGATTCAAATGAGAGGATGACATACTCAGATGCTGTTGGGGATGAGGCAGGTAACAAATAAATAAGGGGAGCAGGCTCAGGGGTGGACCAGGGAGCACATGATCTGACCTGTCTAAGCAGGTTGTATGACTCAGCTACAGCTGACTGTTACAGTGCCAGTGGTATCATATGCAAGTCCTTTAAGAGAAGCTGGAAATCTGGAATTTTGAGATAAAATTTCTGGGTTTATAAATGTTGGGAGTTAGCAAAGAATTGAAAAGAAAAAAGAGAAAAAGAAAAGGAAAACACCTTGCTGACTAAAGAGATACATGTTCCATGCGGTTGACCTGGCTCATGGGCCATCAGTTTAGTACCTTGGATCTATATAACTGCAGAGCAGTTTGGGAGGTCAGCTGCAAGTGGGATCCAGGAAAGTACTTTTAAATGAGAGGATGTTTTAGTACAGGAAGCTCAGGTGGGGGCTGCCCCAGAAGCTCCTCTGGGTTAGGAGACAGGTTGGACTTGTGATGAGGGAGCATGCTGGAAGATGAAACATGTGACTCAGGTGACCTGGGCATACCTCAGATCCTGATGTAGGGCTGGCCCCAATGCCACAGATGTCTATGCTTTGAACATACAGGTGGATTTTACCTCCTTGGCAGTCAGATGACACAGAGGCAGTATTGTTCGATTCACTGCTTCTTGGGACCCGGATTGCACCTGCTGTGCACAGCTGTGGCATCATTCATAGTTAGGCAACTGCTTGCCTTTGTCTTGAGGATCCTGTGGGTCCTACCTGATGCAGGTATTTTGGAGGGAGCACACACAAGAGGATTGCTGGGATCGGATCATATAAGCCAGTACACAAAACTGAACTGTAGAGCAGGTGCCTAGACCATGCTGGAGTTTACTTTCACTTTCAGTAGCCTGGAATGTCACATAGCTATTTGGTTATGGTTTTCATAACTCAACAATGCCATCTGAAGGCTTTATGATATTTATATAATGCTCTTGTATCCACTGGCAGAGAAAAGTTCAAAACTGAGGTAAAAATAAAGCCTTAATAATTACTATTAATATTCAAAATGAAACTCAAACACCTAACGCTATTTAAAAGTTATAGGATAATACTAGTTGATCAATGGTTCTTAACGGGGGCAATTTTGCCCCCCAGGGGATGTTTAGAAATGTCTGGAGGCATTTTTGGTTGTCAGAACTGAAAGAGAGGTTTGCTGCTGGCATCTAGCAAGTAAAGGCCAGGAATACTTCAAAACATCCTGCAGTAGGATTCTTCAATATATACAAATCAATCATTGTGATGCACCATATCAACAAATTGAAGGAGAAAAACCTTATGATCATCTCAATAGATGCAGAGAAAGCTTTCAAAAAAATTCAACACCCATTTATGATAAAAACCCTCCGGAAGGTAGGCATAGAGGGAACTTTCCTCAACATAATAAAGGCCATATATGACAAACCCACAGCCAACATCGTCCTCAATGGTGAAAAACTGAAAGCATTTCCACTAAGATCAGGAAAAAGACAAGGCTGCCCACGCTCACTACTATTATTCAACATAGTTTGGGAAGTTTTAGCCACAGCCATCAGAGAATAAAAAGAAATAAAAGGAATCCCAATTGGAAAAGAAGAAGTAAAGCTGTCACTGTTTGCAGATGACATGATACTATACGTAGAGAATCCTAAAGATGCTACCAGAAAACTACTAGAGCTAACCAATGAATTTGGTAAAGTAGCAGGATACAAAATTAATGCACAGAAATCTCTTGTGTTCCTATACACTAATGATGAAAAATCTGAAAGAGAAATTAAGGAAACACTCCAATTTACCATTGCAAGAAAAAGATTAAAATATCAAGGAATAAACCTACCTAAGGAGACAAAAGACCTGTATGCAGAAAGTTATAAGACACTGATGAAAGAAATTAAAGATGATACAAATAGATGGAGAGATATACCATGTTCTTGGGTTGGAAGAATCAACATTGTGAAAATGACTCTACTACCCAAAGCAATCTACAGATTCAATGCAATCCCTATCAAACTACCACTGGTATTTTTCACAGAACTAGAACAAAAAATTTCACAATTTGTATGGAAACACAAAAGACCCCGAATAGCCAAAGCAATCTTGAGAAAGAAAAACGGAGCTGGAGGAATCAGGCTCCTGGACTTCAGACTATACTACAAAGCTACAGTAATCAAGACAGTACAGTACTGGCACAAAAACAGAAATATAGATCAATGGGACAGGATAGAAAGCCCAGAGATAAGCCCACACACATATGGTTACCTTATCTTTGATAAAGGAGGCAAGAATATACACTGGAGAAAAGACAGCCTCTTCAATAAGTGGTGCTGGGTAAACTGGACAGCTACGTGTAAAAGTATTAAATTAGAACACTCCCTAACACCATACACAAAAATAAGCTCAAAATGGATTAAAGACCTAAATGTAAGGCCAGACACTATCAAACTCTTAGAGGAAAACATAGGCAGAACACTCAATGACATAAATCACAGCAAGATCCTTTCTGACCCACCTCCTAGAGAAATGGAAATAAAAACAAAAATAAACAAATGGGACCTAAGGAAACTTAAAAGCTTTTGCACAGCAAAGGAAACCATAAACAAGATGAAAAGACATCCCTCAGAGTGGGAGAAAATATTTGTAAATGAAGCAACTGACAAAGGATTAATCTCCAAAATTTACAAGCAGCTCATGTAGCTCAATATCAAAAAAAACAAACAACCCAATCCCAAATGGGCAGAAGACCTAAATAGACATTTCTCCAAAGAAGATATACAGATTGCCAACAAACACATGAAAGGATGCTCAACATCACTAATCATTAGAGAAATGCAAATCAAAACTACAATGAGATATCATCTCATACCGGTCAGAATGGCCATCATCAAAAAATCTACAAACAATAAATGCTGGAGAGGGTGTGGAGAAAAGGGAACCCTCTTGCAGTGTTGGTGGGAATGTAAATTGATACAGCCACTGTGGAGAACAGTATGGAGGTTCCTTAAAAAACTAAAAATAGAACTGCCATACGACCCAGCAATCCCACTACTGGGCATATACCCTGAGAAAAACATAATTCAAAAAGAGTCATGTACCAAAATGTTCATTGCAGCTCTATTTACAATAGCCAGGACATGGAAGCAACCTAAGTGTCCATCGACAGATGAATGGATAATGAAGATGTGGGACTTATATACAATGGAATATTACTCAGCCATAAAAAGAAGCGAAATTGAGTTATTTGTAGTGAGCTGGATGGACCTAGGGTTTGTCATACAGAGTGAAGTAAGTCAGAAAGAGAAAAACAAATACTGTATGCTAACACATATATATGGAATCTAAGGGAAAAAAAAGGGTCATGAAGAACTTAGGGGCAAGACGGGAATAAAGATACAGACCTACTAGAGAATGGACTTGAGGATATGGGGAGGGGGAAGGGTAAGCTGTGACAAAGTGAGAGAGAGGCATGGACATATATACACTACCAAACGTAAGGTTGGTAGCTAGTGGGAAGCAGCTGCATAGCACAGGGAGATCAGAGGGGTGGGATAGGGAGGGTGGGAGGGAGGGAGATGCAAGCGGGAGGGGATATGGGGATATATGTATATGTATAACTGATTCACTTTGTTATAAAGCAGAAACTAACACACCATTGTAAAGCAATTATACTCCAATAAAGATGTTAAAAAAGAATAAAAAATAAAAGCATCCTGCAGTGCTCAGGACAGTTCCCCACAACAAAGAGCTATTGGGACCAACATGTCAATAGTGACAAGGCTGAGAAACCTGTAATAAGTTGAAAAAAATTCATTTGAGTATTAATGTGAGAAGTAACTTTAGAAATAAAATTAGGGGCATAAATTAAAGGCTGCCATGCCCTGGGTTAAAGGTGTGTAGATGTGTGATTATAGCAAATTGGTCTCTTCATGGAGTCATAGATGGATTAATCAAACCAATTATATATAAAGCAACCTACTTCCTCCTATCATAAGAAACTGTTTTCACTGTAAAGGAGGTTAGAGTTGCACATAGAAGCCCCCTCCCAAAAGAGGAATGTGCTGATATCCAGAGCAATAATCATACAAACAGGTAGAACCCAAAGAGCAAAACCTAGGGTCCTTGATTCTTCCAAGTGGACCCACCAATTGGTTCTTCGCCACCAAGTGCTCCCAGTAGGTGGTAGAGTTTATCACCTTTGACATCTTGCTTTGCTGACAGATGCTTTCAATATAAAGGAAATTCAAAGACAAGCAAATAGAGGCTGAGGATTTCATGCAATAGATGTGCTGTGGATTCATCACCCACGTGCAGTAAAATATTTACTAAGAGGTACCCCTGAATTGAAGATGCAGGTCATTATTTCCAAAGGACAGACTCTCCCCTGAAGTTCAGACTGAGTTGTTGACAGAGGGCAACATAAAGTGGCTGTCAGGGTTGGGAAATTGAGATGGAATACTGAATTTTGTGAAACATTTAATAGAAGGGAAGTGAGATTTGTGTAGTCAATTTCTTACTTTTTGTGCACAGACGGCTTTGGCATCTGAAGCATTCTTAAAGAAATAAGGCATTTCAGTTTTGCTGCAAAGGGACAGGGGTGGGGTTTGGCATTTAGTGTGAAATATGCACATAACCTGTTAAACTTGGTAGACATTTTTCCTTGTCTAGAAAAACCTCCTTATGCACCCAAGGAAGCCATATCACCCAAACGAACCAAACCAAAACCAAAACCAAACTGGCATATTTACATGGGACTTTAAAAAAATCTACTGTTGGGGCGACTTTTAAAAAATCTATTGTTAGTCTTGAATGATGTACCTATCCTTTTATTTATTTCTTTCAGGTTGGCGAGCCTCTTTCTTAGTTCCCACTGTTAAATCTTTCTCTCCTTTGACCTCAAACAAAAATAATTAGAATTGGCACTTACTGACTATTGACTAGATATAGTTGTGAGCCCGTCACGTAGAGCTATGTTTTTTAAGCCTCACTTGTGCAGTATATATTATTATCCAGTTTCCAAATGAGGAAACTAAGCCCCAGGGAGGTTAAATCATTTGTTAAAAGTAATTCAGCTAGTAAGTGAAGAGTTGAACTTTCAATCCAATCTGTCTGGCTAGATTAAACGCAAACACTAACCAGTATCATACAAAATCAGGATTTAGAATTTTTCTAAGCCATATGAGTCAGTTTTTCCAGGGGGAATATTGAGGAAATTGATTCCTTGTTTTTCCGAGACTTAGTTCTCTTTACTGTCCTTGAAAGAAAGGAGCGCTTAAAAGTTTATGGATTCGGGGGCTTCCCTGGTGGCGCAGTGGTTAAGAATCCGCCTGCCAATGCAGGGGACACAGGTTCGATCCCTGGTCCGGGAAGATCCCACATGCCATGGAGCAACTAAGCCCATGCGCCACAACTACTGAGCCCATGTGCTGCAACTACTGAAGCCCGTGCACCTAGGGCCCGTGCTCGGCAACAAGAGAAGCCACCGCACTGCAAGGAAGAGTAGCCTCCTGTCACCATAACTATAGAAAGCCCGCACAGCAACGAAGACCAAACGTAGCCAAAAAAAAAAAAAAGGATTTATAAAAAAAGTTTACAGATTCGGAGATAGTCTTCCCAGGTTGAAAAGGTAGCAGGAGATGAGAAAATAGACCCTGTGGTAGACAGCAGTGTTTTGAATTCTAGTGAAACCTACTACCTGAGTGATGTTGGGAAAGTTACTTATTGTCTCTGAGCTTTGAGTTCCTCATTTGTAAAGTGGGTAATATCACATCATTGAGTTGTTCTAAGGATTAAATGATAAAATTCAGGTAAAGTGCTTAATGCAGTGCCTGGCACTTAGAAAGTGCTCAATAAAAATCTTGGTTCTTGTTTTTGCAGGGAGCCTAGTGGTGGAATGACAGAATGCAGGTGGATTAGCAAGCAAATCTCCGATAAACATTTTAAAACTGTGAGAATAAATTCTGGCTCTGCCACTGAGGAATAAGATGACCCTTGGATAATTATTTGACTTTTTGGAAACTTGACTTTAAAGACAAGTATCATGTAGTGTATGAATCCACAGTCTAAGGCTATCTTTATCACTTACCAGGTGTCATGCTTCTGTTCTTAAAAACAGTACCAGGCAAAAGAAATAAAGCCCAGGAAGAGGAAACAAGAGATGGGATACCTAATGTGTCAATATTCTGACCTACAGAAAACAGTTTTTTACTATTTAAGTGCAAAGAAACAAAACTACACAGTAAAGATTTATATAGCTGAAAGGGGTTTTTAGGGGATTACATATTTTTTTCTTTACTCCAAGATAGTTACAGTGGTTCAGCATTTCATGGATGAGGGAATGAAAAAAGAAGGCATCATGTGAAAAATGGAGACTCAGGTGGTTGGTGTGTCACAGGGAACGTGAACGCAGTGAGTTTTCTTCCATCACAGTCTTGTTTTTTAAATTAATTTTTATTGGAGTATAGTCGATTTACAGTGTTGTGTTAGTTTCTGCTGTACAGCAAAGTGAATCGGTTATACATATAAATATATCTACTCTTTTTAAGATTCTACTCCCATATAGGTCATTACAGAGTATTGAGTAGAGTTCTCTGTGCTATACAGTAGGCCCTTATTATTTATCTATTTTATATATAGTAGTGTGTATATGTCAATCCCAATCTCCCAATTTATCCCACCTCTCCCCCCTTTCCCCCTTGGTAACTATGTTTTTTTCTACATCTGTGACTCTATTTCTGTTTTATAAATAGGTTCATTTGGACCATTTTTTTAGATTCCACATATAAGTGATATCGCATGGTATATGTCTTTCTCCGTCTGATTTACTTCACTCAGTATTCCCATCATAGTCTTTACAAGAGATTACTTTCTAGTTCCGGATTTGGTTAGCATCTCAGCTCTTTCCCAGTGGAATCAGGTGCTTTTAAAATGAGGAAGGATCGCCCTCTAGAGGTCAACCTGGAGAGAAAATAACTGCAAAATGGACTGGTTTCCTGCAGATGAGATTCCCTTTCACCAGGATTGGGAGTGGGGAGAAACTCCTATTTGAGAGGAGGTAACTTTCAGTTTTGCCTAGGGGAAGGAACTTTACCACGTGGGGCTAATTAGTATAATGCAAGTAATTGGGCAATTCAGGTTACATCCCTTCTGAGGCTTCCCCATTACACTAATTAAATAAAGCAGCAAATTTTAATGACAAATCACTTTCAAAAGCAGGAAGTTCAAAACAGTAAATAAAAGACACAACAGTTAGTAAGAAACTGATGGCCCATTTCTATTTACTTGGTGCCATCACTGCCACAAGAGTGATTGCTTTAACTTTTTATTCATAATTTGGTTAATTTGTTGAGACTGGACAGAATGTATTAAAATGCCAGGTCCATGACATTTAACTTGTGATCCTCTTACATTGTCTGTTTATGAATGTGCTGAAGTCAGTTGAGGAAGTGCATGGACTTACAGGTGAGAAAGGCGTGGTCCCAGTGGTGGGACCTGTATGGAGTGTAGGAGAAATCCTTTTGAAAGTACAATCACGGTGGTAATTAATGAAACATATTTATGAAAGCTTGAACAGAGTTAAAGCTGGCATCTAAATTTAAGCGGAGTACTTTTATTTAAAATTTACTTCGCTATGAAAATGGCAATCACTGAAGATATTTGTATCGGTCCACTTTGATCACTGAAGATTCAGTGCATTTATTTCAATATTAATAACTTTTCAGCACTGGGGAGTCATTTTCAGAACAATATAATTTATGTCTAATAGCAAGCTGGTAATCAAATGTCAAAGTCATTTAATCTTTTAATGTATGTGAACCCTTAATAAATTGGTAATAGAAAAATAATGGGGCTTTGTAGTCAGTGTCACTTAGTTCTATGAGATTTGCCATCAGCATGTTTAGAAAATTACATTCAAGGAAAGGAAAAAAATTACCTTTCTTTTACAGTGTTATATTTCTGAATGGTTTTTTGGTTCCTCATTGAAAGTGAGCCGAAAGCTGATTGGATCTTAAGTGGCAGCTCTTTCAAGACCATAAATTCTAGGAGTCAGACATAAAATCAGTAAACAAGAGTTATAGTGTCAGTAAAATACAACTCTGAGAGCCTAAAGGCAGGATGTGAAAATGACTTGAAAGACACAGCACTTAAAACTCAGGATACAGAGGTAGATAACCAGGAGGAAAAGAAAGTCTAAGCTAAGCACAGAAATATTGGACCACTGACTTCTATTTAACAAGACACACAAAGAAGTACTTTTTGTATCGAGGATCTGACTTACTTAGTTTTAGGGGACTAAATATTATTCCAACTTAAATAGCATATTGACAAATAGTTTTCCCCATTACATTCCTTATAAGACCATGGAAATAAAGGAAAGTATTACTGAAGAAGAACCTGCAATTGTCTCTACTGATCTTAAAGAATATTGGATGGAATGATTATTAACCTGAAATTTGTATTCACTAACTTTTGGTGATGAAATCACTTAGCATTTGTTAAGCATTTGAAATTACAAGAAGTATAATGGATTGAGTTTTGATGTGGTTGCTTTTAGAAAAGAACAGATAATAGTTATAGATTTAGTATTTAGTACTTATAAAAGGACTGGGACATGTGATAAATTGAGCCCAAGAAGCAAATAAACACACACACACACACACACACACACACACACACACGATACCTTTCATGTAACATACTGGACATTATTTTTTCTCTAAGACTAACTCAACTAACCTAGGTAGCATATATGATATTCATTGGCCAACCAAACAAGGATTTAAGGTAAAAATTCAGGCGGTCATAAATGTGCGTCCTCCAAAATTTAAAATATCTTTAATTTTATCGTATATGCTTTACTCTTGGAAGCACCGTTAAGGTTCTGAGCTCAATAACAGCAATTAGGTATGTTCTTGTGACTAAAGTACTACTCTATTACAATGGAGAGCAGCATCTGCATCCATTCAGACAATGTATGTCACAAAGACATTTATCTCATAGGACAGACTAGGGTCTGACCCTGAAGTCTGATAGAGCTTGAGCTCCCTGCTTCTGGCCTTAAACCCAGTAGTCAACTAAATGTGTTTTTTCCTGAGGTTTTCATTCTGTCCCAGTTTGGTTGGCAAATTCTTCCTCACGGATGTGGTTTTAGAGGATGCTCACAGAGCCATCTGACAGTTCTGGGGTGAGGAGCAGGTTGTAATGTCCCTCGAAGCTGAGGGATGAACGCCGACCCCTCCATAATGGGTTAATCAATTCAGCACCGTGCTGAGAACAGCTCCCCAGATCCTACCCTGCAATCGCGAACTGCCAGTCACCGTGTGGGTCGCACCAATAAAGCATATGTAAATCCAGTGACATCTGTCTCTGGCCAGCAAGCAGGGAGACATATGTATATATGGCTGTATAAGTATATATACTTTTATTTATTTTTGGAAAAAACAGAGAAATGATCAAAATATTTAAAATTTCTCTTGAGTGCTTAAGAGCCTGTTGGTGGGGCTTCCCTGGTGGCGCAGTGGTTGAGAGCCCGCCTGCCGATGCAGGGGACATGGGTTCGTGCCCCGGTCCGGGAAGATCCCACATGCCGCGGAGCGGCTGGGCGCGTGAGCCATGGCCGCTGAGCCTGCGCGTCCGGAGCTCCGCAACGGGAGAGGCCACAACGGTGAGAGGCCCGCGTACTGCAAAAAAAAAAAAAAAAAGAGCCTGTTGGTGTTTGCTCCATGGTACTGGGCTGGGGTAGGGGGCTAAGAAGGAGCAGTTAGTGAGGATTAAAGGAACCAAGAAGTCTGGGAAACTGTGACTTTTGCATGGAAGTAAGGAGAACTGGCATGAATGTTTCCTGGAGTACCAACTTTTTTAATTAAAACTTTTTCTTTTTTGGTCTCAGTAAAGGAGGGATGCCCACTGATTAATCTGAAGCTGAAGTGTTGTGACAGCAGATTTGGTTTTTAATAATATCATGAGACCGACTTAAAGAACTGTGAGCGTGTACACAAGAGGGAAAGTAAGGAAGAGAAAAATGGTGTTAGTATTTGGGGAATAACATGATTTTCTTTTTTCTGGAAGGGGATCCCCTCAAAAATCCTCTGTAAGTTTTGCAACAGATGGCCAGCTGATTATGAGTTGTTCTTGAATAAAGAGTTTATTCCTGTTGGCAACGTGAGGCTCCTCAGACCTCAACTTCAGTATTCCATGAGTACCAATGCTTAACCACTCAGCAAAAGAATAATAAATGATAAATGAGACTAATTTGATAGCTACTCCCCACCCCTGCAAATGTCTTTCTTTCTCCACTTTCAGAAATCAGAGATCAACAATGTCTACTTGCCCCCTTTCATTCAAGCAAGATTTACCAAGAGAAAAGCTTTTCAAAAGAAGACCTATGAATTTCTCTCTTTTCTCTCTCCTTATTCCAACCCCCGTGGTTGTACCCAGCTCTTTCTGCAGTAGAGCATAATGATCGAAACCTGACTCAACTAAAGTGCAAAGAATGTGTTCTTGGGCAAAAGAGAGGAAAACGGTCACTTGTATGGTCAGAGATGCTCTGATGAATCTTAGCATTTTCATCAGCTCCCTCATATTTTCAGAGTTTTATAACTTGGTAGTAAAATGATTCATAGATTCTGTAACATATTTAAAGAAGGTGGAAAATCTCTTAGGCATTCAGTGGCTGGAATATATGTTGGTATTAGAACAATTTTTGGTAAATCAGGATACAGCCAATCTTTAACATTTTATGCTTTGAGAGAGCTGAGAAAAAAGAGAAAAATACAGAGTAAATAAAAACTCATTGAATGTGGATTTTTTAAAGCACTGATAAATAGACATTATGGGCATAGATACAGACAGATGTAACATGGTGATTACATGACTTTAGTTTTTATCTGACGTTCCTAGAAAATGAGTTTGTGTGTGTATAAATATACATATATATTTTATGCATTCTACCTGTATTATCAGGCATGGACTATAGATTTAAAATATGCTCATTTTTTTTGAAACATGATGACTGCACACTGTACTATGATCTAAAATAGGTGCTTTTTCAAATCTACAAAAGGATTGAAGGCTGAGGGAGAACAGAGGGTAAAAGGATTCTTTGTTCATAGATTAGGTGTGAATCTTCTAAGGCCACCAGAGCATTTGTGAACCGAAGACAAGGAATCTGAAGGACTTCAAACTTTTCAAATTTCCTGACTTAAATAGCCAGAGGAGCTAGGAATGGAAGAATCTGCCTTTACGCTGTAATAATTCTACTGAATTTTTGAAGCCTGACCGAGAGTTGTAATTTTAGTAAGTTTGGAATATAGTGTTTTTAGTAGTGATGAAGATTAGATATTAAACCGATTGCAGAAAAGTAAGAACAGTGATTGAAAGCCTGGGTCATATTCTTTCTCTATATTCTTTCAAGAATGAATTTATTAAAAAAACCTGCCTGAGGTCACTGGCAGTGGAAAAGTGGGGTGAATGTGGTAGATTATACTGGGGCTCTGCCCAGACATTTCTGTATCCTTTTTACCAGTCTTGAATCTGCTCCTCTGTCATTGTGCTTTTTTCTCAACAGTCCATGACTCTTTCAGAGCTCTGCCCTTGGGCTATTGGATGCCTTTACCTGTGCGTAGAATTTATACTCCTTGGGGGCTGTACCAGCAAATGACAGGTGCAGGAGTAGGAAAGCCCCAATTGCTTGCCTCAAATGGGGACCACTCTGAGCTGTGACTCACCCTTTAGAGCTCTCCAGCAGGATCAGGCTGATGCCACCCGCTCTGGACTCTGCTGGATTGCTCCTGGCTGGGCTTCCTCCTTTCTCTTGCCAGGTTTCCCACATCCTAAATCAACCCCTTGCACGTGAATCCTCATCTCAACGTGAGCTTCTGGAAACCAGACCTGAGGCTGTGAAGGAACAAAGGGAAAGACATGAACTGATTTACAAGGTCACACGATTTCTTTGAGCATATTTGTTTTGCACTTTCACCTACATTAAATCATCATGTGCCCACAAGAGTGGAGATCATTTCTAAAGGAAATCACAATTCAGTAGCTCTGCTTCCTATCCATGGATGTCCCCAGGAATGTTACATCTCATTGTTAATCAATATAGTGGAGACTTTGGACTATTTTAGTAACAAAAAACAGAAATATTGCTTAAAAAAAGAATACTTACATATATCTGCCCACGTATCTGAAAACTCAAGCAGTAGTGTTTCAGGCACAGTGAAATCCAGGTTCCAAACATCATCAATAAAGTCTTTCTCAATTCCTGGTTCTGTTTCTCTTCATGTTGGCTTAATTCTTAGGAAGGTTCTCCCTTATGGTGACAAGGATGGCATCATGCAGGCTTAGCACCTTCTGAAAAAACAGCTCATCTTTCCCAACTGTTCTAACAAAGGGACCAGAGCCAATTCTCTTTGAAACTTATGTCACTGGTCCATTCCTGAGTCAGTAATTGTGGCCTGGAAAATGGAATGCTCCAGTTGGTTAATTTGAATCACATGCTCATTTCTAGAGCCTGGAGGTTGGTAGGGAATGAGGTCAGCTCATCCAATCACATGGCCGAGGAACTGGGAAAGGGATAGTTCCCTGAAAGAAGGCCAGGGGCTGACTTACAGGGGGTGCTGGATGTTGGCCTGGCTAAAACAAATAGATGTCTCCTACAAGACTGCAGGATATGATGGGCTTTAGAGTCTGTTTTTTAAAAAAGACGTCAATGAAATGTGCCTTACCTTACATCACAGGATCAAATTCAATCCCTTGAACGCACTTTAAAAACTATAAATGATCTTACAAAGGTGAGGTAAGATTATAAGTTATTATCAGGTCTATGACTGAGGGACTATGTAAGGAGACATTATAAAGAGCAAATCATACCCAATTTTCTTTATCTTACTAGATATTGACTCCAATATACTTTTTTTTTTTTTTGCGGTACGCGGGCCTCTCACTGTTGTGGCCTCTCCCGTTGCGGAGCACAGGCTCCGGACGCGCAGGCTCAGCGGCCGTGGCTCACGGGCCCAGCCGCTCCGCGGCACGTGGGATCTTCCCGGACCGGGGAATGAACCCGTGTCCCCTGCATCGGCAGGCGGACTCTCAACCACTGTGCCACCAGGGAAGCCCCCAATATACTTTTGAAGTAGTTTGGTGAATATTTCTTTGAGGCTTGCAAAAGGTTGGACTTTGACCATATGCTGATCACCTTAGCTGGGAATTTTTATAACTTCATAGAAACTTGGATGTATTACACAGTTTCCTGTCCCTGCCAAGAAATGACATATTTTGAGAACTTTCAGACTTTACAAAAAGTCACTAAAGGGTTAATGGCAGAGCCAGTACCTTAACTCTCACCTACTCTCTTTGATAAGAGTTTAACTTTTCAGCAGATTATCTACGAAGTGGATAATTTCCTGGGAGATGATGAGAGTAGACACAGTTACTCTGAGAACTGCTCTTACCCACGTCTACTTATACTTTAATGGTGGGTCTTCTCTTTGTAAGGAGCACCACTTTACCAGAGAACATGGGGGATTTAATTATCAGATTAAACAATAAACTCTTTAGATTACTTTAATTTCCAAGGGATTTAACAATTCTATTAGTCGAGGTATAAATAAGAAAATAAAACCTCTAAACGACTGGAAAACCCTTATACAAAAGGAAAAAGATTAGAAAAGACTCAGTATCCTGGGACCTAAGTAATATAATTAAAAACAGCATTAAAAAAGTAAGTTTTTCTTTAAAGCAGAAGAAAGCACCAAGGCAGTTTCCCCATTTCCCAGAAGCTTTCAGATCCTGAGTGCATTAATAGGGTTTGCATAATTGTTATACGTTTTTATATTTTCTAGAATCTAGAAAACATACAAGATCATTTATTCTTCTAGTATATAAAAAGCATTTTGAAAGGGCCAGTGCTCTTGTTTACATTATATTTATATGTCGATCTGTAGTAAAGGTAGAAAGGATACACACACTCTCAGTGTTGTGGAAGACAATGGAGTATAATAATAGTTAACAGCTCTCATTTATTGAGGCTTATAAATGCTGTGCACATTTATCTCAGTGCAACTTTGAGAGGTGGATACTTTATGGGTTGAATCATGTCACTCAAAAATTCAAATGTTGAAGTCCTAACCTGTAGGACCTCAGAATGTGACCTCATTTGGAAATAGGGTCTTTGCAGATGTAATTAGTTAATATGAGGTCACATTGGATTAGGGAAGGCCCTTAATCCAATATGACTGGTATCCTTATGCAAGGGGGAATTTGGGCACAGACATGCACATAGGGAGAACACCGTGTGCAGATGAAGGCAGGGATCTGTAAGCCGAGGAAGGCCAAAGCTTGTCAGCAAACCAGCAGAAACTAGGAGAGGGGCCTGGAACTGATTCTCCCTCACAACCCGCAGAAGGAACCAACCCTGCTGACACCTGGATTTCAAATTTGTAGGCTGAACTGTGAGACAATAAATTTCTGTTGTTAAGCCATCTAGTTTGTGGTATGTTGTTATAGCAGTCCTAGCAAACTAATACAGTACTATTATGGTCCCCATTTTATAGATGAAGATTCTGAGATAAGTTATCAGAGAGAAAAACTTGTCCAACCTCAAACAGCCAGTGACGGGGGAGGGCTGGAGCTGGATTCAGGTCACTCCAACACTGTGTTTTCAAACGCCTGCAGTGTTTTCCAAAAACTGACCTGAGGACCACTTGCATAAGAATCACTTGGGATACTTGCTAAAAGTGCAGATTCAGGGTCTTACCTGAGACCCACTGAGTATGAAACTGGGGAAATGGGACAAGAAACTGAGCTATAAATGACTTAATACTTATTTTCCTTCTGAAATCAGAGGCCCTCAGCCTCCTCACTATGATCTATTGGACTTGGAGTAATTCAAGTACTAAATAACTAAAGGATATTCATTTGTTTATCAAATAGATGTTGGGAAAATTTTAATCTGGACTTAAGATTCAACTTTTTTTTTTTAATAAGGACTATATGATGTTTCCTGTCTTACTTACCAGGTTCAAAGTAAATCCCTTGAAAATGAAAGTTAAAAAATTATAAAGGGTTGTAGAAAGGCAAGGTAGTATTATAAGGTATTCAGGGCTTTTGATTGAGGGACTAGGGAGAAAGATATTACTTCAAGGCAAATCCTACCCATTTCCCTTGAAAAAGTAAACGCTATGTTATGAGTGGTTATACTCTGGAAAGATTTGCTGCTTCTCTACCACAACCAGTGTTCTGCCTCACGGTGCGGTGGGGAATTCCCCTTCTCCGTTGCGCACGATCAGGTACTGTGCTTCTAAGCAAGCTTTGCTCATACCTTCTAAGCTTAAGGTGAAACTGGAAAAGCAGAGGGTCTTTTTCTTTACTATGTTTTGATTTTTTACTCCCTCAGACACAGAATAATTAATGATGACTTTTTTTTTTGGGAGATAAGTGCACCTTCTCTTTGGGCAGAGAAGAATGAGTATGACCAATGCATTGCATCACTACTCCTTGATGTGGACTCTGCCTTTAAAAGTTTTTTTTAAAACTTTTATACAATTTTTAAAGGTTACTTGCCATTTACAGTTATTACAAAATGTTGGCTGCATTCCCCGTGTTGTATAATGTGTCTATGAGCCTACCTTACACCCAGTAGTTTGTACCTCCTCTGCCCCCCATGTTGCTCCTCCCCGCTTCCCACTGGTAACCACTAGTCTGTTCTCTGTATCTGTGGGAGTCTGCCTTATCACTGCAGGCATTGCCAATTGTCAGGTGCAGTTACATTATTGTTCTAGTTATAGAGTCTCAGGATCTTTTTTTTAACCCAAATTCACTGAAATATGCAGGATAGCTGTACCAGTCACTTACAGCTTAACAAAATATCCCCAAATTTAGTGACTTAAAGCAATGATTTGTTATTTCTCACGTTTCTAAGGGTTGACTGGCAGGTCCTCCACTGGTCTGATGTGGGCTCGTTCATGCAAGAGCATTCAGCTGGAGGTCTATGGGGCTCAAAGTCCAGGATGGCCTGTTTTACACAGCTGGCAGCTGCTGGCTGTTGACTGGGGTACCTCGGTTCTCCTCCATGGGCTCTAATTCTCCGCTAGGCTAGCTTTCTCATTTGGCAGTTTCAACACAGTTTTCCAAAAAGGCAAATGCAGAAACTGCAAGGCTTTTTGAGTTTTAGGGGCTTGTGCAATGTCTTTCAGCACATTCTATTGGTTAAAGCAAGTCACGAGGCCCGTTCAGGAGGCTGAAAAATAGAATGCAATTTTGGATGGGAGAATCAGCAAAGTCACACTGCAAAGGGTGCAATGTAAGATGGGAGGAATTTCTGACCTTTAAACAATCTACCTCAATGGCAATCTGATACATTGTCATTATTCTTTAGGTAATTTGGGTCTTTTTTAACACCAAAGGCCATTCTAGAACTGTGTGAAAAGTTTACTTGTAACAACAACAACAAAAATAACAAAATCCAAATCTTAAAAGAATCTACTTTTAGCAATAACTAGTGAAGTTCTTCATAGCAAGTAAAAAGGATTCACAGGTGATTGTATTGTATTGTATTGTATTGGAGGGATATGTTGCATAGTGCTTGAGTAGCATCTTTGAGCAAAGGTGAAAAATAAGTGTACTGTCTTTTGTGACTCTTTTCACACCTGATGTAGATTAAGACAGTCTTATTCAAGGTGTGGTCCATGGACCAGAAGCATCAGCATCCTCTGAAAAATTGTTAGAAATGCAAATCTTCAGGCTCCACCAAGACCTACTGAATTAGAATCTCTAGGGTGGTGCCTGGGAATCTGTGTTTTAACAAGGTTCCCAGGTTATTCTATGCAGGCTAAACTTTGAGAAATACTGATTTAAAATAAGACTCCTCTTAGATAAAAGCCCTAGATTAGAGATACTTTTCTCAAATCTCCCTGCTTCTTTGTATATTTAGGGTTAATCCCATGATCTATAAGGTTGGATTCATTCAACAAAGTCATCTAGTTGGTTTCTCAAGAGGTTTGAATCAAGTAACTTATTGGGAATTATTAGTATTTTCCTGTTTTTACTATATTTAATAAATCAATAATCAGAGATGTTATATTGTCTGTTCTGATTTGGGATTAGAGGCATCGCACAGGATTGTTCCAAGAGGGCACCTTACAAACAACCGGGTGTACTGAATTTTGTGAGCATATGTAGAGCTTATCTTGCTCGAAGGCAAAACAAATATAACCTGGCAAAACCCCACAAAACAGCATTATGCTTTTGAAGGGAACTTCACAGCAGACAGCTGTGTGTATCCATTTTCTAAAGGGAGGGATTTAGGCTTACTCACAAAAATAAACATAGTATTATTATCCAGAGTCTGTGTTTTTTCTCTTAAGTAATGAAGAATTCACTTATTAAAGTAAGAGAGACTCATCACAGCCAATAATGTAAAAAGAGATAATTATAAAAAGCATTAATGGTAATAGCTAATTTTATCAGAAAGTTCTTGAAAGGATTTTTGTTCATCAGTGACGAGTGTTCCTATTTTAGACGAAGCAATTTTCTAAGATTTATACTTAGTTTCCCCAAAATCATTACAAGTTCCTGTGATGTTCATTATGAATTTCAGCCCCAACCCTACCATGAGCTCATTATTTTTCACTGATCATCCAACCATTGCAGGCTGCCTCTACTCAAACTTGGAATCATTGAGAATTCCATCAGGTAGATCTCATTCAGCAACCTAGTAGAGTGTAAAGATAATTTCTGATTGTGACAAAGCAGAGGGCTGAAATGATAAATTCTGTGGCAAACTGAAAAATCTTGCCTCAAGATTCTGCAGCTTCTCTTATCAAGAGGTGAAGTGGATTTCCCCTCCCCTTCATCCTGGGCTGGCTTTGTGACTTGCTTTGACCAACAGAACATGGCAGAAGTGACACTGTGAGAGTTCTGAGGCCTAAATCTCAAGGGATCTTGCAGCTGCCTCCTTGTTCTCTCAGAATATGGCCCTGAGACCACCAGATAGGGAAGCAGTTCTATCTGGTTGGAGGATGAGGGACCACAGGGCGGAGAAGTAACACACCCTAGCAGACAGCCACGCTAACTTCCAGACATCTGAATGAGTCATCTTGAACCTTCTAACCCAGCCAGCCTTTCCGCTGAGTACAGATCATGAAAGAGGCAAAACATCAGAAGAACCTTCAGTATGAAAATACTGTGAGATGCACTGTGAAAAATAATACATTATTACTACTTTAAGCCACACACTTTTGGGATGGTTTGTTATGCAGCAGTAGGTGACTGAGACATAATCTTTGCTGCTCCTATTACCTTTCTACCCAAACATATCTAGGAGCAGGCAAAAATATTTGCTTTTTCTTCTCTGTTAGATACCTTGGGAAACTGACATTTCTTCACCTTTCACAGAGTTCTGATTTTCTTTTCATTTCTCACCCACTTTTCCCAGGAGCATTGCCCCAGTCTTCCCTGAATGGTTTATCCTGGAGACTCTTCTCAAGTCCCACTGCCACTGTATGTCTTACCATTAGATTCTCTTTGGATTTCAGTTTCAACAGGAATCTGGACAAGAATTGCAATGGCCCTGGTTGAACTGATTTATGGTGAATTATTCTCTCTATAGACAACTATTTCTCCCTCATCCAGTTCTGTTGAGTTTTTCCCTTGTCACTCTATGCTGATGCTGGTGAGATCTAGCCCCCTTCCTGGAAGCTAATGGAGGAAAGACTGACTGTAAAATTTTCAAATACCTTTGTACCTGAATGATTTCATTTCAAATGGCCAAATGGTAAAGAAGACTCATGCTATTAAGAAAATGTATGCTATACAGCCCAGGGGAGAGACACTGACCCAGTGTAGACATCAATGCATTTTTCAAACCTGCCTGTAAAAATTTGTTTTAAATGTGGAAAATTTCACTTTTCTACTCACATTTTTCTCTCTCACCAGGCATTAGAGCACTGATCTTGTGTTTACGTTTTCAACACTAAAATTTCTGTGGAAATTACAAGCAGGCAAAAAAGAAGAAAGAACAGGACAAAAGGAACATGTTTTATTTGTTGAGGCCCTAAAACTCATCTTGTCTTTCAAAAGAAAAATAGAAATACCATCGATATCACAGTAGCTCATTGGAGGTAATTTGGGTTATTTCATCTCATCACTCCACTTTCCCATGATGAAACCAATATATTCTTTATGTTTCACTTAATTTTTAAACATCTGAAATGTTAGAAAGTTGGATTTAAGAGAGAGGCTAGAGATCACCTCTCTTGGAAGCCAATTTTTGTGGATGAGAAAGCAGGAACCCTGAGAGGTTAGCTAGCTTGCTTGGGCAGTAGGATTTCTGCCACCAGAGTTTGGGATTCTGGTCCACCTCTGTGGTCTGACTGCAGCTAAATTCAACTGGGATCTTGGCTGGGGCTTCAACATCCAAGATGGCCTCTTCTTCTCCAGGACCCCCACCAATGTGGCATCTCTGATTCAGTAGTCTAGCCCAAGGTTCTTTGCACCATAGTGGCTGGCTTCCAAGAAAAAAGCATTCTAAGAGGTCAACCCCCAATATGCAAGCATTTATTGAATCTCTCCTTGCATCATCCTTGCTAATTTCCCATTGACCAAAGCAAGTCATATGGCTAAGGCTTGAGGTGATGTGGAAACGACTTACGACACAAGCACATGAACACCAGTGGGTAAAGATCCTTGGGGGCCACCAGTGTAGTGGTCTACTGCACATACTCTGTTTCTTCTTTTTCCATAGAACCTATCACCATTGAATGTGCTCTATACTTTACTCCTTTATTTTGTCTGATGTCCATTGTCTGACCTTCTTTATTAGAATGTAAGTTTCATGAGTACATGGAACTTTGTTTTGTTGAGTGTTTTGAATGAAGGCATGTTTGAAAAGGTAAGATTGATGTAAAATAAGGAAGAAAAAATTTCACTCACAATGTAATAGAACTTTTTCTATATTTAATACCTGAAAAAATATTAAAAAAGCAGTGGGCTAAGTACTGGGATAATCCTCCCTCTTGTTAAATGTGGAAATCATATACCCTTCATCCATCTAGTGTTTCTCTGTCCCAGAAACCAGAGAAACGGTGGAAAATAAGATGGACACAGTGCCTGCCCTCAAGGGGCTTTTTGTACTAAGGGCAAAGGCAGAGGAAAACAAGTGAATGGACCAAATTAGTATACATTAACATAAATGTTACAAAGTAAACAAAGAAAAGGCTGAGAATAATGCAGGGAGGTGCCTACTTTACATAGCATGGTCAGGGCAAACTTGTCTGACAGAATGATGCTTAAACTGAGATCTAAAGAGTAGGATTAAATCCGATACACAAAGAGTGGAGGAGAAGAGTTCTCAGCAGAGGGAAAAGCCTGAGTGAAGACCATGGGGCAGGAAAAAACGTGGGATTGTTAGCGTGGTGATCAAGTGTGCTGGCTTTAGAGTCAGAGCTCATATCCTGCCTCTGTCGCTCACTAGCCGTGTAAGCCTGGTGGTGAGTTTCTTAACCTCTTTGTGCCTGGGTTTTCTTATCTGTAAAATAGGGTACTCCATGAAGTTGAGAGCAGGCAGAGGTTATATCCCACATGGGACTTTGTAGGCAACAGCAAGGGATGTGGGGAATCTCCCCATCCCCAAAGTATAATGGGAAGCCATGCAAGGGCTTTTAGAAGGCGAAGAATATCATTTGCTTTATATTTTAGAAGGTTATTTTTTGTGGCTGCATACAAAGGAATAGGGGGAGGCAACTATGGAGCAGGCAGACCAGGCGGGATGGAGTCCGGGTAAGGGAAGCTGACATACGACTGACAGCATTTGGCCAATAGCTGAATGGGTAAAAGTGGGAAAGAAATGCATCCAAAACAACCCTTAGGTTTTGGGCTTTAACAACTGGATGAGTTACGGTGACATTTACTGAGGTGACATTGACCTGCCTTGAGGATCATGGGACCAGGTAGGCGGGGTCTGGGCCCCCCAGGACATCTCAGGCTTAGACCCTACACCTAAGGTTTCACTCTTAGAGTCTAGTAAGGCCTCCAGCCATCTTTTGTAGACATGAGAAATGGTATTTAAATGCTGCCCTTAATGGCGCTGTCATTGTTTAAGGGCTCTATAGATGATAACTCTTCCAAAGGTCAGAACAGTCCTCTGAGGTAGGTACTACTATCATTACCATTTTACAGACAAGGAAAGAATGTAGCAATAAAATAGGGGAACACAAATTAAAATCCAGGGAGTCTAGCTCCAAGTCTGCTCCCCATAACTGATAAATTACCAATGTAGGTTTTGATACTACGTAAAGTATGGGGAGAAGTTTTGGCTTTTTTATTAGTGAACTTTAAATATAACATATATACAAGAAAGTATAAAAGTCATAAGTGTGTAGCTGGGTGAGTTATCAAAGTGGACATGCCCGTGAACACCACTCCGGTCAAGCAGGGGCATAGTATTGGCCCCCAGAAGCCCATCTCATGCTCCTTCCCAATCACTACCCTCCTCCCCAAAGGAATCACTCTCCTGACTTCTAACACTATAGCTAAATTATGCCTGTGTTTGAGTTAATATAAATGGAATTATAAGATTTGCCTTTTTAAGGACAAAAATATGCCATTTTGGAACACTATGGTCATCCACTGGGAATTGGAACACCTTAGTGGAAATTGCCTCTAAATGCCAAGGAGAAAGCCCTCTGTCCGTGCAGTGTACTGTAGGGCCTGGTTTGGGATAAACTCCCCTGGAGTCTACCAGTGATGGGTGGTGCAGTCTGTCTGGAGAGAAAGGAAAATTATGTAAAAAGGAAATTCAAAGGAGACATCTCATGCATGTGTGAATAAAATTGGGGAAGAAAATGCAAAATGGAATTAATAATGTGGGAAAATGGGAGGTCAACTCACTGTTAAGGGCAAATCATAATGGGCAAATGCAAGGTAGGACATTTATGGAAAAATCATTTGTTGAGTTGGGATGTTTAGGGCGAGGAACCATTTGAAGTGGTCCCCCATTTTATCCATTTTGAAAAACCACAAGGGTAAGCTCTTAAAGGCCAATAATCTGGACTAGAAACTATATCATATAGTATGGTTTATGTGATGCAGTAAAAAAAGATTAAGGACTAGTACAAGCATGCAACTGTCAGTTAATCACAAGTTGCATGAGTGATGAAAGGGACTTTATATCCAATGCCTGCAGTTTATAGAAGCCCAGACTAGTTACGGGGATGGAGGCACAGTTAACTGGCCCACACCCTGGAAGGGGCAAGCTAGGGCCAGAGCCTGGGTTTTGTGGACGTTCAGGTCTTCACACTGTATTGGACTGTTCTCTTCATGAGGTCAAGATGTGTAAGAGAAGGCTGTGGTCTGAGGTCTTAAAAAGGGGAGCTAGAATCATATTCAAGGGTCATTTTGCAAACTCTTTATTCTCCCTTCATGAAAGACCAAGGGGCACTCATAGTGGAACATGTTTTCTGTGGGTTTGGGGGTGGGATGCACCAGGAACATAAATTATTCTTTCCTCTCCTTGGATGCTCTTCTCCCATTTCTTCGAAAGCTGGCTTCATCTCATCCTTCAGCCTCAGTTCCTAAGAGCTGTATCTAATTAGTTTCTATTTAGCACTCAAAGGATTTTCATCTCAACGCTTACTACTACAATAATTAATTAAATATTTAATTAAAATTTTATTTTTTAATTTTCAAAATTAAATTAAATTTTTAATTTTATATGGGAGTATAGTTGATTTACAATGCTGTGTTAGTTTCAGGTGTACAGCAAAGTGATTCAGTTATACATATACAAATTTTTTTAACCTTTTGAGCTCCACCCACTTCTCCTATTTATTTATTTATTTAACTGATTGCTTTGTTGATAAATCTCTTTGTCTACTTCCCCAACTGTAATATAAACTCCAGCTCATCAGGAGCTGGTCTGTCTAGTTCACAGCAGTAATCCCAGCACTGGAACCGTGCTTCACCCGTGGTGGGTGCTAAATGAAGATTCCCTGCATAAACGAAGGGCTGAATGATAACAACGTGTCCCTGAATGGCAGGCTCCCGTGAAGGCAATCGCCGGTGATATAAGTTATCCCGTATCTTTGGGCTTTTGGAAGCCATGTTTCTGCGGGCAGGCTTGAGGATTCTTGGACGGTTAACCCGCTGCCCATGGTCCCTAAGCTTGGAAAATGAGAGAAGCTGCAGGATGTGAACCTTCTCGACTCAAAGTCTGTCTAGTACAAGAGGTGTTGGTTCTACCCATGTGCTTAATATCCTGGGTGGTCTCACACTGGGGAAATTAGGCGTGTTTTTAGTGGGATTTTTTTCTATTTCCTGAATTATCCCAGTGGATCTGGGATACTTCTGGAGCTACCACACTTACCTGAGTGTGTCCTGGAAATTCTGGGGATGTATGCAACTCTTTGGGACCCTTCAAGCTGGAGTCAGTCTGTGACCGGACCCTCTATGGCATATCAGGATATCATCAAGCCCAGGGAACACTGTGTTTCTCCCCACCTCCAGCCTAATGTGTGGAGAGTGGACGCAGACTCATTTTAAGGTGGCTACACACATGACCATGATGACCGTGATTTCTGAGGCTTGGGAGACCACAGAATCATGTGACAAATGATACAAACAGCAATTAATCCCACAGGAGTCAAACCGCCTGGGTCAAACTCTATCTCACTTAGTGGCAGTGTGACTCTGGAAGAGTGACTTTTCCTATCCGAGTAATTGCCTACCAATGTTGGTGCCTGAATTTTTACCTTGGGGGCTAAATTTCATGCCCATAGAAGTCGCTTTCTCCTCGAACTTCTGAGACCAAGAGGATTTCCCCTGATCAGACACCTGGCAAATGGTATACATGGATAGTCTCCTTACCTGGAAAATCCCATGTTCAGGATCAGGATTGTTTATAACCAGTGGGGAAGCAATGCTGCTTCCTAGTGGAAAATATCTGGCGTAAGATACACTGTTAGGGGACATGCTTAAATCAAGATGACCCAGATCTCTAGCAGGGCAGAAGGTGCACAGGAAAGCAGGATTAGGCTAGCATACGGGCAAAGGTATGGCTTTTCATTTTTTGTTATTTTCTTAGCTTAATCCACTGAGTTCTTTTTCCTCAAGTGAATATGACAATACATATTGCCAGAATAGTGCAAATGTAACTGAGACGATACGGTGGAGTATTTATTTTCATATTAGGCAAATACTTTTAATTTAAGTAGCAACTATCTCTCATGAATATATTTGAATGTGAACAAAGCAGTCACTAAAATACCTTTAAAGTAAGGATGATGCCACTCTTTTACATCTGTTTTCATTATTTTACTTCCATCTAATATTTGTGCCTTTAAAAAACATTTGTTTCACAAGCTTTTCAATCAGCTGCATAGTTAAGGAGGAAGTTCAAAATTAAAACCTTTAAAATTGGGATCATGATTTATCTCTTGGCTTGTTTACCCAGTTAAAAGTGAAAGTTAACTGCAAATGGGATGATCCATATCATCAAATACCAGTTAATTGTCTCTTGGGTGACGTAGCATAAGGGGCGTGAGATAGACACAGATGAATCTGTTCTTAGGCTGCCTAACGTTTTTGCATACTGCATTATACCTTATGTAGAGTTTGCATATGTCCTTCAGCTAAGTCTAAACATAAGCTTGGTATTTGATTTATTCCTACGTTGGACTGATTATTTATGTTAGACTACCTAGTGAGCTATGAATCAACTTCTAGTAGTTTGGATTCTGTTGGCTTCTGTTGTAAATCTTGATGAAGTGCTTCATAAGCCTGACATTCTCAGTTTTTTTTTTAATTAATTTATTTTATTTTATTTTATTTTTGGCTGCATTGGGTCTTCATTGCTGCACGTGGGATTTTCTCTGGTTGCAGCGAACGGGGGCTACTCTTCGTTGTGGTGCACAGGCTTCTCATTGCGGTGGCTTCTCTTGTTGGGAGCACGGGCTCTAGGTGCGCGGGCTTCAGTAGTTGTGGCACGTGGGCTCTAGAGCGCAGGCTCAGTAGTTGTGGCACACGGTCCTAGTTGCTCCGCGGCATGTGGGATCTTCCCGGACCAGGGCTCGAACCCGTGTCTCCTGCTTTGACAGGTGGATTCTTAACCACTGCACCACCAGGGAAGCCCCCCATTCTCAGGTTTTTTATCAAGATTTCTGCCCAACGTTTTTTGTTTTTATTCTTGGAAAAACTATTTTTAAATTGAGGTATAATTTATACACAACTATATGCACACATCTTAAGTACTGTGGTAGGCAGAATAATGGACTTCCAGAGATGTCCACATTCTCATCCCTGAAAACTGAATATGTTACCATACATGACAAAAGGGGCCTTGCAGAGGTCCTTAAATTCAGGTCCTTGAGATGGAAAGATTACTCTGGATTATCCGTGTGAGCACAGTGAAATCACAAGAATTCTTAAAAGTGGGAGAGGGGGGCAGAACTGGGGGTCAGAGTGATGAGATGCAAGAAAGATTCCACCCATCTCCATTGCTGGCCTTGAAGATGGAGGGAGGGAGGGGACCATGAACCTAGGGATAGGTGTGGCACCTAGAAGCAGGAATAGGCAAAAAACATGGTTAGCCACAAAGCCTTAGGAAAGGAACACAACCCTGCCAATACTTTGATTTTGGCCTAGTGAGACCTTTGTTGGACTACCGGCCTATAAAACTGTAAGAGGATAAAGTTGTGTTGTGTTAAGCCACTGCATTTGTGATCATTTGTTATGGCAGCAATAGGAAACTAGTACCACAGCTAAATGAAATTTTACATATGTATAAATCTGTGTAACCACTACCTAGAACAAGATCTAGAACATTTTTATCATGCTACAAAGTTCCCTCAGGCCCTTTCCCAGTCAAAATCAGCCATCAGAGGTAGCCACTATTCTTGACTTCCAACTTCATAGGTTAGATTTGCCTGTTTCTGAGCTTCTTATTAATGGAACCACTATATGCTCTTTTATGTCTGGCTTCTTTCTTTTAATGTAGTATTTGTGAGGTTCCACTATTAATACCATTTGTTTTTATTGTTATGTGGTATTCCATCGTATGGGTATGTCACAGTTTATTCTTTACTCTTTTTCTTTGTTTCAAGTTTTTATCTATTAATAATAATGCTCTCTGAACATTCTTGTGCAAGGCTTTTAATGGATCTATGTACTTATGTCTCTTGGAGATATATTTGGAGCAGAACTGCCGGGCCTAAGATAGGTGTATATTGAACTCTAATAAAAACTGCCAGAAGTTCTTCCAAGCGGTTGGCCTATTGCAGAATAATTTGGCAAAGATCTGAACCAGCTGCATAACCTCTCTCAGGAGGGACATGAAAACATTCTGTAGTGGGCTGCCTTTTGCTGTGGTTATTGATGAAAAGGGTGTGTTTTGTGGCACTGTACTGCACAGGGCTTGTTACCAGGTTGCTTGGAGAAGAACAAAGAGCTGAGTGAGACCGTGGCTGGAACTCTGTGCTTTAGACTTTCACCTGCCATTTCAAATACCTAACTCTGTTCAGGGTGCTTGTCAGAATTCAAAGTTGATGTTATGAAACCTAATGTAGCACTAATAATGTGTTGATCACTATTTGGAAAAAGATTGGACTGCAGATGTTAAAAAGACCAAAGGAAGAGGAGAAAAAAAATGGAAAACATTGGGGGTGGGAGACTGCCACGCTGTTACACGACATAGAATAAAACGGTCTGGTGACGCCCAAGTTAGGAGATGCAGGGGTCCTAACAAATTATAAGCACCAGCTTCTGGAGACACCGAGGAGACGTGTATCTGATGATCATTATGCATTGACTTTCAGAAATCTTAAAGTTCATAAATGCTCTTCCCCGAGACTTCCATCGTCCTCATCTTTTGTTTTAATTGGTGACGAGATGGCAAATACAGTCGATCCTCATTATTCACAGATTCTGTGTTTGTGAGTTCACCTCTCGCTACAGTTTATCTATGACCCCAGATCAATACTCACTGCGCCTTCATGCACATTTGCGGATATGTGCAGAGCACAAAACAATTTGAGTCCGTGGAGATGCAAGCTACCAGCTGACATCCAACCAGCTGATGCCCTGCCTTCTGCTCTTGGGCTGTAAACAAGTGTCCTTTCTACAGTCTCTTAGGGCCATGACTTTCACATTTTTGTGCTTTTTTTTTGGTGATTTTGATGTTTAAAATGGTCCCCAAGCAAGTAGTGCTGAAGTGCTATCTAGTGCTACTCAGTGCAAGGAAACTGTCATCGAGTGTCTTAAGCCCAGTGTTAGATAAGCTTCCATTGGCTCTGAGTCGTAGTGTCGTTGGCTGTGAGTTTGTTATTGAATCCCAATATATATTACATAAGGTGTCAAACAGAAATACACATAAAACAAGCTTATGTATGAATTGTTTGCTGAAAATTTCGTGATCATAGGCTCGCAGGAAGCTAACCCTGTATTTCCCCTGGGGGCAATTGTTTAGTATTTGCTAATTCAGTATTCATGGTGACTTTATAGTGAATAATGAGAATCCACTGTGTATAGCACGTAGACCCTCAATTCCACGGATATGCCCTAGAAATTCCCAATGATGAAACATACCAAAAAAACTTTGAAACAAGAGGAAACCTAGGGCTTCCCTGGTGGCGCAGTGGTTGAGAATCTGCCTGCCAATGCAGGGGACACGGGTTCGAGCCCTGGTCTGGGAAGACCCCACATGCCGTGGAGCAGCTATGCCCGTGAGCCACAACTACTGAACCTGCGGGTCTGGAGCCTGTGCTCCGCAACAAGAGAGGACGCGGTAGTGAGAGGCCCGCGCACCGCGATGAAGAGGGGCCCTTGCTTGCTGCAACTAGAGAAAGCCCTCGCACAGAAACGAAGACCCAGCACAGCCAAAAATAAAAAAAAAAATAAGTAAATAAAGAGGAAACCTAGAGTTCTCATTGACCTACTGAAGGGATTTCTTTAAGTTTGTAGCCAAATTTCATACAAGCTCATTCTGATCTCTTTTAGGTTCTGGGCATATGGCTTCGTATTTGCTCATATCTGTTTTCCTACTTAAAATAAGCTTGTGGCAATGGCCATAGGTTATAGAATGTCAGTGGTGTCAAGACCCTCAAATCTGTCAATACAACTCCCTCTTTTACAGATGAGAAATTTGAGGCCCAGTTAGGTGAAGAGATTGCCAAGGTCTGGAATTCCATTTACTTAGCTGCTTTCTATTTAATAATATGAATCAAGCTGAGAGATGATCATAACAGCAATATATGAAACTCATGTTAAAAAATCAATATAGTAAGAATAAATTCTGTATTATCAGCATCATGTAGACTTGGGTGATAAAGTGTTTCTCAGATAATTTAACACTGTATCTTTGCAAGTCCTGGTTTTAAATGATTGATAGCATCATACTACAGAGAAATCTTTTGACTAGAAGATTGCCAGGTCACTTTGTCTCAGTGTGAAGGAATGCTCTGAATTTTTGAGGCATTATTTGATACAGCTTAGCTAAAGTAACATTTGGGGGAAGCCCAGTTTACCGATTTCATGAACATGGAAATGAATTCTTTTTTCACCTGTTCAGAGTGAAGCAGACTGGTGTGAGCGTCTAAAAAGTTGTTTCTATTCCTGAAACTAACACAGCATTGTGAATCAACTATACTTCAACTTAAAAAAAGAAAAGGTTGTTCCTTATCTTCAGAAGACAGACATTTGATCTGAGCAAAACTTTAGATTGTACAGTGTGAAGTAATTTTCAATATCTCAGTTATTCAGATGTTTATAAATAGCCAATATTTTAATTTTTATTGTACGTGTGTATATGTATATATGATAAAATTATATACGATTGTTTTTATACTGAGAGAAGTATGATGCCACAGTCTGGAGAGAAGCAACCATGCCAGAAATGTGAGGTTCTGGAATGTTTGAACTCTGCCATTATTCATGCATGAAGGTGAAGTTACCAGCTCACCCTGGCAGCATGACATAAACTCTGAGTTATTTTTCTGTGTAATCAATAGCAATTCCTCCGATCATAAAAGTTCACGATAAAAAATTGGGAAAATAAAAGGGTGAAGAAGAAAATAATTTACTCATAGTTCTACCCCTCAGAGATGAGCACTTTGGGGTTTGGACATGTTTTACCTTCTGTGCGTATGTACTCACAGGCATTTGTTGTGCTTTTTGTAACAAGATGATATTATATGCTTTATTTTTGTACCATTTAAGTTTAATATATCATGTGTATATTCCCACATCATAAAATATTCTCCCAAAACTTTAAAATCCATCATGACCCCAATTTACTAAAGCAATACCCAATTTTTGGAAATGGAAGCTATTTTTTGCTCTTGTAAAATAACATCGCAATGAGTATCTTTGAATATTTTTTGTAAAGCTCTGATTGCTTCCTTGTGATAAATTCCCAGACCTGTAATTAGTGGGTTAAGGAGTATGGGGAGTTTTTCTAGTATTGGCATAGAATTTTCCGGACCCCTTCTAGTGGTAGGGCCTTTTGATGCGGGATGGCTAGAGGGGAAGGAGGCTGCCTTCCTTGCCGTGATAGCTACCCAATAATCTCCAAATCTACCCCTGGGGTAGAGCCTAACACCCTGTTCTGATAGACTAGCTTTTCCTTCTAATCATTTTCATGGAGCGGGGTACTTGTGGTTAAAAATCTTGCTTTTTAAATTGAATCTGAAAATCATGAGTTTTTATGATTAAAGCAGCTATGTTAATGAAAAAAGTGATAACACTGTATACAGAAACTGTTTGAATATTTGAAAGGAGAAAACACATCTTGAGGCTGTTCCCCTTTTGACATTTTCTCGAAGCCAGAAGATCCAAGCCCATAGAGGAGCTGACAGTTTCCTTTTGGGATAATCTTAACAGCACTTACAAGGAGACCAGGCACACTGGCCTTAGAAGACCTTTATGAGCCCTAACTCCTCCCACCTTTAACCCAGAATATAAATAAATATTATGTAGAGGAGAGATCTGGATTTTCTTTCTTTGTGTGTGTATGTTCCAAATAAAACGCTCACACATTTCTGACAATGGTCTTGGGCTTAAAAACACACAAATTGCCTAAAGAATAACATTGACTAACATTTGTGGGAATTTGGCTATAATCTGTGTTGTGCTCTAGGTTCTTTATATATCGATTTTATTTGTCAAAACATTCTCCCCCCTCCCTCAGTGTTTATTTGACAGATGAGAAGACTGATCCTCAGAGAAAAGACTTTCCTCAAATCTGAGATTATGTGAAGAGCTAGATCTGTCCATTTCCAAGTCTATATTCACTATAGCATGCTACCTTCTCAGGGTTCTGGTATGGTTTCCTGTTCCAAACCAAGTGATTTCTCTGCTTCCCTGCCACCATCTCAATTATTAATTCACTCATTTATTTAGTGCATAACTGAGCAAATGCCCTGAGTTAAGATACTAGGAATAGAAAAATGACCAGAAAGCCCTTATCTTTGAGAGGAAAACCTGGAAATGAGCAATGTCCCAATTGGGATGGGTATTAGACAGGGTTGTGAAGTTCCAAAGCAAATTTAATCAGAGAAGTGAGAAAATGCAGAAACAAAAGAAAACAGTCAAGTAAGACAAAATAGTAATAGTTTAGCCATAAAACAAAGTCAAGGACCTTTAGTTCCTCCTCAAGGGCTATAGATAATATCCCGAGCCATATCCTTGAGTTGTTCTGCAGATGCTAAAACCCCACCAGGTGGAAAAAATTAACTGCATGATGACCACCAGGGTGTAGAATCCAGACCAGTTGGAGCCAGAACATTTATAACTGAGATTCCTGACATACCACCTGGTTACCTCACCCCCAGCCAATCAGGATGCACACGAGCTGATCACACACCCTGCAACCATCTGCCTCACTTTGCCTTAGAAGATGTGGTACGTATATACAATGAAATATTACTTAGCCATAGAAAAGAACAAAATAATGCATTTTGCAGCAACATGGATGGACCTAGAGATTGTCATACTGAGTGAAGTAAGTCAGACAGAGAAAGACAAACATCATATGATATCGCTTATATGTGGAATCTAAAAATAAATGGTACAAATGAACTTATTTACAAAACAGAAATAGAGTCAC
This sequence comes from Aethalodelphis obliquidens, assembly GCF_003676395.1. Taxonomy (NCBI): domain Eukaryota; kingdom Metazoa; phylum Chordata; class Mammalia; order Artiodactyla; family Delphinidae; genus Aethalodelphis; species Aethalodelphis obliquidens. The sequence continues at coordinate 13,522,927 of NW_020837946.1, read as the reverse complement.
AGATGTAGAAAACAAACTTATGATTAACGGGGGAAAAATGGGGAGAGGGATAAATTGGGAGACTGGGATTGACATGTAAAATAGATAACCAACAAGGACAGGGAACTCTACTCAGTACTCTGTAATGACCTATATGGGAAAAGAATCTAAAAAAGGGTGTATGTATGCATATGTATAACTGATTCACTTTGCTGTACACCTGAAACTAACACAACATTGTAAATCAACTGTACCCCAATAAAATTTTTTTTAAAAAAGTAAATGTATAAAAACTCTTCCTTGAAAGCCATTGGGGAATTTGGGCCTTTTGAGCATGAGCTGCTCATTCTTCTTGCTTGGCCTTGCAATAAACTCTGTACTTTCCTTCATCACAACCCAGTGTCAGTAGATTGACTTTGATGCATGTTGGGTGAGCAGATCCAAGTCTGCTTTGGTAACAAGATTAATAAGACCTCAGCATTGGCAAACACATTGTTTTAAAGCCCAGCTGGAAAAGATCAGAAACAGTTTTCATCCACATGGAAGAGACAAGAACACATCGCTATGGTTTAGTCCCAAGGCAATGTCAACCTTCTTGCTCTCTGTCATAATATAGTCAGAAGAAATATTCCCTGCTTTGAGGTCTGTGGTTGGCTGAATAATGTCCCTCTTCCCCCAGATATCCATGTCCTAATCCTCGAACCTGTGAATATGTTACATTACGTGGCAAAAGGGACTTTGTAGGTGTGATTAAGTTGAAGATTTGAGATGGGAAGATTAGACCGGATTATCTGAAGAGGTGCTATGAAGTCACAAGGGTCTTGGAAGGAGGGAGGCAGGAAAGTCCAAGTCAGAGAAGGCAGTGTAATGATGGGAGGAGAGAAAGAGAGGAGGGAAAGATTTGCAGATGCTGCTCCACTCGCCATCAAGAGAGTTAAGGACCATGAGCTAAGGAATGCAGCAGAAGCTGGAAAAGGCAAGGAAATGGATTCTCTCCTAGAGCCTCCAGAAACAACATAGTTCTGCTGGCTCTTGATTTTGGCCATATGACCTCCAGAACTGTAGGATAATGAATACGTGTAGTTTTAAGTTTATGGTAATTTGCTATGGCATCAATAGGAAACAACGATTTCCCAGAGAATGTCAGAGTGATGGTAGGAGGTAAGGTGGTTTCAAGAACTGGTGAATTCAACAGCTTAATGACATACTCATGGTCCTAAATTATTTATAAATTTTCTCTTGGACACCCTCAGTGGGCTTTTTGCTTTTGTTTTCAGGCCAGTCTTTTTTTTACAGTGACAAGATTGCTGCTTTGGTTCCAAGCATCACATCTCACACCTCACTATTCAGTCAGGAAAGGAGAATGATATTTGTGTTTATTTTTCAGGTATAAAGGACACTTTCTCATAATAGCAGAATACTTTTTGACCTGTATATGCACCGCTTTTTGTACTCACTTTCAAGTCAAGACCGCTAAAGGAAACATTGCGAAGAGTTGTGTGGAGGCCAAGATGTGATGCTGAATAGGTAAGTGACATTTGACTTTCTGGATGTTCTTGCCATGTTTGATAAGGATGAGAATTGGCATTCAGCGCAGTCTGCCTTAACTGGAGAGTTTGTTGAGAAGATGTGCATTTACTGAATACACAGTTAATAAAGCATTTTGCATATAGCATCATAGGATTCCAATCAAAATTTAATTCAGGCCAAATACTTATGAGTGAGTAACTGTGGAATTGCCCATTACCTTAAAGGCTTGTAATCTTCTTTTGAAAGCTCTGAATGCAGACTTCCTTCTAAAATGACGGAAATGGACTTGGTTGCTTGTAACAATAACCTCTTGAAGTCATTTTTGCTCCCCAAATAGATTTCATTGACCCAGTTTGTTTGGAGGCTGAACAGGAGAATGATATCAGGGTTCATCAGCATAATGTAGTCTGTGTAGAGACTGGCTTGGAAGTCTTCACAAGGGTGGTTACCACTTCACGAAGGTTTCCACGGGAGCTCAGAGCCTCTGGAATTGACGGTCCCTGTGGGGATGAGGTCCTTTGTGGTAGGAAGGCAGCTGATGAGAAATGGCTCCGAGTTCATCGAAACCTTCTGAAGTTGCTCTAGTTTTCAAACAAGAAGTGAACTCTTGAAGTGTATTTTCAAGAAGTAGATTTAAAACATAATATTTCTTATGGGAAAGAGCTTTGGGGCCATGTCCAGTCTTATTTACTGCATAAATCCTCTGCAGCCACCAAACTCAGGGACAGGAGGGCTGAGGTCATCAGGGCAGAAGTGTGGTGCCGTGGAAAGGCTACTGGACCACGAATCAGGAGACAAGGTTTCTCGGCGTGGCCTGCCACTAACTCCCTGGGCAGGGCTGGGAGGGGGCAAACCTCGGCTTACCTGTTCCTTGAAGGCAAAGACTGTCCTGTACACACCTCTACTGCCACTACTACCACTATTACTGTTATTTCTTCAGTGCTTACTGGGTGCTGGGTATTGGGGTAGGTGCTTAACATATTCTGGCTCATTAAATCTCCACGTGCCAGAGAATGTCAGCGTATCTCCATTTTACAGATGAGGGAACTGAGGCTTTAAGAGACTCAGTGATGTTGCTTAAGATCACATGGGTGTGAGGGAGTGAGAGCCCAGGGCTGTCCTTATCCGTGCTGTCAAGGCACGTCCTTCTCCGGGATCTGTGACATTCAGGGCTGGTCTTTGCAGCCCCTCGACTTTACAACAGTGATTCTCAGCATTGCTTGCGCATTGGAATCGTGGGGGGAGCTCTAAGGAATACTGATGGCAAGGTCTACCCCCAGGGCTGCTGACATAACTCGTCTAGGGTGGAGCCTGCGAAATGGGATTTTTAATGCTCTCTGGTTTATTTGATGCTGCAGTCAGGATTGAGAACTGCCACTATACGCTTAGTTTCAGGGACTGGGGAGAGAAGGCCGGGAGGGCCGAAGCACTTTCCGACTTTGGAGTTTCAGTTTTCTGAGAGCTGGCTTTTCTTGGAATGGCTTCTTGAGAAGATCGTTTAAATGCTAGATTTCTGGGACCAGTAATGAGCTTCAGTGCAGCTCTACAAATGTAGAGCACTTGGAGAGAGAAAAAAGTAAATATTTGGGAGGAACACTTGAATGAGTTGGTTTAGAAAAGATCTGAGGCCAAAGGGAGTTTCTGTTTTAAGAGAGGAAGCGTCTGTGTGTGATGATGTGGTGTAAGTTTTCCACAGTCAGTCTGGATAGAACTAGAACCAAAGCCAGTGGCCAGGATGAAAAAGGCCACATCTTTGACGGGCAATATAAAATCAGCCGCATATTAGATGAAATAATACAGTTAGGAAGGGAGTCATTGGCTCACTTCTTGGATGCCCATTTAACTGTTACACGTGACCAGAGGCCATTTAGCAAGTTACTTTTTCTAGTGCACTAAATGGTGTAGCAATTGGGCCAAAGAGTTATTTGCTTCTGAGCTATCCATTCAGCTACCTGCTCTTCAATGCTGAAAGCTTTTCTTATATTAAACAATGGGGTTTGTTGGACAAAATGTTATTTTAAAGACCAAGAACTTTCTAGGTGTTTCATAGAGTGAATTTTTTCCTACTTAGATAGTCTTGCTTATTCCCCTTATCTTTCCATCAGAAATGAGTTTCTGGTCTGAGATAACTGTGTGAATTAAAAATCCTCAAGACTAAGGAGGAAAGAAAGGAGGAAGGGTGAGTATTTGGAAATTAATGGAAGGAATTAGGGACAATTTTCATGAATGAGTAAAATTAAGACTGATAACTGTGTTCCCTAAAGAAGAGGGGTACTGTATCTTTTGGAACACTCTTAACGAAAATGTATACGGTCTTCATAAAATGGTATTGAGCAGATGGCAGAATGAATTTGTTATCATTATTGAGAGTAGACTTTAAATTGGTCCTCACATTCAGACATCTCAAGCGTAAGAATTTTGAGTTGACCTGCAGGAGGAGAAATTCTAATTAAAGGAAAAGGTAAAATGAGGAGGTATTTCCTGAAGGTAAGCCTGAATGCCACAGAGAATTATCTTTTAGCAAGACCTGGACAGGAACAAGTTTAATCTCTCTCTGAGTTCATGGAGAATTGTGTTTCAAGATCGACTTTCAAAGTAGTTTTAATAATGTCAAAGTACTAAGTATGTATGAGACCGGATAAATTCAGTCTTCCTTTTCTCACGTTTCAGAAAACTAATTGTGAGTAGATTATTGTAGTCGTGAGATATTTTGACTGTCTTACAGCGCTAATGATAAAAGCAGGAATCAAAGAAGAATTAAAGCTACAACAGGTCTTTTATTCACTCCTGTATGAGAAAGAGTATTTTTCAACTACATGCTTTTTCAAACAGCTTGAATAAATGAACATTTCTCTGCATTGATATTTAAAAATTAAGTACTACTGCAGGCGGCAGAACTGTCTCTTAAAATAGGACGATAATTGAACATTATATGTGGTTTACAATAACCACATAGTTCTCTCTTATACTGCTTTATCATATTTTTTAAGTTCTATGGGTGATGTTTTCCATAATCAGAAGGTACTACTGTACTTTCCTTTTTATTTTGGTGGTAAAAACATCAGGCTCAATGATCGTGCCTTCCTGGATACTTCGAGGTTCCTAAGATCTGTTTTCTAGAGGGTAAACTAGAATTTGGACTAAGGAATAAAATGAACTCCATAATGTTTCCCATTGTCCCTCTACACAGCAATTTTCTGGTTAAGTTTATTCTAGATTCACAGCTGAGGGAGTAGAAATAGCTCAAGGAAATCAGAGCAGACAGAATTGGGGTGCTGGAAAAGTTGCCAGGGCCAACCATTTGATTTTGAACACATTGTTTATGTTTTCCTTTGTTTCAATATCTTTATTTGTTAAAGGACATTTGCAGGAGACCAATTTATGAAAGCAAATAGCTCTGGCAGATGTTGGTGTACTTTGATAATAGATTGATGTATTTGTTAACTCTTGGCTTTCATCACCCACAGAGTTATGAATTTCTGCCACTATTGGCAGTGACGGTGGCCGTTAAGAATTCATCATGGGGAGGTTTCTCTTCCTTCTTCCTCTTTCTCTTTTTCCTCTTCTTTCCAGGTAAAGTACACAGCTCTGAATGCTAGGGAAGTGTCTTGCTGTTCATCTTTTAGCTGATGACTCATCAACTTAACCAAGAGAAAATCAAAAGCTAGAAAACACAAAAGCTAGAAATCTCACATATAAGTTTTTACCTGGTATCTTAAATCTGGTCTTTAGACAAGTCGTATTTGGTTTTCACAATGTTTTAAAAATTGAACATAATGCCAGTATTTATGAATCAGGAGATTTTGCATAAAAATCCAGATTTTAACATCCATTGGACGATAGACCATGTGACAATGGAGTGTCCCCTTCCCCACACAGTCTCACAGGCATGAGTAGTTGCAGCCCTATGTGGATGGGGTGTGCATATGCCTGTTCTCCAGAGGCCCCCCCTCCTCCTTTCTATCACTTGTCTGTCCCTGCTGGACATTTGAGTTCCCCTCTTTCGTATCTTTCCCTCTGGCTGTAACCTTGCCCTATTGTACACCTGTTACAATGCTGAGAATATTGTTAATCTTAAATGAATATCATAAATAAAGGAAGCATCTGACCCATTATGTGACTTTTACCTCAGGGTATTCGTTGATTCATCCATTTCCCTTCCAGGAGTCTGTCTTGTGATTATTAAAGACCTCTCTTAGAAATAGACTGGACCATTCATACCCTTTCCTTGCTTCCCTGCTTCTTCAACTTGGCATCAGATCTGGGGCACCCTATGATTCTTAGTATTTACAATAGCGGATAGTAATCATAGCTGTTTAAGACATCACCTGGGAAGGCTTGTTTAAAATGTGAATTTCTTGTCTTGTTCCTGTCTGGAGCCCCCAGATCTGCATTTTAACACTCTGGAGATTTTAACATTAAGATATTTGTTTAAAAGGCATACTGGTATTAGAACATGATTGCTGTAAACTTGGAGGAGGAGATGGTCTCTTGACTAGAAGTTCAGGATTTGAGGGAGTTCTGAGGTTTTCAACCCCTAAGTAATAATCATTTGAACCTTTTCCTCTCTCCTTCCAACCAGGATGAGTGTCTTTGCCATTAGCCAGCCCACAGTTACTCTGAGCCCACAATATACGCTGTGGGAGTTTGCTGTGTTTGTGTCTACATGCCAGTAACACGGGATATTAAAAGACCAAGTGAGCTTGTGTCAGTGAAATATCAACACACAAATTAACTATAAGGATAATCACTGTGGCTTCTATGTTATAATCAGAAATAGAACTTTTTTTCCTAGATTTGTTATAGTTTCAACTGGAGAATGAAACATAATGGGAACAGCAGCATTTCCTGATAGCATAGCACAGATACAAAACACTTAGCATGCAACTTAATTTAATTACGTTTAATTGCTCACATGCTGCATAGAGAGACTTCCACAGACACTGTGCACCCATCAACAACAACATAAAGTAATGGCTTCCATTTCTTGGCCAAGTCCACTGACAACTCTATTGACCCAACGCCAAATATTTGTATATCTCACTGAGCATCTTGCCAGAGGTCTTTGCAGGGGAAGACATTGACCCCGCCAGGCCTTGGTGTTCCCACATGTTGGAAATCAACTGTTTCTTAAATTTCACCATCTTACGTATCCTACTCTGTAATGGTACTTAGCTGGTTTGTGGTCTGATTTGATGAGCATTTCAAAGAACTTGAGTTTTTGGAATATGAAGACATGTTCATGGGTAACAGGAAACTGACTGTCTTTATCTTGTCCCTAAAGAACGCAGAATAGGGAAAGAGAAATAAAACGTTTTAGTGGGCCTTTATGCAAAAACACTTACTATTTCTACAAAACATTTACTATTTTTGCAAGTCACCAAATATTGCTTAAAGTGTTAAAGGTTCACGTTAAATATATAATAATTTTTTTTGTTTAGTTGTTCAATAATAATGCATGAAAAAAGATTGGAATTGGCCTTTTGATTAAACCCAGTGAATAGCGCTGATAAAACTAAAATTTAAAAATTTTGAGGCAGGGTCTGTACGTCTGAGGATTATTAGCTTGGCGTTTAAAGTTGGAGAATATCATGTTCTCTCAGGCAAACGGTCCTGCACATCAAAACTCTTCAGTTGAAATGAAGAAGAAATTTGAGGGAATTAGTTTATAATCCCAATCAATTTGGAGTTTGCATTAATGGAATATCCATCACACCTGAGCAATAAGGGGAGAGAGAAGTGACAGCAATGACCCAGTGTTACCTGAGGGATTAAATCTTTTCATTTTGCCCACTTCTCCTTTCCTCTTGAACAGTGTTATATATAATTTTGACATAAACCAGGATAAAGTTCTCCCAGGAATAAGTCTAAAGAACAGTGTTTAAAATTATTGCCTTTTCTCTAGTTTTGATCTCTCTCTCTCTCTTTAATTAGATAAGACCATAATTTCACTGAATGGCATTCAGTGGCCTGTATCTAGGGGAACACATCTGCTCCCTCCCTTGGGAGGAAGGCCAGTAGTTCTATATGGGATCAATAAAATAATAACTGCTCTGCCACTTAGCAAGCATTCACTTGACTATCCCATTAATTCTTCACAAAAACTATGAGGTAACTGCTATTATGATTCTCTTTTTACAAAAGAATAGACTACAGCACAGCTCAGACTAATAACTTTTCCAAGACCATGCTGTTTGCAAACGATGGAGTTGGGACTTTAGCCATCTGATTCCAGAGGCTGTCTTCTTAACCACTTTGCTTAGGAAAAGAAGACAATGTATTTATTTTAATGTGTCTGTTTTATCCTATCAGTAAAATATCATTTCTAAGTTTAGTTGTCCATATGGACCCTTTTCCCTAATCTTTTCAACAGCCTGAGGTTTTTTTTTTTTTTTTTTTTTTCTTGAATGCAGGAGGAAAAGATTGGGTTTCTATGTCAAAATTAGGGAAAAAATTAAAATCCAGTCTCTAGTTTCTGGAGATCATTGGTTCTTAAAAATATTGACATTGGCATTATTCCATAAAATACTTTCTTGGTACAATAATAGAAAAGTTCATGAGCAAATTAGGTACAATGTCTCACTGATTTGAAAGCTAATTCAAACACATTGGTTCTTGATAAATCTTTGTAAGAGTCTTTGAAAGCTATTAGAAAGGAAATGAATTTACTCCAAAATTAGAGGAATAATGTAATGAGTTGTTACTTTACTAGTTAATCCCTGAGAAAGTAAAAGACAAAATAAAAAAGTACTACAAAAAAAAAAGCTTAATTCCTGTTCAGCAGTTCTCTGTATCTACTGGGTTTTATGCCAACCCAGCTGTTGCTTTTAAGCCATTACTGACTTTCTTGCTTCAACACAATTCTACAATTGGCTCAATCTTTCAAATTAAAGTAGATTCCAAATTAGAAGTGGATTGTGTTCTAATAATTTATTCATGGCAGCTTGGAAGTTGGAAAACATTTTGCTTCAGAAAAATAATACATTATAAACATTGGCTAGGTCCCCAAACTACCATAGAAAATAATATAAATTGAAATGGGAAAATTAATACCGCTATATTTCCCAGTTTAGCATTGTAGGTCTGTAAGCCTGTAATGGTTTAAGTGCAAAAACTAAAGCATTATAATACAGGCACTCTACAATTATGAACTATGTAAACACAAACCTGGAAAGATATCCATTAAAATCTCAATGGTGGTTTTTCAGGTAATGGGATTAGGGAAGATTTTCCTTTTTATACTTTTTACATCACATTAATATTTTATAATTAGCAATTTAAAAAATAATGAACATTTAGTGCTTTTATGTAACTGTATATTATATATACATAATTTTATTTAGACAAAGGGTACATCTCTGCCTTTCTTCCCTCCTCCCTCTTTGAAAACACATGGCCATTGGAACACAGTGGTTGGATATACACTTCTTGTTTCCATATCCCACATCTGCTCTGTCAACAGATCTTGTTGGCTCCACCTTCAAATGTTTAGAAACCACATCCAGTTATTGCCGTTGGCCAAGAAATAATCATTTCTTGTCTAAATTATTTTTTTAACCTTAAACATGGTCCCCTTGCTTTCTATATTGTTTTTCTATAGTCTTTTCAAAACTGAGCTCTCTCTCTCTCTCTGTCTCTCCATATATATATATATATATATATATATATATATATATATATATATATATATATATAAAAAGAGTATATTATGCATCCCAATTCACTTAGAAAAAATCCAGAATCATTGGAAAGGAGTGAAAGACCACCCTTAGCTCTCTGCCTTCTCTCTCTGTCTCGCTTCTTCCCTTCACTGCACTCAGTGCCAGCCACCTTGCCCTTCTTCAAACACCAGTCGTGGGCCCACCCAGGCCTCTGGCATTTGCTGTTCTCAATGCCTGGAGAGTGCCCCCGCCTACCCACTCCAATCCCCTGCTCATATCCCCAGAACTCTCTCTCTCCCTTCTTTATTCAAATAGTGAGGTATCTTCTGGCTACGATATAAAAAATTTCAACAATGCTTGCTCTTCAAACCCTTCATTTTTCCTTTGATTGGTTTACTTTTCTCACCATCTAACATAATATATACTTCCTGTATTTTCATGTTTATTGATCATTATGTTACAAAGGAAAAAGCTCCACATTGGCAGAGATTTTTGACAATTTTTTTCCTGCTGTATCTTCAGTGCCTAGAATCCAGCACGTAGTAGTACACCCTTAAGATGTATTTGCTGAATGAATGGATGTGGGTAATGAAAGCATAAAAAACACTGAAAGGATAGAAAAAAACCTCATGGTTAACACTTGCCCCTCAGGAGTCCAGGGGAAGAGAGATATAGGGCTTTTCTCTTTATTAGTAACATTTTTTCTTTTATATATAAAAATATCTGGATAAAATATGATAAAACTCTTGCAGATGAATATATTGATATTTGTAATATTAGGTTCTGAATGTTTATGTATTTTGAAAATTTTCATAAAGACATATTTTAGTAGCTTTCCAATAATTAATGGTAAAGCACATATTCCTAGCATTCCATAGAAGGACTTTTATGATGGATCCTGCTAACTTCTCCATCCTCGCTGATTTCCCTACTTTTAGTTTTCTCTGTAGTCATGATTTCTTCTCTCTTCTTGTCTTTTTTGCTCTACTGGGATGACCTTTCCATTTTTCTTTGCCTGTCCTTCCTGACCCAGGTTCCTCTCTCTGCTCCTGTAATAGAACTTTCTACAAATGAAACACAGTTTTCATGCTGCCTTGTAAAATTCAAATAAAACTGGCTCAACCTTTGTATCCCACATGCAGTGGGAAGTCCAGTGTTCTCTCCAATATTTATGAGAATTCTTGCAGGCCTATTAATTATGGTTACCCTTTGATTTGATTTCCTGCCACTGATGAATTAGATAACTCATTCTCTCAACAAATATATTTGTTCCATTTTCTCTTCCCCAGATAAGTTAATCGTGAAACCAGGTCCCTATTTCTTGATTTTCCTCCTTCTCCTCAGAGGAGACAAATGTGTATACACTTTTTTTTTTAAACATCTTTATGGGTGTATAATTGCTTTACAATGGTGTGTTAGTTTCCACTATATAACAAAGTGAATCAGCTATACATATACATATATCCCCATATCTCCTCCCTCTTGTGTCTCCCTCCCACCCTCCTTATCCCACACCTCTAGGTGGACACAAAGCACCGAACTGATCTCCCTGTGCTATGCAGCTGCTTCCCACTAGCTATATTTCTTTTTTTTAAAAAAAACTTTATATTGGAGTATAGCCAATTAACAATGTTGTGATAGTTTCAGGTGCACAGCAAAGCAACTCTAGCTATCTATTTTACATTTGGTAGTGTATATATGTCCATTCCACTGTTTCACTTCGTCCCAGCTTATCCTTCCCCTTCTCCGTGTGCTCAAGTCTATTTGCTACATCTGAGTCTTTACTCCATTCTTGCCCCTATGTTCTTCAGACCTTTTTTTTTTTTTAGATTCCATATATATGTGTTAGCATATGGTATTTGTTTTTCTCTTTCTGACTTACATTACTCTGTATGACAGTCTCTAGGTCCCTCCACCTCACTACAATTAACTCAATTTCATTTCTTTTTATGGCTGAGTAATATTCCATTGTATATATGTGCCACATCTTCTTTATCCATTCATCTGTCGATGGACACTTAGCTTGCTTCCATGCCCTGGCTATTGTAAATAAAGCTGCAATGAACACTGTGGTACATGACTCTTTTTGAATTATGGTTTTCTCAGGGTATATGCCCAGTAATGAGATTGCTGGGTCGTATGATAGTTATAGATTTAGTTTTATAAGGAACCTCCATACTGTTCTCCATAGTAGCTGTATCAATTTATATTCCCACCAACAGTGCAAGAGAGTTCCCTTTTCTCCACACCCTCTCCAGCATTTATTGTTCATAGATTTTTTGGTGGTGGCCATTCTGATTGGTGTGAAGTGATACCTCATTGTAGTTTTGATTTCCATTTCTCTAATGATTAGTGATGTTGAACATCCTTTCATGTGTTTGTTGGCAGTCTGTATATCTTCTTTGGCGAAATGTCTATTTAGGTCTTCTGCGCATTTTTGGATTAGGTTGTTTGTTTTTTTGATATTGAGCTGCAAGAGCCACTTGTAAATTTTGGAGATTAATCCTTTGTCAGTTGCTTCATTTGGAAATATTTTCTCTTATTCTAAGGGTTGTCTTTTCGTCTTGTTTGTGGTTTCCTTTGCTGTGCAGAAGCTTTTAAGTTTCCTTAGGTCCCATTTGTTTATTTTTGTTTTTATTTCCATTTCTCTAGGAGGTGGGTCAAAAAGGATATTGCTGTGATTTATATCATGGAGTGTTCTGCCTATGTTTTCCTCTAAAGTTTTATAGTTTCTGACCTTACATTTAGGTCTTTAATCTATTTTGAATTTATTTTTGTGTATGGTGTTAGGGAGTGTTCTAATTTCATTCTTTGACATGTAGCTGTCCAGTTTTCCCAGTACCACTTATTGAAGAGGCTGTCTTTTCTCCATTATGTATTCTTGCCTCCTTTATCAAAAATAAGGTGACCATATGTGCATGGGTTTGTCTGTGGGCTTTCTATCCTGTTCCATTGATCTATATTTCTGTTTTTGTGCCAGTACCATACTGTCTTGATTACTGTAGCTTTGTAGTATAGTCTGAAGTCCAGGAGCCTGATTCCTCTAGCTCCGTTTTTCTTTCTCAAGATTGCGTTGACTATTTGGGGTCTTTTGTGTTTCCATATAAATTGTGAAACTTTTTGTTCTAGTTCTGTGAAAAATGCCATTGGTAGTTTGATAGGAATTGCATTGAATCTGTAGATTGTTTTGTGTACTATAGTCATTTTCACAATGTTGATTCTTCCAATCCAAGAACATGGTATATCTCTCCATCTGTTTGTATCATCTTTAATTTCTTTCATCAGTGTCTTAAAGTTTTCTAGTACAGGTCTTTTGTCTCCTTAAGTAGCTTTATTCCTAAGGAATTTTATTCTTTTTGTTGCAATGGTAAATGGGGGTGTTTCCTTAATTTCTCTTTCAGATTTTTCACCATTAGTGTATAGGAACACAAGAGATTTCTGTGCATTAATTTTGTATCCTACTACTTTACCAAATTCATTGATTAGCTCTGGTAGTTTTCTGGTAGCATCTTTAGGATTCTCTATGTATAGTATCATGTCATCTGCAAAAAGTGACAGCTTTACTTCTTCTTTTCCGATTTGGATTCCTTTTATTTCTTTTCTTCTCTGATGCTTGTGGCTAAAACTTTCCAAACTATGTTGAATAAGAGTGGTGAGAGTGGGCAACCTTGTCTTATTCCTGATCTTAGTGGAAATGCTTTCAGTTTTTCACCATTGAGAATGATGTTGACTGTGGTTTGTCATATATGGTCTCTATTATGTTGAGGTAAGTTCCCTCTATGCCTACTTTCTGGAGGGTTTTTATCATAAATGGGTGTTGAATTTTTTTGAAAGATTTTTCTGCATTTATAGATGATTGTATGGTTTTTCTCCTTCAATTTGTTAATATGTTTATCACATTGATTGATTTGCATATATTGAAGAATCCTTGCATTCCTGAAATAAACCACACTTGATCCTGGTGTATGATCCTTTTAATGTGCTGTTGGATTCTGTTTGCTAGTATTTTGTTGAGGATTTTTGCATCTATGTTCATCAGTGATATTGGCCTGTAGTTTTCTTTCTTTGTGACATCCTTGTCTGGTTTTGGTATCAAGGTGATGGTGGCCTCGTAGAATGAGTTTGGGAGTGTTCCTCCCTCTGCTATATTTTGGAAGAGTTTGAGAAGGATAGGTGTTAGCTCTTCTCTAAATATTTGATAGAATTCGCCTTTGAAGCCATCTGGTCCTGGGCTTTTGTTTGTTGGAAGATTTTTTTTTTTTTTTTTTTTTTTTTTTTTTTTTTTGCGGTATGCGGGCCTCTCACTGCTGCGGCCTCTTCCGTTGCGGAGCACAGGCTCGGGACGCGCAGGCTCAGCGGCCATGGCTCACGGACCCAGCCGCTCCGCGGCATGTGGGATCTTCCCGGATCGGGACACGAACCCGTGTCCCCTGCATCGGCAGGCGGACTCTCAACCACTGCACCACCAGGGAAGCCCCCTGTTGGAAGATTTTTAATCACAGTTTCAATTTCATTGCTTGTGATTGGTCTGTTTATATTTTCTATTTCTTCCTGGAAGGTTGTGCCTTTCTAAGAATTTGTCCATTTCTTCCAGGTTGTCCATTTTATTGGCATAGAGGTGCTTGTAGTAATCTCTCATGATCCTTTGTATTTCTGCAGTGTCAGTTGTTGCTTCTCCTTTTTCATTTCTAATTCTATTGATTTGAGTCTTCTCCCTTTTTTTCTTGATGAGTCTGGCTAATGGTTTACAATTTTGTTTATCTTCTCAAAGAATCAGCTTTTTGTTTTATTGATCTTTGCTATTGTTTCATTCATTTGTTTTTCATTTATTTCTTCTCTGATCTTTATGATTTCTTTCCTTCTTCTAACTTTGTGGTTTTTTTGTTCTTCTTTCTCTAATTGCTGTAGGTGTAAGGTTAGGTTGTTTATTTGAGATGTTTCTTGTTTCTTGAGGTAGGATTGTATTGCTATAAACTTCCATCTTAGAACTGCTTTTGCTGCATCCCATAGGTTTTGGGTCGTCGTATTTTCATTGTCATTTGTTTCTAGGTATTTTTTATTTCCTCTTTGATTTCTTCAGTGATCTCTTGGTTATTAAGTAGTGTATTGTTTAGCCTCCATGTGTTTGTAATTTTTACAGGTTTTTTCCTGTAATTGATACCTAGTCTCATAGCATTGTGGTCAGTAAAGATACGTGATATGATTTCAGTTTTGTTAAATTTACCAAGGCTTGATTTTTGACCCAAGATATGATCTATTCTGTAGAATGTTCCATGAGCACTTTAAAAGAAACTGTTCTGTTGTTTTTGGATGGAATGTCCTATAAATATCAATTAAGTCCATCTTGTTTAATGTATCATTTAAAGGTTGTATTTCCTTGTTTATTTTCATCTTTGATGATCTGTCCATTGGTGAAAGCGGGGCGTTAAAATCCCCTACTATGATTGTGTTACTGTCAATTTTCCCTTTTATGTCTGTTAGCATTTGCCTTATATATTGATGTGCTCCTATGTTGGGTGCATAACTTAAAAGCTTTTCCACAGCAAAGGAAAACATAAACAAGATGTGTATATACTTTTGATAGGGCCTAACTGGGAATTGGGAGGTAGAAATGCAGATTGTGGAGTAGGGGAAGTGATGCTTTAACACAGTAGTGCTTGACAGTGACAATCTTGTTCTGAAAGAGCCCTTGGCTTTACCCACTACAAGGGCCACTGGCCAACTTTCCTCTTAAAGATTCCCAGACTACTTTTCAAATATTTCCTCAGTCCCTCCCATTTGCCGCCTGCTCATAACTCCTTAAATACCAATTCATGTGTTTTGCAGAACAGGTCAGTTTCCTCTTTGTCTCTTGGCCTGTTTGGCTTATGCCTAAAGAGTCCTGTCTTATACTCACATAAGCCCATGAAGGCGCCTTCCTCCACAAGAACAGTTCTTTCTCAGAGAGGAATTCTCTGTTCAGCTCCTAATGTAACTGTGCCTTCTCCCTGAGACGCTCTTTATTGCAGTGTTCAGTTTACTTGTGCGTCTTTGTCACTAAGCGAAAGCTTTGAACATAACATTTAGCTTTTGCAGGATCTTAGATCCCCAGCGACCAGCTCAGAGTATGATAATTAATGCTTGATTAGTAAGTGAAGACTGATGGTTCTCCACTTATTAGAGGCATCTATTAGAGGGTACCATTTGATCTCACATAAATTTCTTTCTTTTGGTTCTCAAAACAGACATAAGTACGATGGAAGTTATCTTGGCATAATCGCCTACTTGGTTTTATTACTTCCACTAGATAAGACCTGGCTTATCCAGGAGAACGTCTCAGTAGCCATCACAGCATTCAACTATAAACTATCTTGAGGCAGATTGTACATTACCTGCAACCAAAACCATGTTTGGGAAAGGCTCTTTGGCTGGAACCATTGCTGGTAAAAGAATCTGGGGCAAACATCTTTTCTTCGTTGTCTTGCTTCTTAATTGAAGAACATGCCAGTGATTTGACTGTTCTTTGAGCTTCTAGAATTCCACAATTTGGATGTTTTTTCCCAGCTTTCCAAGAATCATTTGCAGCTAACAAATGAGTTGGTGAGGAAATGGAATAGCGTCTAACAATCATGACATTGCCTGTACAGGAGACACAAAATTCAAGTTTAAAAATTCTACTTTTAATGACATCCACAAATGGAAGATTGTGTTGGTAGTAAATACTTCATTGAAACTAACTAACCAAAGCTGTTGTTTTTAGATTATTTTTTTTTTGGCATAAAAGACATTCATTCGTTGATTTATTTTGCTAATTATTGAGTGCCAGCCATGAGCTAGGTGTTTTTTTGAGAGATGGGGTGTGGGAGTGAACAACACAGAATTCTTGCCTGCATAAAATTCTCGTGTGGCTGACAGATGATAAACAAACAATATATGATAAAATTCAGATAGTGGTAGGTTCTAGGAAGACAAATCAAGCTGATGAGGGCTAGGGGATGGAGGCAGATGAGGAAGGGGGTCTGGAGGCTATTTAAATAGTGTGGTCAGGGAAGACCTTCCTGAGAACATAGGATATGAACAGAGAGCTGGACATATAGAGATAATAAAACACGATTTTAAAATGCAAAGAACATGAATTTCTAGACATGCAGTTCTGGAAGTTCTCCTCATTCTAGAAGAAGGTGCTCATCCACAGCCCCTCATCACTTGAATAGCCACAAATAATTGAACTGGCTGCTCCCAACTGTCCTGAAATATGTGTGTTGGCTTTAGTTAGGACAGTTGTTATGAGGATGCCTGTCGAATGAGAGATGAAAGCAAGGCAGACACATGGAAAGAAGTAAAGATGCCTTGGGACTTCACTGGTGGTCCAGTGGTTAAGACTCCGCCCTTCCACTGCAGGGGGCATGGGTTCCATCCCTGGTCGGGGAATTAAGGTCCTGCACACCACAAGGCACGGCCAAAAAATTAAAAAAAAAAAAAAAAAGAAGTAGTAGTAAAGATGCCTTCTGTGGGAAACAGGAGTTCTCCTGAAAGAGACTGAGAGATTTATGGCTTTAGCTTCTGAGGGCTTCCAACCCAATTTCTGTCCGTAAGGGTCTGCTACTTTCCTTGAGGTAAATCCTATCTCCTTTCCTTGTAATGAAAGCACCTTGAATAAAAGAGCTTTATTTTAGAGAGTCTTGATTTCTCTGCGTCTCACTTCTAACACTGTGCTCACTGACCTGGGGTCTGTCATTCAACCTCTACTTAGACATCTAGCTATTACCCCTGGGGTTAATGACACTGACCTCAAGGGTTAGTTTCCATTTTCTGGAGCACTTAGTGAATGTTTGTTGAATCTTTATTCTTTCTCATCATAGCTTTGTCATTAACGAGCATGAAAGTATAAGAAAGTGCAGCATCGTGTTTAGGTTTTCAGAGGGCTGGAAGCACACTTTTCTCTTTTTTAAGTTTGTGGCCTGTGTCTGCAGAACACAGACAGCAAATTATATAGCCATTACAAAAAGTGGAGGCTGCCCTGGCTTTTCATAGTTTGGAAGAGCAGAAGGTCATTTTTTTTTGCGGTACGTGGGCCTCTCACTGTTGTGGCCTCTCCTGCTGCGGAGCACAGGCTCTGGATGTGCAGGCTCAGCGGCCATGGCTCACGGGCCTAGCTGCTCTGCGGCATGTGGGATCTTCCCGGATCGGGGCATGAACCCATGTCCCCTGCATCGGCAGGAGGACTCTCAACCACTGCGCCACCAGGGAAGCCCAGAAGGTCATATTTTAAGCAAGAGTTTGTGGGGGAGTTTAAGTTCAAATCTATCTGAAGTAATTAACTGCAAATACTATTCATAAATTATCTTTGAACACTTCCTTTGGCCATGATATATCACTTTTATAATTATCTAAAAACAGGTTTATGACTATTGACAAACATAAAAGTTTCTGTTTAAGTGGATTATAAAACAATATCTCTATACCAAATGGTAGGAAAGTACAACAGAGGAAATTATATTTATAATAGCAAAGTTTATTGTTTGGGACCTTTACTCCAGCTTGACAGATCAGCATATAGGCTTTTGGTTTATGTCCCTGGATCACAAATAATCTGTATCCTTTAGTTTCTTATCAATAAAAGGGAAAGAATATTCCACAGAGCATCACAGGGTCATTAGCACCAATTCGAAGATCGCTTTCAAATGCACTTTATTTGCCAGCAAAGGGTATGAGCAGATTGAAGGGAATGCTGGAGTTTCCCTGTAAAGAATTGCTTCTTGCATCTTCTTTGTAGCAGATTATCTCTTCCCTAAAAGAGCCTAGGTGAGGTTGCAAAGGGCAGGAGGGGTGAGGGCAACATCCCTGTAATGGATGGGTTGGATTTCATACCTACCAAATGTTGGCACACTCTTACATATATTTCCAGGAGAATTTAGTCTCAAGTGATCACTTCCAGGCCCACCTTAATTGTTCCTTCTTAAAGTGAGACACACTTCGGATTTCGTATCGTTCCTTCTCAAAGAATGGGTTTATATGATTTTGTTTTCAAGAGGATCAGACAAGCTGCTTGATCTCTCTGGGTCTTGTAGCCTCAACAGTAAGAAAAGGGGATGAGCTCTGAATCTCCGCCCTAGCGGCACATTTCTAGCATTCAGCTGCAGGTAGGAATTTTGATTGATATCAGCAATATCTTACTGACTGCTAATAAAAACTTAAACGTAAGTCAAATAGTATTTTTCCGACCTATCCAATGATATGACGACAACTGCTACCGAGTAACTCATGCTGAGTCTTACTTGTGCTCCCTCATTTAATCGTCTCAGCAGCCCTGTGAGATAGATGCTATCACTTTCTCCATTTTACAAATGAGGAGAGTGATCATAAAACATGTCACATTCATAGAGTCATAGAATTTTGTAGCTGGAATAGGCCTTGGAAGGCATCTAACCCATTCATTTTTACTTGATAATGCTAAGATCAGGAATTTTATGTGAGCTACCCAGCACTGACCAACTATTACAAAACTGGTACTACAACCCAGGTTTCTTCATGCTCAGGCCAATGTTCCTTCTACTTATATCACTTTCATAATAGAACATCACATGTAAGACACACATAAATATCACTTAAATTAACTCAACCGGGCTTCTAAGCACAAATTTAAATCATATTTCCTTCTTTGTTTTGTTGGTGCAACTGGCAAGAGTTCCCCAAATGTCACCAAATGGTTTTCACTAGTCCTTTTCCAACTTAATGCTTCTATTCTTATTGGAGGTCACCATTCAGTGGCTGAAAATGTATATTATCAATTGTGTATTTAGCTCTTAATAATATTCACACCTCCTTTAAATTTGATGGCATTCAGGCCCTGAATTCAGGGTTTAAAGGGTAATACTCTTTGTTCTTTAACCAGTTTAATGCTTGTTTAGAATAGCACTAGGTATACTGAGGCCCAAATTACTTTTGCATTAGGATACACATCCTGAAAAATAGATTTGAAGGAGTTGTTTACCTTTGGAGTAAGGCAGTTGTTTTCAATTGGGAGAAATGTTGTCTTCCGGGTGACATTTGGAATGTCTGAAGACATTTTTGATGGTCATAACTGAAGGGGGAGAGGCAGGTACTACTAGTGTTTAGAAGCCAGGAAAAACTGCTGAACGTCCTTCAATGTCCGAGACAAACTGCTATAATACAGAGTTATTCAGTCCAAATGTCAAGAATTCAGAGGTGGAGGAAGCCTGGGGAAGGATATACTACACATGTCCATATCTGTTTTTTTTTTTTCACCAGGAGAAGGTCTAACTTCCTTATAGGTTACTCTTTCAGTTTTACTAAATAACCAACAGACAGACTAGCTCAGATGCAGAGTTGTTCTTGACAACAAGGGAAAAGACTGTGATTGGAATCTGTACCCAGCTTTGAAATACAGGGACCCATACTAGAAAGAGACCTCTTTAACAGAAAAAAACCAGCTGGCAATAGAACATGTCCAATTGCCAAGCTGTTCAGCGCCTCTAAATGGCATTGCCTGAATCTTTTGACAGAGGATATTAAGCGCTTTGAGTATTTAATTATGTATATCAATTTTATTTGAAAATACTGTATGTAGGCAAGCACTCATTTAAATGAAGAATGTATTTTTTCACTCTCCTGATTTCTGACTTAATGTATAATCCTCACAGTCAAAATTCTTTCCCATAAAGGGTGAGAGATTTGATTCTTTTAGAATATATCATTGCCTTTTATTCTTGAAGTCTTCAACCTGTATAGTAAGTTGAATTATGTGCAACACATGTTCATAAAGGACAGTAAAAATTTTGTAAAATACGGATAAGAAATAATACCTACCATTTGTTGTGTGTTTGCCAGGTGCTATACTAAGCACTTAGTTTATCATTAAAGTCAATCCTCACAACCATGGAAGATAGGTACTATAAGACTTCCAAATGAACAAAATGAAGGTTAAAGATTTCTCAGAGCCAGCTCTAAATCAACTGGCTAACTGGTGTCAGATCACTGGCAACCGCATTTGTCTGATTCTAATATCCATATACTTAATTATTATGCAATACTGTTCTAGGTTAATAAGTGAGCACGCCATTTGACACGTACCCATTTGGTGTTCCATTATGTAGCATTTAAATGCTTGAAGTCAAGAAAGGAAGAAAAGCATTACTTTTAATATGACTGATTTCCACAAATCTGTCATCCTTATCTTTCCAGGACTATCTGGAGATAGTTTCAATGTTGTTAAAATATGTTGCTTGAAGATGCTAAAGAAATTTTTTCCCTAGGGATTCAAAGCTAATCTACCAGGAGAAAAAGGATAGAACTCACCACTGTAATACCAAATTATGCAGTTATGTGAGAGGCACAATAAACCTACTATTTAGGAGATATTTGCAAAGGTGGACACAGCCCAAAAGAGCTATGGACATACGGTACCTTGGTGTTCCCTCACAGCTGGGGCCGTACCAGTGGAAACACCACCATGAAGGGCTGCTGGAGATTGTCCAGGCACTTCTGCAAGTTTACTGAGGTCTGTGACTTCCTCCTCCTTCTCATCTCCTGATTTTCCCCCTGAGCCTGGGGTTCTCTGACTACTTGAAGTCAGTTTCATCCGGAGGGCTTGATTCTCTTTCTCCAGCTTATTGATCTCTGCCCGCATTTCCTGGATAACTCTCACGAGCTGGACATTTGCTTCCATTGCCTCTTTTCAGGTCGCTCTGGTTTGTTCCTTTAGGGAGACAGATCAACATTTGCTCATGAACCAAGTGCACAATCTACTCAGTGGAGCAAGTTGATCCCGCCCATAAACCTTCCTGAACAATAGGTGTCACTCTTCTCTATGCCATCTTTCAGCATCTGGGGAGTTAGGCTGTCTAGGGAGGTAAAGGATCTCCATGACTTATTCATTCTGGGTTTTGTTTTTCAGAACAGAGCTTTTCTTTGTATCTTTCATTTCATATCAATCCACAGTTCTAGAATATTGCTTTGTGTCTGCAGAGGACACTCCAGAAATTTCCAGTGAGGAACAGAGTTTCTTGCTTCTGTCATGAACTCACCATCCTACCAGCCGCTCAAGTTTTTTCTCTGTTGCTATTTCTGGGATCAGACGTCTCATAGAATCACCAACTGGCACGAGCACATCAAAACTGGCACATAAGAATTATTTCTTGTCGTCTCTGTAAAATATATCATAGTTCTGTACTTTTTGGGTAAATTATTGATTTTGACACCTCTTGATTAAGGGTAACTAGCAGAGGAAGTCATATGAATTGCAGTGAGATTATTTAAATGAGATGTTGATAATTATACCTAAATCCCTTAAGATAACTTCAAGGACCAGATAATTACTTCTCAGTAGGTTTCTATCTTATAAGCATTTTTGCTGTTATTTGGTTTCAGAGTGTTTGCTTGGGCAAATACTGCCCAGAGCTATTTTGGGAATGTAAGAAGATACAGGTTAAACATTAATCTTGAATGAGAAGAACACGCAATAGTTAACAGCTTTCATTACCTATTTCCTGAAGAGGTTTCTTTGTTGGGAATGAAAAGTATGAATCTTAGATAACATATTCTCTATAACCACTTGGAAATTCAATTAATGTTTAAACATGAATGTCTTTTTGCAATAGAGTAAAAATGATCAGATAATTTTTCATGGTGATAGTTTTCCCTGCGCATTTGTTCCCTTATGTTTTTATGTGTATTGATGTGGTTTTTTTGCTTATCCTAATAAATAGGATAGGCAGGTTGATTGATCCAAGGCCGTAGGTGAGAGTGATTGGAGGAAGTATTACTCCTTTTTTATTCATACTGAATTATTATATGTATTTAAATTTTATGAAGTGTTTACTAAAAAGTCAGTCTAAAAAAACAATGTGGCTGTTTTGATATACTACTTCTATTTGTATTTAAATGAGTTTCAGTAAACTTTTGTGTGCCAAACTGGCTAGAGGCTATAGAAGTGGCTGTGGAAATATGGAATATGGAGTAAGATGAGTCTTAAAGGTCATCCAGTCCAACCACCTACCAGATATTCAAATCTGTTCCACAACATCTCTGTAATGGATTATTCACCCTATATTTAAGTATTTCCCCTGTAGGAAAGTCCCCTTCCTACCAAGGTATACTACTTACTTTTTAATTAAAATTATTTACTTGGCCAAAAATTGGCCTCCATGTAGCTTGTTTCCAGTTCTCTTTAGAGAGGTGATGTGACAAGCCTAATCCTTGTTTTAATGAAAATTCTTATTCCATCATGTTCCAATGAGTCTCTATTCACCAGAAGGAACATCCCAATTTTTTCAACTGTTTGTCAGCTAATGTGGGTTCATGGACCTTGGTCTCTCTCTTTGAATATGTTTCCATTTGTAGAAAGGCCTCTTGAACTAGGACGTCCAGGTCTAAATGCATTCTCCTGAAGGCATCTGACTAGCCTGGAGTATACTGGCATAGCTTCTGTAAAGTCTTCTGTAGAAAATATTCCATAAAATTGGGCAGTAAAGACCATTCTTGAAATTGTATTCGCTGCAACAAAGCAGGAATTGTATAACTGTTGAAACTGACAAAATAGTTATTATTTATAGACAATTTGATTGATATCTATAAAGTCCGAGGAAGTGAATAAAAAATTTTATTTTGTAATCTACTCCTATGTTACAAAATAGATATTTAAAAATCAGTAGTTTTCCAAAGTACTATTAATAACTATGTAGAATAAAATAATTGAAAAGTATTCCACTAACAATAGGCTCCCCACCTATAAAATCACTCAGGAATTGTCTTTAAAAAGTTTGCAGAAGAAAATCTAGTATTTTACTGAGATAGAAAACTTAAGAAAATGGAGAATATGCTCTTGGTGAGAGGACTGTATATTTTAAGGAAATCACAATTGAATTTCTAATTTATAGGTTTAGTGAAAGCACAAATTCTTTTTTTAAAAAAGAAATTGATGAAATCATTCTAAAGATCACCTGGAGACAATAGGCTTGAATTATGTGAAAATGAAGCGTATTTGTTGGGTCTTTGCCTTATTAAGTTATTCAATAGAGTATGAAGCTATACAGATGAAAACAGCAAATACTGGTGAATTTGCAGGTAGGACAAAGTTACAGATAATTCCTAGAAGAAATAGAAATGGCCAAAAAATGTGAAAGAATCTCAATATCACTAGTATTTTTGCAAATTAAAACAATGAAATGGTTTTTTTGGAAGGGGCTAACAAGCTAGCAAAGATTTGGAAAAATGAATAAAATTAATGCAAATACTACTAATAAATGACATGTCTTTTTGATAAGCAGTTTTACAATAAGTATCAAGGATATTAAAAAAATTCTTCACTGTAGACCTTTAAATTCTACCTTCTAGACTCTACCTAAGAAAATAATTATATTTAAAGATTTTTATAAAAGGATGCTCATTGTGCATTACTTTAATAGCAAAACATTGGAAATAACCTAAGTGTCCAAAAGAGGAGAATAAATAAATAAAATATGATAGAGCCTTAAAACATAATAGTATTCTGAAACTGAAAATGTTGAGTGAAAAAGTAGTATATATTATAGAGTAAAATCAAAACCATGTAAAAAGCATTAGAAAGAAATGCCCTGAAAGGAAAACAATTCCTATCTCTTTGTGGTAAGATTTTGGATGATTTTTATTTACCCTTATATGCTATAAGAATTTTAAAAAATCCTATAGTTACATGAAAGATTTCCATAATGAAAAAAATAGGTAATAAAAATAAATAATGTGAAAGAAATTTATTTAAATGATTCTGACATTACATTTTCTTGGGACTTTGTTGATGTTTGATTAAGTCAAATGGCAATTAAGTCAAATGACTAGTGAGAACTGGAATTTTTTTCTTACCAACTTAGCTTTAGTCTTTAATAGTTGTCATAGCAGTTTTAAAATTTGATATATGAGTGAAAGGTGTTCAGAATTAGTAAATTTTTATACAAATGCTAGGATTGATGGTTTTATAATTACTCATGATTCATTTCTAAGGGTGTGGATGGATGTCTTGTGTAATGGGACAGGCTGGGCTCAGAGAGTTCTGCTTTAGGAACTGACTTGTATAGTGGGGTAGACGGGGTATTGGGTCCTATAAGAAGGGCGGAGAAGTGGTGAGTGGGGTTGAAGGAAAATTCCAACAGCATGCTCTGGGAAGTCCAAATGGCAAGAGGAAAAAAGTGTCTGAAGACCACGGCAGTAGCTGACAGGTAATAATCCAAGCAAGAAACTTGCTTGGGGATCCAGGCTGAAGGATGGCATAGCGGGGCGTTGTTGGCATGTAGAAGAGCTACGGCCACTGCCACTGTGACTCCCTGATGGCACTTTAGGCCTTTTTCTTGAACTACCAAAATCAGGACTGTGAGCCCTTTTTCTAGAGCGGGGACCCTCAGACCCCTCAGCGTCACCTGGGAGTGCTTGCTTAAAATGCAGGTCTATAGGCCCAACCCTAGACCCGTTGGGACTCTCTTGTGGTAGATTTGGTAAATCACATTGTAAGAAGCTCCCTAGATTATTCTTATGCATACTAAAGTTTTACGACAATCGTTCTAGAACAGTAGCAGAAATTAAAAAAAACAATAGAAGTAAAATGGAAGCCGCATACATCATTACAAATTTTCTAGTAGCCACATTAAAAAAGTAAAGAAAACAAATTAATTTTCATGTTTTCTTTAGCACAGTAGCCCCAGGATATGATCATTTCAGCATGCAAATAAATATAAAAATTGCTAATGAGATATTTTACATAGTTTTTCTCACGCTGTCTTTAAAGTTCAGTGTGCATTTTACACTGAGAGCCTGTCACAATTCAGACACTAATTTTTCATTGGAAATACTTGATCTGTATTTAGATTTCATCAAACTGACAGTTGAAAAGGTAGGTTCCAAACAAACATACTGAGACACGCTTGGGCATCAGTCAGTCATCGTAGAGCAGCCTCAGTGATCCTCCGGTTCAATGGGAGTAGAAGGCAAGTCCCCACACGGGTCACCCATGAGGTCTGATGTGATCCTGTCTTTGGCTCCGCTCTGATTTCATCTGCTACCACTCCCTTGCTCCACCACTCTGCCCTAACCCCAGGCACACTGGCCTTTTTGGTTCCATAAACACTCCAGGCACATTCTTGCCTTACGACCCTGGTCCCAGCTGTCCCTGTGACTGAAAGTGCTTCCCCTTAGATATCCACACAGCTAATTCCCTCATATTCTACACCAGCTAGTAAACCTCATGCCTCCAGCCTCCAGCGTGAGTTGACACTGTGGGAATGGAGTCAGTCTTTGGCTTTTCCCACATTTGTGGGCAAAGGTTTAAAAAAGGAGCTCGAACTGCATTAGCACATCTGCTTTCCAGAGAATGGAGTGTTGGCACCAAGTGTCTTCCTTCCATCCATCTCAAATAGATGATGACACATCATGTCCTTTTTCTGGACATAGAATCGTGCCTTGCTAGAATATGGTGTGTAGGGTTGACATGTGGCTTCTTTATCTGTCAGAAACTTCAGTTTAATTCAGTGACAGAGGATGGGCAAGGTCAGATTAGAACTCAGGGATTTTGACTGCATTATCATCACTCGACCATGTGTGGAGGTACCCAAATGCCTTACCCTCTAAGACATAATAGAAAAATGTCACTTACATGAAATCTTGTCTCACTTTTCAAGCAGGCATACACTCTGCTGTTATAAATTATTTAAGCAGCTGCTCAGAAATTCTACTTTTGCAGCATTTGCTGAGAATTCACTTTGACCTTGAACTTGATATGTAGCTATTGTCACAGTGATTTCCCAGGTGACCGGAAGCATCTGGTGTTGCCATGGGCCCAGACTCAGGAGTGGATTTGACAGTCCGCCTTCTCGTCGTCTTTTTGACATCTGAGTACCACACAGTGGCAGAGCAGTCATGTGGAAAGGAAGGAGGAGATGAGAAGTTTTTGACGGGCACAGCATCCGTGAAATGCTGACAAGCTTATGAGAGAGATGTTTAAGAATGCCCTGGGTCAACTCAATGCCCTGGGAAGTGATGAGCCACTTCCCTGTTCAGCCAGATGTGAGATGAGCTTGGCTTGGCCAGCTTTGTGTGCACGAAGAGACTTTCATGGAGACAATTATGAGAAAGAACCTCCGCCGTCTGATAGACTGCCGTTGTCCTGTGGTAGGTTTCCAATGAGAATAAGAATTTCAAGGTTTCCCTGAAACTGGCATATGTGCAAGAAATTTGAACTGATATAGTGGACAGGGCAGAGATCCTGGGTCCTAAGGACCTAACTCCTACTCTGCCACTATCTCATTATTAAATCTTACTCATAAAATAAAGGCAGGTAAAATAAATGAATGATATGAGGTGAACAACTAGTCAGCTCCAGCCATCGATTGCCATGAAGAAATGCATCTTTACTGTTTCTAGTTCTTTAGAACTTCCGAAAGAAGTTGGAATCCAGATATCATGAGAGATCTTTACACTTTTAAAGATGGGCAGCTAATTCAACCTTTCAAATATATTGTACAGACCCAACAAAACATGTTCGAGGGAATGGATACATTTTCTTGGTTTCCAATGTGTGTGGCTTCCAGGAGACAGAGTCCTTCTTCCCATGAGAAAATAAGGACCAGAAAAGTAATATAGCTTTCCAAGATCAACTTGCTCTAGTCAACATTTACTGAGGGCCAAGTTTAAGCCTCCAGCAGGATATCCTGTAAGGATCTAGCTTTATGTACTTTCAGCTGCAAGAGCAAGTTATTCCTGTTTTCTGAGCCTATATCTTTATCTGTAAAGGGAACATAAGGACAGTTATCTCCGTGGGTCATTGTGAGATTGAATGAATTTATAATGATAAATACTCAAGGGCTTTGAAGTTAGTAAGTTTTCAATACATGTTAGTGGAGTAACATCAGGTTTTAAAATTAAAGATTGCTGGTTGAATATTCTATCTGCTATCTAGCGTTAGACAAGTAGGGAGAGGGCTTCATAGGGGAGGAGAGAGGGAGGATGGAGAGACATATGACTGCAGGAGAATGAACCTACCTGTTTGAGGGGTTTGAGTCTAGCCTTGCCCTGGATACCTGTATATCTGCAGACAGTTCCTCTCTGCTGAGCCCCAGTATTTTTAGTTTCATTAAAATCCCTTTTGGAATTTATGGATCAATTAGGAACAGTTAGCATCTTTACTATATTGAATCTTTATTATGACATTTATTCTGATCTACTTCTAAGTACTTCAAGAATGCTTTGTACTTATGTCCATGAAAGTCTTCCACTTATTTTATTACATTATTGTTTCACTATCATTTAGCTCTAAATATTTTGTAATTCCTATTGTTCTCACCTCATTCATTTATTCAATGAATAGTTATTTACTTCTTACCATGTGCCAAGCCCCGTTCAAAGCACTGGACAATAGCTAGTGAACAAAAGAGATAGAAATCCTTACCTTTATGGAATGTATATTCTAGTTGGGAAGACAGCAAAGAAACACAATACGTAAGCAAAATGTAAAGCATGTGAGAAGAGATAAGGGCTTTGGAGAAAAATAAAGGGGCACAGAATGCCAGGTGAGGGCAGTGAGAGTTCAGTTTAAATTCATTTAAAAACAGAGCAGGTCGGAAAGAAGTCACTGTAAAGGTGACCCGAGGAAAAGGAGGGAGAAAACCTTTGGGAAGAGTTTCAGTCATGTGAATGGAAAGAACAAAGGCACTGATGGAACTGTATTCTTGTTATGTTTGAGGGCAAGATTTGGATGGTATGCGAAATAGATGTAACACAGAGTCTGGAAGGTAGCGGGGAGCTAGATCACGAGGGCTCTGTAGGCTACTGGGTGGACTTTGGCTTATATTTCCAAATAATAAACTTTTAAGATCCATTCTCATTTATTGTTATTGTTAATATATTTGGATTTGTTTCTATTTTTATTCTCTATTTGCAATTCTTTTTTCTTAGCTGCTATTTTCCCCTCTACCACTGTCATCAGATTGTTTAATAAACTTGCCTTAAGGTAACACAGATGCTGAAGAGCACAGCCTCTGAAAGCTCTGGGTTTGAGTTCTGGCTCTACCGCTTCCTAGCAATGTGACCTTGGGTCAGTTACCTAACTTCTCTGTGTCCTAGACTGAGATCTGTTGGAAATTCAGCTGTCAGCTGTTCTCTCATGGGGTGGTTGTGAAGATAGCTTCAAGCACTTCAAACAGTGGCAGCATATAGGAAATACTCAAAATGTGTTTGTTGCTCTTTTTGCTAGTTTGGAATCAAGCTTTTGACTGTATTTCTATTCTTCTAACATTTAGCATTAATTTTTCAACATATTTTTTAATAACGTGAAAAGTTATGCAATATTTTTCTCCCCCTCTTGACCACTACAAATACTGAAAGTCTTTAACTTTCACTTAAACATTTCTTATTTGTTATAGTTATTTTGAATTTGGTTTTGAAAAACATTCTTTGTTTTTTGCAATCATAAGATTATTAAATTTAACAATATGCTTTAACTTTTTCTGTAATTACCCTGTCTTTTTATGGGGGGGGTGTTAATCTTCCTTCTTACTTGCATTTTTTAAACCAATTCTTTTAATGCAGGTCTATGAATATATAAACTATGTTCGTATAAATATCAATAGATATGCTTTTATTTTATCCTCACTTGTGAATGAGGGTTTAGCTGGGTACAAAATTCTATAATATGTATAAGTCTTCTTGAAAATTCCTAGCCATAATTGTATGTCACTGAATTTTTTTTTCAAAACACCATCTATCAACTACAAGATCATGGAACAGTTCTGAACACTACAGCAGAGATGCAGGTGTAATGATTTCAACACCCTGGATATTTTCTTTCTCCTATTTGCTTCCATTTTCTCTCTATGTAGGTTGTTGTCAATGGAACCAGACAGTGTAAACATCATGGCTTGAATAACACCCATCAGCTATGAAGAAGTGTGGCCAGTATTTGTTCTCTGTGTTGATTCAACTTTTATGTCTCCAGTAAAATTGCCCCTATGAGGCATTTGTATGCACTCTCTGAATAAAGAGAAATTCATTTGTTCAGCAAAAAGTTAGCATTTTGAATACTTCGTTTGGTTGTCTTTTGGCCTCTATTGCTAATAAGTATGCTGTAAATTTAATTCTCATTTCTCTACAAGTAATTTTTGCTATTTCCTCTGATAATTATTAGATGGTCTTTATAATCTTTGATTTTTATGTATTTCATTAGGATATGAATTTATCACTATTTACCCTGCTCATTATTCATCGTGAAGCTATGATCTGTTCACAAGCCTGTTGTGAAGACTGGATAAAATGGCCTGGTCCCTGATTACCACTTCACCTTCATCTTCATGTCACTTTTTCCTCACTCACCATGTTCTCCCCATACAGACTGTTCTCAGATGTATGAAGGTCCTTCTCATCTCAGGGTCTTTACACATCTTGTTGCTTTTGGCCTGAAAACTCCATCCGCATCTTCATCTGCAAATTCCTACCTATCTTCCTGGTGCCAGGTTAAGTACCGTTCCCTAGAGATGCCTCTTCCCATCCTCCTGTCCAGCTTAGGAGACCACAGCACGTTCCCTCACAAAACGCCGTACGTTTCCTTTGGAACGCTTATCAAAATGGTGATAAAAGTTATTTCTTCTATCTGCCCCTCCCCTTCTACTTTAAGCTCCATGAAGGCAGGGGCCGGGCTTGTCTCGTTCATCATTGCATTCCCAGTACTTGGCTGTGACGGTCCTGTCTTTTCAAGAAGTAAATGCCAAGGCAGGATAAGATGTAAGACAGATTTATTAGGGGAAATTCTTGTGAAGCATAAAGGGGAGAGCGGGGCAGAAATCTGCAGGGAAATTCAAGGAGAGAGGAAAGGCAGTGTGGGCTAGGAAGAGCGTTAGACTGCAGCACAATTTTGAGAAAATTTTGGCCAGGCCAATGGAAGTCCCCAGGCAAAAGTTTCTCCTTAGAGAAATTCTGTGTTGAGCAGAAGAATCCAGCACAAATTACCCTGCCAGGCTCAGCACTGACTGGGGCCACCCAGGGAAGTGGGGCTTGGGCAGGTTTGCTGCAGCACCTCTAAGGGGGTGGAGGCTCAGCTGGGCAGCAGGACGACAGTGCCTCCCACAACAGGTTCTCATAGGGAAGGTCTGTGCGCCTCCTTCTGTGGCCACCAGGCCAATGAGGTACTTGGAGTGAATTGAATGGTGGCCCCCAAAGGTACCTCTGTATCTCAATTCCTGGACCCTGTAAATGTGTTGTTATTTGGAAAAAGGGTTCTTGCTCATATAATTAAATTAGGAATCTTGAGATGAGATTAGTAGGCGCATGAGGCTAGTGGCTGCTGTATTGGACGGTGGACAGTGCAGATATAGCTTATCCATCATCCTGGAAGGTTCTTTGAGCAATGCTGTTCTAGAGTAGTTTATTTATGTTAGGCAATATGGTGTGTGTGTACGTGTGTGTGTGTGTACGTACTCACAGGCAAATCAATACAACCATATGGAAAGACTGCTTGAAAAATGCAAAATGATCTCTCTTAGCAACAGCCCTCAGTGCTGGTCATGCTGGCCTCTACAGCAGGCAGTTCTTTTTTCCTGACCTGTACAACTTTCTTCCTCTCCTCCCCCCGTCCTTTCTCAACTTAGGCTGTATGTGTGTGTTTGCATGCTTGTGTTTTTAAACTCTCTTCTCTAAAAGTTACTGTCACAAAGAGTCACTGTGACTGATGGAGACCGTCTCATTTGATCTCCCAGGTGGGTCGGGCTGGAAAAAACCTGAAAATAATCCGTGAGCATCGATAATCTTCCTTACGATCATGTGATGACGATCTCAGGATCATCCACCCTTACGTTCAGCTCTGTGAAGATTACAGAGTCAGCGGAATGCTATGTCTTTCCAGGAGGCCATTACCCATAAGTTCTATTCTTAAGAGGAAAACCGTTCTAGAAATAGCAAAAAAGTGTGACCTGTTTAGCCACTCTTCTGCCTTATGAAGCCAATTTGCCAGAAATACATGTGGTTTTTTAATGTTTCTCCTATTTTTTAGATGAAGAGAAATCTGTGACTTTGCTGAACTTTGTTTACTATGAATTATTGACGAAATGGGACTTAAAAAATGTCCAGCTTCACTTAAAGTCTTGCGTAGCATGATGCCTCTACTTTGGCCTCATTAATTCTAATAGCATTAAACAGAGTACAGCATCTGCATCAGGGCCCCTTACTCTGGAAAAGATGATTCTTCTTCCCCCAAGAGGGTCCCATTCCATTGACTCGTGCTGCACAGTATTACAAAGTTTTTCTGTAGGACCAGCTTCTGCCATTAGAAGCACTGGAAGGTAGTGTCACCTGGACAGTTTACTTCTGCTACCAGTTCCTGGAGGTAATTGCTTCCCTAGCCTTTGTGATGCCAATCTTTTGCTTATTAGCACTTTCTTTAATGAAGGATGGAGGCTGTATCGGTTATCTATAAACGTGCAGATGTGGGAAGGTTAAAACAAGGAGAATTGATTGAAACAGATTCCTAGAGGCCCTCCTCACTTCACAGACCCAGTTGATTAACTCAAGTGCTAATATAAAACTGGAGAGTTATTATCTGGAAAGGATGAACCAAAAGGGCTCTGAACTGGGCGCACCAAGTTGAGAGTATGAATGCCACCCTGAAAACAGAGGATTAAGTGAGCATCTATTCACTGAATGGTGATGATACCAGAACTTTCTTTTTTTTTTGCAAAACAGGTTTATAACCTTAGGTAAATTTTCTCTGGTTTCTGGGGCACTGACCAGCCCAACCAGAAAGGTCTATAGATATTGTCAGTTGATGGTTCCTCTAAATGGAAAGACAATTTCTCTCTCTTTTAGTCTCTGTCTCTCTTTCTCACACACACACACACACACACACACACACACACTGAGTTTAATGCCAGCTTGTATAGTACCTCACTTGGAATATGAATGGATAGTAAATAGTTAACAATCAAGAAAATTATCTACCTTGAAAGACAAAGGCCAGAACAAGCAAGTAGAATAAAAGTGCTCATAGGAAACAGAGGCAACACAGGGAGAAGAAGAAAATTTAGGCAAATAACTATAATTAATATTTCTGGAAAAGTATGTGAAGAATAGTATTCATGACACACAAAGAGAATGTATATAAAAAGAGAACATTTAGAACAATGAAAAACCTTTGAAAATTAAAAATAATATAGCAGAAACGTATGGGTCATAGTCTCTGCAGATTAGTTAATAGTAACAAAAGGAAAGATTTCTAGTCCTACCCTCCATAAATTGACCATATAGAATTAAAAAGCCATCGTCTTAAAAAGGAAATGAAAATGAAATTAAAATTATTACAAATGAATGGCAAGTCTGTGGGATTGACTATAACAGTCCTCAGAGGAAAATTTATATCTTAAATGCAAAATGCATTGACCACATCTGTTTGATTTTTTCTCCTCAGCTCACAGATAAACTACATCTCCTAGCTTCCCCTGTAGTTAGGTGGGACCACGTGACTGAGTTCTGGCCAATGGAATATGGGAAGAAGTAGATATGCTTCTTCCAAGCTTGGCCTCTGAAAAAGCCTGTTCTCGAAACCCTCCACGCTCATTCTTTCAATCTCTTTCTCTTTTTTTTTTCTCATTGGCTGCCCAAATGGAGGGATTCGGTCAAGGTATATCACAGTGTCAGCAAATAAATATTAACCGTGCTTCTGCTACTGCTGACAGAGGGACATCATTTATCCCTCATCATTTAGTGCGTTTAAATTCAGGCTGATGGGATACTGAGTAGTTTAGCAAAAACTGAACAATGTATTTGAAATTCTTAACTTCGTGGTGCAATAGCTTGCAAAGTTTTCTTTACTACAAGCTGAAACCCTCTGTGTGTTTCTTTTTGAGAGGCTGAATCAGTTCATTCATGTGTTCATTTTGCATTCATTTATATATTCAGCAAATTCTTTCTTAAATTATTTATTTATTTTTGGCTGCATTGGGTCTTTGCTGCTGCGCGCGAGCGGTGGCTACTCTTCTTTGAGGTGCGTGGGCTTCTCATTGCAGTGGCTTCTCTTGCTGCGAAGCACGGGCTCTAGGCATGTGGGCTTCAGTAGTTGTGGCTCGCGAGTTCTAGAGCGAAGACTCAGTAGTTGTGGCGCACGGGCTTAGTTGCTCCGTGGCATGTGGGATCTTACTGGACCAGGGCTCGAACCCGCCCGTGTCCCCTGCATTGGCGGGCGGATTCTCAACCACTGCACCACCAGGGAAGTCCTCAGCAAGTTCTTATTAAGCATCTGCCTATCTAATGTGCTATACTGGACACAGGAGACAGGCAGGTTTTATGCCTTAAAAAGTGAGACAACCAAATAAATACATGAAATAATCAAAACATAAATTGTAAGTTGTATTATGATTAGTATTAGAAAGAAGTCACCCAGGAGAATTTTCTTTAAGGAAGATGGTCAGGGGAGGCTTCTTAGAGCATAAAGAATGAGAACACAGGAGCCCTGCAGAAAACTCAGCCAAATATTAAAATGCCTTACATACCACATGGAGGCGTTTGGCTTGCTGGGTTTTTTTTGCCACCAGAAGAATGTGATTTTATTATTTTTAATTTTTTAAAATTAAACGGAAGATTCTTTAAATTCTATAGTGCTTTACAATTTTTGAAAGTTTCACACACATGATTATAATTCCATAATAATCCTCCCCCACCCCCTGCAACCCTTATATTTTGGCTTTTATTTTAAATCTTTAAATTTTAAAAAGATCTATTGGCTTTGGGTGAAGAAGGGATTAGAGCAGTTATTAAGTAACTGGTATTAAATGTGAAAGAGAGGATGATTTATGAAAATATATTTTTGTAATCCATTAATATGTAATGTCAAATAAGGAATTTCTCCTACCAGAGACATTTGAGTAGTTTTCAATCCCAAAGTTGACAGCAATGATCTTGTTGTGACCTGCCTGGAAGGGTCCTGCTTTCTGGGAGACTACTTTGCTCATGGTAGAAAAAAGACTTTTATTTTCAAGAATATTATTTACTGTGTCTGATTATTTTAAGTGGAAAGACATCTTTGGATTTATCTGAGGATGAAATGTCTCACTGAAATTTGCGATTTGTGTGGTGATGGGAAGGTCTTACTCTATAGAGGGGAATAAATGGACTATTACGTATTGTTCTCTTATTAGTTTATACTAGAGACTGTTCAAAATAAACTGTGTTATTTTGACTAGTGTCACTGTATTAGAACAAAGAGTATTCTTTGTTCCTTATACTATTAGGGCGTGTTTGGTAAAAGAATGAATGAATAGTAATTTTCTCTGAATGCATTTTAAAAATAAATGGAAGGTAGTCTGCCAATAGGAATAGAACTATGAATGCCTGCTCATTTAGTTCTGCAAAAATTGGCTCGTGTCCTAAAAAGTGGGCCCTGTGGTTGGTTCTTCCACAGGCACGAATAATGCAAATGTTGGGACAATTTGACTGTGGATGAAATCTCTGTGAAGTCATTGGCATGTGGTTTTATGCAGTCTGGCTGGGTTGAAGGTCTTGAAATAGAGTTCCCATGAGCCCTTCCGTTCCCCAACTCCACTGCCATTAATGTAGACTGACGCAGACCTCCTATTCACAGCAACAGTTCACATGCCAGCCCAAGGAAATGGGTTCACAGGGCAGAAGAGTCATTTGACTATGGGGCTGTTACCTACAATGGTGTAAAGGGGCCCAGTGCTCTTTCTGAGTTTGCCAGGATTAAAGCTCAATGAAAATGTGGTTCAATTTTGATTCACTTCTGGTCTAATTTTTATAAGAGATTTATATTAGATTTGGTTCAATGAATGTAGAAATGTATAGGTCAACGTCAATAAGCAATCAAAATATAGAGTTATTGGTTGTATGTGTGATTTTGCTAAAAATTATTTTCCATCAGATATTTAACGGTTTACTCTTGTTTTTGTTCAATGCAAATTCTTGGTCTCTGGAGATGCTTATAGATGAAGTAAATGGCCATCTCTTTTTCTAGATAGCCATTCATCTGCTGAAGCAGCTTTGAGGTTGTGTCCAGCCCTAGGCTTTTGTGATTGAAGCAGGAAAACGGGTTACTGTTGTTCAGAGATGTGGTCCTCATCTGTGATTTTTTTCAGTGTTTTGCTATGTAGAGAATAGCTATGTATTGGAAGCTGGGCTTTCAAAAGTATCGGAAGAATTAAAGGATCCCAGTAAATTTTTTTTTTCCTCAAAGTCTCTGTGTTTATGTTACCATTACCATTTTTTCCTATTTATTTTGAACTAAATAGTCAATCAAATTAGTTTTGTAGTTGACATTTCGGGTCCTCTATTCTTCCTTTTTTAGTTTTTTTTGGTCAGGAAAGTATTAGCCTGGGTTTTTAGCCTTGCTTCGTTTATGTAACTCAGCTGAAATTAATTTAAAAGGCAATGGTTTGGAGATATTGGCTGGTGATGAAGTGACACAGAAATAGGAATCTTGCTGGGTTATTATTTATTTTTTTCTTCAGGTTCTTTTTAAAAATAAATGCAGAGAGTAAGTACTGAAACACATTTAGCTATAATTGTAAATACAACTAGTTCGTAGAGGGTTTTTTTTTTAAACATCTTTACTGGAGTATAACTGCTTCACAATGGTGTGTTACTTTCTGCTTTATAACAAAGTGAATCGGCTATACATATACATGTATCCCCATATCTCCTCCCTCTTGCGTCTCCCTCCCACCCTCCCTATCTTTTCTTTGTTTGTTTTTTTGGGTTCTTTTTTTAGTGTATTATTTTCTAACTGTCGAGAATAGCTCTGCTATGCTTCGTTATTGGAAAGGCACTTTCATGTTTTTCTATCATTCCTTTTCCTATATGTTTATAGGTTTTCCATGAAAGGATTAAGAAATTAAGGATAGTGCCCCTCAAGAAAGAATGACCAATGACCCTTTGATCCTATCTCAGATTTGTTTGAAACTTTGTCATTCACAAGGTTGTGCAACCATCCTTGCTATCTAATTCCAGAACATTTTCATCACTCTAAAAAGAAACCATTTACCCACTCCCCATGCCCGCCTCCCTCCCTGCCCTTGGCAATCATTAATCTACTTTTTGTTTCTGTTTTTTTCATATTCTCGACATCTCATATAAATGGAATCGTAAAACATGTGGCCTTTTGTGTCACTTAGCAGAGTGTTTTCAAGATTCATTCATACTGTAGCATGTATGGTGAATTTTATGGCATGCAAATTCTATCTCAATAAAAAAATGTACATAAAAGCCAACAGACTCAGTTAAATTTTAACTAAATTAAAAAAAATCTTGCCATTCAGACAGGAGAGCAACAACTGCATGAAAACATTTACTTAAAATTAATTTATAAACTTAGTGTTTGGTTTCTAGGTTACCTCTAACTTCATAATTTGCCTTTTCCCCTAAATATAAAAACTGTATTTGAAGTAACTCTTTTTCTACCACATCAACCATGCAGTATCTTTTCTTCGATTACATGCTGTTTGTCTTTGCTCCAATGGAAAACTAGGTCATTAAAACCATCCTGAGGCAGAATAAGTTGTAGACAAACATGTTTATTCAGAGTTGAGTGCTGGGGTTTCTGTCTTTCAAACAAAGTGTGTGATGTTTACTTTCGTGGCTCAGTTTCTTCTTCCATAAAATGGACACAAGAATAATTCCTACCAGAGGGGGGCTGTGAGGTGTAACTGAGTGCTCAGAATAGTGCAGGGCACATGATGAATTTTCAAATGAGGGAAGTGATTATTACTCTTATTGACCCTGACGTTTATATAATTGATAGGGTCCAGTTGTATGTGTTATTGTTTTTTTTTTTTTTTTTTGGCCACACTGCACGGCATGTGGGATCTTAGTTCCCCAACCAGGGATCGAACCCATGCCTCCTGCAGTGGAAGAGCAGAGTGCTAACCACTGGACCCCCAGGGAATTTCCAGTTGTATGTGTTTATGGAACAAGAAGTATTGCACTAATGAGTGTAAATAGTCAACAAAAAGGGAAAGGTCTCTATTAATTCCTGGCCATATACATTAGAATTCTGTGTATATGACTAATAAGGTTCAGTTTGGGGTGTTTATTCTCAGTGAGCACTGTGTCCACATGATCCCTCAAGAGAGCAATGGAAATATGGACATTGAACAGGCTCAGCGAAAAGAAACAAAATTTAATGCAGCTTTATTTTTCTACTAAGTATTATTTGTGTTAAAGTGTCAGTAAAGAAGTTGGGAAGAATTTGACATTCAGGTTAATGTCATTAATAAACAGAATTATTAAAATGCATAAAAGCAGGAGCAACTCTACAGAGAATTCTACATAGAGAAGCCTAAAATTCTAAATTCTTCTTCAGATTGGAAGATGGATTGCTTTTATATAATACTGAAATTATGAAAGCAATCACAAGAAAGTTTTAATTATTTGCAGATTTTTCCAGAATTTATTAACTGATCATTTAAACTACTGACTTTTAAAAGGAGTTTACTGCATGCAATAGTTGTGCAGTATTTCACTTATTTAATAAAGGTACTGAATGTTGAAGGACAAATTAATACTACTATTGACATCAAATATATTCTTTGTGAAAAAATAGTTAATATCTGTAGATGAAGTTATATATATTTTTATAGCAGTTTAATGGTAAGAAAAAACCTGAACAGGGTGTTTTTTGTTTACAAAGTGATTTTATATGACATACATTGATCTCATCAAGACCATGAGTGCTGACATTAGTTTACAAAAATTTTATTTAGGGCTTACTATGAGCCAGATATTGTTTGAGGTTCTCAAGGTAGATTAAACAAAAGAGATGAATATTCCTGGCTGCTATGGTCTTAATGTTTATGTGCCCCCAAATTTTATATGTTGAAATCTTTAACCCCAAGATGATAATATTAGGAGGTGAGGCCATTGGAAGGTGATTAGCTCATTAGGGTGAAGCCCTCATGATTAGAGTTAGTGCCCTTGTAAAAAGACCCCAGAGTACCTTCCACAATGTAAGGACACAGTTCTCACCAGACACCAAATCTGCTGGCGCCATGGTCTCTCACTTCCCAGCCTCCAGAACTGGGAGAAAGAAATGTTTGTTGTTTATAAGGCTTCAGTTTATTGTGTTTTTTAAAAAAAATAAATTTATTTATTTTATTTATTTTTGGCTGCTTTGGTTCTTCGTTGCTGTGCGCTGCTTTCTCTAGTTGCAGCGAGCAGTGGCTACTCGTCGTTGCGGTGCACAGACTTCTCATTGCGGTGGCTTCTCTTGTTGCGGAGCACAGGCTCTAGGCGTGCGTGGGCTTCAGTAGCTGCAGCACACAGGCTCAGTAGTTGTGGCTCGCGGGCTCTAGAGCACAGGTTCAGTAGTTGTGGCACAAGGCCTCAGTTGCTCCACGGCATGTGGGATCTTCCCAGACCAGGGCTCGAACCTGTGTCCCCTGCACTGGCAGGCGGATTCTTAACCACTGCTCCACCAGGGAAGGCCTATCGTGTTTTTGTTAGAGCAGCCTGAATGCACTAACAATACTGACCTTCATGGAGCATAACATATAAACAAATTCACATATAAATAAATAACCTAGCAATAAATAACTGATTTATTGTGTAATTCCAGGTAGTGATAAATACTAGGGGAAACAAAAAGCAGGACAGGAAGTAGGGAATGATCAGAAGTAAGGGTAGAAATGCTGCTTTGGATTTCAGCCATGGAGTTCGGAGAAGTCCCCTTTGGGGAAGTAATATGTAAAGAGGGAACTGAATGAAGCAAGGGAGCAGGACATGTAACTGCCTAGGGGAAGACCTTTCCAGGCAAATGGAACAGTAAGTGCAGAGCCTTGAGTTAGCAGTGAGTCTGCCACGTGTGAGGACCAGAAGGCTGGTGTGGCTACAGCAGAGTGAACCTGGGGGAAATGCCAGAAGGGGAGGACACAGGGTGAGTCAGGGGCCCCATCACCTTGGCCTTGCAGACAGTGTGATGGCAAGGCCTCCAGTTCTATTCTAAGGGTACACGCATTGATTGGAGGGTTGTGGCAGGAGTGGCAAGATCTGAGTACATTTCTAGGTACTAATGCTCTTTTTTTTTCTTTTTAACAAATAAGGGAGCGAAACCCACAGGGGTACAATGGCCTGCTCATTCCAAGAGTGTAGGAGCCGAGGGAGGGCGGAATAGACTAGTGAAGTTCAGATGTGCTGTCTACAGTCCCTGGAGGGCTCTCTGCTGGCCTCATCTCCTCCTTACTGAAGCAGAATCTCCAGGGGAAACACCTGGGAATCAGTATTTTTAGTAACTGCGTCAGTTTTTCTCATCATAAAGCAAACTCGAGAAGTCCAAAACTACTAAGATGGGGTATCTAACTCTTCCCAGAATCTGAGTCACTATAAAATTAGATACATTATACTATAATTTGAAAAAAAAATCTAAGTTAAAATTTTTTTTTAGAAAAATCACTAGGAAACATGACAAATGTATCTAATTCTTCTAGGTTATCCTGGTGTTATTAGGAAAATTCTTACCTGCAATTACTAGCATGAAAGAATTACTATTTACACAGAACGTAATAATGATCATTGCATGTTCTCACTTTTTTCTTTTTAATAGAAAGACAGAATGAAAAATTAGTTAAGTTGCACGTTTCTTCATTTTGCTGAATTTTAAAACTTTGAGAAGGATTGCATAAAATATGGACTAATATAAAAAGTAATGATCCCCAATGACTGAATTTCATTCTTTTTTTTTTCCCACTACTCCCTGATAGGATGCAATTTTTGTAACAATCCTTTGCAAAGGTTTTTTTCTAGAAGCTTTTTGAAGCAAAGAAATACAAATTATGGGACTGAATATTTCTATGATATACCTCTCCCAGCATTCTCTCAGAAACAAATATAATTTTAATGGTTATCTATAGAGTTTTATAGAGTAAAATTTAATTTAAAACCCATCATCCAGTTTTATTCTTAGTCTACTGTAAAGTTATTTTTACCTTCTTATTTTTGGCCCAGCAATTCTACTCCTAGGTGCTTACATAAGGGAAATGAAAAGATCTGTACAGAAAGATTTAAAGCAGCTTTAATCATAATAGCCCCAAAATGTAAATAGCCCAGGTGATTACCAACAAAAAATGGATAAACAAATTATGGTCCATTTACATAGTGGAATACTACCCAGCACTAAAAAGGAATGAAATACTCATTCATGCAAAAACTTAAATGACTCTCAAAAACATTATGCTGTCAAGAAGCCTTACCCAAAAGATAGCTTATAATTCCATTTACCTGGTGTTCTACAGTAAGCAAAAGTAATTTGTGGATAGAAAATTGGAACAGTGGCTGCCTCAAGGGAGTTAGAGGGGGGTGGGTATTGATAGGAAAAGGGCACTGAGGGAACTTTCTGGAGTGTTGGTAATGTCGTATATCTTGAAAGAAGGGTTATATTACTCAGGAGCAAGCATTTGTCAAAACACATCCGAGA
Source organism: Aethalodelphis obliquidens (assembly GCF_003676395.1). Lineage (NCBI taxonomy): Eukaryota > Metazoa > Chordata > Mammalia > Artiodactyla > Delphinidae > Aethalodelphis > Aethalodelphis obliquidens. Next base: position 13,482,340 of record NW_020837946.1, on the reverse strand, counting down.
GTGCGCTTAAGATTTGTGCGTTTAACTTTATGTACATTTTACCCCTCCCAAATTATGAATAACTATTGAACTCTAATGCTATTCATGCTCAAGTTTTTAGGGGTGAGATATACTGACGTGAGCAACTTGCCCTAAACATGTATTTTTCAAATGAGATGGAATGATGGATGGTTATAGGAATGAGTAATGGGTAGATGTGTGATAAAGCAAATATAGGAAATATGTATTGCAGAATTGGAGTGAGAACATACAAGCGGTCTGCTTTCTATTTTGCATACCATCTTGCTTTCAGGGTCCTCTTGGACCCTATCAGGTTCGTGAAACCCTTCTCAATACTCCATATCCCCTTGGTCTTTTCTGTCGCTGAATTCTTTTAATGTAGCAGACATCACAAATTTTTGACACAACGATATACTGTCAAGCATTTTTCTGGAACCGTGGACATAGCATTTATCTCCTTGACTAAGATATAAACTTCTTGAGAGCAAAGACTAGTCTCATTGGGTTTTTTCTTTCCCTCTCCCCAGTGTCATTGCTCTAACAGTCACAAAATTTACAAGAGTACCATGATAATGTGTCAGTATATGAGAATGTTAGTTGGAGTGGATAAGTTTCAAGACACATATAACAGCTGTGACTTCATAAGTTTCAGACGAAGCTGAAGTTTGTCTTTTTTTTTTTTTGCGGTACGCGGGCCTCTCACTGCTGTGGCCTCTCCCGTTGTGGAGCACAGGCTCCGGACGCGCAGGCCCAGCGGCCATGGCTCACGGGCCCAGCCTCTCTGCGGCATGTGGGATCCTCCCGCACCGGGGCACGAACCCGCGTCCCCTGCATCGGCAGGCGGACTCTCAACCACTGCGCCACCAGGGAAGCCCTGAAGTTTGTCTTTTAAAGGTGGTCAAGCCCTAGAGCACTAGACTAATCTGTTTCCTGGATAGATTCCAGTTTCCATTTGAAGTATCTCCAGTGAACCAAACTCAGTCTATTGAGATGCATCCGGAGCATTTGGCACAGTGGCTCTTTCCTTGGCAGCCTTTAGATACATTGAGACAGTGTGGAAAGCTGGTGAGACAAAATGATACGCACACCGGCAGTTTAAAGGTACCCCGATTCAGCAGATAAAAATAGACCAACAATTACAAAATTATCAGAGGGTGGTTTGCATTGGGACTGCCTTTTGGGACACTGACACTGATCTTGCCTTTCTTCAGTGATTGATTGCCCTAGGGAGACAGAACTATTACAATATGAGCAGCTAATACAGTCCTTGCTGTTAGTTCCAGGAATAATGACCTCTAGGATTAGCAAATAGGAGTACATAATCTATACTGAGAGGAGTATTAAAAACCCAAAGCAGATTATTAATTCCCAAGATAAAGATGAGTCAAATATCATAAAATATATTTTATACTCTATTTGAATTTTTTTAGATATAACAACCAAATTCCTCACTTTTAACTCATTTTTAGAGTAAATCTGAAACATATTAAATGCAAAATTTTTTGTTGTAGTTTTCAGAATGAGATAAAATTGTCATCTAAAAATTTATCAGTTCCAGCTCTAGAGAGCATTTTTTTACTCATCGATTGAGAGGATCTTTTGGGAACCTGACTTTGTCTTTGAACTTGCTTAACCATGCTGATGTGAATGGAAGTTCTCCTTCACAAGAGCCTCTGCAGGATAGGACACACATCGTCTTTCTAGTTCATCTTTGAATATCATCACTCTGGCATTTGAAATAATTACACTGGATCCCCCCAAACCTAGCAGACTTGACTAAGAAATTTCTTTTTCAAAAAAATTATTTTTATTGTAGTAAAAAACCCATAACATGAAATTTACCATCCTAAACATTTTTTAACTATTTACTTCAGTCGTGTTAAGTATATTCACATTGTTGGCCAGCCAAGCTCCAGAACTTTTCATCTTGCAAAACTGAAACTCTGGACCCGTTAAGCAAGCACTCCCCACTCCCCCCGCCCCCAGTCCCTGGCACCCACCATTCTCCTTTTGGTTCCTATGATTTTGACTACTCTAAATACCTCATGGAGGTGGAATCATGTGATATTTGTCTTTTTCCGACTGGCTTATTTTACTTAGCAAAGTAACCTCGATGTTTAGCCATGTTGTAGCATGTGTCAGAATTTCCTTCTTCTTTGACTTTTTATTTTGCATTGCCGTACAGTTGATTAACAATGTTGTGTTAGTTTCAGGTGTACAGCAAAGTGATTTAGTTATACAAAAAAAAAAAAGATACAAATGAACTTATTCACAAAACAGAAAAAGACTCACGGACTAAGAGAAGTTCCTTCCTTTTAAAGACTGAATAATATTCTATTGTACGTATAGACAACATTAAAAAAAATCTTTTCATCCGTGGATGAACACTTGGGTTGCTTCCACCTCTTGGGTAGTTTGAATAGTGTTGCTATGAACACGGGTGTGCAAATATCTGTCTGCAATCCCACTTTCAGTTCTTTCGGATACATCCCCAGAAGTGGAGTGTGTGGATCATATGGTAAATCCTACTTTTAATTTTTTGAGGGACTTTCATACTGTTTTCTATGGTGGCAGCACCATTTTACCTTCCCACCAACAGCATAAAGGGATTTTTTTTTTTCACATCTTTGCTAACACTTGTTATTTTCTGTCTTTTTTTTTTTTTAAATAGTAGTCATCCAGATAAATGTGTTTAAAAATTGCTTTTTTTTTTTTTTTTTTTTTTGCGGTTCACGGCCCCTCACTGTTGTGGCCTCTCCTGTTGCAGAGCACAGGCTCCGGACGCGCAGGCTCAGCAGCCATGGCTCACGGGCCCAGCCGCTCCACGGCATGTGGGATCCTCCCGGACCGGGGCACGAACCCGTGTCCCCTGCATCGGCAGGCGGACTCTCAACCACTGCGCCACCAGGGAAGCCCTAAAAATTGCTTTCCCACTTTCTCACCAAAGGAGTTGAAAATACTGAGGGCACAAAGTCCACAAAATCTGCATAAGATTTATTTCACATTAAAAGTATTGTGGTTGATCATTTCTTGCATTGATCATGGATTGTTTTACTCTTTAGGCTTCTGAAATTAGCCATATTCTGAAATGCGCCACCTGCCTCGGTATTAACTGGGCAGAATTTGAATGGTGAGCTTTGGCAACCCCATTTTCCATGGTGAATAAGTGTCTGTAAGAGAAACTACTTTCTGAAATAGTGAAAAACTGACAGTGCAAACCTGGCTGCTGCTAAAGAGAGAATGTGAATGAAAGTTGGTCATCACCATGAACTTCAGTGTTCTAGTTACTAAAACAAAGGAGTTTGTCTAGACTAGAGATGGCAAATCTACATGCCTACAGGACACAGGCAGGCCCTGTAAATGAGTGAGGCCGGCTGGTTGTAAAACAACAGAGTGGAATGTCTTTGTCAGACTGGGGAGTAGAGTAGGTGCTTCTTCAAAAGTAGGACACCAGCCCTCAGCTCCGATGTACTGTGCCATGAGGAAACTAGACTGTTGTCCATATTATGTGTTGCTGGATCTTCAGACTTGCCAAGAAAAGTTGAAAAATTTTAAATATGGTGATAATTTTAATTAAAAGAAAAATGCTTTTGTGCAGGACAAATAAACACATTTCTGGGTGGAATGTGGCCTGTTGTCTGGGCTTGCAGTATGTGGGCTGGATGATGTCTAAGGTTCTTTGAGTTCCAAAATTCTTTAATTTTCACATATCAGGAACAGATTAAAAATAGCAACAATAACCAGGGTCTGTGATCCTATTTTGTATTTTGTATTGCTCAAAATTATAGGCTGTTGTCTTGGTTTCATGAGAATGGATCAAAATGACTCAGTTGTTTGACATATAGACATTATCTCCTTAAGCACTATATTTATCTTCAGTGAATTGTACTAAGAAAGATTTGTGTGACAACTCAGATCACATTTGGGATGATACATGGCTCTGTGTAGCAAAAACCGCTGTCTTTTATTTGATTCCTCAGATCTGTGTTGAATTTCAGCAAAATAGAAGAGAAGAAAAAAATCAGTTCATGTCTCAATCAATTTCATGAACTAAAAGACAGATGAGATTTCTCTTTTGGCTCCAGATTTGCCTGTCCCTGCAGAATTGCTGCGGAATATCGGTGGTTGTCTGGTCTCTTCCATGAGAACTTTTTCCTTTTAATAAGGATGCAGCTGTGATTGACATTTGCTCTCCAGCCAGTAGCCTTCTTCTTTTGTTTCTTTCTTTTGTTAACAGAATGTTGATTTCCCAGTTAGCCACTCCTGTTGCAGTCTTAGTCTAGTGATTCTCAAAGTGTGCGCCTCAGACCAGCGGTATCAGCATCCAGAAACTTGTTAGAAATGTGCATCCTCAGGTCTTGTACCGCGGGATTAAATAATTCTGGTGCTGCTGACCCACCCCACAGCTCCAGGCCTGATGATTTATGCACTGGGATGGTTTAAGAGTGAACATATGCTCCAGGTCAGTGGTTTTCAAACATTATGGTAGATCTGAATCACTTGGAGGGCTTGTTAAAACAAAAATTGTTGGTCCTTTCCCTCAGAGATTATGATTCTGTCGGTCTGGTTTGAGACCTGAGCATTTTTAACAAGTCTCCAGGTTGATGCTGGTGTTCTCCTAAGAGATGCTGATGATCACACTTTGAGAACCACTGCTCTGAGTTCATGAGATTAAAGTCTGAGAATTTTGTTGAAACGCCACATGCATCAGTTAGCTGATGCTTCACAAAAGCTGTGTGAAAAGTACCCCAAATCTTACTTGCATATAGCAATAAGTACTTATTTCTCTTTTACGCATGTGATCACTGGCTGGTATTTGACTCTTTGAGTCTGGGTTTGCCTGGATTTGGCTCCAAACTTCAGGTTTAGCCAAGCTCTTCTCCACGTGTCTTTTATCCTCCCTGGTCCAATGGCTCAAAGCCTCAACTCAAAGCCTGGTCCTCTAAGAATAAAAGTCGAACTGCAAGTGACCAGGTCCCATTGTGCAAGCTTATTATACATCTAACTCAGGTCAGTTACATCTACTAATATTCTATTGGCCAAAGCAAATCACATAATCAATATCAACATCAAAAGCTCTCACGAGGGCTTCCCTGGTGGCGCAGTGGTTGAGAGTCCGCCTGCCTATGCAGGGGACACGGGTTCATGCCCCGGTCGGGAGGATCTCACAGGCCACGGAGCAGCTGGGCCGCTGAGCCATGGCCGCTGAGCCTGCGCATTCGGAGCCTGTGCTCCGCAACGGGAGAGGCCACAACAGTGCGAGGCCCACGTACCGCAAAAAAAAAAAAAAAAAAGAGGACTTCATATCTTCTGGGGAGTACATTTGTTAGAAATAACATGATGATGCTACTAAGAACAATGCTGGGCTAATGAGATGAATTTTGAAGTTTTCTCTCCAGAAATAGGTATTCTAAGACTGGCATGGCACTCCACCATCATCTTGGACCCGGTATCTTTCTATATTTCTTCTCTGCCATTCTTAATGTGTGGCTACCAATCTTTCCCCAGGGTCCAAGATTGCTGCCAGACTCAGGCTCACATACCAGGCACGAGGGAGGAAGTGAGGAAGAGCAAAAAGGGTCCAGGCCAGCTACATGCTACCCTTTTAAGGTGCTTTCAAGATGTGTCCCCCAACAAATTCTACCTGTACTTCACTGGCTAGACCTCAATCATATAGACACAAGGTTGGCTGAGAAGTATAGTCTTCTTGGCTCAGTACTTTTATCTCCTGCCTCAAATCATGGTTGTGTTATAGGGAAAGATGGGTAGAACTTAGTGAGCAGCTGGCCATCTCTGCCGCAGATGTGAATTTCAGAAGTAAACAGTGAAGCATCTCTGATGGAAGTCAACATAAAATCAAAAACCGACAGGAGGCCAACCGAAATGACTACAGAAATTGAATACAAACGTATCTCGAAAGAGAATTGGAAAATGAAGTGCAAGTAGTAATGGGTTAGGGACAGAAATCAGAATGGTCACTAGAACTCCAGGCAAAGGGAAGATGGTGAAAAATACATTTTCTCAGGGTTTAATGGACACAGTTTTTGGAAGAGAAGTAAATGTGAATAGTTCAGTTTATAGAAAGGTGCACAATTGAGAGCGAAAGAACTTTTCTTTTGAAATAAAACAAGTCAAAGTGTTTTTCAGCAGGTTTTATTAGACTCAGCTTGAATGAGACATCTTTAAATATATCCATTTCTGGTATACCTGACGCCACATTCCCTATGCAGCCTGCTGGTGATAAATCTGCCCTTCAGAATAAAATTCCTCGCCTAGCAAGGATATGTAATAAAGGCAATGCTAACATTTGAGTTTACTCAGAAGATATTTCTTATTGTAAAATCCTGCAGCATTTAGGTTGAAAACCATCATTATGTGAATTCCCTAGAGTGAGAGAGGGTAGGCAACAGCATCTCTCTAACCTCACAAGGTATCAAGGACTGTCGTCCTCCAAGTGTGGGAGCATTCTCAGAAAGGACATCTGATGACATGGGGGCAATGGCTCGGTATGGCCAGTGTGGGCAGGATTTTGGTTTAGGCTCAAGCAAATTCAAACAAGTGGTGAGGTGGAAGCACAGCAGTGGACAGGCAGCCAGATCTGACCACAATCTAGTTCTGCTTTTTATTATATTCCGTCATGACATTGAACCAATTTCTTCATTTCCCTGGACTTGCATTTCTTCATCTATGAAATGATGATAAGGATACCTATTCACAGTGGTGCTGAGAAGAGTAACGGGACCATGTAGGTAAAGTTGCTTAGCCTGGTACTGATGGTGGACATTCAATTAATTCAAACCCCACTACTATCCTTGGCCCTATGCTTCTCTCTTTCTTCTTTTTTCTTTCTCTCTCTATTCTTCTTTCCCCACAGACTTCAAAATCTCCTAAAGCACCACAAGGAGAAACAGCTTAAACATCAGCTTATGTAACAGTAGGTTCCACGTAGCTCGCTGAGTTACGCCAGGGTAGAGTAGAAACCCTCCCGGATGAAAGTTCTGCCATTATTCTGAGTAGACTGCATGTGCAGAACTATATGCCATCAATCTATTGATTCCAATTTGTAGAATATGAGCTGCTTTGTGAAGTTCATTTTTCTATTCATTTCTTTCTTATATTTTCCACTTGAGATTTGCATAAGTTCTTGCTCTCTTGTCAAAATTATTATAGTATTCCCTGTGTGTTTGTGTGCACACATGTTAACTTTCAGAATAAACCAGAAAATGATAGTTTACTTTAGGTTTTCCCTGTTCTCACTTCCCCATGTCTTCATGATTTCCACTTGAACTTTGTTTTACATTTTTCACAATAATATGTGTATACTTTATTTATTTCACAGCATTGCTCTGAAAAGCTATCAGTTCCATTTATTGCCATAGTTAGAGCCAGTTTTTTGATGTAATTACAGTAAATTATTCCTGTGAACGTTAATCAGTTCAATGGGTCTCCAATCTCAGGTTCTGAAACACACAGCAGGTCAGTGTTACACATGTCTGGTTTTTACATAGCTTCTAGGCATTTTAAATACTATCAAACCTCACATCTTCCTAATGTTTTTCTGTCACTAAGGATGACCAAGTTGATCCTCTAACAGAGAAGGAAAATTTGATGCTAAATTATTTTTGATATCACTAATTGAAAAAAAAAACCCGCTTTTCAGCAAATAACTATTTCATCCAGCTGGACTTTAGAAAGCATGCCTTTTCTGTATTCATATCCTTTGTCAGTGATTATGCTAATTTCACTTTTGTCTTTTATGGGCAATTTCAGAGGGTTTATCCAAAGCCGAACCAATAGGTGGCATCTTTCCTTAAGGATACAAGCAGATAATAAGTAGTATTTGTGCACTTTTTTTTTTTTTTGCCGTATGCGGGCCTCTCACTTTTGTGGTCTCTCCTGTTGCGGAGCACAGGCACTGGATGCGCAGGCTCAGCGGCCATGGCTCACGGGCCTAGCCTCTGCGGCATGTGGGATCTTCCCGGACCGGGGCACGAACCTGTGTTCCCTGCGTCGGCAGGCGGACTCTCAACCACTGCGCCACCACGGAAGCCCCGTATTTGTGCACTTTGACAACACTTTCTGAGTACCTACAATACGGCGTGCATTATGCCAGCAGTCTCTGAAAACAGAAGATGTTACCCTGTCCTCAGCCAGCTAGCATAAAGGGAAACCACCTGGGACTTGCAGCTGGTATTATGTGTTCATTAGTGACTATGTATGGAGACAACATGAATTACTCATTTTCTAATTTATGCATTCATTAATTATTCACTTATTTCAATCATTCTTTTAATAAATATTATTTTAAAATAATTTAAAGTCATAACCCCTAACTTCCCACTTGGGTTGCTTTTTTCGTGTGATATTAATAATTATAATTCACAGATATTGAGTGCTTATTGTTGCCAGGCTGTGTGCTAAGTATTTTCTGTTCTTTCATTTAATCCTCTTAATAACCTTGCAAAATCAGTGTATTTATTATTGCCATTTTACAGATGATGAAACTGAGATTTGGTGAGGATACTTAACACCACTTAGGCAATTAGCAGTGGAGCTGGGGTTCTATATTGCTCTGGAGTCCATGCTAAAAACCACTATGCCATTCTGATTTAATATGGTATGAGTAGGGAAACTAAAGAGTCATTAGTCAGTGTGAAATTGCTCAAGGAAGTCTAACCTTGAGAGCTTTTTTGATTCATTTGCTTATTCATTCACCCCTGTATCTAGCTGGTGTTGACTGAGACCCTTCTCTATGCTGGGCGCTTTGCCGAGCCTCTGGAATACAAAGGCACACAAGATGCAATCTTTGCCTTCAAGGAGTTACATCCTTGGATTCAACTATTTGTTTTCTGTCTCCCTCTAAGGATTTCTCTTTTGATTACTCTTGAATCATGCAACATCTTAGCTCTATGAGTCCAGGAGGAGGTGTTTGCTGCTGACCCTTGGCAATGGACTGCTATAGGAGGTCTTTCTGATCTGATTTTAATTACCTATTCAAATGTCAAGATATCACAGTACAGAAAATATAAGTGGGAAATTCTGACAAGGAAAACATTATTTTCTAATTCTTAAAAAGAGACTATGCTAACATTTAGACTTCAAAGGGCATATCACCTGATATGTTAAATAGACAACCCAAGAAGTTGCTAATTCCAATAGAGAGATGAAATTGATTAGAAGATAAAGCATAATTTTTACCCAAGATGAGCACTGCACTCAAGGCCATTTCTGAGGTGAAAGAATGGGGCAATTATCTGTAATTCCAGTCATGAGCTATTTCTATGGCTTCCAGAAGAGAGAACTGAATTGCAGCTACACAGTCCTCCAGGGGTCCTGCATTTTTGCCAGAGACATTCTCAGATTCTATTGAAAGGAGTAGAAAAGCTGCATATTTGATGAGAGTGTAAAAATCGATAGTGACCAGAATATTAAAACCTATTATTCAAATTTAAGGCATCCTGTTAGCAACAACTTGATAAAAAATCCAACTTTTAATGAAGTGCATATGACTAAAGCCAAATGGAAGCTATTTTGAGAGGTGTAAAACAGTGTTGCCATGATATCTCCCAGAAACAAACAGATGCCTCATGGTATGGGAGCAAATGGGAAACCTCAGACTCCCCAGGGCTGGTGATCTGTCTGAGAGTAAGGGAAGTGTTGGCTTACTCTGCTGGGCTAGATTCATTTCCATTTCATGCATTTTAAAAACTTCCCATTTCATTCTTGCCAAATGTATGATGTTAGGAAATCCCCATTGCTGGGGTGTGGCACCTACCCATCCCCTCTTGGGGCTCTGACTCACTCTGCGCAGGACCAGCAGTAGATAGGAAAGCAAGATGGAAAAATACTCTGCTTCTTTGGAGAGAGTCTCTGACTCAGCACAGTTACACACTCAAGTTACACTATAGAAGACAGTGAATATCAGCTTATAAAAGGCTGTTATTGTTCATTCTCAACTTTTCCCAGTAGTGACTATAAAAATCCATAGTATCAGAACCAAGGTCTCTCAAAAAACAGTATAGATTGTGTTGAATCATCATTAGCATCTTGGGCTTAAAATCGTAATGGAAACAGTTTCTGGGAAGGACTCTTATTTTCAGCCCTTCTAAATGTTAAAGGCAAAGTAAGGGGCAACGTATTTCCCAAATCCTTTAGCTTAAAAATAACCAATTCAGTAAACCTCAGGCAGCAATGTCTTTTGCTCAGCTGTTCAGAAGGGAGAAGCTGAAAACTGGAAACCACTTGATAGACTGAGATGGGTCAATTTGACTTTCGGAATCCAAAGTGGTGTTTTTGAGCCGAGGTGGTGAAAGGCCTCTGCCCTGGCTTGGGTCACTGGCTGGAAATATTTCTGTAGAACACTCCAGAGTCTTTTCAAGCTAGATTTCCATTTTACTTCACTTTTGTTAAAAAGCAAAAATTCTTTTTTGTTGCCGTCATTAAATTGATTTAACTTGATTTTTAGAACTTTACTTTTATTCTTTATTTCTTAAAAAGATAATTGCTCATCCAAAGGAAAAAATAACATTGCAGAAGATAAGTCCCATAGAAATCCAAAGGAACTCACTAGTTTTCATGCAAGTATTATGAAATGGACTTTCTCACTCATGGGCCATTCTGTTCAATAAAATATCCTGCAGCTGCCACTGTCTTATTTGTAACTTTAAAACGTCAACCTGTCCTGGATTTACTAGTTACAGTTGTGTGGCTTTTGATGAAATACAAGGAAAGTCATGAGCTTCAAAAGTAAATATTCTTTATAAATTAGGAATATATCCAAGAAACAATGGCTTTATAGTTGGGTATTAATATTAATGATGTAAGAAAATTGCAAGCAGATGCCTCTGGAGAATCCTTGACATTAGTGTTATTTAAAGCTATTCTTTGTAAACTTTTGCGCAGTTACTCAGGCTCAATCACCATCACCTTCTCCAAATGACCTTCATGAAACCCGTTTGGGCATGTTTTGATTTATCTCTCTCTCAGATCAACTTTATGTGCTTGCTGTAGCGTCTCTCTTGAGACTTGTGGTTTATGATCTCTCCATCAAATTATTCTTCTCTTACCTCCCATGCCCAACCACACGTGTTCCCTACAGGAACATCAAGGGGCAAGGGGAAGGCAAAGGAGTTTAGAGCTTTTATGGGAATTTCTTTATTTTGCTGATGTCTCCTCATCTCCATTATTCACCGGGAGCACTTTAATCACCCGTGTTCTGAACCCAAACACATTTATCTGCTTATCTGTCCTCTCTTCATAGCACTTCCTCTCATGTGCCCATAAGGAAATTGACACATCCTGTTCCATCTCAGGCAAATGAACTTCTGGTCAGGATGGGGCTCTGTTGTCTAAGTAGACCATGGATCTTCTTGTTAAATCTTGGGACATAACCAAGGTGGAGCTGCAGAGGACATGCCAAGGGGGCTCTTAGATGCCAACTGTTAGCACTTCTTAAACTTATTTTCACCCTCTTAGAAAATTCAAGGTCCCATATAAACATTCTCATATTTTCAAACTTCTCCTATTGACACTACACACATGTGGCTCTCTCAGTAGCCATCAGACCTTGAATATTGTCTTAGAATCAGGAGAATCAGATGCTGATTGCTTTGGAATGACGTGGGAAAATAGAGTGACCTGCTAGGATTGCTAATTGAAAACTTTCAATGAACATATGCCATCTGCGTACACCACTCTACAAAGCACCCACACGTCTGTTTTTTGCATTTAATGTTCAGAACCACTTGTTCGGTAGCACTCATGACCCTCCCTTAGAGAGTTAAAGTGATTGGCCCAAGGACATACCTGTTTGAGCCTTCAGACCGTAACCAGGTATGGTTCTTTGTAACTCATTTACTACTTCACTTAGATATGATTTAACCGAATGTGTTCAGAGATGACTTCAGGCTAGATAGAGATGATGGTTTATTTAGTGAGATGGCGGACAAGGATGTGGGTTGTGGAAGGACTTCAGTGGCAGACTATCTGAAGACCTAAAATTCCAACAATTAAAAATTCATTCCTTTAGATGTGGTACATACATACAATGGAATACTACTCAGCCATAAAAAGAATGAAATAATGCCATTTGCAGCAGCATGGATGAAACTAGAGATTATCCTACTAAGTGAAATAAGTCAGAAAGAGAAAGACAAATACCGTATGATATCACTTACATGTGCAATCTAAAATATGGCACAAATGAAACTATCTACAAAACAGAAACACACTCATAGACATAGAGAACAGACTTGTGACTTGCAAGGGAGGGGATGGAGAGAGAGGGATGGACTGGGAGTTTGGGGTTGGTAGATGCAAACTATTACATTTAGAATGGATAACCAACAAGGTCCTACTGTATAGCACAGGGAACTATATTCAATATCCTGTGATAAACCATAATGGAAAAGAAGATTAAAAAAAAGAATGTCTATATGTGTATAACTGAGTCACTTTGCTGTACAGCAGAGATTAGCACAACATTGTAAATCAACTATACTTCAATTTAAAAAATCATTCTTTTGAGTTAAAGATTGTCCTTTGACAAAGCGAGAGAGAGGCATGGACATATATACACTACCAAACGTAAGGTAGATAGCTAGTGGGAAGCAGCCGCATAGCACAGGGAGATCAGCTCGGTGCTTTGTGACCACCTGGAGGGGTGGGATAGGGAGGGTGGGAGGGAGGGAGACGCAAGAGGGAAGAGATATGGGAACATATGTATATGTATAACTGATTCACTTTGTTATAAAGCAGAAACTAACACAACATTGTAAAGCAATTATACTCCAATAAAGATGTAGAAAAAAAATAAAAATAAAAATGTGCTGAAAATTAAAAAAAAAAAAAAAGATTGTCCTTTGAAGATACTAATTTTCCCAGGAAACAGTAGCACTCCTTCCTATAGTCAGTCATTGGATCAAAAGTTTGAGGCAACTTGATGTTAACCTTTCAGCAGGTTTCACACAAGGATGGGAAATGCACAGGAACTGGGCAGCCACTCCTAACCCTAACTCCAGTGCCCAGCACATTGCCAGTTGCCCGTACTGCAGGAGCAGAGGTGGTCTCACGTAATCCTTCTCAACCCAGTGTCCCAGGCAACAGCTTCCTTTCTCTTTTTAAAAAAAAATTTTTTTGGCTGGTGGCTTGTGGGATCTTAGTTCCCTTGCCAGGGATCAAACCCACACCCTTGGCAGTGAAAGTGCAGAGTCCTAACCACTGGACCGCCAGGGAATTCCCAACAGCTTCATTTTGATTGGAGTTGGTATTTGAATTAGAATCCACTTGGAAGCAAGACAAACACAGATGGAGAAGGGGGGGTGGATTCTGCTTGAGGAAGACAGGACTGGGTGGAGGGCTCGAGCAGGGACTGCAGCGAGGTGACATGAGGTCACTGAGTGGTGGGGAGGGCACGAGAATACAAAGGAGCTAGGAGCAGAGAGGAGTGGGGAAGCTTCCAAATGAAAAGATCGTGTTGTGAATAACTCTGCCCGAGTTTGCTCCTACAGATGTACGTATCCAGTGCCAAGTACTTCAGTGGCAAACCCTGCTGAGGCTGAGAACTGAAAAGAAACCCAAAGCAGACAACACTGATATTAAAAAAAAAAAAAAATCCCTTATAAGAGAGATTCAAGGACACTCATTCCTACAATGACTTCTGGCTCCAAATCCATCTTCCCACAAGCTACTCTTTCTCCCTTTGCTCTCCATTCCCTGCCCTCGCATTTTCTCTGGAACGTCTCCATTCCAACAGAACTTGGAGAAATTACTCCAGAACTCCCAAGTGCAGGTCAAGAGTTTGAACTGCCAACATCGCAAAGAAGATTAAGACACAATCTGCCTTCAAGCCAGCCATGGCGTGGTTGGAAAGAAAAGGCAGACACGTGAAATGATAACTGACAACATAATGAAGGAGAGAAAAACGGGTGACGCAGGCGTCTGTGCCCATGAAGGGCAGAGAATGAGAAATCCAGATGAGCTGGGGTCGAAAGCAAAGCTTCTGGAAAATCTATGGACTTGATCTATTCCCCCGAGAAATAGACTCTGATGTGGAGATTTACATGCAGGAAATATACTGGGAATCCACGCCTCTTTGGAATCCTCTTCAAAGGCAGAAGGAGCTGAACTGTGATGTAGGTACAAGGTGCTCTCAGTCAGAGCTGGGGAGCCCTGATGGCCCTTCGGAGTCGTCTTGCACTGGGGCAGTGAGGCCAGGCCTCTGTACCTCCCACCATCAACCAGTCATTGAATGTGAGGTTCGTCTGGGCTCACATTGGACAAGAGGAACTCAGTTGAGAGCCATTAGCTGCCAGGAGAGCGAGCAGCTGGGGGAATGGGGGTCTCAGTCCTGAAGGGGGGCTCTGGGTGTCCTATCACAGTGGTCACCACGGGTGTGAATTCAGCTGAGTCCTGGCGTAAATGGTTGGGTTTATACGGTTGGAGAAAAGCAAACTTTCAGGTGGAGGCACAAAGTGTTTCTTTGTTTTTTTTTTGCGGTACGCGGGCCTCTCACTGTTGTGGCCTCTCCCGTTGTGGAGCACAGGCTCCGGACGCGCAGGCTCAGCGGCCATGGCTCACGGGCCCATCCGCTGCGGCATGTGGGATATTCCTGGACCGGGGCACGAACCCGTGTACCCTGCATCGGCAGGCAGACTCTCAACCACTGCGCCACCAGGGAAGCCCTTTTTTTAAGTGAGCCGAACAATGTGGCCCCAGTGAAGGGTGTGCGTAGGCAAGCAGGCAGGATGTGAACCTGGGAGGAGGGGAAGGGGCTTCCGGCAGAGAACCTTGAATGCCACTCGTGCCTGCACTTGAACATTTTCGGAACAAAATATCACATTATCGGCATATAATATGATACATATTTGCATATACATATGATTTTTCACTGATACAAACATGGGGGGAGGATATGGGGGCCACTTGTAATATGAGCAGATTTAAAATTTAGGGTCATTTTGTCACGTTCGCTTTCAAATTGGTTTCATTTCCTAACTGCTTATAAGAGTACTGAAATTTTACATATATGTGTATATAAATATTTTTTCTTTCTTTCTGGAGTTTGACTAATACTATAAGATGAAAAGCCATCAGTCTGCAGAGCAATGTTCAGGTTATGAAATCTGACACTTCCCATACATACTCTTCATCTCTTCAGAAGGAAACAAGTTTATTGGTCCATTTGTATTGTTTTCTAAACGGATGAGAACACAGAATAGGGACATATTATGGGAGGTTTGGATATTGGGCACTTGTTTATAAGGTAGTTGTTGCCAAAAATGAAGGGATACATGAATTTGCTTTGCAGTCTGGGCGTTGTGTACTTTGAAATGAGAATGGAGAGGTAGCTACTGAGTGGGATGATGAATGGGTGGGTGGACACAGCCAGGACTAAAATCCCAAGTCCTAGATCTACTTATTCTGTGTTGGAGACCTTCCAGGGTAAACCACAGGAAAATAATGTCCCTTGTCTTCTTAGTTTCAGTCTTTCCATTTGAAGAACTGGGAGATTTGCTACCATTTTTTTTTTATAGAGCTTATTTTGATGAGTTACTAATTAAAGTAAAATGTAGATTGTTTTGAGAAAAAGGTAATATAAAGATGCAAAAGAACATAAAAGAAGAATTCAGTCTTGGTAATTTGAAACCAGGTTACTGGTTTATAAGGCATTGTCCTCTCTGCAAAGTAAATATTTAGGGGTGGTTAATTAGCACAGGATGCGGTAGAACGTTTATACCCTGTATGTCTAAGAATTATGTGGTGCTGGGTACCACTTCTTGGGGTTTCTATTTCAGAAGGCTTGATAGAGCTCAGAAATATGCATTTTAGCATGGGACATGCCTGATGCTGAAGCAGAGGATCTGCTGTCCACATCTAGTAATCACTACACTTTGATAGACATAAAAAGTTTGAACTGCGGTCTGCACATGCCTGTGGGATCTAGGCAGGAAACGTAAATAAACGTGGCTGACCTGGCGTAAGTCAGTTAGGGCCTGCTGCAGGCTGTGGCAAAGAGGAGAGCACCTGTAAAGCCATCAGTGGGGGCGTCTCAGTTTTAACTGATTGTTGTCTGGTGGGCATGTGAATCCAGCATTACCAGAGAGCTTCATTTTTTCACAGATACTAGAAAGCTGGAATTTTATATAAGTCTCTGAATATTTAAGTGTTGGTGTGTACCTGAAAAAAATTAAAGACACTCTGTGTGACAGATAAAATGCATCTGTTGGATTCAGTCTCTGAGCGGCCAATTTGATGCATCTGGTCTAAAGAAGGAAGGAATAGAAGGCACTGGGATTTGCAGGGTGAGTTCAGTGTTGTTAAAGCACAGTGGTCTTAGCTGATTCTCTGTAGAGCAGCTGACCTTAAACTTCTTGTACTATGAACCATTTCAGGGGCAAAACACAGTGAAGCCATCTAACATATGGCTGTTTGTGAGGCAAAAAATGGAATATTTGGCATTTAACATGAGTAAAAAGATCTGTTATTTTCGATTACTTCCTTAGAGGTTTTATTTTCAGATTTGGACAGGCGACCTAATGCTGACGGTGTCCTTAGGGTAGGGGGGATGGGTGGGTTGAGATGAGGAAATGAGCCTAAAGGTAGGAACTGGGTGGGAGACAATAGCAGAGGCAGAGTCTTCCTGGGTTCCTGGGAGAGTAATCCTCTCGAGGGCAGCTTAAAAATCCAAAAGGGGAAACGAGAGGGGAGAAGCCAAGATGCTGACCAGGCAGTCAGAAACCCTAAGCGGGAGCCAGAACGAAGCTGAGAGGGATGCTTTGAGCCAGAGGGCAGCTCACACCATGGTTTTTTTCCTTTCTCCTTCCTTCCTTCCTCCCTCCCTCCCTCCTTTTCACCCTTTCTTCCTTTCTTTCTTTTGCTTCCTCCCTTCCTTCCTCCCTCCCTTTTTCTTTTCTTTTTTCTCTTTCTTTCCTTTCTTTCTTTCCTTTCTTTCTCCTTCCTTCCTTCCTTCCTTCCTTCTCTTTTCCCTCCCTCCCTCCCTTCCTTTCTTCCTGTTTCTAATGAAACAGTGGACTTTATTTGAAAAAAGCACAGTTATATGAGTCTTAAGGGGTCGGAGTTCTCATCTAAAATGTCCTTTTATCACTTCTGTGTATATAATATTTCCATGTGTCTTCCAAGCCCTATCTTCCCTTCTGGCCCTCATGTGCTAATACTGACCGATGAGCTTACAGGGCAGAAAGATGAGCTCAGCTAAAGTCTCCTAACTGGAGTCTGGGCCTTTAGAATGTCTGGTGAGGGTCAATATAAAATGATATTCTGGAGCTTGCCTTCTGCATATGGAGACAGCTCAGCTGAACTGCTGCTGGTGTTGGCGGGGGAGGGAGTGGGATGTGTCAGTGGTTCCCACACATAGAGGAATATCAGTCACAGCTCTGATGAAAACACAGATCAGCCAGGATAAGCTCAGGATGCTGCAGTAACAAACAAGCCTTGAATATCAGGGCTCAATACAACAAAATGTTTTTCTCACTCAAGACTCCATGTCCAACAACGTTGGGGGAGTGGTGTGAGTGTGTGTCTGCTCCTGTGGCCACTTGGGGACTCAGGCTGATGGAGTCTCCGTCTCCTGTCCTTCAACGATGTCTGCATCAGGCGAAGGGCTGGGGAAGAACCACTTACTGGCTTTTAAATATCTGCCTGAAAGTGACACATGTCACTTGGCCTCACATTTCAATGGCTAAAATATGGTCATGTCTAACTTCAGAAGAGGCAGGAAAGTGCAATACCACCACAAATTTATAAAATATACAGATGGAATGTTTGTGAAAAGTCCTAATAATTATCACAACCCTCAAATTCTGATTCATTAAATCTTCTCCAAACCAGTCAAGTTATCTCCTGGGATTTGAAATCCCTGGCCTGTCTAGTTGCCCTTAGGAGGAACTGTCCAGATGAGGTTCAAGTCCTTTTCCTGACTTCTTGCTAAGGCATCATAGGTGGTGAGTAGTATGGTCTGAAAGGATACATGCACCCCAATGTTCTGCAGCACTGTTTACAACAGCCAAGACATGGAAGCAACCTAAATGTCCATTGACAAAAGAATGGATAAAGAAGATGTGGTACATATATACAATGGAATATTACTCAGCCGTTAAAAAGAATGAAATAAGCCATTCGCAGCAACATGGATGGACCTAGATATTATCATACTGAGTGAAGTAAGTCAGAGAAAGAGAACTATCATATGATAGTGCTTACAGTGGAATCTAAAAAACATGATACAAATGAACTTATTTATAAAACAGAAATAGGCTTAGAGAACGAACTATGGTACCTGCGGGGAGAAGGTTGGGGAGGAGGGATAGTTAGGGAGTTTGGGCTTGACATGTACACACTGCTATATTTAAAATGGATAACCAACAAAGACCTACTGTATACCACAGGGAACTCTGTTTAATACTCTCTAATAACCTAATTGGGAAAAGAATTTGAAAAAGAATAAAACAAAAACAAAAACCCCCAAAACGAAACAAACAGGAAACGCTGTGAGTAGGATTGCATTCAGCAGAGGCCCAGTCCCATGATCCACTTTTAGTAGCAACTTGCCCACTCTTCAAGAGGAAACCAAATGCAAAGTAACTGTATTTTTTATTTCTATTAACAACAAAAGGCTTCCATAATTTCACATCTCATTGCTTTTAAGAGCACATATATTACAAATAAAGAAACTCCACAAACTTTAAAGATTAGTATTTATCAACATTTTTGTACACATACACAAATATTTTAATATAATGGTATCTGAAATGTTATTCATATAGTTTTAGCACTGTCATAAGTATTAACTAAAAAGTTTTTTTAATTTGGTAAAAACCATATATTTTACAATCTTCTATTTACATCTGAAATATGCTCAAATGTTAAAAAACATTCACTTTGACCTTTAAAATATGTGTACGAGGACTGGGTATGGAACATAATGTAGCCGATAGCAAACTTACAGTCGGCTTTTGAGCTACACATTCATTGGAATTTCATAGCAAATATTCAGCTTGGCTTGATCGACGCTGCTCAAAGAAAAAGGATGTAAGGAATGTGCAAATCTGGAGGCTGGCAAAATTCTCAAGCTAGCGAGGTAAAAACAAAAAATATGAACACCATAAAAACTTCAAATAAATTAATGTATCTTTCTCTTCCCCGAGATTAGCTGCAAATTCAGAGTTCTCTTGGAGGCGTGTCTGACGTTGCAGACTCTCCCTCAAACTTCTGCACTGGGTGAGACAGAGAGGGAGCCGCCTTGTTAATTACTCGAGTGCAGGTTTGCTCCACTCCTCGCTTTGATGGGCCGTCCTGGTACGTAATCTTGGGACAGGACAAAACATATGTGACGAAACAAAATGATGACAGAGAAGTCTGTGTTAATATCTCCAAACACAAAATTAAACCCAGAACAGTGATTTTTTAAAATTCCCTACAGGAAATCTGCAAATGTTGAAAAATGCACTTATCAAAGCAGATCTGAAGAATTTTTTCCCAGCCCATGTCTCAGCCATGTTGACCAGATTTAAAGTAGCTTTCCGATACTCTTCAACTATCATATATATATATATATATATATATATATATATATATATATATATATAAAATTATTTTTTATTTTTGCGGTACGCGGGCCTCTCACTGTTGTGGCCTCTCCCGTTGCGGAGCATAGGCTCCGGACGCGCAGGCTCAGTGGCCATGTCTCACGGGCCCAGCCGCTCCGCGGCACATGGGATCGTCCCGGACTGGGGCACGAACCCGCGTCCCCTGCAACGGCAGGCGGATTCTCAACCACTGCGCCACCAGGGAAGTCCCAGATATATATATATTTGTAAATGTCTGAATGAACCTTATGAATGTGTTTGAGTAATTCTGGAATTTTATTTTATTTGCAAAGTTTGTAAACTGTATGGGCAAAATCTGCCCCCAAAGGGAAACAGCAGAAGCCTCATTTAAATGTTTGCATTAATGGAACTATAATACAAGGAAAAAATATACCTTGACCTGATTTTACTTTTGAAAATAATGTTAATACGCCTAAATCATACTTTCCTGTCAGATCTGTTCAAATAATGATATGTGAACACAATAACAATCACAGAAACCCCAGGCACCTCTAAAATCTCTATACAGAAGAGACTTAATTAATATTTAAAATTCTTGGTTATGACAATTTTCCCACTAACTTCCTGCATTACCATGCTTTAGCTCTACTACTTTTATGGGATGGAATGGTCGCTCTGTCCCCACCAAGCACCTGGCATCCATGTATCCTATACTACCAATAAGTTCTCCTTTTGATCAATGTCTCAAGTTCTGCTTAAATAAATTGGCCAACAATGTATCAAAAGAAATTCTAAAAGCAACATGCCTTTGGATGTCGCCTGCTTGGCACTTTAACAGAGTAGATGTGTTCCTTTCCCTGTATTTTATATTTGATATCCATTACCAGCGTTGACTTCACTATGCTGTCATCCTTCTAAATGTTGAAACAGACTCTGAATCAGCATCTTACGCTTCATCCAATAGTTACATGTATTACTTTGGCCTCCATCAAAGGAGGCTTTTATGGATTTTGGCTGTTTATAAAATAGTGCGGCATTCTGACTGCCTGTAAAGGTAATTACTGCCTGCCTGTCACTTCAGCAGCTGAGGCTGTTGCATCGCCACATCTCCATGTTACACACTAGCATCCACTGAATCCGGCTTCATCTCTCTCCTTATACTGAAGGTTCTTTCACTAAGTAGTGGCTTCAGTCTTAGCCTTTTAGCTAAGACTTTTCTGGACACTCTTGGAGTGAACTGCATAATCAATTCTATTTCTGTTTTTCTATTTCTATGTTTGTCTATCCATTCTAACTCTGTTTCTGTGTTTTAAAAGTTCTATGGTAGAATTTCTCTCTTCTACTGTTATTATATATGTACCTGTTTCCAGAATATGTGGATGAGTATCTAGGTATGTAAAGGTATTCATACATTAAAGATGATGGTTCATTCATGCATTACAGGGTTATGCTAAAATTTGACTACCCTTCCCTCTGCTAGAGTTCAAACCCAAACATTATGGTCAAATGCTTTATTAAAAAATTGAGAAAAGAAGCAAACACATTTTTTTTGTTATAAATCTGAACTGAGATAAATACCCAGTTTTTAAAAAATATTTTGGACTTTAAGGACCCCTATCCTTTGCTAGCTATTTCTGACATTACAACCAACTCAAAACACTTATCAATGGTTGTCATGAAAATAGCTTATTTTGCTGTAGATGACTTAGAGTTTTGCTACGGTTAATTTAAATTTATGATTGATAATCGTCAATTAAGTAGTTAATTTAGAATATCCTCTACAGAGTTAGAAGTTAATATTTTGTCCTCATTTTAATCTAAGGTAGAAATGTGGAATGGCCACATAATAGAGTAAATCGTTTTTAAGGAAAACTTTTTTTTTTTTTTCTGTGGTACGCGGGCCTCTCACTGTTGTGACCTCTCCCGTTGCGGAGCACAGGCTCCGGACGTGCAGGCTCAGCGGCCATGGCTCACAGGCCCAGCCACTCCGCGGCATGTGGGATCTTCCCGGACCGGGGCACGAACCCGCGTCCCCTGCATCGGCAGGCGGACTCTCAACCACTGTGCCACCGGGGAAGCCTGGAAAACTTTTTTCTTAGGGTATCGTGAATGTTGTAGTCATTGTGCCATACATAAAAACCTATGTGACAAATCCCCATAGAAGCTCGGGACCAGGAGAAAGTTTGTCTTTCCTGCCAACAGATCTGTTTCTTTTACTAAATAACAGGACCCGTGTAATGCATAAGTTTCTTTTCTTTGCATCAGTTTCTACAAAGCACAGAGTCACATTTTGCTTCTCTCAGCAAAGGTTTTCTGGAAAAGAAATTATTTTTCTCTCCTCTTAATCACCTGGTCCTTGTCTTTGTAATGTTGTTTTAGCACTTGGAGGTATAATGAATCTTTGTTTTGGATACAAATGAGCTCAAATGTATTTCAGAAGTTGACAGAATATACGTTTTCCTTTTAAAAGCTAAGTTGTTAACTTTAGCTTTTTCATTTTAGTAGGCTTTTTAATTTTCATACTGACCTACCTTGAAATAGAAATAAAGTTGTTCTAATTAAGTAAACATCTAGAGAACACTAGTCACTATGGAGGCGTCTGGGAAAAATGAAGAGGTAGACCAGAAGGCCACAAAGGACAGAGTAGACATAAGGAAAGAAAAACATACCGCTTTTGCTTACAGTACTGAGGGAAATACTAGACACAGAGGAACAGAAGCTGTATAAACATGGACCACGACAGAGCTGCCAGGAAAAAAAGAGAAAAGCATTTTTGCCCAAAGTTTCAAGGTCAGATGCAATTTACAGTTGGAAACAAGCATTTCTTTGCCACTTATTCCCCCTTTCAGATCCACTGTTTATTCTTTTTGTTTCATTCTCCGATTTATGATTTCCCATGCTGTTAAGGCGTTGTTCCTGAGTATTTAATTCCATTACCCCTGAAAAATTCCAAACCAATACTTCCACTAGCAATCCTATCCAGGAGATTGTTTTCTTTGCAACGTAAGTCAATTAACCATTTCTTTCTCTAACTGCTATGGAGAATTTAAAATGCAGGCAGAAGGAGATGGAAAAGTAGAAAAATATGACACATTTCATGTTTTGTTATAGTGCTAGGCCATTTAAGGAAAGGAAAGGGAACTAATATTTAGTGAATGGCTACTGTGCATGAAGCAGTATTGGGAGGTTAGCTCAAGTTCTCCCCCTCAGTTGTTCTGGAAAGAACACATCTAACTCCTTGAGGGGACCATGGGTGATGAGATGTCCAGGTAGAGTGTGAGGGTTGACGGACGCTGGGAAGCGGGCCAAAAAAAGCAGAAGTTGGCTTTCGGTCGCTCGATTCTCAGTATCCCCAAAAGTACTGTGATTATTGAATGTCCACATTTTGTGCACAGTCTTACAGAACATACTGAATACATGTCAGAAATCATGGATGACTTGCTTGTGGGGTGTGGGGTTGGCTTTTATCCCACTTCTGCATATTTTCCAGAGGTAGCCTTGACCATTAAAAGCCCAGGACCCTAGTCCTGGTGTTCTTCCTGAGTATGATGCAGAGACCCCTAGTGGCAGAACTGTGGAACTCCACATCCCAGCCTGGGGATTGTAAGGTCCTGAATCAGGGGTGTTGGGAGTGGCAGCAAACTCTAGCTGGAATGCCACCAATGTTCTTGGTGTGTAACAGGCATCAACTGTTCTAGAAAACCAACACACATTATTTGGATAAACATCTCTGAAAACTATGGACAGCAACTGGGTTCTCATCTCATCTTCTTTTCCTACAGATTTTTCTCCAACCTGATCCCTCTCCTTTGAGACAGGGGATGTTGTGCATGGGGGAGAGAACAGCTCAGCAACATGGTGTTCAGGAAAGTACAGGGATTTCAGCAGCAGGAAAACAAAGAGACTCTTTCCGGTCCTTCTGGCACTGGGGATAAAATGGGCACGTTCTATGCATGGACCGCTCGGGCTGCTCCAGGGGAAGCCTCACCTGCTCACTCATGATTGCTGAGAGTTCGCTGAGCATGTCCTTATAATGGGATCTCAGTTCCTCCTGGTACTCCAGCTGGTCCTCCTTGATGAGGCGCTCATTCACATCCAGGGCCTGCCCACACACATCTGCAAACTGCCTTTAGTGACAGCAATAAGCAAATTAACAGCCAGAGAAAGTGGCAACTCGAAGTCAGGCTGCTGATACACTCTGCCACCGAGAAGAGGGTCGGTCAGGTGGCTTCCTGGGGCGTTCATTCATGACTCCCTGTCTGAAGGGATTCAAGGAAGAACAGCCCAACAAAGAAAATCTTACCTGAAGATTGCCTTCAAAAGCTTCACTTGGTTGTCAGGGTATTTCTTTGCATTGGTTTCTTCAAGAAAAGCCCGTGCATAGGCCATCGGCCCGGCGTTAACCTATTGGGGAGGAGAGAATTGGATGAGGACGGTCCCGCCTCCTCCATGGAGCCTTCTCCAAGGCTGGAAGGAGTAGCACCCATCGTGTGGCCCCCCAGTTCTCTCACATTGCCTTGTAGTCTACTCATTTGTTATCGGTCTCATCTGCTGTCTCTCAACTGGTCAATGAGCTACTAAAAGGAGGCATCTGAATTCCACACTTCATTGTCATCCTTCCTCAACTTCAGTCCT
Source organism: Aethalodelphis obliquidens (assembly GCF_003676395.1). Taxonomy (NCBI): domain Eukaryota; kingdom Metazoa; phylum Chordata; class Mammalia; order Artiodactyla; family Delphinidae; genus Aethalodelphis; species Aethalodelphis obliquidens. The sequence goes on along the minus strand of NW_020837946.1, from coordinate 13,458,140 downwards.
GTGTGCACCATGTCACATTTGGCCACATCCTCATTCTGTTAGCACTGTTATTTTCTTAATAACCTTGAAAACTAGACTCACCTTGATTTACTTAAATAAATGTAACATCCGTGAAATCAAATGTTTGCCGTGCTAGTTTTTTCCCTACAAACGTTCAAGCAAACACATAGCTATTAATAAGAGACATTCCACAGTGGTTGCGATCTAGGCAGCGCCCTGGGAATCACTGCTTTATTGCATCTCCCTCGAAAGTCTGGCTGAGATTGGGGTCCAAAAGGGACTTTTTAGATTTGCTGAATGAAGGCACAGTGCCAAGTCCTCTTCACACTCACAGGCATGCGTAGGCTCTCATTAGTGACGGCGTCTATGTTCTTCAGGGCTTAACAGTCTTTGCATGTGACTGTGGGGCTTGGAAGGAACAAGGTGAAAGAAGAAGGAAGCCAGTGCTGTATCTGAGGCATCTTCAGATGGCTTTGCCTACCAGGTATTGCCAGTGTGGTAGAGTGAGTACAGAATGCTTTCCTCTGTCTCTCCAGATGCAACTCCACCTTCCTCTGCTCAGCTATGTGCTGAGGGAAGCTGTCCCGTTTGGAGTATAGCAATGGTTCTTTTACTTTCTGGCTTTTAAACATGTATTATTATTATTTTGAGTCAGCCATGGGATACAGACAAGAGGTGGGCGGGGAAGAGGAGAGCCAGATCAGTATCAGGATCAACAGTACTGAGTCTTCCTTTTGCCTCAGGCTGCCGCATAGCTCTGTGTGGCACTGTTACTGACTTGCCTTTATTTAAAATTTTAATACTTTGTTCAATATGGATTTTTGAAGTTATTTTTGATTTTTAAAAATATTGCATTAAAATATAATTTTATCTTGGTTACTGTTTTGATGCTCCCTTAATTTTATGCCCAAGGAAAATGCCTCACTCGCCTCACCCTAGTCTCAGTCCTGTCAGGGCTTATTTAGGTCCAGAGCTTCTTCCTTGCAATCCTCCAGCACAGAACATGTCTATCTGTCTGTCTGTCTGTCATCAGCTGGCTCTCCCTGCTCTCTCCCTGCTTCCACTAACTCTTCTCTCCCCTGAGTCTTCAGGTCTGGGGAGGGTGACAGCCCCTCAGTCTTACGCCCCGGTGCCTGCCCTCTTTGGTTTTCCTAAATACAGCTTGTACTTCTTTTTTTTTTTTTTTGCGGTACGTGGGCCTCTCCTGTTGCAGAGCACAGGCTCCAGACGGGCAGGCTCAGTGGCCATGGCTCACGGGCCCAGCCGCTCTGCGGCATGTGGGATCCTCCCGGACCAGGGCACGAACCCGTGTTCCCTGCATCGGCAGGTGGACTCTCAACCACTGCGCCACCAGGGAAGCCCCTTCTTGTACATTTTTCAAAGAGTCATTTGTTACGTTTTCTTCAGTCACCCACTGTGAACAGGCCCTCTGCTTCCTCTCAAGACCCTGACAGTCAGATAAATACTGATGCACATTTTATGAACTAATAAACATTTTAAAAAGTTTTGTTTTTGAACAGTTTTATAAGGCTTTTCATGACAGAGACTTACAAGAGAGCCATGCTTACTCATTTACTAATTATTTGTTAGAATTTAGAATATAGAACATAGTTTATGCAGAGCAGACGGGAAAGGACGGTTGAGGAAGAAGAAATTTTGTTTCAGCTAAACCTAAGAAAGGCTTATCTCTAGTTTTTGGCACCATCAATGGGCATTCACAAGGAAACAAAATTTTAAAGACTCAGATAAAGGTGTTGAATGGTACCACAAACAGAAAAATGTCTCTTATACCCTTTGTCAAAAAATTTCAAGGGGCATTTTTTTTTTTTTTGCGGTACGCGGGCCTCTCACTGCCGCGGCCTCTGCCGCAGCGGAGCACAGGCTCCGGACGCACAGGGTCAGCGGCCACGGCTCACGGGCCCAGCCGCTCCGCGGCACGCGGGATCCTCCCGGACCGGGGCACGAACCCGGATCCCCTGCATCGGCAGGCGGACTCCCAACCGCTGCGCCACCAGGGAAGCCCCAAGGGGCATTTTGTACCAGGTTCCACTGGCCATGAGTATCTCAGCTCCGGGCGATGCTTACCTTCACGCTGACGCTCCCTTGGAGTTTGAGCTGCAGTCTGATCATGTCCACTTCTTCCATCGTGCAAAGCTGATTAAGCTCGGAAACTTTCTTGGACATCTCGTCAATCGCCACTTCAATGGGATTCAGTTCTGTGCTCGACTGGCTGATGACCTGGATCCTCTTCTTCACGTAGGGGAACAAGTGACTCGCTGCACAAAAGCAATACAAGAGCATTTCAAGGTCGAGGGTTAGTGAAGAGTCAAGGGTTCTCTTGAAAGGACGATCCTGTGTCTTTTCTTTGCACACAGACCATTCCATCCTGCATGTTTTCTGTGTATGTGAGTTATTTTTTTTCTATGTTCCATGCTCTCATATACCTCTTAGGAGCCCAGCTACTTTCCCCTGGCACGTTCTCCCACGCTTCACTAGCCAACATGTCCTCATTGCCGAGGCTGGACTAGACCTATAGAGTCTCTAAACACTGAAAAGATGATAGCTTCCACCACAACTTGTAATTCAAATAAAAACTACACTAAATCACAATCAAGAATGCTTCACTCGATACTGAATAGCATATACGATAATAGCTTTGTTCTAGTTTTTTTTTTGAATTATGAAAGTTCTGGAAAAGTTTACTGAAGGGGAATGTTTCCCCATAGTTTGGGTGTGGCTGCTACCCACGTATTTACTATAGAATCTAGGACTGCTCACCTTTGAAGGTGGCTTGGGTCTCCTTCATTCAGATGCCCGTGCTCATTTTTCCCCTCCGCCTGCCCTAAGTCCCCCTCTGCTGGGTTCCCATGTCATTTCTCAAGCTGGACTCACCTGAAATTTTTGCTTTACTTAGCTCTTTCTCCTACCAGATGGTGAGCGCCTTGAGGGCAAGAATTGTGTTTTATTTATTTGAATTGTCAGAACAATGCCCGACACCTACAGGCACTTATCGAATGTTTGTGGAATGAAGGGAAGACCAACTCACAGGATAGATCTAGATAGTACTGGAAGGGATGCTGGAGGAAAACCCTCTGCATTCATTTCACAGATGAGGAACCTGAATTCCACAGTGGTTGGGAATCTTGCCCCAAAGCACACAATTCCGAGAGTGGCTAACTCTGCAGTAACTGGGGGGTAGTTTCAGGGAGAGAGGAGAGGAAAGCTCAGAGTGCCTTTCCCAAGACACCAGGACCTTCACCACTCTACGGTCTAAAGGGAAGAGGTGGGTAAAGTGACCCTGTGATAGTTTCTGTTTTGGTTGACTTGTCAAGGGTCTCTGTCTTGAAAGAAAATAAAGAAATGTTCCTGGCAAACATTTCCAAGTCAGCACACTTTGGGTACTTGTCTGCAAGATCGAAGTGTCTTGATTTCCGCGAATCCGGCCTAAGCGAGGGCCCTGCGTGGGAGCACGTGCTCGGGGGCCAGCACCTACTTGTCAGGACCGTCCTCCGCTTGCACTGTTCCTCCACGCCACCGTGCTTCTTGCCTGACGGCGTGAAGGGCGTCTCAAAGACAAAGCGGTTGATGTTGTGGTGCATTTCAAAGTCTGTCTTCCGGTCCTCTATTTCCTTTTCCTCAAAGAACGGCGTGACATAGGTCACCTGGATGTAGGCGTATTTGGGGTCCAAATCCTTGGGGTTTACCTGTTTCAACACATTATGGGCAGAGAAAGAGCAGTGAGCCGTGAAGTGCTTCTGAAAGAAAGGTGGGGAACCCTGTATCCCCCCAGCTTGGCATCCTGAGCTGCCCCTCTCAGAGAAGAAAGGCCCATCACATCATGTGAGGGCTGGGTGAACGGAAAGCCCAAAAGCGTAGCTGGCTGGACCGTGGTCAAGCAGCCAGATGGTGGCAGAGGCAGCAGGGACCAGCTTGCCAAGTAGCTGGGGCTCTTTGAAACATAATTGCTTGGCTATGACGTACTATTTAACCTTTTATTTTCTTTCTCTTCTGTACTGAATATCTTCATCTTTGTGTTGAATCAAGCTTGTTGACAGTAGAAATATATCTCTCTGTTCCTCTACGATTCAGTCGTGTACCTAGACTGGGACCATCGGCTGTGGGCTTGTACTGTGAAAGGAGGTTCCTGGTCTGTTTAGCAGATTAACTGATGACCTGTCGCACGACTGCAAATATTTTTATTTTCGATTTCTCGAATTCCTTCTCTAATCTGCAATAAGTCATTCTATGTAATTTTTAAAACTAACTGAGCTTTGGTGAATAGGCTTGACAAACAGCAAGGAAGACAGGCTTGGGGTCTCCCCCACACAGCCAGGCAATGGCTCTTGCTTTCCTTCAAGGAGGGAGAGATGAGCCTCGGCCTCTTTGCTAATGATTCCTTGAAGAATTTTCAGGCTTCTTCCAACTTTCTCCATCCGTTCACCCACCCACTGTTTATCCAATTCCAGAGATTGGAGGAAGCTCATGAATTTATTTGTAATGCTGCAGATAATGGCACTGTAAGATGGGTGTAACTGTAACCATTTCACAGATTAAAAAATGGAGACTCCGAGTGACCACCCAGCTTCTCCAAGATGGATCGCCAGCTGATAAGTGGCAGCATGTGGCGGGATGAAGACAACAGTTGTCCTGACACCAAAATTGGCACTTCTCTCACTGCTAGGAATTGTTTCTACTTTCCATGTAGAAGGGCGACCATGACCGCGGTTCTAGCTCTGTCCCTCTTTATGGGGAAGAGGTTTGTACCTTTCAAGCTAAGAATGATGAACACATTTTAACAATTTCTGTCCAGATCCAGCAAATCTAATCTCATGCCCAGACCCCTCCAAATACTAGCATTGCAAAAGAGGGAAAGGAAAAAAAAGACCTTTTCTGGGCCTAATAGTGGTCAATACAGTTGGGTGCAAACCAGCTTTTCTAGTTCCACCTCTGCCACACTCTTCTATACAATCTATGTTTCAAAGACCTGCCGTTCTCTAAACACACCTCTCCCTTGAATTCCTCCTGTCACTGCATGTGCTGGCTTTTAGAACGCTTACAGAGAACACCTTCTCACCCTACAATCCCCAGCTCAAACATCAGGCTCTCTATGAAGCATCGCCCAACCAAGAATGAGCTGTTCAGGGAGCCCCCAGCCCCAAGCTTTCCCTGTGTGACTTCGATGAAAGCTCCTCCAGGAAGACCTTCATGACTAAATAAATACTTTTTTGCTCTTTCCTCCCAGTCCACCATTGGGCCCAATTACTTTAACCCTTTGGTTGCTACTCAAATGCGAACAACCTATGGGAGTGATGTAGGGTTTAGTAAGTTGTTTCTAAGATTACCTAAAAGTTACTCAAATAAACATGTACAAGGTTTCTGACACTCCCCTCCCCAGTCACCAATCCATCGACCAATAAACAACCGAAACGCTCAAAATAGTTTAGGTAGTTTACTTTGCATAGTCAGGCAGAAATTTAAAACATTAATGAATGTAGTTAAGAGAGAAAAAAAAATGTAGTCAGTTCTTTGCAGTTGCATGAATCTTGATGTTCCCCTACCTTATTGGAGTCCTGGATTATCTTCACATTGTCCGCTCCGAATTTATCTGCGTAGAGCTTGAGCAGTCTTTGGGAAATCTCGGAGAGACCCGTCAGCTTAGGCTCTTTATAAATATACTCTTTACCTTCTTCTTCTTCAAAAAAACCCTATGAAAGACATACAGCGAACCGCCAAGTTTATTAGAGAACTCCAACCGCAAATAAGGAGCAAAACAAAAACATTTACTTAAATGTTATAGCCAGTATTTTGGTTGTCATCCAAGCCATAGATTAGCACCCTATAAAATTCAAATTCAGAGAAAAATCGAGTGAAGGAAACAAAGTATCATGTTAGAATCAGTCATCAGTGTAAATACTGCCTAGTCAGGCCAAAGAGCCTCACGAAGCAAATTACACGTATTTTTCTCTATTAGAAGAAATCATTGGTAATACCTGCTTGCATATATTTTAGGGGAAGAATGCCCTCATGTGGTAGCCTGGTGTAGAACACAAAGTCTGGAGTACTTTTTGGTATTTTTCAACGGTATTTTTCAAAGAGCAGTATCATTTTTAAGAAAGTCTTGGAAACCAGGATAGGAAATATTAATGCTATAGGGCAGATAAAGGTATCTAAATGGGTTGATATGCCTCCCACATCATCTTAGATGAAAAGCCATAACAGAAATTACATGTGCTATGCTCGCAAGTACTGTTATTTTTAATATTTCATCAGGGGTCTGATGCAACTTGGCTATGTGCAATTTTGTCCTTCAATTTACTTTACTAATAGATCCCTTACGTTCTTGAAAAGCTAGACCTTATGAGTGAAAGTAGTAAAGTAACCATGTTATCGTTTTTATGTCATAGGAGCAAGTAGGTTTTAACCTCTGTTAATTTATTTACCTGGTTTGAAACAGGGGGAAGGGAAGATTCCATTGCGGATAATTGAGGCAATCTTTATAATTCCTTCTCACTGAAGAGACACAGAGGCATTTTTCCTTTGGAATAAATGTGACCTCAGAATATTGGAGTAAGTTTGCAGTTTAAGAACCCAAGTGTCTCTGGTATCTTCTGACTGCAGAGTTTACCTTAAGGAAATGACTTCTGAGGGCTGAGTAAAGATACTGAAGGTCATAAAAAAATCTTACCTATAGATTTTAAAAAATTATTTTTGGCTATTTAAAAACTACTCATTATGTGTAAAAAAGCATGGGTAAAATGTTCCAATGCTGTTTTTTTTCATGGCTAATGTGAGGCAATCTAAGAATAATGATTACAGCTCACATCTGTATGGTTCTTTATACTTGTAAAGCACTTTCATCCATGTAAGTCTGCCCATCATGAACAGTATACTTTGTATCATAATTGGGCTATAACTGAAGGCAAGGAATAAGGCACATTCACCAGCACAGTTCTTGTTCAGCAGGTAATTGCTTGTTTCCTTGTGTTTCCCTAATTGACTTTGGGCTTTTTTAAGGCAGGAAAGTATCTTGTTCAGCACTGCATGTCCAGTATTTAACATAGTGCCTGGTCTCTAGAGCGACATCACTGTACATTAGTTGAATGAATAAACAGATGAATAAGATAGCTCTCAGAGGGCTACATCTTAAAAGGATATATTTGTACCACATATAACTGGAAAAGATTCCATTGCTTTTAACACAGATGTTTTTATGGAACAAATTTCTTTGAGAAATGCTCAAGACCAACACAGTTGATTATGAGTACCTTGACTCCAGACTGCTAAAACAGTGATGTGTGATGCCCAAAGCATGAACGGTCTCTCCTTACCATTCTTCTAGACTTCGTAGGGGTAGTGAGGTCTGGCCCTATCCCCACATGACTTCCAGCCTGCTAGGTTTTTTCTGTTGCTGTCTTTATGGAGTTTTGTCTGATTCAAGGTCAGAGGTTAGTGGCTCAGATTGACAGACTGACACAAAAGAGAACTAAGACTTCTGAGGCCATCAACCAGAATCCCCACAGGGCAATAGCTGAAGCAACATTTACAACTTCCATTTCAACGAGAAAAATGTCTCCAAGTTCCAGGAAAAGATTTTCTCATCATGGTGTGAAAACTAGCACAAAGATACTTTCACTGTGAAAATTTTCCCCTAACAAATTTCTGAATCCAGAGTTAGCAGAAAAGGAGCGGTGAGAGCAGTATTTTATTGTTGTTACTATGACCCTTGTGGCCTTGATCATGACCTGTGACTCCTTTCATCCTTACTCCTTGGTCTGGAGGATGGGAAATAGTACAGACTTAGACTTAGGAGACCCTAAGGACAGTGTCCGGGACACAAAAGGCCATTGGTGAGTGTTAGCTATAATGAGGAGAATGGTAGTGATGACAATGATAAAGGAAAAAACTGTCAGCAAAGCAATCTGAGTTCTGGCTAATATGCAGGGAAACAGCTAAACTGAGTTTTGAGTGCTTAAAAATACCTACCTTTGGGTTCTCTTACTTGGGCACTACACTTTTCCTTATTGTAAAAGGACTATTGATGATTATTTTGATATTTTGGTAAGTGATTGATCAGAAAGAATCGTGATTAGAATTAACCAATTTATTTACAGCACATGGAGCTATAAACCTATTGAGACTATTTTATAAAATGAATAGAAAGGAGCGGGTGTAGCAGAATATAGCCCTTAATCCCTTACAGGGACTGTGTAAGAGCTTTTGGAGCCAGAGAAAAGGAGTCTCTGAAAATGGCCGGGATGCGAGCTTATCTCTTACCCAGGGAAGTCAAAGCAAAGCCCAGTGAGGCACAGGACACTATCTTAAGGAAGTTTAATGCTCTGTCCGTGAAATAATTGAGTTATAAATAGGGACACAAGGTGATGAAAACCTAGGGGCAGTCTCTCTTTTGCTTTTGCCCCAAAGTGATGAGAAGACTGCATTTCAAGGCAACAGGAAATACGACTTCCGCATTTTCCATAGTTCTATTTTTTTAAATGTCATTTTACCAGGCAACAAACGCCCTGATCTGCCATGGTTACGAAACAGCACGTATCCTAGTTAAACAAGGACTTTGAGTCAGTAGGTAACATGTATGGATTATGAAACTTTTAGGCAACAGATGATGATAAAAATGTACTTCAATAAACCGAAAACGAAAATTATTGACTCCTTCTTAGATGTTTTTGCAGGTACTTCAGAATCTTGAAATAGCTCTGGCTCATTATTGGAATGTCAAATATAAGTGCCCCTGCTATTATATTCCACTGATTCAAGGTTCACAAAGGAATGCATCCAAAGAGGAATCTAGTGTATAAAAGATGGGTCAGAAAATCACAATAAGCTAAATGTTAGGAAAAGAAAAACTTCACAGATGCAGAGAAATGGTTTCATACAAACATGAACCCAAATATGAACCCAATTATTAGTGTGTCTATATATATCTATCTATCTCAGTGACTTTCATATAGGAGGGGAGCCAGAAGGGTGTATCACACCCCAACATGGAGATGATGGCTGTACACAGTACACAGGCACCTTTCCTCCCACCCCCAATCCCTTTTCTATCAAGATTCTGAGGTGCATCTATACCCATGTAAGCATGATTGAGAATCATGGAATTTACATCCTTTGATGAACAGAATAAAATTCTCCCAGGCTTTTCACTCAATTCATTCCAGGGCCATCTGATGTTTTAAGTTATTCAATGAGCATTCACTTGCTTGCTTTCATGCTAAATACCAGAGCCTAAGGATTTCATTGATTACAGTTGATGTTTGATCACTACTGGCGGTTCATTACTCTGGAAATGAATACTTCAGGGACACTTGAAGGGGTGTTTTATATAGGCTGCTCTGTGTAAAATTTCCATAGTCAATGATGCCAGGTGTTGCATTAGAAAATCCATGCTATGCAAGACTTGCGTTTTTATTACAGTTCTCGCCACAGAAGAACAGTTTTCAACTTGTTTTCCAGGGTCTGGCTCATTGCAGACATAATATTAACTACTCTAGTCAGTACTATAAAGTGAAAGTACTAGCCCACGGGGGACACTAAAATATTTACACAAAGGCCTTTGTGGAGGCAAAGAGCCGACTGCATGTTATATTCCCACAATCTTCGGAATATGATTGTGAGACATCAATTTGGATTAATAGGTGAATTTTACAAGGACATAAGGTACCATCATAAAAAAAAATCATTTCTGACCATGGAGGTTATGCTAATGAAATAGTCAAGATTTTCTCAGAAACCTTCATTCTGCACACATTTGGGAGGATGTGCAAATCTATTTGCTATTTCTTTATCATCAAATATAAAGTGATGTGCGCCGTCTGCTCCCATTGAATACAGCAGTTCACCCTCTCCGTTTGGTGTCTTGGGACAGGTAGTTGAATATCATTTGAACAATGATGACAGGCTCTAAATGACTGTTTATCAGAATGACCTCCATTAGTTCTCCTTGTTCAAAGGCAGCTGGGGTTTGAGTTTACAGAGTACCATGCTTAGGCATGTCCTCAGGTCTGCAGATTTAACAAGGCACTTTGCCTTTTAAGGTCAGGTTGGACTTTTAAATAAAAGACAATTGAGAATACTGGCAGCATTAAAAACAAAAAGTCAGGTGCACAGTCAGCACACTTTATTGAGGAATCTGCAAAAAGAACAAAGTTAGGACATTTGAAAGTAGCTCTCCCCCATCCTTCCCCATTGCCCACCACCTCCCCCATTCTATTTAATAGAGGGGTTTCCAAGTATTCTTTTAGTAGGTGAGTTAAGGACACGTGACCCCAAATTTACAAATGAAGGTAGATATAGTATGGATGGGGGAAAGGGATTTTAAAGAATTACAAAAAAGTATGTATTGGTCAGAGAAGCAGAGCTGACTGTGGACAATGTGTGGATATTGAAGGAATTTGCTTTTCCAGCTTACTCAGCAATAATTACATGGAACCACATGAAGTTGCCATCTTTGTAAGTAAAAAAAAAGGTTGATTATGGGCAATTTCATATGGTTCAGAATAACACAGAGAAAATTCTGTGTCACAGAGTTCTAGGTCTTGGCATGTTATTGCCCCTCAGCTCATCCTCTAAAATTCTTACACGGCTTCTTTTTGCATCTCAGGAGACTTAACGTGATTCACAGGGTAAAGGTTTAATTCACTGTTCATCATTTATGTTGGGAACTAATACCATCATTTTCGAGAATGCTCAGAGCTCACCACCAAACAGAGAGAGCCCTGTTTCTCCACGATACTCATTTGGAAAAGGGCAGGGTCCTTTCAGGACCCTGGGAAGGTGCCCACCAATGGCCACCATTATAACTTGAGATTTTGCCCACCATGCTCTTCTTAATCAGCTGCAACTCTGGTGGCCTGAACTGAGTAGGCAAATTCCAATACTGAGCCTGCTATCCATATATTTCAAATATGTGTGCCCATATTTATCTGTGTGTGTGTGTGTGAGTGTGTGTGTGTGTGTGTGTGTGTGTGTGTGTGTGTGTGTGTGTAGGTTTTCAGACTACATCAACCTTTGTGCAGAAAGATATTATATATGAAAAATAAAGGATACATTTTTGTAATTCAGATAAATGGAATAAACACAATTTAGTCCCAGAAATGCAGGATGACTCCAAAATGAATGGAAACAGGATTATCTCACCTATCTCAAACGTTCATTTGCACAAAAAAGTTAAGGTTCAGTAAAAACATAGGGAGGGAAGTGTGAGGCTTATTAGAGCATGCAAGTGGAGAGAGAGAGAACTTACCACAGCCTGGAACAATCAAGACCAAAAGAAGAAAAGAGTAAACATCTGCATTAAAATCTCATTGGAAAAGAGCATGATCTTTTCGTTTCCACCTGTTTAGCAACCAGTATCTTAGATGTTGGTTGGAGAAACCATCAGGTAGGCAATCTGCTTTTCATGACCAGACTCTTAATGGCAATTCATCACTTTTTCATTAGAAAGATCGCCTGAAGCGTTGTAAACTCAAATCTAGGTTTGCTGAACGTACGTCCTGTGAGCTACATCCATGCTGCTCAGTTAGCCTGTGGCCATTCCCAGGAAACCCTTGCCTTTCCCTTACAATCCCTCAGCTCCCACATTCCCTTCCTGATGAGGTGTTCTGCCATTATTCTTGCTAATGTTTCCCTGAGGTCAAGAGTCATTTATTTTCTGTTTATCGCTGATTTGCAAGATAGCATTTCCTTTTCTCTCTCCTCCTCTCCTGCAGATTCTCACATTTCTATCTCCCCCATATACACTATCACTTCAGATAGGTCAGATTCTTTTCCAGGGAACCCCCAAATGAGTAAATTTAGCTTCTTTTCGTAGACTGTCTCCACAGTCCTGATGCTCCTGTGCAGTGGGGGAAATCTGGGTTGGATTCATTTGTTTATGGTAAGTGGCTGCCCAGTGACATTTTCCTTTCCAGGGAGAGAGCAGCTGTCTTTATTAATTCAGACATTAGTTTTTAAGCTGCCTTTGGTGATTAGAGGACAATATATATTTTCCAAAAGACTTCAATATATATTTTCCAAAAGACTTAAGTGGGAAGTGATCTAGAATGACCATGCTGGATTTGACACGTTTGTTTGCAGCCTTAAAAGATTCTGAGGAGAACAAGAAGCCATGTGAAACTGTGCCTTACGTGAGGGGAGAAAAAAAAGGAAACGAGAGGGCTGAGGGTCATTACCACTGTGAAAATAGAAGAATGGACTGATTCTCCGTGAAAATAACAGTCTGAAATATGGCTGCTGAAATATACTAGTGTTATAAGCCTGCCTGGATGGTGTCTGGGTTTATCCCACCTAAAGCACTACTCAGAGACATTCCGAATTAATATCTAAGTGCGCTTTGCTTTTAAGACAATGCTATGGCTTGCTAATATTTTCAGTCTTGTTCATTGTTTATGCAGTAAGCTGAGAAAGATCACTTTGACATTATATTGACCTGCAATATAAGAAACAAAACAACCAGATTATGCTCTGCTTAGAAGCAGTGATGGTTTGAAAGCAGGAGAAAAGAAAATGCATGATTTTAAAGTCAAAAGTTCATGGCTTTGATATGGTAGAGCCCCTAGGAATTCTTTATTTCCTGGAATATTATGGATTTCATTGCCCAAAATATATTCATTTAAATCTCATTTTCAAATATGATGCAAACCTCTAATTAGACATTTTGGGGGGAACTGGAGGAGGAGGGTGTTGAGGAAGTACCCTCTTTCTCCAAGAAGTTCGAAATCACTGTTTTACCTCAATCTGTATTAAGACCCGTGGAGGTCTCTGCTCATTTTTTTCTTAATTTAGCATGTTCCTTTGGCCAAACATATAGACCCTCACACTCAGAGAAACACTCAAATATACCTAGACACATCCCCACCTCCACCTCCACCCCCTCAATCTGTTGGCACATGTAGTTAGATGTCTTGTAGAGAATGAAGAACATCAGTCAACCACTTAACAGAACTTAGAGGCCATGCTGCTTGTAGGAAACTTACCTGCCCATAAAATGCCACACGATAGTAGCGACCGAAGAGCCGCTTCTCTGAATTCACCACCTCTGCAACTTTCAGATACGACCGATGAATGTCGTAGTAGAGATCTGATAATTTCTGAAACCAGAAGTGAAGTGTTTCGTGAAGAGGATGCTGACATCAAAACTAGGGAGTTTCTACTTTTGGAAGTTGTAAGTAATTCTCCAATGTAATGAAGGATATTTGAACCAGCTCCTGGGTTTAGAACACCTACTTTGAAGTCTCTCTGCTTCTCAAAGACCGCAATGATGGGTTTGTTGACATCAGCGATGAGCTCATATCTCTCAGACTTCCACAGGAACTCCACACACAGGTACAGCTGCTCCACCAGGATATTCTGCAATTCCGCAAACGGAAATGCTATTTTACACAGTGAAGATTGTGGCTCATCCCTGAAACTTGCTTTCAAAACTGTTGAAGGGTCAATTTTTTTCATAGTGGGATTTCTGCATTCCCTATCTTTGCAATTGGCAGTTACATCCATCCTGGGAGGGATGGTGGTGTCTTCTTGCAGTCTTCTCTTTCCTTATTAGTGCCTCAAACTTGCTAATTTAAATCTATAACAAGTATTCAGATCTCTCTGTTTTTTTTTTCCATTCCTACAGTCACTGGCTTAGATCAAACCCCCGTTTCTTCATTCTCAGATCCCTGGAGTAGCCTTCAAGCTAATGTTTTCCCTCGCCAATTGGTCCTATTGGTCCTGTGTGTTACTCCCCAGTAATCTTTGTTTCTAAAACATAAACTTGACCATGAGCTTGCCACTGCCCTAAACCTTTGGAGGCACTCCAGTGGCTATGAACTGCTGTCCAAACTCTCTAGCATGACATTGAAGGAGCTCGAGAATCAGGCACCAACCTCCTTTTCAGTGCCACTCTCTTTCAGCACCTTGGCATTGACTTTACACTCTGGCTACACCAGACTGTACCACACCATTCTTAGAATACAATTCCCACACTTTTGCCTTTGAAGTTGCTGCTGCTCCTATAAGAACCTTATTTTCTTATTTGACACCTTCAAGTCCCATCAAATGTCAAGACAGTGCAAAAGTCTGCAGAGTTTTTATTTATGCCCCATTCATCTGCATTCCAATCACTTTCATGTAAAAAATTGTTCCCCTTTTAGTTGCAGCTATATATGACGCCTAGATTTATAGTTACTGGGTCTTAGACTGGTTACTCCCCACCCTGAAGGAAGTTTGTCTTTCACAAGATTCTAAACTCTTTAAGAGCTGGGATTATGCCTTGTTATCTTTGTCTCTCCAAATACATTTGCTTTACTTAACTTTGTCTCAATGCCTCCCATATACTAGTAGTTTAATAAATGTTCAACGGAATCAAATTATATACTCTCTAAAGCAAGTGGATAATATTGCTGGAATGTTTTCAGTGTCTTTTAAGAAAAGATTTTAAACATTATTTGAAATAGTTCATATAAATACATAATTGCATTTACTATTTATTTTCAATGTACATTAAATTAGTGTACAGCCATATGTAAAATTTCATTAAAATCTACCCCAGATTTTTTTCTGTATCCTCTTTTAAGTCTATGTAATATTATGAATACTAATTTTTTATTTACTTGAGGAGGGGAGCTCTATTTTCTTTACCTGAATTATTGCTAAGTCATTCCAGGTAGAGAGCTTCTTTTGAAAAATAACCGTGGTTTGCATACCAGAAGGTTTTCTGCAGAAACTAGTGTGATTTTCTGCTCAAGTCTATTTGTTAATACATTTTCTAATGCATTAAATAAAGTTGTGACCAGCTCAACGAAATTTCAGCGTCCCTTCCCACATTTACCAAAGGACTACAGATTTTATATTTTGTAGAAGAGCTGATCGTATATATTTGGCTCTATCTTAGAGAAGTAAAATTTAGTTTAAATTTTCATTGAAAATTATGCTTTATCAATGGAATCTGATATCTATTAATCTTAGTTTAATTTTAGCCTGCATTTTATTTTGCCTAAGTCATGTTATAGAATAACTTTATTTGATTTCTGAATAAGATTTTCTCCCCCCTATTTAGCTTAATGTTACAATTCAATGCATCTTTTCACTCAATTACTGTACACTCAATCATTTTGGTCTAACCTCATTGTATGGTGTGTCTTGCATTCCTGAATCTTCTTTCATTGCCCCTTCTTCTTTAATATTTGGTGTAATGCTCAGAAAAGCTGGCCAGCCCATAGAGAACATGCCTTGAGAGAACAAAGCAAAATGTATCATTATTTGAGACAAATCCTGCTTGGATTAGACAGTGCCTTTCTTCATGATGTGACATGTGGTGGTTATAAAGCTCACACGCTCAATGAGATGGTTAGATTATGACTGTTGATAAATACTCTCTTCTAGGCAACCAATCTTCCCCTTTTTATAATTTTTTTTTTATCATTTTCAGGTGACCTGTTTTCTATAACGAGCTGGCGTGGGATTATGGACAGAGCACAGGCTTGCAGATTGATATAGCTCCAATGTTCTGGTTTAATTAACCTCTTGGAGTCTATATCCCTCATTTGTTAAACCACAGACATTGATATCTATCTCAAAGGATGTTGAAAGGATTCGGAGTATTAGTATTTGAGAAAATACCTGGTATCATCAGTGCATTGTAAAGACAATACTCAATACTTACTAACTTTCACTCTTTTGCATTATCTAGAAAACTTCTCAAATTTTCTTAGCCTCTTGGCCACCAAGCTTAAAAAAGATCTGGCTCTGCGGATGCATATGAAAACAGTTGATAATGGGTAATGTGCTGAACAAGGGATCAGATCAGAACGTTGGGGAGTATCAGAGGTTAAGAGCACAGTCTGGAGTGATAGACCAGCCCTTGAACTTCAGCCCCATCACAAGCTAACAAGGGAGTCTGCGGCAGGTTGCTTAACTTCTTTAGGTTTTCTCACCTGTAAACATGAGGTGATAACAGCACCTAACTCAGACTCCTTATTGGCAACTAATGGAGATATGGCCAGTACACAGCTTGGTGCAGTGGCTGCCCTGGAGCAAGTGCTTTTTAAGTTACAGTTAATACTTTTATAGATATTTCCATTTTTAATAATCAGATCATTGGCTATGTAACTAACTTATCACCCCCAAACATGCTAGAAATGACGATAATAAAGATTGCAATTGAATCCTTGCATTAAAAATTCTACTTTCCTACTTCTTATTAATATTTTTCTTTGGTAATTAAACACATTAACTACATGAGCATTGACTGGAGCAGGAAAAGTCACGACATACTTCTGTGGGATGATGATGAATGTTAGTACAACTGAGGAAGCCATGTTTTCTGGAGTCACCTCAATTCACCTATACAGTCATCCCTCGGTATCTGCAAGGGATTGATTCCAGGACCTCCACAGATATCAGATATCAAATTCTACAAATGCTCAAGTTCTTTATATAAAATGGCACAGTACAATTGGTCCTCCACATCTATGGGTTCTCACTGATGGAGCGGCTGGTTGAATCTGCAGATCTGGAACCCCCGGATACGGAGGTTCGACTGCATTCTTATCATGTGTGCATTGTAGTGAGGAACAGTTTACTTCTTTGACTCAGAAACATCATACCTGCAAGTACATTGAGGACTTCAAATATATGCCAATGAGCTTCAGATATGTGCCAATGAATACAAATATCTGCTAATGCATCATAAATAATCACCTTCCTTCATTCAAAGTTTACAAAACAAATACAGTTGACCCTTAAACAACATGGTTTGAACTACATGAGTCCACTCACATGCAGATTTTTTTCAATAAGTATGCACGCAGCACTGCACAGTCTGTGTTTGGTCGAATCCGTGGATGTGGATACGGAGGGCCGACTGTAAAGTTACATGTGGGTTTTTCAACTGGCAGGGTCACTGCCCCTAACCGCCTCATTGTCCAAGGCTCAACTGTATATATGTTTCTCAATGGGTATGTTATTCCAATATCACCACTGGTCTAAACGTATTTAGATTTTTTTGAATATTAAAGATTCACACGACATTTTGGGCTATAAGTTTCCACAACTTCTCAAACTGACACCTAGCTTTATCTGGTTTCTCCAATTTTGTTTCAATTAGAATATAAAATAGTTTTTATAAAACTGTATGGGATCTGATTATGAAAAAAATTAGATGGGGAGGAAGGGCCTGTTAAATACAACAATGATGGTTTTCATGACTTGCCTATAAAAATAAGGCTAAGTAGGAAGCGTGAAACTGAGCCAGAAGATCCCTGACTTTTATGGTGGACATGAGTCATAAAGCCAGGTCTGGTCCCTTCTCCAGGGCCCTCTAACAAGTGAGCTCACTGTCTCAGAATTCAGTCTGGTCATTTGGTTCAAATATCTTATTTGCAAAATCCACTGAAACTCTTTAGGAAATAAATACATATTTAAAAGAATAAGGGACCAATTATGTTTCCAAAATATTGTAAATGAAGTCCTTTTCCCTTTTGTTTAGGTACTTTCATCTTAACATCTAAAGATCTGTTTCTGCTGTTCATACAGTGAGTTTTCCACTGCATTTTGAAAGTTAAGATAGTGATGTGAAATAGACCGCGGTTCATAAACTCTGGGTTTGAACAAATTTTGCAAGGTTATATTGACAAATTTTTTTAAACAAAGAGTAATTCTTTAGTTATTGTTAGAAAATCTCTATCAAATGTTAAAGATGGAATATTTTTAATTGAAGGAAAACCATACTGTAAATTATTATATGTTATAAATTGTGAGAATCAGTGTGTGCTTTACAAAAAGGAAATGGAGCCTGTTGACTATAAGTGTAGTCCTGTATATACACTATATTTATATGTCTCTTTCTGCACCCCTTATTTTGAATAAACAGTTGTATTATATTTCAACAGCTGAACAGATTTCTCTTGCAATTTTAAACAATTCATCCATTTCAGAATAAAA
This sequence comes from Aethalodelphis obliquidens, assembly GCF_003676395.1. Classification (NCBI taxonomy): domain Eukaryota; kingdom Metazoa; phylum Chordata; class Mammalia; order Artiodactyla; family Delphinidae; genus Aethalodelphis; species Aethalodelphis obliquidens. The sequence continues at coordinate 13,440,200 of NW_020837946.1, read as the reverse complement.
TCCCGAAGACAGACTACTATGCAAATTGGTAGTAAAACATGGCCATAATATTGGATAAGATGTGGTTCTGTTTGCTGAGCACTCTTTAGGTCTCTAAACTTCATAAAAGTTTGGATGGATGGAATTTCTGAATGGTAGAAACTTTGGGTTTTTACGGAGTAAGTTATGTAGATCTGAGACAGTTTTTGCTTCTAGGAATACGTTTAAGAGTTTCGCTGGAACAAAACTGAAGCAGTGACTTGGTTTTCTCGGCACCATTCCCTGGGAATAAAGGAGCCCAGTTAGATCACTCACTTCCTCCACTGGGAGTTGTTAGTAATAGGTTGCTATCACGGGGGTGGATATCCTCCGGGAGCAAGGATGGTGTGCAAATCTTTTCCATTTTCCAGTAACCTATGGCAGTGCAAGATGAGGTTAGGACATTGTCAGTTGTTTATGTGAATTCAAGCTTATGTTAACCAATGAAGCTTTCTCATTTGGAACTAAGAAGCGGACAAGTTAGCCTGGTTGTACATAAAATAAACGTGATAATGGCATGGAAGAGAGAGTTAAAAGTACAGCATAATTAGAAATATCTGTGGAAATTAGCATTGCTTAATAAAACATCAAGATTAATAAAACTTAAAATTAATAAATAAATTTTAAGTTAGGTTTCAACATGTTGATTTCTGCACTTTCTCCCCTCACAATGTTGTCTTACCCCTTCTTTTTAGGTATTCCGCGATGAGGGCAGCTATATGAATGTAACACATAGCAGCCTGTAAGAAAAAAGAAAACAGTTTGAGAGGAAGATTTTACCATTTATCTAATACTGTAGATTTTACTATCTATCTTATTAGGACTAATCCAAGGTGAGTCAGTATTCCAAGTCAGAATATGTAGAGAAATCCTTTTCATGGTAGAACTGGAAATAAGAATCAATTAGATTTCCAAAAAGTTCACCATCAAGAATAAAATGTCTATTTGGGAATTTTTTTGGTTTGTTTTTCTTGATGTAGTTTTCAGGTGGGTGAATGAGCTGGCCTGAATCCCATAGAATTATCTTCTTTCCTTAATATCTATGTCTCCCCTCTCTCTCTAAATAGCACCTGGATATAAACTGGAAGTAAAAATAAGCCGTCTTCTTATATTTTTCTACTTCCAGTAATGTCCCCCTTAGAATTTCTATTACCTTTAAAATGGTAGCCGCACAAGGTGGCACTTGATAAAATAGTGTGACCTAATGTATCACGTGTGCTTTCCTCAGCCAGATTATTTGAGCGACATTTTTTTGTTCTGTAAAATCTCCTGCAAAGCCCTCGAACACTGCTGAACACAGAGTAGACCCTGACCTGCTGAAGAGTTCAGATGACTTCAACTTTGCCTTTTGAAGCTTTATGGAGAAACTCCTCCATTTTCAGGGCAGTCCAAGGGAACTGGAGCTGCTCATTTTTGTCCTCACCAAACTGCTACCAAGTGAGGCCTCTGGTCAGATCTACTTCCATCCCAGAGTCCTTCACATGTATTTAGAAGGACTTCAGTTTTCCTACACAAATTCATCTCTTCCCAAAGAGGGCACAATCCTGGGAATACAGTAAAGCAGAACTTCCCCACTTGGTGTCCGGAAGCCACTTGGGCGCTGTGAATTGCTGCACATAAATCCTCCCAGTGTTTAAACAGACATTAAAAAGTTACCTATTGTGATACACCATATTAACAAATTGATGGAGAAAAACCATACGATCATCTCAACAGATGCAGAGAAAGCTTTTGCCAAAATTCAACACCCATTTATGATAAAAAAACCCTCCAGAAAGTAGGCATAGAGGGAACTTACCTCAACATAATAAAGGCCATATATGACAAACCCACAGCCAACATTGTCCTCAAGGGGGAAAAACTGAAAGCATTTCCACTAAGATCAGAAACAAGACAAGGTTGCCCACTCTTACTACTATTATTCAACATAGTTTTGGAATTTTTAGCCACAGCAATCAGAGAAGAAAAGGAAATAAAAGGAATCCAAATCGGAAAAGAAGAAGTAAAGCTGTCACTGTTTGTAGATGACATGATACTATACATAGAGAATCCTAAAGATGCTACCAGAAAACTACTAGAGCTAATCAATGAATTTGGTAAAGTATCAGGATACAAAATTAATGCACAGAAATCTCTTGCCTTCCTATACACTAATGATGAAAAATCTGAAAGTGAAATTGAGAAAATACTCCCATTAACCACTGCAACCAAAAGAATAAAATATCAAGGAATAAACCTACCTAAGGAGACAAAAGACCTGTATGCAGAAAATTATAAGACACTGATGAAAGAAATTAAAGGTGATACAAACAGATGGAGAGATATACCATGTTCTTGGATTGGAAGAATCAACATTGTGAAAATGAGTATACAACCCAAAGCAATCTACAGACTCAATGCAATTCCTATCAAACTACCGCTGGCATTTTTCACAGAACTAGAACAAAAAATTTCACAATTTGTATGGAAACACAAAAGACCCTGAATAGCCAAAGCAATCTTGAGAAAGAAAAACGGAGCTGGAGGAATCAGGCTCCTGGACTTCAGACTATACTACAAAGCTATAGTCATCAAGACAATATGGTACTGGCACAAAAACAGAAATATAGATCAATGGAACAGGATACAAAGCCCAGAGAAAAACCCACACACATATGGTCACCTTATCTTTGATAAAGGAGGCAAGAATATACAGTGGAGAAAAGACAGCCTCTTCAATAAGTGGTGCTGGGAAAACTGGACAGCTTCATGTAAAAGAATGAAATTAGAACACTCCCTAACACCATACACAAAAATAAACTCAAAATGGATTAAAGACCTAAATGTAAGGCCAGACACTATCAAACTCTTAGAGGAAAACATAGGCAGAACACTCTATGACATAAATCACAGCAAGATCCTTTTTGATCCACTTACTAGAGAAATGGAAATAAAAACAAAAATAAACAAATGGGACCTAAGGAAACTTAAAAACTTCTGCACAGCAAAGGAAACCATAAACAAGATGAAAAGACAAGCCTCAGAATGGGAGAAAATATTTGCAAATGAAGCAACTGACAGAGGATTAATCTCCAAAATTTACAAGCATCTCATGCAGCTCAATATCCAAAAAACAAACAACCCAATCCAAAAATGGGCAGAAGACCTAAATAGACATTTCTCCAAAGAAGATATACAGATTGCCAACAAACACATGAAAGGATGCTCAACATCATTAATCATTAGAGAAATGCAAATCAAAATTACAATGAGATATCATCTCACATCGGTCAGAATGGCCACCATCAAAAAATCTACAAACAGTAAATGTTGGAGAGGGTGTGGAGGAAAGGGAACCCTCTTGCACTGTTGGTGGGAATGTAAATTGATACAGCCACTATGGAGAACAGTATGGAGGTTCCTTAAAAAACTAAAAATAGAACTACCATACGACCCAGCAATCCCACTACTGGGCATATACCCTCAGAAAACTGTAATTCAAAGAGTCGTGTACCACAATGTTCATTGTAGCTCTATTTACAATAGCCAGGACATGGAAGCAACCTAAGTGTCCATCAACAGATGAATGGATAAAGAAGATATGGCACATATATACAATGGACTATTACTCAGCCATAAAAAGAAATGAAATTGAGTTATTTGTAGTGAGGTGGAGGGACCTAGAGTCTGTCATACAGAGTGAAATAAGTCAGAAAGAGAAAAACAAAAACCGTATACTAACACATATATATGGAATCTAAAAAACAAACAAAAAATTGGTCATGAAGAACCTAGGGGCAAGATGGGAATAAAGAGGCAGACCTACTAGAGAATGGACTTGAGGATATGGGGAGGGGGAAGGATAAGATGGGACAAAGTGAGAGAGTGGCATGGACATATATACACTACCAAATGTAGAACAGATAGTAGGAAGCGGCCGCATAGCACAGGGAGATCAGCTCTGTGCTTTGTGACCACCTAGAAAGGTGGGATAGGGAGGGTGGGAGGGAGGGAGATGCAAGATGGAAGAGATATGGGGATATATGTATATGTATAACTGATTCACTTTGTTATAAAGCAGAAACTAACACACCATTATAAAGTAGTTATACTCCCATAAAGATGTTAAAAAAGATAAAAAGTTACCTATTGATTTATAACCATCACACAGTGGCCTCTTCTCATATGGCTCTTAGGGGTGTTAACCTTTCCAACGCTAGTTCAGGCTAGCTGCACAGGAGGACAGATTACCCCAACCTGAGTTGACTCACCTCAATGGTGAGTTTCCCCATTCAACTCCAATTCCAGGAAAGAAGTTTTAACACACAGAACACCAACTTATATAACTCAATTTCCAGACACCCTTCTAACCATCCTCCTTAGCCTCAGGCTTTTAGCATTTGGTCTCCATTACACATCCTACAACGACAGCTGGCCCCCAAGACACTGGCTTGTATTTGATATTATTTACATGGAGTTAGGCATCCTTGAATCCTACATGCAAATGTAATGCACATAACATATAATTAGGTCATATCAACTTTAGTGGGGAAATATGATAACTTTTTATACTCCTGTTGTAAATGATAACCCAATCATCCTGATCAAGAGGACACCTAATGAAGAATGACTGAGTCTTTGCTCATCACCTCGGATAAGTCTCCGTTTCTCGCATGAATTTTGGCCATGCTTTCCAGCCAGGTCCTCCGTAGCTCGGGAGTGCTTGCGTAGGAGTTTGCCAGGCTGTACTGGAGATCCACCAGCATCTCGGGATCCTTCTCATGCTCCTTCATCTGAGCCGTGGCCATTAAAACAGTCCTTATACGTTTAGTCAGATCTTTCACCTCTGCTGGGAAATTGCTGTTCTTTGGAAAATAGAGAGCCTGGGTCATTATCTGTTTAGAACTCACAAATTAACTCACTTCAAGTTATGCTTTTAGCTATGGCTTGGCATCACAGTCTAGTGCATTCTAAATATTGTTCACAAATATGTATATTCTTTATGGACAAATTCTATGTATTGTGATTGTGGCTGTACACATTTGAAGATGAATTGTAGTGGACTCCATTTTGTCTCCTAGCCTACATTCTTCTAGTAATAGCATCCCGACATCCTCTAGCGTCCTCTCTGGCTCTAGTTCACATGATTTGAATGGGGCTACTTCATTCCCAGGCACCAGGGGTGACCCATGATATGGGCCTGGCCAATCAATCATATTCTTTTATACTCCAGGTCACAGTGATTGGCTTAGGGATGGGCATATGAAACAAGGTTGGATCAACGAGACTCAGTCCTGGGACTTTAATTGGCACTATAGAGCAAGGTGCTTTTCCCATCCATAGAATACTACCATTGTCCTCAGAATTTCTGAGAGAGTTAGCTCATGGGGAGAGCCTACCTGTAAATGAAGTAAAGGAAGAAGAAAACTGAACTGAGAGACAAAGAGAGAGGTAAAACTAGAGGCAGTAGGGGAAGGGGATCTGAAAACATTATTTTAATCCCTGGGTTCAGCCATGCCTGACACCAGGCTCTATCCCTGAACTTTTCAGTATTATAACTGAAGGACAAGTCTTCAGAAAGGTTTTTTTTTTTTTTTTTAATTTATTTATTTTATTTATTTATTTTTGGCTGTGCTGGGTCTTCGTTGCCGTGTGCGGGCTTTCTCTGGTTGCAATGAGTGGGGGCTGCTCTTCGTTGCGGTGCACGGGCTTCTCATTGTGGTGGCTTCTCTTGTTGCAGAGCGTGGGCTCTAGGTGCATGGGCTTCAGTAGTTGTGGCCCGTGGGCTCTAGAGTGGATGCTCAGTAGTTGTGGTGCACGGGCTTAGCGGCTCCGCGGCATGTGGGATCTTCCTAGACCAGGGCTCAAACCCATGTCCCCTGCATTGGCAGGCGGATTCCCAACCACTGTGCCACCAGGGAAGCCCCTCCAGAAAGTTTTAAAAGAGATAAAATGAATTTGACCAAGAATGAGATTATGAGAGAAACACTGTATTTCTTGGTATCTGATACTTGTGGTCAGTTTTCTTGTTAAGTATCATTCAACCCCATATCTTGGAAATTCCACTTAACTGAGTATATGCTGAAAGTGTAAGAACTGATTATCCATTCATGCAAGCGGACTCAATGTAAGTACTCAAAGGGTAAATACACAAAATACAGAATTTGTATTTTTTATGATTTTGGTATCTCGCGAAAAGAATCCAGTTTAGTTTATTCCCAATTCTTTAAAAAAGTCCACAAAGCATTTCTTACTTTCATTTGCTTGTCTCCATTAGCAAAATTATTGGTAATTGCAAGGGAATGTTGAAACCGAGAGCCTCCAATCCCAGCATCAGCTATTAACTGGCTTACGGCCTTGATAAGCTGAAAAAGAAAAGGAAAACGGAACCTCAAAAGCAAGTAACTCCGAAATACTAGTTGTTAAGAAATCCATTGAGTTGGATGAATGTATCATTAATTTCTCCCTGTAGGCCCAATGAATGTGCTCAGAATCTGGTGGGATTTGGCATCCTAGAAACAGTCATGGTCCCTGAGTTGTGTATTCTATGATTCTATTCCCTGGCAGAAGAAAGGAAAAGTACAGGCGGAGTTATGGGTTTTGCTGATTTCTGCCCAGTTGCACTCTTTCTATGAATCGGAACTCAGTGTGATGGGCATCTTTAAGGAGGAATCTGATGGAAGAGTTGGGAAGTGGTTGCCCTGGAAACAGTAGGCTTTTATCAATGCTGAAACAAATGAGTGGTTTGAACAACAACATTAATGGAAATTGGCAGCACGTACTTGTAAGTGGGACCGGACAATTGACTTTTGCTTGTTAAATTCAAAATTCTTCCTCATAAAAAAGTATAGAAGTGCTGACGCTTCCGTCTGAGTTGACCGTGACCTGTGGTTGCAGCATTTTAGGACTTCATAGCAGAATGAGCCACACAGGTCGGCAGGCCCTTGGAAGAACGCTGAAGGAAACTGCGGAAACAGAAGTGCTGGTGAAGTGAGCAGATGCCTTCATTTTGCTCTGTTCATTCTCAAATTTTAAAATCCCTTAGAATAAAATCTTTCTTTCTTTTTTTCTTAACCTAGACTTTTTCTCCCATTTGCAGGTGGAAGAGGATATAATCTTATTTACTGAAGTCTATGTTAGTATTTTTTTTTTCCTAGAAATAATCATTCTCCACGTTGTAAGTATCCCTTGCATCAGTAACGGATGACTACCCAAAGCAATGGAATGAGAGCTCTGAAAAAGTTTCTATTCACCCAACACTGTAAAACCCCCAGGGTCCTCAGAGGTGGACTCTCCTGTATCTAGTGCAGAACCTTTGACTTGGCAGGAACGGACATCACAGTTGATGGTGTATATTTTACCTAACTCTCTGCCACAAACACTGAGAACCCCAAGAATTGATGGCCGGGTGCTAATTTTGCTCCCTTTTGATATCCAGCAGATAGGCTGCCAAGGTTGTGAACTTATTTTGAGACCGTGAATCAAATAGTTTAATAAAACCAAATAAATCGTCTAATAAAACCAAATAAATCAAATAGAAGAAAACAAACTTTCTTCCCTCGATACTGAGAGATGTAAGGATTGATATGTGTTTATTGTCAGCAATAAACACTTCACTGAGCTTTTCTTGGAACCTGGAGGACCCTTACCTTGCATACAAATAGCCTCAAAGAGGCAAATACGTGCTTCAGGGCTGTGGCTGATTGGTTGACTTGAAAAAAGAGCATGTAGGTATCAAAGACCCTTTTCATCATTGAATTTTGACATTCAGATTGTTGGAGTTGTCTCTGGAAATTCAACACAGCAGTTATTTAGGATGAGTGAAAGGACACCTGTATTATTTCAAAAAATATCTACTCTGGTCCTACTATGCGATAGGCACAATTCTGGGTGTGGAAATAAAGTGCTGAATAAGCTCTATGTTCCCAATGAAACTTACATATAGCAGTGATTGAAAAAAGTTACTAAATAAGAAAATAGAGTAGAATAATCTATGATGGAAAGTAATTGCTTTGGGAGATAAGATTACTTTATATAGGGTGGTTAAGACCTCCCTAATGGATGAATTGACATGTGAGCTGAAAAAGTCAGCCATGGGCAGATTTGGGAGGATTGTCCAAGGAAGGAAAAACAGTTGGTACCAGGGACTTGAGATGGAATGGAGCTTATTAGTTCAAGCAGAGAAAAAAGAGAAAAAAGAAAAAAAGAGGAAAAAGAGCAGAGTAGCCTAAGCATGGTTAGTGGGGCAGGGTCGGGAGAGAGGTAGCAGATGTGGTCACAGACAGGCAGGTCCTCAAAGGCACTGATAGAGCCTGTAAGATGTATGAGATTTGATTGACATTTCCATCGAGCAATAAAGAATTAAAATGTGGATTTTGTTTTTTCGACTGCCATGCTGACATTTTACTTGAAAATAAGACTTCCTTGCTATAATCATTCTGTTTGGTGCAGACTATTCAACCGACCCAACTTTTTCTAATTTAACCCTTAACGTTTGAAAGCTCATTAGGTTGAGCTAATGTTTTTAATAACTTCATTGAGGTGTAATTGATATAATTTCTATAGTTCATATTTTATAAAATTTTATATTTTATATTCTATTGTATGGATATGTTTCAATACCACTATTTTAAAAAATCCATTCACCTGTTGATGTACTTTTGGGTTGTTTCCAGTGTTTAATTATTAAAAAACAAAGCTATGAATATTGATGTACAAAGCTTTGTGTGAACAAATGCTTTTATTTTTCCTGGGTAAATTCCTAGTATTGGAATGGCTGGTCTCATGATAGATTATGTTGAACCTTCATTCCAGCATACGTTTTTTCAAGGTGTTTGTATCATTTTGTATTCCCACCATCAGTGAATGAGAGTTCCAGTTTCCCCATATACTTGCCAAAACTTGGTATGGTCAGTCTTTTTAAACTGCAGCCATTCTAATGGTAGGTAGTGGAATCACTTCACCAAAGATATAGAGATGGTAAGTAAGCACACAAAAAGATGTTCAACATTATCACTCTGTTTTCTCTAGCTGTTGTATCTGTTTATCTGTTGTATCTAGCTGTGCTTTGTCTCTCCCTTTGATACTGAAAAAGTAGAGTCACATTCTCTCTCAGCCCAACTTGCCTGACAGTAAAGCAAGAGAAACAAGGAAGAGAGATTGTCTATTATTGGACAATAAGGAAATATGTCTGTGTGTATATCAATTGAGCATTCGCCAACTTCTGATAAATTCTGAATCTCTTCTTTAACATGTTTTCCACTCACACTTAGGTTGATTTATGTAAGGTTAATACATTTCATTAAATGTCATAAAAACCTTAAAAACATATTCTTGACTTCACATGACTTTTCCACCTTTCATTTTATCATATTACAGAAGAAGTTACAGTCACACTCACCTGGTGGACCTGAGTGAAGAGGGCTAGCAGGTCTAGAATAGTCAGGCAAACCTCTGTAGCAATATTGGCCTCTGTGTCCACGTGGTGCACGATGTCTATTTCATTGGAGTTGCCTACAAAATAAAGTAGAAAATGCATAAATGTCAGAAACAAATCTTTGTACCCTATAAAGAACTTTTTTCTATTACAACATAGTCAATGTTTACTGGTGTTTTGATGAGTAATTTTATTAAATCAAAGTGCTTTCATTTGTTCAATCTCTTTAGCAGCTGAAGCAAAAAGAGAGACAGTTTTTAGTGGGTGCTATAGACTGAATGTTTGTGTCCCCGCAAATTCATATGTCAAAGCCCTTAGCCACAATATGGCAGAGTCTTTGAGAGGTAATTAGGTTATGAGAATGGAGCCCTCATGAATGGGATTAGTGCCCTTATAAAAAGAGACACCAGAGAGATCATCTCTCTCTCTGTCACGTGAGGACACAGCAAGAAGTTGGCCATCTGCAAACGTGGTTCTTGCCAGACATCAAATCTGCTGGCATCTTGATCTTGGATCTCTCATCCTCTAAAACTATGAGAAATAAATGTTTGTTGTTTAAGCTACATAGTCTGTGGTATTGTGTTGTAGCAGCTCGAACTGATTAAGACTGTGTGGGTGCCCTTTTAATTTGTCAGCTATAGAGTTTCCAAAGGACCAGAGTAGTCTGTTCTCCATTATTTCTCACTACTTTTCCATTGATTCAGCCATTGGTAGAGTCATATTTCCTCCATAATCAGTCTGGGTCAAGTTTTCTGGTCCCAGATTAATAGACCAAACGTAGAGTCTCAGTAGATGATCTGCATTAATGGCCTCGTCAGAAAGGGATTAAATGTGTTTCTAGGTTAAGGCAGATACCTTCAAACAGCTAACTGTGTTCACGTGTCCATAATCAAGAACACTTCCATGATACAAAAACACTGGATCCCATCTTCTCCTCATTCACACCTGGAATGTGTGCAACACTGGATTCGAGATGGCACACTTGCTGCTTCTAGGACATGGACAACTTTCTCCTCTTCCCAAAGAGTGGACAATAATCTGGTTGAGAGAGGCCACCCTAACCCCTCACAATGCCAAGTCACCTGGTTCCAGAGGAGCTACAGTGAGCATACTATATTGAGAGTTTTACTTTTCCCCTTTCTCCTCATAAGGACACTACTTTTTTTTAGATGCTTCCAGCTGATTCTCTCCTCCCAGAAATGTTCCTCAGGCTACAGCAAGCCTGAAAACCAGTGGTCTCAGGGGCACAGCAACATTCCTTACATTTTTGAAACATAATGCATTTTATGTCCTGCACACATCTAGAGAAAAATGATAACCATCTTGTTGCTATTATTTCTGGTATACTTACTGGTCATGGTATTGTCTAACATCTGTAGGAGTTTAGGGTTAGAAAGTGCATTTTTGCCTCGAATTATCGGTAAAGTTTGTGATCTGTGCTGCTTCTGTCCTTCGTGACTGGAAGTGGTGTGCATCCTGAAAATGAAATGACAGAAATGCTTAAAGTCATAGGGATATTATAACCAAATTTTCATTCAAATTCTCTTGATTGAGTCAAATGTTAAAAAAATTTTTGAATAGAGACTTTTTATTAAAAATATTAATTATAGGTGACATGATGAGAGGAACTTTTAAAAGTACGTTTGGACAAATTTTATTTAAGCCAAAAAAGGGTTCAGAATGATAACAGATACTAAAGGATAACAGACAAATAATAGATGCTGAATTAAATTCTGCACAAACATATTCATTATTATTTAATGAAATCATGGGATTCCATGCATGTTCAGGTGGTCATTGGTTGATCAGAAAGGCATAGTGGTAGACATTAAAAAAGTACAATATTATATAGCTCAATTGTATCAATTATTTTTAGGAGGTAAAATGTAAAAAAGTAAAATCTAGTCTGAAACAACCCTTTGTCTCCTACTTCTTTGCATTTGGAAATTCTTACAGGATTTGTCTTTGCATTTGTGTCAGGCCCACAGCAGGGCCGACATATGATCCTTGTGGGGGAGAGAGCTGAGGTCGCTTCTGGGCTGCTGCTTTCCCAGAGCAGGGACAATGGCCAGGGCTCTTATTCAATGCCCCTTGGCACTTCTAACTGGGGGAATGAGGAAGTAGGAATATTTCCTGTTCCCGACTTTCATTTAAGCTATCATTTCATTTAAGCTTTCATTTAAGCTATCTGATGGCCAAGGTCATAGAAAATTTCTTTGAGGAAAGCAGGCAATAGGAGATACTGAAGAGTCAAGCCTGAAAAAGAAACAACTTTTTGTCTTTGTCTTACTTCTCAAGGCTTATTCGATTCTGGCTAAATCAAATGCTCTGGATGGATTGGGACCCTAGAGATCTAACCTTGGCTTTCAGTAGGCAGGAGAGTCTGGGTCATTTCTGTAGCTACACGGAATAATGGGTTTGGGGCTGTATGGTTTGGGGCTGTATGGCTTGGACCTTTGGGACTGGATTATTTCCAGGTTTTGAGTCTCCTTCAGTCTGTAACTCCTGGAGGAAAAGCCATGGCTTCTGGGAGGGGAGTCCTGGGAACGACCAGGACCTGTCCAGATGGTTTAGGGAGGGGCCTAAAGTCTAACCCACCAGACGTCTCCAAAACTGCAGTGACCTCAGGTGGGCTACGACTGTCATTAAAGTAATTGTTTACAGTCCTCTACTCAACTGCCATTTATTTTCTCATAAGGGGCCATTTCAAGGGGTCCCCATGGATAAACAGGCAAAATTTATTTTATGGTTTATTAGCTATATACTACATTCATATTTCTTTCTAAAGCTCTTTCTAAAATATAGCCATTTTCATATTATACATTATTATGATACTCCTGGGGAGAATAAATCAAACTGGAGAAAATTTTAGCAAAGAATTCTGATTTACTAGACCCAGAGGAGCTTTAAGGCAGGATTTTAGGGCAAATGTTTCCTGTAGGGTAGGTTAATGAAGGGTGACCCTAGGCTTTATATACTATTCTAATGACTAAAAAATCTAAAATGAGCTTACGGGGCCAGCTATGCTTCCTATTGCCCTTGACCCTTTAAACAACACATTAAGCTCTAAGAATACTGATAAGTTATTACACTTACTACTAAGAGGAAAGGGGAGATATGACCTCACATTTTACTTTGTCACTAGATTAGCAAACATTACAATAGGCATTTATTGGAATTATGTCTTTTCAGGTTCAATGAAATTAAGATACCCATTGACCCTATACAAGGCATTGTACGCTAGGTGCACATAAATAAGGCAGATCCTTGCTTCTAGGTTTTCACAAGCTAGTGGGGCAGATAGGGATGTACCGACACAGTTTCTTCAGAGAAACATACAGAGTTACTTGAGATCTGTTTTGGGTTTGAGATATATATATACACAGACACACACACACATACATATGTGTGTGTGCATATGCGTGTATCCACAGCCTATATATATATATATATATATATATATATATATATATATATGTATATATATATACACACACACACACACACACACGCACACACACACACACACACGTACACTCACAATATAATTTTAAATATCAAGCAAATGTGACAGTACCATTGCGGCAAGAGTCCAGAAGTCTGGCAGGATGGATTAGATCCTTTGAGAGTTCCATTGTTTTGGGTGGACTGCACGAATTTAAATGCAGCAGCAATTTTTCTGCAAGGAAAACTGAAGTTTTAATATGAGCTCAGTGTTTGTAATTGATATATGAATTAAAAAAAGGCAACTGACAAAGCGATTACTGAACAATGAAATATTCCACATGCTATGAAAAATAAAATCACATTTTCTTCTGGAAATGGGAAATTGCGGGTTTAGGGAAGATGCCAGGGGCACTGCTGTCTCTCATGAGAAAAGGATGACAGCACAGTTTTCTAGATTAATTGCTTTTTTTAGTTTATTGGAAGTATTTTCTTAAATAGGTATCTTTCAGGTTATATTCATATAAAGATGGATAAATTAGTTGAGAAGTTACATGAAATGTGGTTTCCTTTCAGAAATGTGTTTTGTGCTTTTTCCCTGGACAGCTTTAACTGTTCCTAGATCTACTACGGCTATAGGGTATTCATCAAACTTCTATGTCTAATGTGAGGTCAACCTTAAAAATCCTTATTTGCATTTTAAGATTTCTAACATAAATCTCTAAGTCTAACCTGATCCATTAATAATATGTCATAATTTTTTTCAAAATATCAGACTAACCCTTTGGAATTTAAAATTATTACCTTATTATGTTACGTTTTCCTAGGTATCTGAAATTTTGAAGACAAACACTAGAAAGGAAAAAAATGTCACATTCTAATTATTCACGCCTTTTTATTTATACAAAGTGTTCATCCAAGTATATTAAAAGAAAAATATTGTTTTCTTTAAATAGTTTATGCATTATTACTGATAGATCATTCACCATATGGTACCTAGAATGAAAAATGGTATACTAAAGTATTTTGAAGGTTCCAGAAAAAAGCGTTATGTAATCGACTCTAAAACTTACTCCAAGATGCTGAAGAAGTCGGACACCTCTGGACTGGGCGCTCTTTGCCAGTAGGCAATCAGAGTCTCTGAAAGGAAACCCCGAGTAGCATGAGACTCTTTGAAATTCAAAGTTTTTTTCTTCTTTTTAAAATTTAAATTTAAAGAACTCTCTTTACCCTCTGAAATTGTTTTCATAATGTGAAGAAAGCACATAAGAAGACTCCTGGTTTCTGCTTGATCTAACTTGTCAAACCGAAGAGTTGAGCCTATCAAAGACAAGGGTCTTGGGATCTAGGAATGAAGAACCAATTAGGATTGAGTAAGCATAGGAGATTGCTGACTGGTAATATGCTCGGTAAGTTTGGGAGGGAAGCCGTACCTTTTCACAGTTTTCAGTCTTCTCACTGCTCTTCTCATTGGTACTTGGGTTGGAGTCAAGACTTGCTAACGAAGCTCTGGAATCAGCATGGTTTACTGTAGAAATAGCTATTGATGAAAATGCTGTAAACACAAGCCATAGCACACAGACGGTAATGAGATGCGTGGGCACACAACACAGAAAGCTAAAATGATGAACCAAAACGACGCTGGTCATTCAGGGGGTAGCAGTATTGTGAAAAGCTGACGTAATAGAGTCTGGCATTGCCATGAAAGATATGCAACTTTTAAACTATTATTATAACAGCCATGCCAGCCTTAAGGATTTAGGAAAATGTAGACCTTTTTAACTGGAAATAAATCTTTTTTCCTTTGATTTCTTCAAAAGCTTTTGAAAGAACATTTCTGTTTTAAAATGAATAATAAAAGTTCCTAATGATGCTTTGGGGGAAGAAGCTTTCAATTTTTGACAGTTTATAAGAAATTAAGATGACATTTCCAAAATAGTTCTTAAGAATAATCTTTGAAGTTGAAGGGCTATTATACTTTAAAAGGCCGTATGCAATGAAAACTTCAAGATTGTCTCCAGAATGAAACAATTTGATAACATCGGAGAAGACTGCTCCTTGATCCAAGTAAAAATGAACACTAAGTAGAAGAGGAAGTTGCTGGACGGCATGCAAAGAAATATGTAACAAGACTCTTCAGCTATATAAATGCAGTATACTTTGTCACATAGATTAGGTGTAATGAATTATGGAGTGGGTAAAAAGCACAGTGATATACAACGTAAACACGGATGAGAGTTAAACACAACTGTCTGGAAGGTTTGAAGTACCTGCTATGGAATTCAAAACATCTTTAGAAAATGATGTGTCCACAGAGTTTGCATATTTCATAGCTGACTGGGTGTGGAATCCTCCATTGGTGCTGAGGTCATCTCTAGACCCCTGTATTCAAAGCACAAAAGAAATTAGTGGGAATCATCATATTTCAGCATTGCAAACCCACATATGCCTTCTTCGTTACACTTTCCATTAGATGATACGCGATTCGATCTTTTATATTTCAGCAAAACCTTCTGCCAAACTAGGCAATGAAAATTAATATAGTTAAACCATACTCTTAGTCACAGTTTAATTTCTTACGTGATTTAAAAAATTTTTAACAATGTAGTAGAAACTATCTTTTAGATATAGACTAAATGGCTGGAATGGTTATTGATAAATTCACTGATTTAAAAAAATTTTAATTGAGGTATAGTTGATGTACAATATTATATAAGTTACAGGTGTACAATATAGGGATTCACAATTTGTAAAGGTTATACTCTATTTACAGTTATTATAAAATATTGGCTATATTCCCTATGTTGTATAATATATTCTTATAGTTTATTTTATACATAATAGTTTGTACCTCTTAATCCCCTACCCCTATTTCCTCTCACCCCCCTTCCCTCTCCCCACTGGTAATCACTAGTTTGTTCTATATATATGTGAATCTGCTTCTTTTTTTTGTCATATTCACTAGTTTGTTGTATTTTTTAGATTCTACCTATAAGCGATATCATAAATTCATTGATTATATTGTAGATTATATATCATGGATTATTTTATGTATATTACTATTATTTAAAACTAGATTTCAGGTACTTATTATAGGCCAGTATCTATGATGAATGTTCTCTATTCCACAACTTAATCCTCCTAAGAACCTTGTGATACAGGTATTCTCTTCCATTTTATAAATGAGGAAACAGAGGCTTAAAGAAGTTAGATAACTTATCTAAGGTCACATAGATAGTAACTGATACTATTGGGATTTGAACAAGGTCTAAAAAAAAAATTCCAAAGACATAGCTCCTAACTTCTAGATGGTAACATCTTGCCTAGTACTGGATTCAGCAGTGCGTCAACTCATCTGGGAGTTGAACACAGTCAAAGGATCTCAAGAGGGTTGTTGTGAAGTCACTAGGCTGGCTCAGTGGAGGAGGGGTGACAAAACAGGCCACTCCTGGGCTGTGACTACAAATAAGGCATGTGGCTCTACTGACACCAGATGGGCCTAAACCTGATGCAGAAAGCTGGTGGGGAAAGGTGTACACTGAGGATGGGGCCATGAATGCAACAGAGGAACGTGGTACAAACTGGAGAGAATTGGAAGGTGATGCAGAGAACAGAGGACAATGAAAACAAAATGCTGAAAAGATGGACAAGTGGAAGGCGTCAGTGACCAATCTGGAACAAATGACACTATGTAAACGTCTCAAAACACCTAGCAAGAAGTGCTGTTTAATCCTTAGTTTGGTCACAGTTGGGGGAAAATAGTTATCTATGGCAAAAATATAAAAAAGGCAAATTCTTTATTAAGATAGACACTTGGAATATTCTGCAGACTTACCTGATTCGATGTATTGATGGTAAAAGGATACAGGTCCTTCAGGTAAATCCTTGGCATATTGTCCAGAAGCATGCCATAGAGGGGCATGTATAAACTTGCTATCTGGGCCTGCTTCTCCTAGGTGAAAAAGTAGTCAAAAGAAATGATTTACCTGAAAATCAATAGACTTGTAGGTTTGATATGCATTTAATGCAGTGAACCATTAAATGGTGTTTAGGGAAGGGAGAGAGGAAGACCACTTACTGGTTCTCTGTATCGATCATCAAATGAATGCTTAGCCATTAGATTTTTTAGGACAGCTAAAGCCAAGTGCCTGATATCTTGGTCTTCTTGCAGAGCAAAGCCAACTTCTCGGAGCAGAATTCCGATTAAGAAGTGTTTGCGGCAAAACTCATTTGTGACTGAATATTCAGGCATATCTTTGTGAGGAAGGTAAAGAGATCATGTTATTGAAAATCAACTGATCACTTGATAATCGAGAGATTTAGCAAACAACTATCAACCCCTGTCACTACTAGGAGGGATTCAGTAATACAGAGATGAAAAATGTGAAGAGGGGCATTCAGCAAGTATTCTGTTTATGCTAATCCGAACAGTACTCAGTGTCAAATGTCAAATTCCATAAATGTGGTATGTCTACAATAGTACCGGAGTTGAAAGGAGAAAAGCTTATATTCTGCCTGGAGGAATCAGGAGATGTGACCGGAGGGAATATGTTGAGATGGACCTTTGAGGTTGCTCAAGGTTGAAGATGCAAAGAGTCTGGGGGGCGGGGGGGGGGCAGTTGGAGGCAGTGGGTAGAGGAGAGGAAGTTGGGAGAAGGGAGAGGGTTTCAGTGGCACAGACTTCTGAAAGCACAGTTATGTGGGGAGCACAGGTACGGAGGAGACCAGTAAGCACAGCAGCCAAAAGAGGAGTGGCGAGAATTAAGACTTAAGAGATATACTGGGACTGGATGATGGACAAAGTCAAGTACAAATTCCTAAGCTGGTGTCTAGGTCCCTGAACCATTTGCACGTAATTCTACAGGAAATGTTAAGTGACTGACAGCTTTGAGATCAGTGGCCCAATCGGACCTGTGCTTTATTGAGCCATTAATTTGATAGGCTATAAATGGGAATTAGACTGTAGGGAGATGTGGGGTGAGGGCTACCATCCAGGAGGCTGGAGGAACAGGGAAGTGGGGAGGGTGAGAAGGCCTCTGGACCTGGGGTAGTAGGACCCAAGGAGTAGCAGTAAAATCACCAGGACACGTGAGCTGCAGGACGTAAAAGAGCAAAGAGAGAGGAAAACCAAACGGGGCTGCACCCTTTTGAGTCTGAACTATAGAGAACAGAGCGCTGAAATCTCAAGTAATAGTGCATTTATCGAGAACGGGCCAATGTGCTTCCTAAACGTAACTGTTAATAGCAGGACTAGCGTCCAACCTATAGAACAGGTATTGTGTGCCAACACTCGGCTAAGCGCTTTGCAAGCGTTATCTCCATTACTCCTCATAGCTACCCGTTAGGAAGAATGAACTATTCGAATACTCCAGGTCATAACTGACCAGGAGCAAAGTAAACACACTCATTTTTAAAAAATACTGCTGGGGGCAGAAGTACGGGGAATGTGGAAGTTCAGGGAACTAAGATCAAAGGGCTTAGGTTAAATAAATCTTTCCATGAAATACTGAGTAATAATGAGGGGCCAGAAAGAGAACCAAGCTTTCCGATTCCCAATCTATGGCTAGAAAAAGAATTGCCAGGACTATTTGAAGTTATAAACTGGTCTGGGGTAAAAATAAACTTACGTGATTCTAATAATCTCAAATCCTGAGAGAATGGTTTGAACTGGGGTGTGGTTTATTGATAGAAATATTATATAGTTTCATTGAGCAAGCGTGTTATTACATACGGTTGGGAATTTTATTTATGATGCCCTCTAAGGAAATTTCAGATGCTTTGGGAAATTAAGAAAATTCCAACTCTGGAGAATAAAGTATGAAAGAATTCAAGTTGGGGAAGCATTTAATTATCTGTGACAAGAGAAAAGCTCAATCAACTTTTTGACTCTTTTGATTAGATGGTATTAAACATATGGCTACTTATTAGCATCTGGAATTTCCAGTTGGAAATCTGAACTAAGTATACTCATCAATATTATCAAATTATGATGTGGTTATTGATGCTGAGATAGTGTAATATAAAATATCATTATTTACCTGATGCATGTAACTCTTGTATTGATTCTGAAGGTGTCAAAGGATCTGGAGTTAATATAAATAAACAAAAAATTCAGATATATACATACTCAGAGACACACTGTATTCATTAACTATGTGTAATTTATACTGAAAAATTAAAATACACTGGCCTAAAATATGAGCGAGTCCCTTCAACAAAGCTTTGTTTTTCAAGACAAGCAGCTTAGGTTGTTTACTTTTTTCCTTAAAAATGAATGCCGTGAACAGAATTATTTTAATTCTTAGCCTTCTTCTTGGACACCTTTTTGTTCTATCAGAAATCTGCTTGCTACGAAACATATTTTTATGTTCACTGTTGATAATATCGTATCTACACAGAGACTGTCAGGCCTTTTTCTGAGCTACTGATAAGTAGTGAACAACCAGAATCCAAATGACAGAAACAGGTTTGCTCCTCTTGAGTGTCGTAACCAGCCTGCCTGACACAGTAATATCTTGGCACTAGTTCATAAACATAAAACAAAAAGCGAAGAATGTTACAGTCCAAAATAACTTTTCCACCCTTTATTCTGTGAAGGCATTTAGATAAATGTATTTCATAAATTGGAAAAAGAATGGAATAATGTATACAGCTTATATTTAAGACTGACATGACAAAACTTTTTTTTTTACATCTTTATTGGATTATAATTGCTTTACAATGGTGTGTTAGTTTCTGCTTTATAACAAAGTGAATCAGTTATACATATACATATGTTCCCATATCTCTTCCCTCTTGCGTCTCCCTCCCTCCCACCCCTCTAGGTGGTCACAAAGCACCGAGCTGATCTCCCTGTGCTATGCGGCTGCTTCCCACTAGCTATCTACCTTACGTTTGGTAGTGTATATATGCCCATGCCTCTCTCTCGCTTTGTCACAGCTCACCCTTGTTCATTGCAGCTCTATTTACAATAGCCCAGAGATGGAAACAACCTAAGTGCCCATCACCGGATGAATGGATAAAGAAGATGTGGCACATATATACAATGGAATATTACTCAGCCATAAAAAGAAATGAAATTGAGCTATTTGTAATGAGGCGGATAGACCTAGAGTCTGTCATACAGAGTGAAGTAAGTCAGAAAGAGAAAGACAAATACCGTATGCTAACTCATATATATGGAATTTAAGAAAAAAAAAATGTCATGAAGAACCTAGGGGGTAAGACAGGAATAAAGACAGACCTACTAGACAAAACTTTTATAGGCTTGATAATGTACGTTACTTTCTCTTTCCTTCCAAAATATTAGTGTGAGCTATAATACATGTGAAGAGGCTCTTTACCATCTTAGTTTCTGCTTTCCATGAATATCAAAACTGTGCCTTGTAATTTACTCATGCTTAGAAGTATTTAATTAATCAATTTATTTATTTTATTAAGGTATAACTGACATATAACATTATATTAGTTTCTAGTGCACCACATGACTTGATATATGTACACCTTACAAAGTAGAAGTAAAGTAGTTTAAGGTCCTAAATCATTTAAGTATTTTCTACGTAGCTTGATGTTTGATTAGTTTCTGATGTCTAGATGGGCGATGCTTATTCTCTACCATGATCATGCTGATATGTGTGTGTATATACATATTTTAACAGAAGTAATAAATGAAAATATTTTCTATAGACCATTTATACTATAGTAAGTATAGTAAACAATACGTGAGGCCCCATTTTTACCTGTGCGCCCATCTCTGCCTCTTTCTGACCCAGAGGTATTGAGTATTTACCATGGTGCCCATTTGCCTGCCTTCTTTTCTCCCTTTCAAGGTAACAGTTTTCTTTGTATAAAACTCAGTTTGAGGAGTTGCATTTTAATGTACACACCTTGATAATCTTAAATGAATTTATACTCACAAAGTATAACTTTTCCTCCCTGTAATTTTATGTCTCTCAAAATCAAAGGAAAGTTGTCTTTTGGAGCCAGTATGGTGAAAGACAGTATGGGTCTAGGTTAAAATTCTTTGATTTACAAGCATTAATTTTATGGTTTTCTCGGCCTTCTCATTAATGAAAAAGGAAACACAGACAAAAATTGAGAAATACAGAGCTGTATTCTTTACCACATGCCACCAACTTCTGCATTTTAACCTGATTACCTGGACCCATGTGAAAACTTCAGACAAAACCAACATTGAAGAAACAGGAAAACAACAACAAATAAACAAAGGCAAAACAAACAAAAAAATATATTTGTTCCCATTGTAGGAACAGACGAAAATTCTGGGAATTATTACCTGGAATGTTTGCTGATCTTATGGGGAGACACAAAGGAATAAAGTGTTCATGCTGACATACTTCTTGGAGGAAATCAAATTTATACTGGCATAAGGTCTGAAGAAGAAGCAAAGAAATGACCATTATTCACACACTAAGAAAGTTAATGGAAAATCTGCACTTGAATCTTACATCTAAAAAGGAGGTGGAGTTACTTTTGTGTGACCACTGGGTCATTGTTAAATTTAAAGGATTTTGTCCCCTCTGAAGTGGTAAATGTAGTCAGGCCCCCTGTTTTTGGAGATTGGACAAGGCCTGTTCAGGAAATGATCCCAGCTGCAACCTACATTGAGTTTCTATGAGATACAATCTTACTCAGACCTATTTTTTGCTTCTTTGGGCATGTATGTAACATGTTTATTCTGGGAAAGATAGGTCCTCACCACATGTACAGAGGTCTTCAACTACACTCAGCTCAAAGAACATATCACTCCAATCAACTCCTAAGATCTAGTGCTAAGGAAGACAGTGGTGCAGATAATCTAGAGTTAGAGTGAATCTCTCTCCATCTGCCATTTATTTTTGGAGTACATTATCTAATTCCACCTCTTCCCTGCCCTAGTAAACAGGTCTGTCATTTCAATAATGTTTTGAGTAGGACAGAGATAAACGAAGTGCAGACATGGTCTAAGACAACTTATTAACACAATCACATAAATAGGAACAATTAGCATGTTCATAACCATTCTATTTTCATTGTCATGCAAACTAAGTAATCAATTTTTAAGACTCAGATTGTGTTCACTGTATTCACTAATATCAGCTAACAAAATAAAATATATTCCATTTGCTCAGATATTTTAGAATCATATTTTGTGGCCACTTTAGTCAATAATTTAAAATACTGCCGTCTCAAACAAGGGTAGTATCTGACTTAATCCTTTGCACATCCAAGTGAAATGAAGCATAATTAAATTACATGGTAGTCATTCTTCACTGAGTATGTTCTGTTTGGTTTTTGATAAAATATATAGTTTAAGTTCACTGGAATTATACCTAAAATGATATTCTGAAAATGTCATGCATAACTGGAGCACTAATGAAGGATATTCTTCCAAAAAATATTTACAGAGAGAACTGGATTCTCAAAATCAAATGACATATAACCATGTAACTCTCCTAGCCTAAAGTAGATCTCCACTGCCGAAAAATAATGTTCAGGCCCCTAAGCATGACATGAAAGGCTCCAAGGAGATCATTATTTATTTTTGGCTTTTCTATATTCGTTACTCTTTCCCAATACCTAGATAATTTCCCATCGGGGACTTATCTTCCTCCCAATGGGTGAAGGTTAATGGGGAACTATTAATTCAGGTGCCCTGTCTTCCCTCCCTAAGAGGCAGGCATGTGACCCAAAGCAGGTTGGTCACATGCTTCCTCTCTGGAATGTAAATCTTTAGCCGAGTATTAAGAAGGAGAAAAGGGTCCCATCTGCGTATTTAGACAGCAGCAGACCCTGGCCACTGGTTCATCCTCTGTGATTACTCTTGTGCCTGGAAGTGCCTTGGTCACTGCTCTTTTCCAAGCTTAGTTCTGCAGCTCTTTCATCAATGCTGTTTACCCCAATATCCTTCCCCAAAATTCCCTTTTGCTCAAATTGGAGTAAGCTTCTGTTGCTGTGAGACAAAGAACCTTAACTGATAAACTTTCACGGTGTGGTCCACTTCCAGTCTTATTTCCCTCTAGCATATGCCATACTCAGACTCATAGCTCAGTGGTTCTCAAACTCGAGAATGCACAGGCATCACCTGAAAGTCTTGTTGCAATCCAGATTTCTGGGCTCCACCCGTAGTAGCTCTGTTCCGAGATCACTGGTCTAGGAACCACACTTTGAGAACCGCTGCTCTCTAGACAGCACCGTTCCCTATCTCCCAGAACATAGCCCCTATTTGGGTAGGGTGATCCACTGTCCCATTTTGCCCAAGACTGAAGGTTTCCAGGGAAGTGGGACTTTCAGTGCTAAAACCAAGACAGTTCCGAGTAAACCGGAG
The DNA here is from genome assembly GCF_003676395.1 of Aethalodelphis obliquidens. Lineage (NCBI taxonomy): Eukaryota > Metazoa > Chordata > Mammalia > Artiodactyla > Delphinidae > Aethalodelphis > Aethalodelphis obliquidens. The sequence goes on along the minus strand of NW_020837946.1, from coordinate 13,416,996 downwards.
GCAGAAGAATTGCAGGTGGAAAGAATCACTCCTTTCACTGCCCACAGGAAATAAAAGTGAAATGTAAACACTCTCATTCCACACTCCTTTTTTGTCCCCCGTGAAGGAAGGAATGGGTAGACTTACTGAGCATGTGAACCGTTTTAAAAGGCTGCCTCCCATTGGTATAGAAATTATTTTTTGATATGGATAATGCATAGGTTATTGTTTTAGACAGATATACACAGAGACCGGTTTATTTATTTATAATGCAGCAGTTTAGAAAGCAAGCACTCCTGTACGTGGTTCTTACCTTGGGATCACCAGAGGAGAACATGCTGACATAACTGTTAACCGTCTTAAACACAAAACCCCGGTCCATAAACGTAAAGCAGCGCTAAAAAAGTAAAATTCTAAATTCAGACGTTTTTACTTTAAGGATCATTAAAGATGTTAGAAAAGATGATTGAATATATTGAAGTAAAATAGCATTTAACTAAATGTGCTGTATAATAAATGTCTTAAAAATCTCTGCAATATGTTTAAGAATTCATCCACATACGGCAACTAATTAAAATACTAGATACAGTACACACACCAGAAAGTTACAAACCCATATTTATCAATTTTATAAAACATCTCTTGGAGCTTTGCAATGAGCCCTTTCCTTTTAATATAGGAAGTTTTAGCTTTTACTTGTCTATTTTTAAAAACCACTTAGTTACATTTTATTATTATTTTTTTTTAGTAATTCGATTCCATAATTCCTCAGGTGAAGAAACTTGCTGTGCAACATTGGGTAGGAACAGGGCAGAGACATGTCAGGAAAACCTTTTAAAATCTCACTGGCCAAAAAAAAAAAAAAAAAAATCTCACTGGCCTCCTTCAGCAGAATAGCTTTTCTTTTCAGCCAAGGCAGCTTGAATTTGAAGAGTGAAGGTAAGAGATCCTGGGATTTCTATCAGTGAGCTGCCCACTGCCTCTTTATTATGTTGTCAATCCCTCTTAACTGGAGAAACGAGAGCCTTAAACAGTAGGTAGGTTTGGAGGAGTCAGGCAAGCGTGCCAACTTGGTACAGCACCTGCTCTCTCTCCCAAAGACCCATGGCCATGTCACCAGTAACCAAGCTACAGTGGCCAATTACTGCACTGGAAAAGTGTGAAGTGGGCACGGACCATAGTTACTGATGCAGTATCTTGGGGAGGCACTATAGCAGATTGGCATATGGGGTCATCACTGCGTGTGTGTGGGTTGCATTCTGCCCAGCCACATGTGTGTGAGCATGTGTACTACATGGGAAAATTTCTCAGCTGTTACATCACTCAGCATCGAAGCCTTCTTTCTCGTCCAAAGAGCCCTGTATGGTCCATTGTACTGGTTTTGCATCTCTTAATCTCTCTTCAATTTTACAAACAAATCTCTTTTCTCAGAAAGGACTGAACATAAAATCTTGTTATAGGTAGTCTACCAAGTGCAAAGTCTCCCACTGAAATACGCCCGTGTGTAAACATGAGCTTTTTTCTCTAATAACATTTTTCCAGTTGCTTGGTCATTTATATGTTTGTTTTGTTTCCTTTTCCATTTTTCTTTGTTTTCTTCTGAGTTTTTTTTTCATTACCTATTCATTACTGTGTTAACATACTGCTTCATTTATATTTTCATTTTCAATATGGATTTAAGTTCCTTCAATAACTCTCCCCTTAGAAAAAAGTAAATGGCTCCCATGTCCTCCCACCTCCCAAAAGAACAGTGAGGAAAGGTAGACAGCAGAGCATAATCATAAGCGCAGAACACGTAGAGCACCTATAAGGGGAGGATGGGAGGAAAAGAGGGCTTTCGTGTCTTCTACACTATGCAGGCTCCCAGCTAGTGTGTCAAATCCTCCCAGGCTTTCCATCTGCAGAAGGAAGTCCCGACTGGTGACCCTTGGACTATCCCCAATATGGAGCTCCCTCCCCGGAAGACCGCTGCTGTCTCTTTCCTGCTGGGAAGAAGCTTGTGTCTCACCTTGCAGAGAGAGGAAGACCACCCAGTATAACTGTGGGTTCTAGAAACTTCTCAAGAAACAACAAGAGAAAAGAAGCCCTTTGGTGAAGACACAGGGCCCTTTGATTAGACAGAGAAGGGGTTGGTGAGTCCTGTCATTGAACAAGGGTAGTGGTGAGAAGAAGGCTGCCTACCCTGGGGATCTAGGGAAACTCACTTAAGACTTTCTTGAGATTTAAGAAGACTTTGTATGTGGTAAACTTGTCATTCTCTTTCTAAGGGACAGTGAGGGAAAAGGAGGGGTCATTCCTAAGATACAAAGTCAGCAGAATCAGCCTTCTTCCTGCAGAGAGCCCTCCTGCAGATCAAGCTTCATCAAATGTGTCTCTCCTGTCACCAGTCCCCTGTGTCTGGTCTATCCCAGCATCTTCTTAACCCCAGGCGAAGGGACCTCTCTGCTTTTATCTATCTATCTATCTATCTATTTATTTATTTATTTAGCGGTACGCGGGCCTCTCACTGCTGTGGCCTCTTCCTTTGCGGAGCACAGGCTCCGGACGCGCAGGCTCAGCGGCCATGGCTCACGGGCCCAGCCGCTCCGCGGCACGTGGGATCCTCCCGGACCGGGGCACGAACCCGCGTCCCCTGCATCAGCAGGCGAACTCAACCACTGTGCCACCAGGGAAGCCCCTGCTTTTATTTTAAAATAATTTATATTAACCTTCTACATGAGTAGAAAATAATTTATAACAGGCTCTGGTAATCTATGGCCCATGAGCCAAAACTGGCACACTGTCTGTTTTTCAAAAGAAAGTTTTACTGACACAGCTACAGCCATTTGTTTATATATTGTCTATGGCGAATGGTCTATGGTTGTTTCTGTATTACAGTTGCAGAGTTGGGTAGTTGTCACAGAGACTGTATGTTCTGCAGAACTAAAAATATTTAATATTTGACCATTTATAGAAAACAATTTTGCAGATTATTGATATAAAGGATATATACCCTATCAGACTTTTTCTGAGTTTAGCTTAGTAAACTAAAAGCCAAATATTCTAAATTACATGCAAAAATATATTTTTGTATATATGGCTGTTGTAATGAAAAAATGTTTATTTTGTCTCACCAACTGTGAAAGTCACAGTTTTACTCTATAGATGGTTCAGTGATGAGTTATGAAATCCCAAATTGCAAAACACACCACCTGAGTGACTTTCCCTGTATATTTTACAAAACCTCTGGGCCCATCATTTCCTTTCCTTTGCCCCTGTGCTAGGCATTAGCTTATGTACCATCCACAGCAACTTTTGCATAGATGAAGTTTCTAGAAAACATTTATTTATTCCACAAACACAGAACATTTAAGGAAAATAGAGTAGATATGAAGACTTTCCCTTTTCACTGACTTGCTTATCCATCTTTTTTTTCATAATTAGAACTATCACAGATGTTTCTTTAAACATAATTTGCTACCAAAGTCTGTTTTTTATATTAGACAATTTCCAAATGATTTCCAAATGCTAATTGAAATAAAGTAGAGATTAGTCAGATGAGCATTGTACAATGCTTGTATGATGGACTTTTATAATGTACAATATATTAAACTAATGTTTTCATTTATAGACTTCACATATAAGTATTGCTTTCAGTTTGCACTTCATGGATCCATATATCTTATAGACTATATTTGTTTTATCTATTGTCAATCCATGCTTTTTACCCACAGATTTCACAACCACTGGTATCACCATTAGATTTATACTTTGTGGCTTTTTTCATCTTGGACATTCATGTTAGACATTAGTTTATGTACCACCAGAAGCAACTTTTGCATAAATGAGCTCCAAGGAAAACATATATTTATTCTAATAAGTACAGAGCATTTAAGGCAAAAAGAGTGGATAATAATAGGTCTTTTCCCTTTTTAAGAGACTTGCTTATGCAACCTTTTTTTTTTGGAATTTTGGGAAGAATATTGCAGATATTTCTTGAATGTAATTTGCTTACAAATCAGACAGTATGCCATTTTTTTCCCAAATTTTCTTTTCCATCAAGCACTTCAAATAAACTACTAGCATAGTAATAAACTTTATTCTCATAGGTCTTAAAAACATGGTAGAAAACTAGAGTAATTTTTTTCTCCTTTACTCTTTTCCTCCTCAACTCTGACCATCCCTTTCTCTTCCTGAAGCAAGAAAAAAAGCAAAAATAAGAGGCAAAACAGTGAAGAAAAAGAAATACAAGATGAGAACAAATATAGTATGCAATTTGAAACTGCATTTAACACATTAAAAAAGAAATTAGACTGAATTAAAACTCACCAAAGACAACTTAAGCTAATTTTCCATCTACCTCCATAGCCTCTTAACTTTGTTAGCAGTATTTATTTATACATTCCCACACCTATCCAGTATGTTCTGGTGTCTACCACAAAGAAACAAGTGAAGTGGCTTCGTCAGTAGTCAACAGTTGGGCAAAAGAAGGAATAGAAGAAAAACATTATCTTTCTGGTTGAATGTATTATCTGTTAAATGATACACCATCATTCTACGTTAGCTTTTCTTGGACTAAGCACATTTTTCTTCTCAATTCAATAGAAATGCCTGTAATTCAAAGAAATGATGCTAAATATATGTATGTATATATATATATATGTATATATATATTCACTTTATGTTGCTCAATACTTTAACCGATAATTTTCCTTTTATGCGATTAATGCACGATATTTTCATCATGTTAAAAGAGCCTAGAGGTAATATAACAAAAATGCGAAATTCCCCAAAATTTTCCCAAAGTGGCTATTTGGCATCACTGTTAGAGCTGGATCCAATCCAAAACATCACTTCAAGGGCAGAAAAGCCCAAGAGAATAATATTGTCACAGTGCAGCTTCTTTAAAAATCTCATTTTTCTCTTTAAAGATATTTAGAAGTACTACACTTGGCAACACTCAAGTAGATACTTTTCTTTAACCTTGGTTCTTATTCTGTATGACTCCAAATTGGAAAAAGTATCAAAAAGTATTTCAAGCAAGAAAGATGTATAGATGAAAGTATTCATCTAATCCTGGTAGTCTTGACTTTTCATCATAAATGAAACTGTGACTTAAATTGACATTTAGAGTATCTCACACCCACTATCACGGAGGCTTGAATAGAACTGTGATCTTGTATAATTGTACCTTAAGAAATCTGGCAACGCTGTGGTTTGCCCTTCTTGTTTCTTCAAGTGCATCTTTGTTTTTCCAAATCATGTGGTCGGCTAGGCTCATGACAAGATTGTCCAATTCATTTTGGTAAGATTCAGGAAATCTTTGAGGCCGAGAAAGCTAAGGAAAGAATGGATCATTTCTTTATAATGTGACCTGTGAAATACTAAACCTGGAAAACATAAACTGTAAGACTTACTACAAACAAAAAGTCTTTCTGAAAACTTGAAAGCAATAATAAAATAGAAGCCCTTTTAATTTCAAGGTCATGATTTTCATCATTTTCATTTAATGTTTCCTTCTATTTTGCCCAATAAGTTTTTCACTTTTTCATTATAAATGATAACATATATGAATTGCAGACTATTCAGACAATGTAGAAATGTAACATTTTTTTTATAACCTCTTAATTCCCCTCCTTTCCCTCTCCGGAAATAACTGCTATCAGTGGTTTAATGAATATTATTCTAGATTTTCTTTGACTCACAGTTCTCTAATTTAAAAATCAATTATTTTGATTTTTTAAAACTAGGAATCCTCCAATAAACAACTATAAGAAATCAGTGAATGAATAACTGAATGGGTACAGATATCGGTTTGTAATGTTCTCTAATAAGTAGTGAGTCCCAGCTAGTCTTTTTAAAACATTTATTTCAGCTTTATTGAGTTATAGTTGATATATAAAATTATATTTAAAGCATACACTGTGGTGCTTTCATACACATACACATTGTGAAAGAATTCCACCCTCCACCCCTCATCTAGTTAATTAAGCCATCCATCAGCTCACATACATATTTTTGGGGAGAGAACATTTAAGTTCTACTCTCGGCAAATTTCAATTACACAATACAGTGTTATCACCATGTTTTCCATTAGATGCTCAAACCTTATTTATCTTATAGATGAAGGTTTACACAAGCTAGTCTTAACTCAATGGTCCCAGCATATGCCACCGCAGGTGCCTGTGGGACTTCACAGTCAAGATGTTTTGCCGCAAGATAAAAAGTGATTTGGCTGTGAGATTACATAACATACATTGAATAAAACTCTATAGGCCCCTAAAGACTGCCCTCAGTCCAGGAATCCAACACCCCCCCCCCAATTTGAACTCCTGCACATAAAGGGAAAGTTTCAGGCAGCTGAGTTTTCCCATTTCAGTCTCTACTTGGTGAATTTACACAGCTTCTTTGCATGAGATAGGTAAGATTCATTCATCTTTACAAGTTGGCTTTAAAATTAGACTCGCATTTTCACTATAGACAGAAACAGACAATTGAGAGTTAGACGGTGCCATATTCTCTAAAATTCTGAGCACCCAGCCTTCCACGAGGCAAGAATAAAAACCACGGAGGCTAAAATTACAGGAACTGCATAGAACAAACAGTGATTAATTATTGGACGCTGGAGCTGACTTGGACTGGCTTTTTTTTAAGCCATTGTACCAGGACATGACTGTATAGGCATTTTGAGGATTTTATGGTTACCCCCTGTATATATTCAAAGCTTATTGTTGAAATCAAATGAAGTTAAAACCAAATAAACCTAATGAATTTAATTGCAGACGTCATTTTTCATCCTGCTGGGTGTACCCTGGGGAAATAAGGGTAAACAGTTCACCTATGAAAGCAACAATCACTTTTTAGATAATCAAAGCACATTTGTAGTTTTCCTTTTTTCATTGTGTTAGTCCTCCAAGATACATTAAACATATCAATGTCAACATTTTCTTCACAAGGACATACAGTAATACCTTGGACTTTGATAACCCCTCTGTTCCTCTGTCTTTTCTGCCTTCCTTTCAAACTCCCCTTGTAGCCTACTTCCACTCTTAACCCAAAGACATGCTGCTCGGTAAACACACGAGCAATATTTTTAATTGTTCTCTGGAAGTCTATCCCAAGGGCTTGAGGCGGGAGAATTCCTGAGCTGGGGACGGTGGATTTTCTCTCTCAGGACAGGGGAGGAAGTGGGGTAAGGTGACAACATGGTTGAATCCCAAGCTGCAGAGCTGGAACGCATTGGAGAACCTGGGCTGTGATATGGTGGAGGTCCCAAGGATCAGGTGCGGAATGCAGGGGCTGAATTTCAGGCATTTGGGAATTTCGTTAAGAACGAGGGGCTGATGGGAAACAAAAGGTGTAGCCAGTACAAGAAAACTTTGGCTACTAGAGCTCAGTGTTGAGAAGCTATTCAGCACTTCCTAGTAAATAGGAATTCGCCTTGGACAAGAAAGCAGGGGTCACAGGGAGGTGTTATCTGCCTTTCAGAGGACCAGACTAGGGGATCTGACTTTCTCACATCTCCTTGATGATGGAAGCTTTTTTTAATAGCAAAGAAAGCTATTCACTTCACAATTAAAAAATAAGAAAAGAAAATGCAAATAGCTTGGGAGATGTTTATTGTGAATGCTTTCAAGTCAAATGATGGTATCCGGTCTTCTCCTACTGTGATAAATAGAGATGGTTAGAAAATTGGAAGGCTGTGCACCTCTGGAAGAAAACTGGGTATGGTGATTGCTATGGAAGAGGGTAATGAAAAGGGAACTTGAATCAGTGAAGATAAACTCTCGTTTACGATGAGTTCCTTTATTCTTAGGCTGTTCATAAGGGTGTTTTGTGACCTATCTATTTTAGCAGATACATACTGGTGGGAACTAAAGGATTTTAGTCCAATTTGTTCTTTTTACATATGGGAGAACAGACTCTGAGATGTTTAGTGTCTTTTTTAAAAATCATCGAACATGTTAGTGGCAGAGCAAGGATTACAGTGGTGGGGTTTCCTGATACAGCTTAAGAACAGAGAGATAGGAATCAGTCTTAGCTTCATGTTAGATTTTCTCTTCCTCCCAGACAGGAGGCTCTTATCTCTGGAAGTATAAGAGCAGACACAGCTGAAGAGCAAACATAGGACTTAAGAACTGAGAGTTATGGGATACCAGAGATGATGAGATGTGCAGTCAAGGCAGGTCTGTTATGCTTATGTCAAGGCCATGTTTGGAAAGGCCTGAGGCCTGGAGGCACGGATGGGGCACGTGGATGGATGGCCCGAGGATGGTGGCTTGGCAGACTCCCCTGAATCCTCAGTGCCCCATCCCTCTCTATTAAGAGTCAGCACTTCTCCTGTGTGGGAATACGCTGCAAAGGACTCTCCCTGCAAGAGGCCAGGCAAACCCTTCAGGAGCTGTCCTTCCTCCTCTCCTGGAGCTCAGGCCATGAACTGGGATTAAATGCCAGCTTAACTCAGCTGTGAACCTGCTGGGCCTAATAAGGTAAGGAAGAGCGTGTACCCCAAGGAGTTGTAAGAATTAGTTAGCAGGTACCAGCAGGAGCCACAGTGGGAGTACCACTGAGATTGGATGTTGAGTGTGTTTGACCAAGACGGCCAGAACATAAGAATGGATAAATTCAATTTCACTGACGTGAGGGCACTTTGTCAGGACATGGGCTTAAATAAGACCTCAGGGGATGGTCCACTCACTGTTAGTTGGCTCTTAGAATCCTGGAGATGGCTCATTTTAAGCAGAATGGAAATGCCGAGGTTGCCCTGGCAGATGAATGAGGAAGGAATAAAGAAGCAGACGAAGGTGGACACGTAGGAATGGAACTATGAGCCCGGAAGACCCACTATCCGCCAAGGCCATCAGGAAGGTACTGGGGGCCGACATCCCTAAGACCGTTCAGTGGCGTCTCCCATCTGCAGGTGAGAGAGGCAGTCCCAGTGTTGGCTCACTCACAGTCATGAGGATGAGGGGCATCAATATAACAGAGGCCATGTGATTGCACCTAATCTCCAGGGGCCAGGGGGTTGCGATTCCCAAAACAAATGGCAGATCTGGAAAGCAGCCGAGGGGGCTGGACTCTCAGGGAGCTACAGAGCTGATTAATGGCATGCTGGAAGCCCCAGGGACGAGACAATCAGCAGCCAACAGTGACGATGCTTAAGTCCACCAAGAAGGCGAGGCTGGACAATCGGGAGATGAGGATGTTTGTTCCAGTAAGTAGACGGGAATCCTCTCTCTGTTCTTGGATCTCAGTCAATTTTCAATTTTCAGTACATGCTGACTGAAGAGGAGGCAGGGTCCCTAAAGAAAGCCCCCTACAGACCTTTGATAAGTACATACTGTAATGATTCCACCAGTCCTTCTCCAAAGGCTTTCCTCAGGTGACGATACTAGGCGGAGGGGAATATTCATATATTTCAAGAACTACTGGCCACAAGATCTGAGTTGATACTGCTATCTGGAGACCAAAACACCACCAAGTCCACCCAGTTAGAGTGGAAACTCACAGGATTCATAAAGTTGCCCTGCCTAAAGTTCTGTTAGCAGAGAGTCCACTGGCTTCAAAAATCCACCAAACAGCCATTTCCCTGGTCCAAATGTATAATCTGTATTGACATAATTAGCATCTAGAGTAACCACACACTGGATGCTTGGGACGGTGAGACCCCCCTGGACCACTCTGGAATGAGGGTTTGGGTCACAACACAGTAAGTCACCAAGACCTTCAGAGCTGCTGGCTGAGGGTGAGGGCAATCTAGAATGGATGGTAGAGGAGGGAGGTGATGAGAACTGCACAGGGTTCCGAGACCAACTATAGTAACAGGGGCTACAGTTAACCCCACTAGCCTCCCTCTTGTAAGTTTCCTTTCAGGAAGGAGAGGCCCATGGGAACTGTGGAGGAGAAGATTCATAATCATATGTGAAAGGTAGCTGTGGACTGTGGACCACGGGTGGCAGCCGAGGATGTGCATAGCTCAGATACTCCCTTGAGAAAAAGTCTACTGAGATGAATGAAATAACTACGAAGCCTTTGGGACCCACTCAAGAGTTCACGCCAAGCCACATTCTCTCCGGCTGCTCTGAGTAATTACTGAGCTTGCAGAGGTAACGGAGCCAGACCATCTTCCCGATGCAGGACTTTTCTCATGAACATCCTTTGCTCTCAGACAGCCCATTGGCCCACCTACAACTTTCTCACTGCAAGCCTCTTTCTAGCTGATCCTCCTTCCTTTGCCATCTCCTTTCACAGGTGTCAGACCTTCCTAGTCCTTTTGCCTGTCCCTTTATCCTTTGTAGTCATTTTTGTACTTCTAATTTTGTCCTGGCATCTGCTTCTGAAGGACCTGTACTGATACACACAATCATGTCTCACATTTATTGGATGCTATTGTATTACCTATGATCGTACCTGAATTTTATTTGTGTCAATCAAGTGCTGTGCCATGGATTTTAGGATAATTGCAAAGAAGAACCAGGAATGCTGTTAGGAAAAGAAAAGACAACCAGAAATTTATCATCTTATAGCAAAATAATGATAATTCCATGCTTCACAACATGCAATTTTATAAAACGTTTATCTTAAAATGTATTCTTTGAAATTCAATGCATCAGAGCAATAGTATATTCTCCATTATGTTAGGATCATCCTTAGCAAAGTTCTAATGGTAAAAGTAAATACCAGATACTTCTGTTCCTCAGTCATCTCAAAGACTGTTTAAACTAAAACAAGATACTGGTTTGCTAGACATGGCTGAGTAGACAGTAGTCTTATGAAATACTTATTCATTCATTGGGTGTTCTATCTGTTTTACTTAGTTAAACAAAACTAAGTAAAACTTTTTTATCTTAAAATATGGTGTAGCAGACCCACCCCTAACATTGCCAGGGATAGAGGCAAGAGTGAACATGGAAGCCACGTGTGAAAATATCTAAAAGTTCAAAGTCACGTTAGCAGAGTCTTAAATAAGATATGTTGGATCCTCCTATCTTGACAAATATAACTTCATGACAACTTGGAATGCTGCACCAGGACGTGGGGCTCACCCCCTCTTCTCACCTGAGGCTCTGCCCTACACTGAGGGGCCTGGGGCATGTGGGTGACTGTCCAGCCTGCAAATCCAGGTGCTGCCCACAAACTGGTCCCTCTCTCCCACCAAACACTGCTCCCCTCTTGGGTCTTGGGTTACACTCCAGATTTTCCCTCTGAACAATGGACTTAGGAAAGAGATCTAAGCAGGCCCAGGAATAAACCTATAAACCCTTTAGGCAGGGGCTCCTGGGGATTCTTATAGGTGCTGAAGAGGTGGTAGGGGCTCCCAGGAGCATTGCTCTTGGCTATTCTCATACTTTTTCTTATGAGAAGGGGTACATTTGGAGAAGATCAAAGCATATTCAAGAGCGGAGGCCCCTCTTTCTTGGGTCTAAGGGTCTTGCTTAACCCAGATACAAAAAATATACATCACATATTGTGTACACTTACAAAGAATACACTCCCCTGAGCCTCTTCCCTTCCCAGCCTCTCCACCACATATAATAATTTTGAGTTTTGTGTTCATCATTCCCTTGCTTTCCTTCATAATTTTGCTGCCAATATCATACATCGAAGTGATATTCAGTTTTGCCTGCCCCTGAACTTTAAATAAACGGAATCATCCTGTATGTATTCTCTTGTGATGGCCTTTTCAATTCAACAAATGCTTTTCTGAGGTTTATTTATGTGGAGCTAGGTAGCTGGGGGTCCTCTATTGTCATTGCATCACATGTATAATCCCAATTTACCTATCTGCTCTACTGTGGATGGGCATCTGAACTATAGCCAATTTTAGGCTGATACCAAGCACGCTGTTAAGAACTTTTGAGTACTGGGTTCTAACGCTGGAAGATTGACTGAGATGAGGAAGAAAGGACGTTTAAGCTCTGGCTTAAAAAGGGGGTCGTTCCTTAGTAAACTTGATATTGGAAGTGAAATTCATGCTGTTGGGAATCTTTAAGTAACACAAGGCACCCCACCTCGTCCTAAGTAATATTTTTATCCACCATATGCCAAATGTTCTACCATTTGTCCCTTGATTTAACTGACACCTGTCACTCTCACTCCTCAGCACTCAGCCCCACCTCCACTATTTACCTTGAATCCACCAGGACCAATCCCATTGAGACTCCTGCCTCTGTTCACGTCTGATGACAGAAGAAGCCTCACTCCTCTCCTGCCCTCTGGTCTCCGTAGGTGCTGCGCACCCCCTTGTGTATCTCACTGCTTCTCATCTCCTGAAACCCACTCACCATACCTTTGGTCTGGAACACATGGTGCATCACCAATAAAATCTCCTGAAGATGGAACTTCTCCTCCAAGCATTCCCTTTGCCTTGTCTTTTAAATGAACACTGACTCTCCCCAGAGGACCCTGCTGGAGAGGGTGTGGAGAGAAGGGAACCCTCCTACACTGTTGGTGGGACTGTAAATTGGTACAGTCACTATGGAGAACAGTATGGAGGTTCCTTAAAAAACTAAAAATATAACTACCATATGATCCAGCCATCCCACTCCTTGGCATATATCCGGAGAAGAACATGGTTCAAAAGGATACATGCACCCCAATGTTCACTGCAGCACTGTCTACAATAGCCAAGACATGGAAGCAACCTACATGCCCATTGACAGACGAATGGATAAAGATGTGGTACATGTATACAATGGGATATTACGCAGCCATTAAAAAGAATGAAATAATGCCATTTGCAGCAACATGGATGCTAGGCAGGCAGCTTTCTTCAGCAGCCCCGTCTCCACTCTCACCCCACTACAGTCTATTCTCTACGCAGCCATCAGAGCGATCCTTTTGAACCAAGATCAGCTCAAGTTACTCCTCCACTCAAAGTCCTCTGACGGCTCCCAGTTTCTCTCTGGGTGGAAGCCAAAACCCTTGCAATGGCCCACAGGCCTTACATTACCTGCCAAACCTCCCGCTGCCTCTCTGACTTCAACTTGCCTCCGCTTTTCTTTGCTCACGTGGCTTCAGCCACATTGGCCTCCCTGCCATCTTTCAGGCGTATCCACTAGGTGTGCTGCTGCCTTACAACGTTATACAGGTCTTCCCCTCTACCTTTTTTTTGAAATATAGCTGACTTACAATATTATATTAGTTTCAGGTGCACAACATAATGACGCAATATTTTTACAGATTGTACTCCATATAAGGTTATTATAAACATATTGGTGCTATACCCTGCGCGCTACATTACATCCTTGTAACTTATTTTATACCTAACAGTTTGTACCTGTTAATCCCCTTCACTTATTTGTCCCCTCCCCCCACTCCTCTCTCATCTCAGAACCACTAGTTCGTTCTCTGTATCAGTGAGTCTGTTTCTGTTTTGTTATATTCACTTGTTTGTTTTACTTTTTAGATTCCACATATAAGTGAATGAAATTTTGCTATTTGTGACATCATGGATGCACTCGGAGGGTATTATGCTTAGTGAAATAAGTCAGACAAAGATAAATATGGTATGTTTTCCCCTCTACCTTTAATGTTCTACCCTCAACATCTCCAGCTCCCTCACTTTCTTCACATTTTTAGCTGAGGTATTACCTTCTCCATGAGCTCTACCTTGACCATTCTATTTAAAACTGCAAACCTCACCCTGCATACTCAGGACTCCGCATTCCATTTACCTGCTCGACATTTTCTTTTCCTATGCTACTTCTCACCTCCAAACGTACAATTTAATTAACTTTGCTATCATGTGTGTCATTTATCGTTTTTATCCCGCAGTAGAATGTAAGCTTCCCAAGGGCAGAGATCTTTATTCTATTCTCTAAATGCACGCCAAATGCCTAGGATGGTGAGGATGGCGCTTGTCACAAGGAAGGCACTTGGAACATACTTGTTGGATAAACTGAATGAATATACGCATACGGCTGATTTAAATTTAAACAAACAAACCGCTTGGCCTAGGATAATGTGATTTCAGTCAACCCCTGTTGACGCTTATTGATCCGGCCTTCAGCCTCCCCTTCTAGCTACTTACTAATCAATCATCTATCTGTCAAGTCATGATAGATAATTAATTTAGCAGGGGACTAAATTCACAAGTCTGTAAGTTACATCTTTACCAGCTTCTCACCATCTCTTCTTATATTACTACAAATGCATGTGTTTCAACTTTTGGGGGTCAAAGAGTGGCTGTTTCTCTGCCTCTTCTCTGCTGTCAGTATATTCATTACTACATCATTAATCCTTTTGTTGGTAGTTTTCCTCTTCCTGTGCCTGAAAACCCAATAAACTTTATTTGGGGTACACTTAGCATTTTTGAATGTTTTCGGTCATTCTTAATAGTCATTCATTCTGCCTTTAGGCCAAAGGACTTAACTCGAGTCCATTCTACTTGTTAAAATGATCTGTTCTCTTGACATTGATCTCTTTTTCTTAACAGGTTCATATGTTACCATTTCAACATGAAGCTTATACCAGAAACTATTAGAGAAACGATCTATAAAAATCAATGAATCCTATCACCTTCAGGGTTGAGTGTAAGCCATCCCAATGAAAGGATCGTCTTTAAATTCTTTACCTTCAGGACATGCTTGACTGTTGTGGAGTCATTTGATTGCAAAAGACCAGTCACATTTTTAACCAGTTCCTCATGTATAGTTCTCTCCTTGCACGCCGTGGTCTTGAACACAAACTGAAGAAAATCCAAAAAGTGAAAAAAGTTAAATACTTAAAAACAAAGCATAAAAAATTACGTTCCAAGAATAACTCATGTCTCAAACTTATCTGCTCATGCCAGATTTTGTCATGAAATAAATGAAGGCCCAATGAGAAGTGTAATACACACCTGCTCCTATTGAGGGCTTTGCACAGGTAGAGCCTTGCTCACCTAAGTTCTCCTTGAAACGCTCTTTGTCGAAATCACAAAGAAGATCAGAGAGCAATTTAGAGGGTTCAAGGAAACATGGAGGGCTTTGACCCACCTACTTAGGATACATTTCCCCTTCTCCTTCCTTCCACTGGCAACAGGTGGGTGGCATGGTAGCATTTCTTCATCCTGAAAGGGTAGAGCACCCACTCAAATAGCCAAGTGGGGAAGCAGGCGCCTTCCAGAGGCCAGTAGGTGAGCTGCCCACAAGCCCAGGGTCCACTACCATCTCATGCTGAGACGTGGCAACCAACAGGTTCCTAATAATTGGCCATCAGTAAGATAACTAATGCTTCTCGCTTTCTTTTCTTAAAAGATTGGTGCTGGCATTCACCACTGAGTGCATGTCATGGTTTAGTTTTCCATAGTTCTTCATATATTTTAAGTATCAATTCATGTATGTATATTTAAAATACCAAATGCTTATTACTGAATTATAATATTTTACTTATGAGTTGGGTTTGCCTCAAGGAAGGTCATTTCTTCATAATATTCAAAATTTGGACTTCACTACAGTCAAGGATGAATGCAGGCAAGAAACAAAGCAGAGGCACTTTGCATTTGGGTCTGTAATTATTTCTTTGAACTTCACAGGCCATTGATATCTAAATCATTCTGATGGGGCCTAACTTCTCCACGCTCATTCCAAAGGAGAAAAACGAGGCTAAGAAATGCATGAAACTAGCTAACATCAAGAGTAGTATGATTTTCCCCCTCATGGATTATGACTCATATGAGGGTAATGTCATCAACTGTCTAATACCTTGTGCAGTAATTAAGCCCCAAGGGCATTTTGACTAGTTCTGAAATTTTAAAAATTGTGGCTAGACCATATCAGTCCTACGAATTGCTGTAAACCATTTAATTAGATTGACCTTAGGTATACATTTTTGAAAAAGACATGGTGTATGTGTGCATTTTGGATATCGTAGATGGAGTGAGTTAGCAACATTTAGCACCACTGAACTTGAAATGGTGTTTAGATTACTTCTGAATAGGTTTGAATTATATCAGCTATCCCATCTTTCAAGGACATCAAAGCACGTATTGGTACCAGTTTTCATTATACTCTTAGGTGTGGGGCTTAATGTATATGCTACAAAATAATTTTTTCCACCACGGGTAAAAAAAGTCATACTCCTTGGTCAAGGTCAGGCTGTCAGCCATGTACTGCAGCAAGAGACAAATCACAGAACCATAGACCTAGATGTTCATGTGATCTCCCCCATCTCACTTCACAGAGGAGAAAAGTGAGGCTCAGAGAGGCTGATTGCTCCAAGTTAGCTATTTAACCTTAACTAGGATGTAGTTTTCCATTTGCTACTTTAATGCTCTTTCCAGAGTAAAATTCCAGTTGGTTATATTTATTAGGCTGTATTTGTTTTAGATATATGAAATTATGTTATAAAATATCTTTAGGAATTTTTATCAGCTTGAAATTCCACATAGGTGTATTTCTAGATTTGAACCACTTCAAAGCAAACTAAATACACAGCTTCTTACATTACAAAATCAAAAGGTCTCATCAGGCTATTTCAAACATCCTGCTTAAAAATAAAGACCTCTCCAGGGTGCATTTCCAGGACAATGCTCCAGGAGCATGACAGATAACATCTGAGAGCTGATTTAAGGCTCTCCCCAGCAACTAGCCTCGGCTGTCACAAAAATAACTGCAACGTCAGTGGGTTCTCAATGCAATTTTCAGTGATTCCATTGGAACAAGGTAAATAATATGTGTGTTGAAAAGGAGATGACTTTGTGTAATAAGGATTGGGGAATTTTTTTTCTTCTCAGCCCCTTTGGCAATTGAAATGGAAAACTGGGTTAAGTGTCGAGAGAATGAAAGTTCTATAGATGATTTCTGTTGAACAGTAAAGTCTTCAATACCCTATAAAAGTAAGCTATGACTCTGTCTTAGAGAGCAAACTAAAAAGGCATTTGTAGGTGGAACTGGCCTTCTGCAGTTGAATTGTAGATCTTATTGGGTAAAGTTATACCATGGGGAAATTATTGTGAAGAAGCTCTTTTTGGCGTATGGGCTATTTTAAGGAATGGCACACACTCATACTTAGATATTTGGGAAGACATCTAACATTTCTGACAGGTAGAAAACATGTAAATATAAAACTGTAATGAGAAAAATTCCTCACTGATGGTATCTCAGAAGGGTTCACTCCAGAATAAAATTTCTAGTTACTTCCTTTTACAGGAGCATTTCTGTCACAGAAGACGCCAAATTCTTCTCTAGTCACCTTTCTAGACACCTAAAATATACGGATAAATGTCTATCTATATATTAATGGAATATATCTTTTAATAAAAAGGTCTCTGTCTCTTAAAGATACAATCTGTGCATAAATATTGAAATTTAGGTCCTCTATGCATCATAAAGGAATATAAGGTACTTTCATTTATCTCTGGGTGGATTTTTTCTCTTCACTCAAGAAGATGACTTTTAGGTTGGAACTATAATGTACAAACATCATCACAAGTTCACTGGCATTAAGTCACAGGCCAACTGAAAATGAGAATATAAACATATCTGAGTGAACATCTGACGAAGGCCACTGAAGGATGCAGTGCACACTGATGGGATGGGCTAGTGGTTCATGCCAGAGGATAAAGGACTTAACATACCAGAAGCAGGTACAAATATACAGTAACTGGGAAAATGAAATAATGCCTGAGAAAACAATAAAAAGAGCTAAGAAAACATTACAGAAGAAACATAGCACATTCAACAAACCAACAGGAAACATCTTCCTTAAATTTATAGAGGGATTTCATTTATTTGTAATGTTGACTTCAAAGGACAATACTTTAGTTTTCTCCTCTCTTTCTTTGCTCTCTCTCCCCATATATATATTCATTTGCACATGTACACATTATTTATACATTTATACATTGAAACAATACATTGAGCCCATCGATGCAAAAAGAAGGAATTCTAAGTAGCTAAGGGGAATGTCTGATACGACTGTGGTAGGCACCGTTCTAGCTAAAGGGGGAAACTTCCCACTTGTTGCAGACAGGAAGTGAGAAAAGCCACACAGCACAAGGGGATATGACCAATGCCCAGGTGGCAATTTTGTACCTTAATATAGGACTGGACGCAGTGGTCCAGCTGCTCCTCATGGCACTTGGTCACGATGTCAGTCAGAACCCTGGAAAAGCAATGCTGTTGAGTGGACTTTCTGGAGAAGGCAGGAAAATACCACTTGGTTTGTCACTGGAGTGCTTGGTAAACTGGGTGCTTAATTGTTGTTGAATGAATGAACGAACCAATTTCAGACTCTCCCTGCCCCCCTTATCCCCCAATACTGGGTGTTTAACATCTACAATACCTGTTAGCCATTTCCAACCATGAAATCTCTGAACACTACGCTATAAGTAATGTATTATGGCTGCAATACCATACTGGAGACATTTTTGCCCAAGTTGTATGTGCTATTATGGTCTATGTGTTTGCTGACATTGTCTTCTTGGAAAAGGGATCATTTTTAGTACCTTATTAAAACTTCTTTAACCTCCAACTATCATGTTCCACTTTAAAAGGGCTAGTCTTCCAACCTAGAGGTGTTATATACATGCTTTTGGAAAAACTAATTAAAGATGCAGGTTTTTGGGTTTTCCCTCTTAGCTGGGTTAGGGTTTCCAGTAGCACTTGTGGTATGGGTTGATTTCTTCACATTAATACTTCCAGTTACTCCACGGCTGTAGGGCTTAGGAACAGCCCAGAATTTCAACAGATCTATCTGCTGAAATACTTAGGAGTTTTGCCAACACAGATGCATATACTCATGTTGAAAAAGGCATAACTTGAAGGCACAGTTGGGGCCTTCTAATCTGGCTCCAGAACTGCCTGGTTGTAGAACTGTTAGAGATACTTTAATTTTCTAGAGCTTCAGAGCTTTACTTTAAAAATGACGCTAAAGGGGACTTCCCTGGTGGCGCAGTGGTTAAGAATTTGCCTGCCAGTGCAGGGGACACGGGTTTGAGCCCTGGTCCGGGAAGACCCTGCATGCCATTGAGCAGCTAAGCCTGTGCAGTACGACTACTGAGCCTGCTTTCTAGAGCCCGCGAACCACAACTACTGGGCCCACGTGCCACAACTACTGAAGCCGGTGCGCCTAGAGCCCATGCTCCGCAAAAAGAGAAGCCACCGCAATGAGAAGCCTGTGCACTGCCACGAAGAGTAGAGCCCACTCGCTGCAACTAGAGAAAGTCTGCGTGCAGCAATGAAGACTCAGCGCAACCAAACAAACAAACAAAAAACTGACGCTAAAGACTCTCATTCTGAAAGAGGCTAATAATATGCCTGTGAGTTATGAAGGTACTGGAAACATTTCAATGTGAAGAGTAGGTTTTTTCCAGAATGCTGTAACTAATATTTAAAAAAAAGTGAACTTTAGAAATATTTGATTCAATAATTAATCAAGAATTCTATCTCTAGAAAGAGGAAATTGTAACTGCCAAAGTCACAAGACAGATTAGTAATGTTGAAAGAATATAGTACAGGCAAATTTAAAGTGAGAACAGTTGAAGAAAAATTGAGCATAAAAAAATAAGATCTAGTGGGAGAGAAATGGTACAGCTATTCTGGAAAGCAATTCAGCATGTTATTTTTAATTAAAATTTTAAAAAAATTTAACATCTTTATTGGAGTATAATTGCTTTACAATGGTGTGTTAGTTTCTGCTTTATAACAAAGTGAATCAGCTATACATATACATATATCCCCATATCTCCTCCCTCTTGCATCTCCCTCCCACCCTCCCTATCCCACCCTTCTAGGTGGTCACAAAGCACTGAGCTGATCTCCCTCTGCTATGCAGCTGATTCCCACTAGCTACCTATTTTACATTTGGTAGTGTATATATGTCCATGCCACTCTCTCACTTCATCCTAGCTTACCCTTCCCCACCCCGTGTCCTCAAGTCCATTCTCTACATCTGCATCATTATTCCTATCCTGTCCTTAGGTTCTTCATAACCATTTTTCTTTTTTTAGGTTCCATATATATGTGTTAGCATACGGTATTTGTTTTTCTCTTTCTGACTTACTTCACTCTGTATGACAGACTCTAGGTCCACCCACCTCCCTACAAATAAATCAATTTCGTTTCTTTTAATGGATGAGTAATATTCCATTGTATATGAGCGCCACATCTTCTTTATCCATTCATCTGTCGATGGACACTTAGGTTGCTTCCATGTCCTGGTTATTGTAAATAGAGCTGCAATGAACATTGTGGTACATGACTCTTTTTGAATTATGGTTTTCTCTGGGTATATGCCCAGTAGTGGGATTGCTGGGTCATATGGTAATTCTATTTTTAGTTTTTTAAGGAACCTCCATACTGTTCTCCACAGTGGCTGTATCAATTTACATTCCCACCAACAGTGCAAGAGGGTTCCCTTTTCTCCACACCCTCTCCAGCATTTATTGTTTGTAGATTTTTTGATGATGGCCATTCTGACTGGTGTGAGGTAATACCTCATTGTAGTTTTGACTTGCATTTCTCTAATGATTAGTGATGTTGAGCATTCTTTCATGTGTTTGTTGGCAATCTATTTAGGTCTTCTGCTCATTTTTGGATTGGTTTGTTTGTTTTTTTGATACTGAGTTGCATGAGCTGTTTATAAATTTTGGAGGTTAATCCTTTGTCAGTTGCTTCATTTGCAAATATTTTCTCTCATTCTGAGGGTTGTCTTCTCGTCTTGTTTATGGTTTCCTTTGCTGTGCAAAAGCTTTGAAGTTTCATTAGGTCTCATTTCTTTATTTTCCTTTTTATTTCCATTTCTCTAAGAGGTGGGTCAAAAAGGATCTTGCTGTGATTTATGTCATAGAGTGTTTTGCCTATGTTTTCCTCTGAGAGTTTGATAGTGTCTGGCCTTACATTTAGGTCTTTAATCCATTTTGAGTTTATTTTTGTGTGTGCTGTTAGGGAGTGTTCTAATTTCATTCATTTACATGTAGCTGTCCAGTTTTCCCAGCACCACTTATTGAAGAGGCTGTCTTTTCTCCAGTGTATATTCTTGCCTCCTTTATCAAAGATAAGGTGACCTTATGTGCATGCATTTGTCTCTGGGCTTTCTATCCTGTTCCATTCATCTATATTTCTGTTTTTGTGCCAGTACCATACTGTCTTAATGACTGTAGCTTTGTAGTATAGTCTGAAGTCCAGGAGCCTGATTCCTCCAGCTCCGTTTTTCTTTCTCAAGATTGCTTTGGCTATTCGGGGTCTTTTGTGTTTTCATACAAATTGTGAAATGTTTTGTTCTAGTTCTGTGAAAAATGCCATTGGTAGTTTGATAGGGATTGCACTGAGTCTGTAGATTGCTTTGGGTAATATAGTCATTTTCACAATGTTGATTCTTCCAATCCAAGAACATGGTATATCTCTCCATCTGTTTGTATCATCTTTAATTTCTTTCATCAGTGTCTTACAGTTTTCTGGATACAGGTCTTTTATCTCCTTAGGTAGGTTTATTCCTAGCTATTTTATTCTTTTTGTTGCAATGGTAAATGGGAGTGTTTCCTTCATTTCTCTTTCAGATTTTTCATCATCAGTGTATAGGAATGCAAGAGATTCGGCATGTTCTTAAAACCAACACATACAATGACCATATGACCCAACAATTGCTCGTTTCGAAGAAATGAAAACATGTTCACCCCAAATGTACCCAAAACTGGAAACAACCCAGCTAGCCTTCAACAGGTGAATTTTTAAACATTTTTTGATGTGGAATACTAGTCAGAAATAAAAAGGAGAGAACTATTGATTGATTGATGCAACAACCTGGATGAATCTCCAGAGAATTATGCTGAGTGAAAAAAGCCAATCCCCAAAGGTTATATACCGTGATACTATATAATTCCATATCCATATATATATATATAAAATATATAATTTATATATGAATTGAAAATAGAATATATAATAAACTCATCAATTTATTATATGAATATGTGGAGCATAGAGTATATTTTAACATACTATAAAATTTTATATATTCCTATTATATATAAAATTTCAATATAATATATATAAAATTCTTAAAGTAACAAAATTTTAGAGATGGAGAACAGATTAGTAGTTGTCCGGGGCAAGGAGTGGGGTTTGAGATGCCAAAGAAGTAAGTGTGTCAATAAAAGGGCAACATGAGGGATCCTTGTGGGGACGGGAATATTCTGTCTCCTGATTCTATCAATGTTAATATTCTTGGAGTGATATTGTCCTACAGTTTTGCACAATGCCACCATTGGGAACATCTAAAGAGAACATGGACTCTCTCTGCATTATTTCTTACAACTGCATGTGCCTCTATCTCAAAATAAAAAGTTTAATTAAAAACACAAAGTTAAAAAAGAGGTCTAAAACTTTACTTGAATGATAGTAATAGATGATTAGAAGGTAAGAACTCAAGAGTGAGACATACTTAACTTTGAGATACGTATTCGAACGAAATGCAAGCATACACAATCAGGTGGCCATTCGGTTATAATCAAAGTTGTGTGTAACCACAGCTTATAAAACCTCTTCCCCTAAGGCTGTGCTATGGATACCTGGTCACAGTTGTGCTTATTTCATCTTCTTCATTCTGCACCAGAACCCTGAAGAGCTGATTCAAGATTACCGGCAGAAAACTCATGATTGCATGAATCTTTTCCACATTCAGTAAGTTCTGTTAAATTGGCAGGACAAAAAAAAAAAAAGGCCATTGATTAAATTTAAAGCACATTCTTTTACTGACGTTCTTCAGAACTTGAATATGACTACTGTAGCTCACTTTTGTTTGACTTTACTTTTCATGGCATTTAGCATGACATAAAGGCATGGGGGTAATGTTACAAGGACTCTACATCTAATTAACTAATTTAGAGTCAATTGATTCTGATTTTCAATCATTTTTATTTTGGAGAAACTGATCTTTGCTTATTTTTTAATGAACACACAGACACCTTTTAGGAATTGTGAAATAAAATCATTTAGTCTCTGAATTGATAAGGTGTTTAAAAATCTTCGATAATAATTACCCTTTAGTTTGCTGCTCAATGCAAAACATAAAGGTCTGTTTTGCCCATTTCTACCCTGGAGACCATTGCAGCTATTTGCATGTCATGTTACCTTACAAGAACGGACGAAACTCGAGGTAGGTGACTGAGACATATCTTTCTCCCTTTTTTGGCACTGTCGGAAAAATGCGTTCACATGTGGATCCTGAAACAGCAAAAGAAAGTCTTGATTTTTGATGACATGTAAGTTGTGGAACAATCATGGTGATGGGAGGTGAGCCCTTCTGTAGGACAAGATGCCTTGATGTGAGGTGCTTTGTCCAGGAGGCATAGTGACAGACCTCTCATTTTCACAGGCATTCCAACACACAGAGGGCTTGACCTGAACTACGAAGTCCCCTCTCTCTCCTATTTCACTCTCAGAGATTTGTTTTCTTTCCGGGCCACATGATAATGGCTAGAGAATTACTTCCCTTGTCTCTGTTCTTTCCTTTCTTTCTTTTTAAGGTGTCTTCTGTCATCTTCCTTCCACAGACTTCTACCAATTTTTCTTACCTATTCTTTAACACACACGAGAATGGGTACAGTTTAAAATGCATACGGATATTTTCGGACTTAAAATGTCAGAGTTAATTAAAAAATTATGAAGTCCACCTGACATCATGAGATAAAACTTGACTCCCCAGACCCATATGTTGAAGTCCTAATTCCCAGTACCTCCAGATGTAATGATATTTGAAGATAAGGTCTTTAAAGAGGTAATTAGTTAGGGTGGCCCTAGTCCAATATGACTGACGTCCTCATGGAAGAGTAAACTTGGATGTGCACACACAGAGGAAAGCCAAGGAGAGAGGCCTTGGAAGAAGCCAACTCTGCTGACACCTTGATCTCAGACTTCCAGCCTCTAGACCTGTGAGAAAATACATTTCTGTTGTTTAAGCCACCCAGTCTGGTATTTTGTTATGGCAGCCTAAGCAAACTAATCAGCCCTTTAATGCTCTTTCCTGAAAAGGGTGTCACCTTGGAAATGCCTAAGTTCTGTGTTGAGGGTCAAAGTTATGAAGTCAGGAAGTGGAATACAGACTTTTAGTGTAGGTGCACTCTCTGGGGGTTTCTCTGGCCTTTGTCAGTTCTAGAGGGCATCTGTGGTTGGGGTTCCCCTCAAGTCGGGGTATTTGTGTGCGTGTGCGTGCGTGTGTGTATATTTTCAGTTTCACTTCATTTATTCGACAGTTATTTATTGAAAGCTGTCTATGTGCCAGGTTCTTGTCAGGCACGGAGGACAGAGTCAGGGGCAAGGAAAAGCCACTCTGTGGTCCTTCCATTATGCCCGGGAATCAGGTACCATGCCATGATTTTCACACATACCTATTTGCTCAAAATTAGACAAGTGCTTCAAAGGAAAGCAGGGTGCTGTATGGGTGTATGACAAGATGACACGGCATATCTGAGGGGTTAGGGGACAGGGGAGGCTTCTTTGAGGACGCGACATTAGAGCCAAGCCCTGAAGGTTGGGTAGGAGCTGCCCAGACCAATCAGGGGAGGGTAGGCAGAGAGGGAGAGATTGCCCTCCTGGCTGACGAAAGGCTGAGTGTCACAAAATCCCTGGATCTTGGAGGTATGAAGCAGACAGAGGGCACAGTGCAGGATAGGGCCTGGCGTGTTTGAAAATTGAGGTAAATACCGCTATGGAGGAAGGAAGAAGGTGTCCCCCAGGGTGACGAGTGCGTGGGCGGTGGAAGCTGATGTGCAGAAAGGAGAGTAGTGGTGAGTCACAGAGAGACCTGGGCAGTTTGGAGAAAAGCAGCTGGAGGTGTGGGAAGGAGAAACTCAGGGCATTCTGAGAGCTATAAAAGCAGGATTTGGTGGAGAATGACCATTTTGTGGGACTTGACCGGGGCTGATGGCGTCAGAGAAAAGATGGGTTTAAGGAGTCATGGGCATAGGACTTGGGAAGAGGACTAAGTTTGGCTTGAGGCACCAGTGGTTACGGAAAGACCTTTTGATCCAATATATGGTGGTCCCCGGATTATTTCATTTTTCTTAGTAAGCAAGTATGTGCTAGGGTTAAAGCAGCATGAAGCAAAAAAACAAACAAAAAACCACACACACAAAAACCCAGGTACACATTAAATTTAAGAAAGAAGCAATACATAGTCTATGTACTTGCAATAGTTTGTTTATAATTAGTACCACAAAAGTCCTCACAGTGTGGTAAAGTAAGCTGCCTTGCAATGGAAGGGGTGAGTTTGTGGTAATTTGACAGTGATAATAACTACATTTGTACAGCGTTTTGCAGTTCGTGAGATAGTTTCATGTGCAGTTTCTCATTTTGAGCCTCACAACCACCTTAGGTTGAGATTTTCTATTGTTATCATTTTCCTGCTGAGGACACAGGACTGCAGGGGTGAGGTGACTTGTCCAGGGTCACTGGGCCAGAAATTGGCCGAGGTGACTCTCAAATACAGTTCTGCCAACCTCGTGGCCTTTCCATGAGAGTAGCCTTGGGTAGGGATTGGGAATTAGACTGAGTTTTAAGGTAAAGGTCCAAAGCCTTTATTTTAAACGTTTCATATTTTTAACACTTGGGGGTTGTCATGGGAAGCAAACCATCTTCCAAGGAAAGTGCCCTTTTGATAAATACACTACTGGAATTTTGGGTTGCAGTTTGGTAGTGCCTGAGCTTTTATGGGTTAGGGCGTTCTATCTCTTCTGGAAGAGGGATACAGTTTTGCCACAAACATTCTTCCTTTTTGATCACCTGCTCTCTGACACCTTGTGGAATGGTGAGTCTCCTCCTGTAAATCTAGGAGACACTTTATGATTTTATGTGTTAGAGAAGATTTTGATATTTCAGGACAACACGCTCACCTGAGTATTCACTGTTGATACAACAAATGTCGATACTTTGAAAAGTGGTTTGCCACCATCAACCCATTTAATGTCACTCCCACCATGCTGCAAAAAAGAGTTTGTTACTGTCACTGTGGCAATTTGAGAGAGAGGAAATAAACAGGTTATTTAGTTTACGTTAATTTGTCATCCTGACCCATTAACCTCGCGGTCCTATAGAGATGGAAAATAAGAGATGCAAATACATTTGGTAATATTGGTCAATGAAACCAATGTGATACCAGGGGATCATTTTGAACAGATCATTTCTACTGGCCACAAACTAAACAAGATATCTGACATATCATAGGTACACCTGATTCCTTATTACAATGGATGCATACACCAAGGTTGGGTTAATTCAAACAGCAGAAAGAAGATAACCTCATGCCATTTAGCCCATGTATTTTTTCTCTTAAGTTATACATCATTCAATACCTTTCCACTTGCAGAATCTTGAAAGCTTAAATAATTCGGAGGCAGGCTTGTTGCTACTGGGATGTTGTACTCTTGAGAAGCTATCTGATCATCTCTCATGAGAGGAAGCCACGCATATCCAACTGTGCAAAGGAACAACAAAGGGAAAACTTTTCAGTATAAATCTTCATGGCGAGGAGTAAAAATAAAGCTATTTATCATTTATGGATATAAAACGTCACTTTAAAAAACTCAATAAATCAGAGCTTTTCAAATACTCTCCAATTTAGGTTCCAGAGATAACATGCACAGCTATCTCAGATTGCTTTCTGTCAATACCTGGTGTTTCCAGAGCCTCCTTCTTTTTGGTGTTAGCTTTTGCATTTATGTCACAAGTGACATGATAAAAAGAAAAAAAAATATGGTGCTTCTCATGAAGTTGTGTTGGTAGCTCAATTTTCACCTGCAATGAAAGAGATAACAGCTGGGCGAAGATTGAAATCATTTTCCCAGTGTCAGGACAAGACAAAGCATAGGCATGTTAGCCTTTTTAAAAGTCTTTCACTGAAATCTAGGTCCACAATTTAATAGTCAGCACTAGAAGTACGATTTACCTCTCAATAAATATCCATCCCGCTAGCAGTAATGTGTTAAGATGTTATTTTTACTTCTTTATTGTGGTGATAACTTAGAATACCTAGTGTTTCTCATTAGATAATTTATACCACCATGAATTACACAAACACACACACACAGACATGACAGTAGCATGTAAATAAGGCACAGATGAAGGACCTATCATCAAGGGACATGAGTTGAGTGAAGAGTAGGTCGTTGCCTCCCAGAGTGTGTGCGTGGACCAGTTGCATAAGCATCACTTGGGAGCTGATTAGAGATGCAGACTCTCAGACACTACCCCAGACATACAGAATCAGAATCTGCATTTAGCAAGATCCCCAGATAGTCCACAGTCACATTGTTGAGGAACATGTAGCTGCAAATGATGTAACTGGAGCACGGAATCTATCTGTTATAAAAACCACAAAAAGATATGTGGTATGTATTGTGTAAAAAATCACACTGTGGTAACTAAGTAATGAGCCATTTTGGAAAGAGGTCACGTTCTCCTCTGTAAATGACACTTGTGAAAAAAAACATAAAATTGATATAGGTGAAGAATATACTTAATGAGGAGCGTCCTCCATGTTCCTGGAAAGAAAGGTTTTGGAACCTTCTACATGTGATAGTGCTTTGCAGTTTCCAAACCTCTGTCACATAGGTTGTCATTTAATTCCCTCCACGGCCTTGCAAAGTAGGATGATACAGAGGTAGCAACCAAGGCGAAAGATGTTAGGGGGCTTTGAGTCACTAGGAGGATGGACTAGTCAGTAATTAATAGGATCTTCCAGGACAAGAACACATGTCACACTGGAATCCCAGGATCCCATGCAGGTTAAGTGACATTCAGTTCAATATTAGCAACTAGGTAATTTCTTGAACAATCAAATCAAGCAATAAGGTGATAAACAGCTAAGCAAATTATCTACTAGTTTTTAATTAGACTCTCTGTGCATCTATATATATAGTTGGTTTATTGTCACATTGCTCAGGAGAGAATTTATAACACAGATTTTCAGTGTCATCCCTGGAACAGCAGTATCATCATCTCTGAGAAAGTTGTTTAGAAATGCAATTTCTCAGGCCCCCTCCCAGACATATGGAATCCAAAAATCTGGGGTGGGTTCCAGTCATCTGTGTTTTAACAAGCCTTCCAGGTGATTCTGTGCCTGGTAAGGTTTGAGAACTCCTGAATTAGAATGGTTTACAGCTTACATATATTCATGACATACCAGCATGCTAACCTGGTAACAAAAGCCAATATACAGTTCAAAACATACAATAACTAACAATGCAGTAGAATGAAATTTTCTTTTTTTAGTTCGAATACATGGGCCTGAAACAAGTGTTCAAGAATTCCAGTAAACTGCATATTAATGCTAACACTCCTTGGTAACAAATACTGCAAATACATTATATTTTAGCAGTGCCTTAGAAGAATTTATATTCATGTTTATAATTAATGCAATCATCTTTTGCAATAAAAAAGAAGAAAATGGTTTTGAATCTGTACTGCAGAGTTCACCAGGCAGTTCATTATATACATGTTCTCTTGTGGAAAAGCTCATGGCTCTTACAAGGATTCCGGGAAGCACATGAGCGTGAGAGAGATTAAAAGCCAGACTTAACCGTAAGAACATCTTTTTCTTCGTTAAATCTTATATGTTCACAGAGGATGCACCTTTCAGATGGGCTTTGTCAAGACGTCAACCAATGTAGTAAATATTCTGTAATGTAGTAACAGCCCTTTCCCTTATCTATTTTTTTTACCTCTGTCCTGAATTTATAGGGAAAAAATTTAAGAGCATTAAATGGATGTGGAGGAAGGAGATAAGGTTAGTCAGGTCTGTGGTTTCATTGGTGTTCTTTTAAGAAGTTTATAAATGGTTGACGTGTAACAAGGTGTGATAGGCAGAATAATGGCCCTCCAGGATGCCCCCCAAGTCCTAATCCTCAGAATGTATGAATATGTCTCCTTACACAGTAAAAGGGACTTTGCAGCTGTGATTAAATTAAGGGTCTTGAGATGGGGAGATTAAATTGGATTAGCCCAGTGGGCCCAATGTAATTGCAAAAGTCCTTATCAGAGGAAGGCAGGAGAGTCAGGGTCGTAAGAAATGTGAGGAGAGAAACAGAGGTCAGAGTAATTGCTCATTGCTGGAAGGGGTCACAAGCCAAGGAGTAAGGGCAGTCTCCAGAAACTGGAAAAGGCAAGGTAAGGATTCATCCCAGAACCTCCAGAAGGAATGGAGTCCTGCTAACACCTGATTTCAGCCCTGTGGGACCCATTTCAGAGTTCTGACCCACCGAACCGTAAGGTAATCAATGTGTGTTATTTAAGCCACGAAACTGTGATAATTTGTTAAAGTAGCAATAGGAACCTAATACAAAATATGTGATATTTTAAATCCCAGAAATGACATTGGCAGGTTGCATTAGTTCAGACCTTAGCTTCACAGTTAGAAATTAAATTTAATCACTGAAACTTGTTTGTCTAAAGCTGTTTATAATACAAGCTGACATATGTATAGTCCTTTACTACTAATCCAGTAAGTTTTTTTTTTATGGGTTATAGCAGAGCAGTGACGCTTCAGGCTCTGGAGTCACATGGGCTGGCTTAAATTTTGACTGTCACTTCATAGTTATGTGCCCTTGTCAAAGTTGCTTCTCTGATCGCCGGCTTCCTTATCCATAAATTAGGAAGGTGTGAAGGTTAATTTTATGTGTCAACTTGACTGGGCCACAGGATGCCCAGAGAGCTGGCCAAACATGATTTCTCAGTGTGTCTGTGAGGGTGTTTCTGGAAGAGACCAGCATTTGAATTGGTGGACTGAGCAAAGCAGATGTGGCTGCACGTGTGGGTGGGCACATCTCGTCCACTGAGGTCCAGAACAGAACAAGAAGGCGGAGTAAGGTTGAATTTCCTCTCTGCCTGACTGCTTGACCTGGAACGCTGACCTTCTCCAGTTCTTGGCACTATTGGTTTTCAGGCCTTCAGACCTCAACTGGACTCTACAATAGACACTCTGGTTCTCAGGTCTTTGAACTACACCCATGGCTTTCCTGGGTGCAGATGGTAGACTGTGGGACTTTTCAGCCTCCATAATGATGTGATCTGATACCTTATATTAAATTATACCTATCTATCTGTCTATCTATCTATCTACCTATGTATCTCTCTATCTATTATCTTCCTATTGGCTCTGTTTCTCTGGAGAAAGCCATGTGGATCAAGTGAGATAGTGTCTATTTAGAGTATAGCGTGGTTCCTGGCACATAAGAAGAGAGTCTTGAGAGTTGGCAGGGCAGGTCTTGAGGTGAGGCAGTCCAAGCTCCTTCAAGTTCATGAGGGTTATAAGCAACAGTTGGCTCATATTCTAGCCCTTTTTGTTTTTTCCCTTAGGATATGAAATGCTGCTACTGATTGGTAAAAACTACCTAACACGATGTTTGTTACCCTAACCAATGAAAAAGAAAAGAAAAAAATTAGTCTCATTTGAAAGAAATGATATAATAAAAACATCACATTTTTAAAATCTTGTGCTGAAATACATGAGTTTGCAGCATAGTCCTGGAGCAACTGTCAATTAACGTGGTTTTTAAAACTGGGTTATGTAAACACCTGCTAAGGTATGTCCTTAGTCTGAGGGCTAGTTTAGAGAGAGTGTTTGTCATCACGTATTATCTTACCCACTCACCCATCTTTTAAGGAGCTGCTGGGGGCAGTGGAGGCTTGGCTTACCTCGTCTGAGAAATCTGGGTTCTGGGAATGGTGCAGAACTGCAGTGTAGGTGGCTGAGGTGAAGAGGGGCCCTCCAGGTTTTCCGTAAATACACTGTTTAAAAAGTTATGAGTTGAATAATTATGAGTGTCTGAAATTAACCCTGAGCACAAAAAGGCCACAACTCTTCAGTTACCCATTCTGGGACAAAGGTGCATTTTGTGGTAACTTGCCAGGCTGAGCTGACATCTAATTAACCTTGAACTTCTTTGATCTGCTGTCCTGTATTTATTACACAACAGGGCACTGTTGAAGAAAATATGAAGGCTTTAATTCACTATGTAGATATTATATCAATACTGAATACCTGAATCAATTAACTACTACCTAACTTTTGATTACCAGAAGATAAGAGATACTTTGTTCAATTCTGATTCTCGCGGCCCACGGTACCCAGCTCTGGTCTAGAGTTTAAGGCGATCAGTCCTTAGTGATACAAGGCTTGGTTTGACCCCAGCTCCTGACATGCCAGTCCCCAACCAAGAATGAGAGCTGGAAGGGTAGGGCTGGTCCCAGGCTCCATTGTATTGTGTTATTCTTCTGTCCCAGCCCCTAATCAGGCCTGGGGATGGGATATGGACCTTCCTTGTCATAAAAGCCCCTTTAGCCCAAGGCTCAGAGTCCCTTTACTGCAGTCAGCTGTATCTCTTGAGTAATGCTTTAGAATGCAATGAAACAGGGGTCACATGTACCTGCGAGTACTCCTCTTTTTTAGATTTTTCCCCATAAGCGATTCTCTAGCAGGCCTGGTGTGTTCGCCGCCTGGCCATTGCCTTTGTTTGCTTGACAATTCCATTTCATTTTATTTTTTCTCTCCTGCTGCTAATGCTATTGTGGAACTTGGAAGCTGGGGATGCTGAGAGTGCCTCAGGACAATTTTAAAGAACTCTTTCTCTCTATTGTGCATGATTCATTCACTCAAGTTGATTACTGTTCTTCTGAATAATGCTACAACCCTTCTGAGCACAGAGAACACAATCGGTACCTGACAGAGCGCTTTAAGAGGTGACCTCAGATAATTGTGGGGATTAGTTAGAAATTAGTTTTGTCCTTTACTATATCTCCTTCCTCTGATTCACCAAAACTGGGAAGATCTGGCCACAGGCCCACTGAAAATAATTTTCCTCTCTATTTTTATAAGTTTCTTTATGCTGTTTGAAGTCCCTAAAATAAAAACAGTATATATCAAATACAAACTCTGAAAACTGCCATCCAGTTGCAGTTTTATAGGATCAAACAGCCCAGTTCCTATAAAACTCATAGTCTTATTGATCTTATTAAGTCACGTGATCAACAGCAGGGACCAGCTTCCCAGAGCCATTTCCGAGGTCCTCAGGCAGGTGGCCACACGCACCTTCCAAAAATGTGAGCGCCCCATGGGCCCCCTGCATTAGCCATCAGGCCAGTAGGCAGCAGCCCTTCCGCAAAGGCCACATGAAGCCCAGCTGGGATGCTGCATTTGAAATCAAGCATGCTGAATTCATGAGATGCGGGCTAATCTTTGAAAACGGCAAAGTCTTCCAGAGGGGAATCGTTGCCTTGATTTCACACTAGAACGGCTTCCTTTTTTCCAAATCATGAAAAGCTAAGCAGAGCCATGAGACTGGCATTTCTAATAGATCTAGTTAATGGTAGCTGTTCAATCAGATACATGTTAGGAAATCTGAATCAAATGGACTGAATTGCTCCTCTTTCCAGCACACGAAACTAAAAAGCCCCTTGGTGGTGGGGAGAACCAGGGCGCCTGCCTGCCCCTATGTGCTGTATTCCCTCATGGGCTGGGCTCACCTTCACGGGCTTGGCATCTTCTTCATCGGAATTTTTGAATTCAATGCACACGGTTATATTTCGTGCCTGAAATTACAGAGAGGGAAAATGGACATTGTAATTTCCTGTTAGATAATAACATCAAAAAACAATCCAAGTGCCTAAAATAAGTAGCTTCTAATTAAATCTGAAAAATGCAGAATAGCCAAAATTCTCTTGTGGCATTACTCATAGTGCTCCGAAATAGCAGAAAGATTTGGAGAGATTATTTAAAAGGGAAGAAAAGACTCATATTGAAAGAGTGCAGGTAGGCTATTTTCAGAGTCTCTTAATAAACTAAAAATAAAGTTTGGAACAAAATTATTTAGGGCTGATTTCAGAAAGTTTTACTCATATGTTATAAAATGTGCATCCTCAAACACTTTTAAGGTGAAACTCATCACTGTCTCTCATTAAACATTTTCTTCAAATGGTTTTCTATTCTAAAGTGTTAGTCTATAGTAATTTGTATTTGAACTTTCAAGAAACCATCTTAATATGGTCTAAATAGGGTGGAGAGAGAGGATGATATCTCAGAAACATATCATACCTTGTTGAAACATTTCTGGCTATCATACTTGAGGTGCTTGGGGTAAACGTAAATTTGATTTTTGTATACTCTGTAAGGACGGCAATACTTTGCTGAGTCGTAAACAAATTCTTCCACTTCCACTGTGGGTTCTGGTTGAGCCGTCACATTGAAAGGCTTGATAGGGATAAAGGACGATGTTACACAGTCTTTAAAAATCAGAAAAGAAAAGTTTGTCACTTGATATGATTGTAAGTGAACAGTACTTAACCTATTTTAAGATGAATCTACTCAAAATAGAAACTCCATGCTTGTATACTAATTTATGTTAAATTATGCTGGCCTGAAAACTTTGTAGGAGGTAAGCACGATAGATACTCAGTGATATATTTAACATCAAAACTGATATCTCAAAAGACTGGTAAATCTTTTGGATTTATAACTATTTTCTTTTTGTATTAAGCTTCATATAGAAAGTAAATTTTAGCTAGAGATCCTCTGAGCATACTAACCAGATATTCTAAGATAAAGACTAGCCCAATGACTTTAGCCATCACACTATAAATATTGCTCTATGATGGAACAAAACTCTGTCCAGTGGGTTTATTACTGATAGTACCACTTGGTTTAATAGTAATTTTCCCTATGGAATGATTTTACAACATAGGCCCTAATCCCCCTCTGCATTAATAGTTACAATTTTATTTTTCTCTTCAGTTTTCACAATCTTTTAAAATCTAACCTTGTAAAAACAGCCTAAGGGGGGAAAAGACCAGTAGGAATTTATAAATCAAAACTTGTCACTAAGCAGTTTGGAGGCTGAAGTTGTGGCCCTGAAAGACAGCAAAGCCTTCTACCTTCCTTTACCCCATCTGGAATCTTCCTGTGTTCAAACAAGCAACATGGTTAGCTCCACGCTTAGCTATATCGTTAGCTATATGCTTGGGAATCAGATTACAGGCTTTTTTATTTTTCTTCAAAAATCAATTAGAATATTTTTATTATATGTTCAAATTTCTCTGATATCCCATGATATCAGAGAATATCATAGGATATTCAAAGAGAATATTTTAGCTTTCTCTTTTGTTATTTTTCTTTTCCCTAGGTAATAAAAGCAACCTTCCACAAATCAGGTAGAGGAAATGGCTTACTTTGTCATCTGTTTTTTCACACCGATCAATACAAAAGTGATTTGCCATGATTTAAGTTAGAATGCTCATTTTATTTCATACTAAAGTGATTTGTGGAAAAGTCATAAGAATGGAAAACTTAATAGTGCTAATGGTAATTCAAATATCCTGTGGTAATAATCCTCTCCCTGTTTGTAGTTCTTTTTAGAATGCCTTTATTCATTCTTTGCATCACTGAGAAAGTCACTAAAAGGTGTAATTAGAAGGAAAATAAAACCAAATAAACTAATCTCACCACTTAATAAATAAATTCTGAAGAATCTTATTTATAAGTTAATAAAACTGCTTCTGAAATTTAAATTTTCACTAACATAAATAGAACTTTTGACCATATTCTGGAAAAGATATATGCTCTCTGTGTAATAACAGAGTCTAAAAACTTTCCAGCTTTAATTACTGCATGGCCACTTGGGTGGCAACGTACGGTGTTCAGAGTAGCCCTTTGACAGCTCAGCGTGGCATTGTTCATTATGGGTTATTGGTTTATCAATCTATTTGAACCGGACTTCCTCATTTGCAACCCTTCAGGGTTCTGAGGATTAAATGATACAATTTAACACCCTGCTCCGTGCATGGTGTATACCAGATGAATATTAGGTCACCCTGAATATAGTTCCTGTCCTACAATACTTACAGTCTGTCTTAATGGAGAAATAAGACATCCCACATTTCTATAGGATAATGAATTACAGTTATCCTAAACCTTGAGAAAAAAATCCCCAAACAAACCTTTGTAACGAACCAACTATCCAACCAACCAACCAACTAACCAAAAAGCCACTAAACATTCAAAACTCTACAAGCAAGCCGTGACATCATCATCATACTTGGATGCTCCAAAGGAATGTTGTCAACAGCGATATCCAGGCTTCCAGGAATGGTCTGCGTTTTGCTTATTCTGTCAGCTCTGTGAAAGTATACCAGCACAGAAACACACACACACACACACACACACACACACACACACACACACACAGTGAATTATTCTAGTTGTCAAGGAAAAAAAACACACAATGGTAATTCTGAGCTTTGATAAGGATAAACAGTGGGACCCTAAACAATCTTGTGAAGAATTTCATTTAGCTGGTTTTATTTTGAAAACTAAAATTTATGTGATTTTGCCAATAAAAATTAAAAATCAGGGAGGGGTCAAGTTACAGATATTCTGAAGAATGTTTTCAATTTATTTGCACCACTTCAGATAACATTTATATGGCCAAACGAGTGCAATGTAAATCGTTAGTTTTGGTAAATGGTAAATATTTAGTTTTTGTTAACAGAAAGTACTAGTATTTGAACCGATTTAAATAATTCACTTTCGTGAGGAATTTTAAGAAGTTCTGAGAGCAAGGATGGTCTTTGCCACAACTGGTAAGTGGACAGTTTGCTTTTTCCCTCTTCACCAACAATCCAGGAGGACAAGGGCCCTGTCCCTGATCCCTAGTAAGTGTATGTAGCCCCTTCTTCACCACCTATCCCTGTGCCCACAGTCACTCTAATTCATGAGTCCTTGACTTTCTTTTCCTCCCTCTTTACTAAAACCTTCTCCCCTATCTTCTTTTATAGTAAGGTGAAAGTTGCTAAGAACAGTTTCGAGTGTCACCCCTCTCAGGAAATCCACTTCGAGAGGCAGCTCTTCCCAGCCTGTGAGAGCTGATTGTTATATTTTCAGTTATTTTGCCTGCCATCTGTAAAACACAGTCATTATTAAAAATGAAATTATAGTAAACAAATTACACTAAATACCAAGGTAAAAAGTACTGAAAATTCATCACTTAGTAATTGTTTTACTACAGGTGAGAGGATCCATGCTCTTGAGGTTATTTACATCTATCTGTGTGGTGGAAAAGTTATATGATGGTGTGCACATTTCTTTCCAGCTCCATGTTTGGCAAAACCCCACTGGTAGCTTGAAATCAGCAATGGTAGGAGAATTTACACCATAGAAATTTACCATCAATACAAATCAGTTTTTTTTCCTCCTAGAGGGTCAGTGGTAGACATTTATCAGCACACTACTGAGAATAAATGTCATTACGTGTGAGGCATCCATGAAATAATTTGATGTCTCACCAGTATGGTGTTGGGTATTCTAGACACCCTCTAAATGCCATAGTGATAACTATCTTTGCTAAACACCAATAACATGGGTTTTGTGACAGTATGGTCTTCTCCTGTTTTGCCCATTCCCTTCTGCTCAGTGTTACAACTTTTCAGGCTTTAGTAAACTTGGAAAAAAGTAAAGAGGAAAAGCATTCTTAATTTCCACTTAGTGGATATAGAGGTTTTGACCATGATGTTTGATAAGGGGAAGGAAGGTCTCCCCATGTAAGGAGTGGTCCTGTAGAATCACAAAAAAATAATATTGGTTCAATTCCACTTTTGTTTCCTAAGGTTTATTTTTTTCCAGAACAAAAAAGAACATTGGGCAAACTTCCCTTCTAGTTAAATAGAAATATATCCTCTATTGA
Organism: Aethalodelphis obliquidens; assembly: GCF_003676395.1. Classification (NCBI taxonomy): domain Eukaryota; kingdom Metazoa; phylum Chordata; class Mammalia; order Artiodactyla; family Delphinidae; genus Aethalodelphis; species Aethalodelphis obliquidens. The sequence goes on along the minus strand of NW_020837946.1, from coordinate 13,380,392 downwards.
AGACACAGAAAATATTAATCATGCTTGTTTCATAGTAATAAATAATTTTTGTTTTGGATAAACAAAATTAATTGATAAGGAATTGTTGACTCTTAGATGCGAGAGGCAGAGAGTTAATATTTGGGAAAGGGGCAAAGGGAACAAGAATCCTGACTGTGTCAGGGGACCAACAGTTTAAGATAAGCCACTTGTCATGAAAGATCTTACCATCATCAGATGCTGAATATATGGTGATTCATTTTAAAAATGTTGTGACTTTTATGTTTTTCTTCTTTTAGCTCTAACTTCCATTGTCTTTTCCAAAAGCATTTGAATGACAGAACTATTATGAATTATTGTATTCACAGCAATTAATTGCTCTGTGGTGTTTCACACATACTCTAAAATCCCCTAACACTCCTCCTATTTAGAGGTGTCTATATACCCTTCATTTGAATCTAGGATCTGTGACAGTTTGACAGTATGTTATGGCAGAAATGGCACTGTGACAGTTTCCCATCTTAAGAAACTGGCAGTGAACATTTTCTGTCTGTCCCTTGGGACACTTACTCTTAGAACCCAAGCCATAGCATCTCATGGAGAGAAGAGCCAAGGTCTCCAACCCACAGCTCCAGTTGAGTTTCCAGCCAACAGCCAGCAACAACTTGCCGGTCATCAAATGCGCTATCTCAAAAATGGACCCTCTGGCTCCATTGGACCTCTCCCAGCCGATGCCATATATAGAAGAGACAAACTGTCTTCACTTAGCCATGCTCAAATTATGGACTCAAGAGAAAAATAAGTGATGTTGTTGTTTTAAGCCACTAAGTTTTGGGGTGATTTGTTACACAGCCATAGGTAGCTGACATAGTTTAATGCCTCACACTCCTTCCACATCATTCTGGCAAATTTACTCTTACGGTGTCATTTGGGCATGTGAGAGGTCATCTGCAAAGCATCTGCTTTCTGGGGGAGTATGGATAATTGGGAATCTGGTTATGGAGTACTGTTTATGCAGAGATAACAAATCAACAGCAGCAATGTAGCTGATTCATGTTAATTTCAAGAGTATCCAAAACATCTTACCTTCTATAATCTGACACTAGTTTAAGTAGGTCCTCAGTTGAAATCTTGTTGCTTTCTTGTCTATACAATGGTGAAAATCTTGAGTCTCTGTCCACATTTCCCTGGTTGTCCTTAAATACTGATCTGAAAGAAAACAATATTTATTCAGTTTGGTATTTGGCATGGGAGGGAGGGGAGAATTCTACCACTGAACCACCAATGCTCCCCTCTTGGTACTTGGATATTACTTACGAAGATGTATTTTTAAGTTGACTAAAATGATTCAACTTCCCATTTATAATGGAAGAAAATCCAGGAACTTATAAAATAAAAAGACATGAAAACTTCTTAGAAAAAAATTTCATTTATACGCTGCATTTATTATCTTCAATTTCTTATTTTCAACCTGGTATCTAAAGTGACAGCAGCCCATATTACAACTACATTTATTTATGATTTGGTAACACGTCAAAGCCACAGAGTATTAGGGGGGGTGGAGAGGAATGGGAACACATGTTACCACTTTTTCATTATTTCCTGGGCAAGCCTGGGTCATGTCAGTTTGGGTGGTGCCGTTAGAATTTATGAATAATGGAAAGGGTATGAGGTTATGTATGTGGGTGTAGAGAGCCAGACTCTTGAAACATTTTCATGGAGATAAATGTGCCCAAGCCCTAAATTTTAGGGCAGAGACAAAGATAAAATGGAGAACACCTGAATGAGCATTTTGTATTAAATAAAGAGAACACTGTGAACCTGAACCATTTATTTCCTTCCTTGATCCATTTGAATGGGACTATACAGATTTAGTTAAAATGCATAAATTGTTTTCATCCAAATAATATAGTAATGCCGGGCAACACACTTCCTGAAAAGCAAGTGTACCTAACATGCTTAATGTCGTTTTTCTTCCCCATAATTCATCACACTCTGTGCCTATCAAAGGAAAATTAGACCTATGTGTAGCTGATTTTTCTTCAATGTTAGAGAAATGCTGAATCTTTATTTCTTCTAACTTAAGGACCTTAACGAGACTTTTTTACTACTCTTCACATTAGCCAAAGATTTCAATACACAGGCTGCAAAGGCCATTTAAATGGCTACCTGATCATAGAGCTTTAGTGTCAAATAATTTAGAAAATGGGCCAGGAATTTATCAGAATGATATTTTTAGACTCCTTCAACCTTTCTCCTCAGTTTTTTTTTCTGTGAAGTAGTAACTGAGGGAAAAAAGGTCCCCTATCAAATAACACTGAGGGAGGAAGAATGAAAATATTTAACTTGAAGATTATTTTTATTTAAATATTATTCAGGGATTGTGTTTGAGTGTGTGACATTGTTCCCAACATGGAAGAAAGTTAAACTGAGTAGTATTTTTAAAAAATTTAACCAGTCACTTCAAATATATCAGTAGACTTGTGTTGTATCACTGGCTTTTGCTCTTATCCGCAGCCAGCCCTGTCCTGGAAACAGCTCACTTAACATTGGACACGCTGTGAAGAACACAGCAGCACAGAGAGGCGCTGGTCACGGCACTCACACTCTGTCCCCACTCCATAAATATGGTAACTGGCAGGAGAGCAGAGAACTGATTCATTTACACAGATGGTTTCAGGATGGCTGGGACACCATGCCCTGTTCCAACTGCCAGAGTTGAGCAATGATCCATGTGCAATGAAGGTCTCAGAGCCATGACGTTTAGAGTGTGATTGAAAAAAAAAAAAATGTGGTGTTTAGCCTAAAGGAAAAGAAGCTTAGGTATCCCTGAGAGCTTCATTCATAAGCAGCATGAGGGACTTCCTTGGCGGTCCAGTGGTTAAGACTTTGCCTTCCGATGCAGGGGGTGCGGGTTTGATCCCTGGTTGGGGAGCTAAGATCCCACATGCCTCACGGCCAAAATAACAAAACATAAAACAGAAGCAATATTGTAACAAATTCAATAAAGACTTTAAAAAAATATTAACAAAAATAAGTAACATGAATAGCTGTGATATATAGAAAGAATTGGGCCCATTTTTTGTGGCTTTGGAAGACAAAACATAAAAGTGTCAAGCAGTTTAAAAAACTGTCTCTGTGTGTGTGTGTGTGTATATATATATATATATATATATATATATATATGAAGAATTATTTAATCATTGGAGCTATAAAAGAAGAAAGAACCACTGTGGGACTTGAGTTTTTGTCACTGGAAGGATTTGAACAGAGGTTGGACAACCATCTGTTGGGTGTTGTTGTTGTGCTGTGTGCCTTCTATAAACGTATAGCTATAAGAATGAAATTTTTATTTTAGTCTTGTTTAATTTTAAAGAAAATCCAGTTTTTTACTCGGTTCCATTTGGAACGTTGCATGGGACAGAGAAAAAGGAATCAAAAAGCGTCCTGTCCTGGACTTAGGCACGCATAATCCTGGGGGTGATACACGAGGAAAGAGTTTAACAACACGGCACATTCGTAAAGGTTGACTTTCTCCTGAATCAATGAGTGTGCAATGCCCTCTGTAGCCATCTGAGTGCATTCTGTTTACCTACCCCAAATATAAGCTTTTTTGCTATAAAATGGTGCTACAGCTGGTGCCCAAAATAAGAACATGTACCAAATTAGTGCATGTTCTAGATAAAATGTTCACAGTGATGAGTGTGTGTTTTGCAGCTGCTGGGATGACTGGATCGGGTAAAAATATGATTGTAAAGTTAATTGTCAGTTCTATGCTTTTGAGTGGCACTTGATTTTAAGGGCCAACGGGTTTTAGAGTCCACTCAAAGCTATGTCGAGAAATAAGCTACAATCGAGAAAATATAATAGAAAGGAAAAGGAGCCAGAGAACCAGCGGTGTCAGTAGGGTAGTGGACTATGTCAGCAGGCTGGCTTATGTCAAAACGACATGAGTAGCAAGAGCCCTTCTCTAATTTGGTCAACATTTACTTGAAGCAGTTTCCACACTGTGGAAAGAAAATTAAAATCTTCTTTGGTTGGATCTTGTACTTGTTTTTGTGGTTAGATATTCCAAGGGGTCTATCTGGAGAACTGTGCTGCTAATCATTTTTCTCAGTTACTAGAGATGTTTATGTAAATGTAAATCATACATTTATGGGCACAAATTGGTGGTGTATACTGTTCCCTGGTCTACAACCAAACCAGTGATCAGGCATTCATGTAGCATGAACCTGTGGTTTTGTTGGCTTTCCTGCCCTAGACATAATTACTTCAATAGTTGGTAATATTATCAGCCTCCCTAGAAACTTCATCTATCTTTCCTCTAGCACGTTTGACCAAGACCACTTCAAAGTAGGGTTGTTACTGCTTTTCCTAACTGCTCAGGTTCTTTCAATAATGGGTAATTCTTTTACTTCTTTCTCCCACATTATTCTTCACTGCCCCAAATTTACCTGAAAGGGAGGCTTGTTTGGGTGGATATGATCTCCACAGGGACTTTTAATAATCATATTAGACTAATGGCTTCTAATAATGGCTATCTTTTATTGAATAAATCTATGTACTTGTTAATCCCTGAAATAGTAAAATTAGGTATTAGAATTCCTCTTCATACATTCAAAAAAATTGAGACTATAAGTTCTTGCTATATTCACTGGTAGATAGAGTTGAGATAGGGAACCCAGCTCTGGCTCTAAAATGTCTGCTTAAAACAATACTCAGAATAATCCTCAATCCTTAAAGAGAAAATGTGTTCACTATTATAATTTTGCTCTATTGGAATATTTCACTTTGCCAAAGGACATCCTGCCTCTACCCTCTACCTGCCCCAACTGATTATCTTGTGGGAACTGAGAATACTTATCAACATGAAAAGTCTGACCTGTGAATTACAATTAGTTATCCTTTTTCTTGAAGCTTACAAGGAATAAAATGAACTAAGTTCATCATAAGGGTTCAGTATTTCTAACTAATATCTTTTATTCATGAAGAATATCCTAGCATTAGCTGTCCCTGTAGGGAGAGATATTAAAGGGGGATAAAATGATATTTATGATCTACTCTATGACAGATGCCTTTGCACTTGTGATTGCACTATTGTTCACAAGGCGGTCTTGTTAGTTTCATTCTGCAAACGGAGACCCTGAGACTCTGAAAGGAAACTTGACCAAAGCTACAATCTATAAGTGGTATCTGATCTGGACCACGTTTTCAGATTCCTGGGCCTGGTCTCTTCCTCCTCAACTGAGAGGGCTGCCTTGGGGCAAATTAATCCCTAGAGACGGCATGAGTCTACCTTGGTTTACCACTGCCCCTAATTCCACATTCCTCCTCCCTGTACCTGTCTCCAACTTTCAATAACTACATCAAAATTATGAAAAATAGGGGTGAGTTTACTCTGGTTATGCACCACAACTGGATATTGTGAGACCTGAAAATGACATAGCTAACTAGTTCTCCTGTCCTTCTGGATTTTAAAGTTATTTGCATTGGGGTATAATCAACATTCAAATGGATACCTAATAGGTTGCTTTTTTTGTAGCACTAATTTATCTTTTTTAGTTCATTCAGATTGTCCATTGCTGACCTTTCCCCATATATCTATGGCAGGCACTTCCTCCTTTAAGAAATTCATGTACTGATAAAGGCACAAAGAGACTGACAAGGACAGTAGTAATTGATGTTTAAACAGATCTGAAAGGCATTTTTTGTCCTTTATGCAGAGGTTATATGTCCAGGTGGATGGTTCCACTATCAGTGTCCACATTAACTCAGCATTTCTATCAGAGAGTCAACTGGTACTGAGAAATGTGGCTATGCTAATCAGTACCAAAATCAAAGAGAGTTCAAGTGATCAATTTGATGGTTTCATTTGAACATCCATATATAGACCCGTGTTTTCTGCACGGATGAAAACATGCAGCTGCATAAGAAATCACAGTGCTTCCATCTGAATTTTATGCGCACCAAACCCTTGGGACTGATAAAACATCAAGAGTTTGTTAGACCAAATATACATAATAAAGAAGTTATGACTTGGCTTTGATCCTACCAAGTACCCACTGTATACCTGGTCATGCATACACTGTACACATGTCATGGTCCCAGTCTATTATGAGCTGGCTTGCTAAATTATCTTGTAAAACACATGTTTCTGGGGAGCTCAAGGTATTTTTGAAGATGAACACACTAGCATTCTTCTAGGTGTTGGTATGTTAAAAATAACAGGTAACACAGATGCGTTCAAAAATGAAACTTTCAATGCAGACAATAAATGCACTTCTATTCTGTTGGTTGCAATTGTCAACATACCTCACCGCCCAAGCAAATGGCATGCGGTATTTCCCCAACTTGCTGCAGAACTGCCTGTTGGATTTTAGTATCTTTTGTGCATACTAAGGAAAAAAAATAAATATTGTTTAGAACATCACTGTACAAACAGTCCATGTAAAATATTAATAAATACTTTTCCGTGTTATATTGAAACTCAGTAAACTTCTGCTTTACTGGCTCACAGATTCTACCTTGTAAAGAGACAAATGATATCCTCTGTGTTCAAACTATTGTATAACGCTTTCTTTCTTTTTAGTTTAGAAATTTCAAATGTAGAAAACACCCTTACCTTGGAATACCAACTTTTTTCCTGACTTAAAAGGTCTTAAAATATTGAATGGAAAGAGTTATGAAATTTACATTCACAGGCTGTCCTATATTTCTTTTTATTTGTTATGATAGAGGTCAGCAAACTCATTCTGTAAAGTCACACGGTAAATATTGGATTGGCCTAAAAGTTCTTTCGAACAAACTTTTTGGCCAATCCAATATATAGGGCCTTGTGGGCCATGTGGTCTCTGTCTCAGCTTCTCAACTCTGTTGCTATAGCAGGAAAGACAATCTTAAATGAATGAGTGTAACGTGTTTCAATAAAACTTTATTTACAAAAATAGGTGACAGGCTGGACTTGGCCTGCACTCCATAGTTTGCTAAACCCTGAATTAAAGGATTCTCATAAATATGTTAAACACTGCCCTAAACTGTCACACATCCTCAAATTCAATTATTATGCATTATTTTCCCAATATACTTCTTTGTGTGGATAATATAAACTTTTTGTATTTATTTTCTATTAAAAAACAACATTCAATTGTTATAGAAAATATGGTAATTGAAAAAAGAAAGCAGAAAAAATGTCCTGCAGTTCCACCATTTAAAGAACTTATGGTATTTTCTTTCCTCTTTCTTTCTTCATTTAGGTGTTATTAAAATTTGGTAAACAACTATTTTACTTTTTCACTTAGTTCAGCATAAGCATTGCTGATGTCTTAGTAAACCGTATTCCCTTGTTTTCAGTCAGATTAATCCTAACTTTTCATTATTGTTAACACTTTAGTCTTTGGGGGTTAAAGTTTTATCCACATTTAAATTTATTTCTACCAATAGAGCCTCAGCAGAAATTGCAGGATCAAAAAACATAAGCTGAGAATATATACTTTAAAAATTTCCTGTTTGATACTCATTTCACTAACAAGGGAATACTTCAAGACTTACATTTATCAAACTTGATAATTCCTCAAGGCAGTGTGATTTTATTTCTTGAAAGTAATTGAAATTATTTATAAAAAGATCATGCATTACCTTGTTGGAGTCTGGATTTTTAATATAAGGTTCAGCACCACTTGCAATGTTTCCCATCAGTACTTTTTCGATTTTGGCCACCAAAACAATTTCAGAATGTGGATTGCTTACAGAAAATATAGCCTATGTACAAACAAAACAGCTAATAAGCATCTAGGAAACCACACTGAAGACATTTACAAAATTCTACTTTTTTTTTTTTTTTTTTTTCGGTACGCAGGCCTCTCACTGTTGTGGCCTCTCCCGTTGCGGAGCACAGGCTCCGGACGCGCAGGCTCAGCGGCCATGGCTCACGGGTCCAGCCGCTCCGCGGCATGTGGGATCTTCCCGGACCGGGTCACGAACCCGTGTCCCCCGCATCGGCAGGCGGACTCTCAACCACTGCGCCAGCAGGGAAGCCCCCCAAATTCTACTTTTTTAGAGTACAGCTTTAAGGGGGATTTTTATTTGGAAAACTGCTCATCTTATGTAATCTATTGGTAAGAAAACTGGAACTAGCATTTTCCCTCCCATGATAGATAAACAAAAGTGCAACCTGCTTTGGAAATTTTAGCCATTCCTCTGGAAATCCCTTGACATGAGGTTCTTCTGATTGTCTTGGAGTGACAGTGTCTATGTTTCCATTTTCCAAAGCCACGGAAGCCCCTGAGAGCATCTGCCTGACAGCAGTGTGGTTTAGATCCACGTGGAAATCAGCAGAAATCTTCCTGCTGTTTCTGAGGTCATAAAGTGCCACACTCACAAAAAAAGGCTCAATCTTCGGAGAAAAAGAAAGAATTGATGGTTTTGACATAAAATCATCACACAGGGGATAGCCTCCTTAAGTATATTATTTAATAAGGCAGTAGATAAAATACTACTATTTATATATAGTAGAATATTTCTATATATAATATGCTATATTATATGTAATAGATATAATACCATATATTATATTGCATGTATTATATATTTTATATATAACATATAAAATACAATATTTGTAGGCAAGTTCCCAGAATCCCTTCCACTATCAGGTTCCTCAGATCCCAGAACTGTATTTCATTGGTTTCTTCATTCTACTTTTCCTGCCAAATATTCTTTTTCATACGTTGTAATACATGTATGATTCAACCTTACAAAACCTTCTAGTTATTTCCTTTACTCTCTCAGAAATATCTGCAATGTCAGTATCCCTGATGATGCCTCATGATCTGACTCAGGTTATGCTTTTGGGGGCAGTAATACCCCAGTGTGACATTTGATTTTCATAGTTCATTACATCAAGGGCACAAAAAGTCCACTTTCCCACGACTTTAGTTAATGTTAACCTAAATATTCTGGTCTTGTTGGCATCTTCCAGTTTTCTCCATTATAACGTCACCATTTTCCCTTTGGTAATTGATTAGCCTTTTTGGAAATATTTTCTGAGATTACACCAATGTCCTGCTACTCATCAAACCCAATCCACCATTCGTAACTCCCACTGGAACCAACTACCACTATGATGGCTACCAATGGTGACCTTCTAGTTCCATCATTCTTTCTACATTAGTCAATATTTTATTGTAACAATGAGCTTTCCTTTATCCCTCATTTTTTATTCATATATATATTTATATACACATACACACATAGGTACATATATATATATATATGTATGTATAGACTCATGGATTGCTATTTTATTCAATAAATTTCCATCTCTTACTGTCGTTATTTATAGTGATACTCGACTTGTCTCAGACTTGGCTAGAGGTACACCCCTCAGTGTAGCTCCTGTGTCTTTACGGCAGATGAGCATCATCTCTGGAGCACCTCTTTCTTTACCCAACAAGATGTTCCAGGCTCATCTTACACTTTCCATGTCCCAGCCATTCCTCCAAAGAGCCCTGGCTCCTGTTAGTGGGGGTGACACTTAGAAACCAAGATCTGGGTGCTTGCTATCTATGCTCATTGTTTCTGGGACACACACATATACATACACATACACAATAGTCACAGCTACAATGATGTCTCTATCTCTGTCAGTACATGAATATTTATTAAAAACTCATGGGTTCATGTCATACCTCCATTTCCAATCCAAACCCTCAAAGGTTCTTTCTAGCCTTTCCCTTTTTCATATTTGCGAGTATTTCATCCAATAGTGAAAAACCTGACTCATTATCATTTATTTACTTATTTGTTCAATTAGTTTACTTATTGTTCAGAGTAACCAGTCTCCCAACCATAGTAGCTATCTAGCTATCTCCTGTGCACCAGCCTGCACAGTGCCCCAGGTCCTGACAAATCCAAGGGCGTGGCACCTCTGCGCCTCCACGTGGCTCTCTCCCCCGCATCATCTGGAATTCTTATGCTCACTCAACTTCCAAGCCTCTGTGTGATTGCTCCCTTAACCTCTTACTACCGTGCTAGGAAGGAAGAGGAAGATGTGAAGTAAAGGGCAAATGCGAAGGTAAAGGAAGATGGAAAGGGAAGGGAAAGTTTCTTGCTTGAGTTTTAAAGAAGTAGAAATTTGGTAAAGGGGAAGTTATAAAGGGCTTCTAGTAGGTGGAGTGACATGGCAAAGTCACAAAGACATGAAAAAACACAGGTTTAGAGTGAGATCAGAGTGGAAACAAAAAGTTAGGATGTGTTTGCAGAAGATACATTTGAGAAACGTTAGGAAGGTACAACCAAAAGGCTTGGAAATCCATTGCTTGTGTGCGTGGGTTGGTTAGTTGGAGAGAGGGTTCACAAGGGCATGAATAAAAGAAAATCCCCAGGTTTGGAGCTATAGGAAACTAAGTGAATGACAATGCCATTCACTAATATATAGGATGAGGATACAAAGATGAATTCTTTGGTACAGAGAATCATCTGTAGGACTTTCCAGGAGCAGTTGGATATATGAGTTTTGAGCCCAGTCAAGGAAATTGGGCTGGAGATCTGAACCCAAAAGATTAGGGGATGTGAGTGCCTATTCAAGGCATTAAATAAAAAGAAGAGAATCAGAATGGCATCTTAGTAAATATGAACATGCACAGGATAGAGACTGGAGTAGGGAAGACAGCTTACAAAGGAGATGGGGGAGTGGAGAGAGATTTTTAAAAACAAGCTGCTAAATTTTTTTTAATGCTGCCAGAGTTATCAAAGACACAGAAGAAGAAAGATTTCAGAAAGAAATAATTTTCAACTAGAAAAATGTCAAATGCAAGAGAAATTAAATAAAACAAGGACTGAAATAAATATTGGTTGGCCAAAAAGTTCACTCAGGTTTTTCTGTAACATGGAAAAAACGGACGAACTTTTTGGCCAACCCAATATATGTACATGTAATTATATACACAGACATATGTATATAAATACACACATGAATAATTATATACATACATATATATGTAAATACATACATATGTAATTAACTACAGGCTTCTGAAAATGAATATACTTATAAAAAGTTTTTTAACTTTTGTTTATGTTACTTAATCTTGAATTGATGCCTCCCGCCCACCAGGATTCTGTGGATAAGCAGGTTACATACAAAAAATACATTGTGACCAAGTTCATCACTGTACAGACTCACTCATGCTGTGGATTTTGCTGAATGTTTAATAAGTATCGTGTTCTTTGAAATGCAGGATTATGGCGAGTTTATAACAGGGGTATTAGTTTAATTCCTTAATATTAGCAATACCTGCCAGCTCCCTTACTGTTACAATTACACATAAAATAAAATTCAACGCATTCGTTTTTAAAAATAAGACAAAATGGAAAAGTTTCATATTTTACCAATTTAATTTAGTTTAGAAAAACTCTTGGTTTGTGGCAGTGGTAGTCTGCTAAGAGTTGAAAAATACAAAATTATGTGAAAATAACTCAGGTAGGAACCCCAAACACATTGAAGGTCAAAGGAAAAAAATCCTTATTAAGTTTTTGTGAATTGCTGCCTTTTGATTTTCATTTCTGCTTCGTGAATGGACATAAATCACCTACTTTGATAATCCATCAGGAATTAAAGCTCATATGGTGCTTCACTTATTTCCTCCAATCCACCTTTTCAACTTAAATGTCACATCTTACCGTTTTTTAATTGGAGTAAAATTGCTTTGCAATGTTGTGTCAGTTTCTGCTGTACAATGAAGTGAATCAGCTATATGTATACATATATCCCCTCCCTCTTGGACTTCCCTCCTCCCATACCCCACCCCTCTAGGTCATCACAGAGCACCGAGCTGAGCTCCCTGTGCTGTACAGCAGGTTCCCACTAGCTATCTATTTAACACATGGTAGTGTGTATATGCCAATCCCAATGTCCCAATTCATCCCACCCCCTTTCCCCCCCACCATGTCCACATGTCCGTTCTCTACGTCTGTGTCTCTATCCTGCCTTGCAAATAGTTTCATCTGTACCATTTTTCTAGATTCCACATGTAGGCGTTAATGTACGATATTTGTTTTTCTCTTTCTGAATTACTTCACTCTGTATGACAGACTCTAGGTCCAACTACATCTCTACAAATGACCCAGTTTCGTTCCTTTTTATTGCTGAGTAATATTCCATTGTATATATGTACCACATGTTCTTTATCCATTCATCTCATTGGACATTTAGGTTGTTTCCATGTCCTGACTATTGTAAATAGTGCTGCAATGAACATTGGAGTACATGTGTCTTTTTGAATTATGGTTTTCTCAGGGTATATGCCCAGTAGTGGGATTGCTGGGTCATATGGTAGTTCTATTTTTAGTTTTTTAAGGAACCTCCATACTGTTCTCCATAGTGGCTACATCAGTTTGCATTCCCACCAACAGTGAAAAATGGTTCCCTTTTCTCCACACCCTCTCCAGCATTTATTGTTTGTAGACTTTTTGATGATGGCCATTCACATCTTACTTTTTGAATCACCAGCTTTTCAATAAAGTGTTGTTTAGAACCTTCAAAGCCTAACAAATTAAGTCATAGGTTTCTGATGTTTAGAATTCTGTACTTCTCTTTAAAAAAATTCAAGAACATGGCATTTTAAATGTAGCTCAGCTGTGAAGCAGTTTTATTAGTTCAGATTTTTGGAATCAATTTTTATTTTCAAAGAAATATTTTATACTCTAAAACCATCAACTTGAATTTGGTTTTCAACTGACTGACTAAAAAATAACATGCTGTCAAGTATTGTTTCCCCATCGTGAAAAAGTCCTTTTAGGGTGTCTTTTTAGAAGCTCATTCATTAAATGCTACTGAATTGCTGGCTCTTCAGCAACTTGGAGAAATATTTCAATTAATTTAAAAGCATGCTCACTGAGTTACAAACAATGAATTTAAAAATAGCGACATTAATGAGTATCACTGAATAATCACACAAAGATTTTTTAAAACAATGCCATTACATACAAAATTGCACTTGAGTTCAGGTGAGGCTGTTTTCTCGGTTTTTTTACATTATTGTTTATAAGCACTATGAAATTATTCTTAAAATTCTTTTCCTAGTTTTTAAACATGTGTATCAACTGTAAAATAAATTAAAAATAATACAGACATACAGAGCACTTGGAATTGGCTTATTCCTATGGCCTGACACATAAGAAAGGGCTCACAGAAGCTGCTCTTTGAGCTGCATGTGCTCTCTTGCCTGGCGAGATTGGCCCAAATACACACATTTAGCTTCTGAATATGGGCTTTAGAATAAAGATACGAAGCCATGTGGAAGGAGCCATATGCCCCTGGCACTGGAAAGAAAAGCCCATTATCTTTGAGTTTCCGTTTCTAAATTTGAGCTTTTAATCACACTTAAAGATGTACCCGGTCAAAAAAAGCATTTATTTTTATTTAATAAAATTTAGATTAAGTGACATTATAATTTAGGTTAAATTTTCCTGATATTTCCAAACATAGTTTCAAGAACTAAGTTTCTAGTTGTTTTTTTTTTTTACTCCCAAATGAAAGTATGTTCTGATTGCTCCTCCTAACATTTTCACTCCAAGGAAGTTTTTTCTGCTATAGTCATCCTCCATGTGGCCACATCTACCACGCTGCTCTCTGGCTTCTTGTTATTCAGCTTCTCAGCACCATTCCACATAGCTGACCCTTTCTCTCTTGGCGTCATGACCCACTCTTTCCTGGTTTATCTCTACATCCATGAACATTCCTTCTGATTCTTCTCTGGTTACTTCTCTGTTCATCCATTAAATGTTTCCTACACACACAGAAATTCCTACATGATTCCCTCTAGGTCACTGTCTGTACCAGACTTCCAAATTTGTATCTCTGTTCATGCCATGCCTTTGAGTTCCAAACTTGTATTTGAATCTGCCCACTGGCCATCTCTATTTGGATATCTAATAGGCTGATTAAGCTTCACATATCCGTAATGTACTTCTCGGCCTGTATCCCCCAAATCTGCTCTTCCTCTAGTCTTGTCCTCTTAGTAATGGCACCACCATGCGTCTAAGTGTTTAAAGCAAAGACTAGGGACTCAGCATTCAGATTTCCCTTCCCCTTATCCTGTATATGCAACGTATCTGAAAAAACTGTCAGTTCAATTTACAAAACAGCAGTCAAATCCATCCATTCCTCTCCCTCCTCCTTGCCAGCCCTAGCGCAAGCCGTGATGTGAACTATAGTAATAGGCTTCTAACTGCTTTCCCTGTTCAACTCTTGTTTCCTCCAATCCATTCTTCTAATGAGATGTTTTAAAAACACAAATTAGGTCACACCATTTTAATGTGCTTTCAACTCTTGAATAGCCTCCACTCACACCTAGGATAAATCCAAACTCTTTGCTACAGCTTATAAGACCCTACCTAATCTTACCCTGTACTGTTTCTCCCACCGCATCTTGGTCTGCCCTTCCCCTCACTATCTCCTTTCAGTTCCCAGAACTTGCCAAGACTTAACTGTCTCAGGGCATTCACGCTTGTTCTTTCTTCTGCTTGGAATCTTTTGCCCTGACCTGACGTTTTATCCTTCTCAACCTTTGGTCTCTGTTCAAATGTCACCCGCTCAGAGAGGTCTCCCATGGCCCCCCACCTACAGCAGCCTTCTTCCCAGTTCCTCTGTATCACATCTCTTTATATTGATTTATTTTAAAGAACTTTGCACAATGTGCAATTATCTTGTTAATTTATTCGTTTCCTTATTTACTTCGGTCCTTTTCCAAAAGAATCTAGTCTTCAAGAGGCTAGGGACCTTGTTGATTTCGTTCCCTGCTGTTTATCCAGTACTTAGAACAAGTCTGGGTCTAGTAGGTGCACTGAATAAATATTTGCTGGAGAATGAGTTAACTCAACTTCAACTGCTTTCAGTCTCACATAACCTAGTGCACAGTTACAGTTATAAAACATGAGGAAGCTTCATTTTGGAGGAAGATTCTTACTGGCAACTAATCTCAATTTTAGCTTACTTGTCAACAAGAATCTCACAGGTAACATTGAAAACATCAATACCTTGCATGCATCGTATTTACAAATTTCAAAGCAATTTCCCAGATATTAGAATAAGAGTTAATATTTAATGAATGCTTGCTCTGCGCCGGGCACCATATTTAATCTTCACAACGGCTATTTGAAATAGTC
Source organism: Aethalodelphis obliquidens (assembly GCF_003676395.1). Classification (NCBI taxonomy): domain Eukaryota; kingdom Metazoa; phylum Chordata; class Mammalia; order Artiodactyla; family Delphinidae; genus Aethalodelphis; species Aethalodelphis obliquidens. The sequence continues at coordinate 13,365,248 of NW_020837946.1, read as the reverse complement.
TTATTATTTTCCCCATTTTCAGAAGAGGAGACTGAAGTTAAGCCACTTGCCCAGCATGGAACAACTTGTAAGTGGGAAAGTCAGGCATTTGTTACTTGATTCTCCTCATTCTCCTGAGGTCCATAGCATGTACCGTTGTCCTGCTATTACACCAGGAAGAAGGGGGCTCAGACAACCAGTGAGGTGCCTGAAGACCCAAGGGCAGTAGGTTACAGTCTTTCGAAAGAGTTCACCCATTTTGCCAGCAACTCACTGTCAAACTAACGAGGCTCGTTTTACTACATCATAAATAAAGGCATGTACAGGATTGTGTGTGCAATCTGCAGAGAAAACTTAATGCTGTTTCTACCTTTTAAAAGCAAATGTGGCTTGTATCATGGATCTGGAAATAAGTTTTCTTCTTTAAGGTGAAAGATGACAATTGAGGGATGCTTTATGAGAAATGAGGACAGAACGCATTAACAAAGAATGAAAGGGAACACACCAATATATTAACAATGATTTTTGATGTTAGGATTATGAGTGCTTTTTATTCCCTTTTTTATAGTTCAACCTTTAATAATATTTATGCTCACAAAATGTCCCCTTCCCACACATACATTTACAATTAGTATAGAATTGTCCCCTAGAATACTAAGAGTGAACTCTCGAGAGAGCCCACTTGGTAAGAAGAGGAATCTTGTATGGATTTAATGAGCACAGTGATGTTTCCCAAATATCAGTGAAGCACCTTTTTCTCCCTACCATTTACGTGTATTATTTATTTAATATTTATATAGTATTATTTTACTTGATTCACTATTTAGCCTTGTCATAAGCAGCAGTAGCTGTGAAAACACAGGGTTGATTTGCTCATTATAAATATTCTCTAATATACATGAAAATTAACACATAAATATTAAAATAAAAATATCAATTTAAAAGCCATCTCAAGTTCCAAGAAGATACAAACAATATCTTTGGAAACTCTGAACCACTGTGCTGATTTAATGGAAAGAACCCTAGAGCATAATCCCTTCGATACTTCTTTAAGTTAAAAGGGAAATTCTATGGCAGTGTCCTGACAATTCCACTTCATAACTTGTGCACTTTTTCATGTGGAAAAATGCTGTCAATCATACCCTTGGTACAATTGAGGGTGTGAACTCAGTGCCTGGAAAGATCAAGAATTGAATAAAAGATTTTAACGAGGGTGGTGTGATGTTGGCCGATCTATAGGATGTAACAGAAGAGAAACTTACATTTGTTGCGGGATCGTTTTCATTCTCTGTAACACATCCCTGGAGACTTAAGTTGAGAGCTTTACAAATGATCATGATTCTCTTAGCAGCTTTTTCTTCAAATGGTTTGATCACAAACTCAGGTTCTAAAAGATCCTTCTTCTGAAGTTTCAAGCTCTAAAAAAGTTTGGGAAGTTTTACTCAACAAACACCCATCATAAGAAAAGAGATTCTAAATTATAAACCACAACTGTACGAATCAAGTTCATGTCTGCTTGGAGAGAATTCCGACTTACATCTATATCTGGATCCAGCAAGAACAGATTTAGCCTCTCCGCGTTTCGAGTTGCTTTGACAATCTCTTCAGTTTCTGTGAGGTACTACAGAGAAAACTGTGTTAGTTCTTAGTATCTAAATAGCCAGAAACTTACGGCCCAGCTCCATCCACACGGCCAAGAAATAGCCCCTTAGTATCAGCACTGCTTTAATATCATCCATGAACACTCCACAATCTTATAGAAACATGCTTTTGTTTTCTGACTGTTGTGTTTCTTAGTCTAAATCTTCGAAGAAAGCATTTATATCTTTTCCATGAAAGCAATAAACAATAAGTAATTCGAATTTATTTTCATAGAAAAATGTCAGCGTTATTACTTTTGTGAAGTCTGGGTGTAGGTTGTTCTCTGAAGAATCTGTTTCCTCCGGTGTGCATTCACACGTTATAGAATTATCCAGGGAATCTTGAAAAGATACACCAAGACTGGGTTATTAAACAGTTCTCATGAATCATTCCTTTCTCTAGCCTGTGACATATAACAACTGGGTTAGACTCCAGAGCGATGGGGGATGGATATTGGTGAGGAGGTGGCTTCACTGTGTCCTGGCTCTAGTATTCCGTATTGTTAGATGAACTGGGCCTGGAAATCAGATGTCCTGGTGCTCATTTTGGGACACTCTCCATGACACCATCCTGTGCCCATAAGAACTATGGACCCTTACAATACTACATTTATACTTGAGGTTGTTTTGTCGCAGTTCATTAATGCATACTACAGTTTTCTTATATATGAATATATTTTGGATAATTCTGACTCTTAGGCCATCAATGTAAAACCCACATTCTAGCTTCAGTTAAACTCTCTAAGACTCTGTAAACATTAATATTCTAGTTGATCATTAGTAAGCAAATCATGAATGTAAAACACTTACTGTGATATATAGCAGTTGTATTAAAGTCAACCATAATTTTCTTCCTTATTATCTCATGACTCTCTCATATGATACACAGACTATCAGAACTTAAAGACTTAAAATAACATATCATGTGCTATGAAAAATGTCTTAAAGTAATTTTCCTTTAGGATCACTGACTCTGAAGGTGAACTTGTCTTCGATGTGGCTACAGACCTGTTTTCTCCCCTACTTTTCATCCTCTCTTTCCTCTCTCTTGTTCTCTTCTCTTTGCCTAGCCTGGATTAGAATTATACGAAAGAATTAGGATGGGCAGAAAAAAAATCTGTTTTATAAAAATCTCGAATACCATGCAAAATTCATGGAACTTCCACAACTAGGCTGATCTCAGTGGGGTCAAAAGCACACGTGAAAGATGCCTTTCAACTAAAAGGAAAGAATGCATATTTGCCATTACAGAGTATTATGTTCATTAATTAAATTTAATGAAAGGCTATAAAACACAGAGTCTCCCCTCTAACACTCCATCAGACATGGGTATATTTTTAATACCGCTGACCGATGGTTCCTAACATCATTGGCTGGATGTCAGCCTCAAAGCATTGCCTGGCAACTCAGAATCATACCTCTGTGTGGTGACTCTCACTATTGAGTAAAAGTAAAGGTTTATGGGTGATTTCCCGGAGCGAATAGCTCAGGGTTGGAAGAGCTACACCTGACGGCTACCAGGGTTAGTAGCAGCTGAAATGAACCAAATGCGCACTTCGCGAGGGAAGGGAGGCGGGTGTGCAAGCGCTCACCCAGCCCCAGCTCCATGAGCTCGGTGCTCCTTCTGCCCTGAGGGGGGCCCTCAGGACTGATCTGCAGGATGCGGCTCAGGGTGTGGATCCACTCCTCCATATCTGACTCCGTTTCAGCCGCCAGCACAAAATAGGTCAGGTCATTCATTTTCAATTCGAAGGCATATTTTCTTAGTCTGTTATTCTGTGGCATGAAAAGAAAGAAAAACACCAGATACCAAGTCTTAGAGAGTGGGAGACGCTTTTTACGGGGTCTTTCCTCATGAGTAGATGACCTCAAGGAGATCTTCCAAAACAAGACAAAAATTTAGCTGGATAAGAATCATTTCGTTTGGTTTCTTTCGAGCCTTTTTGTACATTTTTCTTGATTGGATGAGCATGTTGGCTCAAAAATTTCATCTTCAGGCAGGTGGAGGAGTATATTCTAAGCTTCTTCAAATAGTTGCTTTGAGTTGCTGCCTTCACTTCCTCACCTTGTGTTCTGTCTACAACTCACTCCAGTTGGGTTTTTGACCCCATCGTATCCCAGAGGCAGCACTTGCCAAGATCACCAACAAACTCTATGCTGCTGTATTACCCAAGGACATCTCTTTCTTCATATCTTCCTTGACCTCTCATCAGAATTAACACAGTGGCTTCTTGAAACCCATCTCTCTCTGGGTTTCTCCATGACTACACTCTACGCTAGTTTCCTTTCCTCCTGAATGGCCACCACTTTTCAGTCACCTCTACTGGCTCTTCCTTATCTTGCTGACTTGTCATGCTGACCTCAGCTCTGCCTTAGACTCCTTCCTTTCTCCTCTGGGCCAATGGCTTTAAATGACATCCATATGCCAGGGACCCCCAATTCCTGTCTCTGGCTTCTCCACCAACCTCCAGACTTTTCTCGAACTTGACATCTCTACTTTGCATTTTGTGACCAACCCACGAGGCTTTGTTCTAGTTCCCTGGATGTGCTCCCATCATAGGCTTTGTTGCTGCCACAAAGGCCTGAAACAACCCTCCCATCCCAAATCACCATGCATGGGTTCACGCACACAGCACGATGTTTGCCCTTCAAGTGCTTACGTGACTTGTATTCACTCTTCAGATCTCAAGTGAATTTATCCTTGCTCAGTGAACCTTCCCCAGTTCCCCAGTTAGGACAAGGTTCTTGTCCTCCGGGGCACTGACAACAATTTGGGATTACATGCTTATTCACTTTCATTTGTTTGTTTGAACAGTATAGTCCTCCCTTATATCTGCCTCCATGAGAGCTGGGTCACCACTCTGTCCTGTACCAGTGCTCTCACACAGAAGGATTCAACAACAGTGTGTTCAAAACAGTCATATCTTATAAATGGGACAGAAGAGGTTCTTCTCGTTGGGAATGAATGAATGATTGAAGAAATGAACAAACAAATGAAAAACAAAGATTCTCTGTTGTGCAGAGAATTAAAATGGTCTGATGGGATGAGTAGCTACTCTAGATTGAACTTTCACAGAAGGTGAAATCTGTAAAAAGAAGTGAGCTGTTTAAAGATCAAAGAAGCACATTTAAAGTAGAGGAAATACAAAAGCAGATTATTACAGCAGTTTTATATATTCCTGCCATGAGATGAGAAATACAAATGCAAAGTAGAAACTTCCCCTGATGATATAAACTAGTGTTATATAACCTGCGGTGGCTGTAAGAACTTCTGAAGATGTTCCACATTTAATTCACTCCTAGGTACCTCTGACACAAGTATTCAACTCTTACCCACACTGTTCTAACGCCTTTAGAGAACTCACAACTGTAATAAAGCAAAGCCTACACAATTAAGATAAGTAAAATACAAACAATAATAGAACCCTAAGATGACAGCGGCACTATAGTGCGGGGTTGCGGCTAAACATCAAGGTATAAATTCTTTCTGAGAACAGGATTGCTATTTCTTGGTGGCAAGAAAGAATAATTTGTTTGTTTGTTTGTTTGTTTGTTTTTGCGGTACGCGGGCCTCTCACTGTTGTGGCCTCTCCCGTTGCGGAGCACAGGCTCCGGACGCGCAGGCTCAGCGGCCATGGCTCACGGGCCCAGCCGCTCCGCGGCATGTGGGATCTTCCCGGACCGGGGCACGAATCCGTGCCCCCTGCATCGGCAGGCGGACTCTCAACCACTGTGCCACCAGGGAAGCCCAAGAAAGAATAATTTTTAATATACTCCTGGTCGTGTTCTCTTTCTTTGGGAGGCTCTTAAAAACGTCCCCAAATAGCGTTCTCCTTTCAGCTTCCACAACAGTACGGCTACTACTACAAACACGACACTTACTAAACACTTGTCGTCTATATACCTGGCACTGTGCTGACCATTTCAGTCACCATTTTATTTAAATCTCATAATAACTCTATGAGAGAAACTGTATCATTCCATTTAACATATGGTAACAATGAGGCTTGGGAAGACAAATGAAAATATGCTTGGGATACACGGGCAGCAAGTGGTGGAGACAGGAAGTAATCCCTTTATCCTGTAACATCCCCTGAGATGACCAGCCACAAAGAAGATGCTCATCAGATGCCCTTCTCCTTCTTTGCCACCTGCCTGGCACAATCACACACCACATGGGTAACCACGACCTGGGATGTTCTGGTTTCTGAAAGTAGACAGCAGGGCATCATACAAGACTCAAGAAAAAGTAAAAATTGGGAATTGAAGGAGAAAGAAGAATTAGCTAAAAAGCTAACTGTGATCCTCACTGTGGAATATCACAGCTCACATGACACTTTCTAGACTCTGCCAAGGACAAGCTCTTTGCTCGTGTCCATACTTTCGTATTATTGTCAATTTTAATTATTTCTTTGCCCTGTAATGACTCACTTGCAGGCTGCCATTTTCAATAGCCCGTGAGCCTGATAAGGGCAGAAGCTCACTAGTTATCCTCAGTGCAGTGACAGTATTCATTCTTAAAGAGGTTCTCTCGTGTTTACATTTTGTGCTGGGCAAAAACAGACAAGGTGTTGGAACAGGGCCGATGGGTGCTAACCAATTAATCACCCAAATGTGAAACTGGAAGATAAATGTACTTAACTTTTGTATGAATGTATTGAAGAAGACGTATGAAATCAAGGTATAAAAATTCTTTTTGAGAACAGGATTGTTACTGCAACATGAGAATACTACTATTCTTTTTTTTTTTTTAACATCTTTATTGGAGTATAATTGCTTTACAATGGTGTGTTGAGAATACTACTATTCTTGCAGCACCCTCTGTGTTCTGTGAGAATACAGAAAGGATGACTTGACTAGTAAAAGACCACAGTTGCATTTTGAGATCATTTTGGCTGCGGTGTAAACAGAGGCGGGGTGGTCCTGTGCAAAGCAAACCTCCAGGTAGCTTCTTTAAGAATGCAAATTCTTAAAAGCTATGCTTGCCTCATGAGGAGTGGGGCAGACTCCCTCCACACACACTCCCGCACATTTCCTGGGGTGCTGAAGAAGGAGGTCCATAAAACCGCCTGTGACCTGCACTGACACAGAGGGTCTGAGGGCAAAGACAGACGGCCGAGAGCAGGTATAAAAGAGACACGTTGCTATGATAGTATTGTATCCTTCAAAAAGCAACAGGAACAGAAATAGACACTCAGGAAAGAACTAGAAATGTCCAGAGTTCAGAGCAGATCTAAAGCATCTGAGGATAGTAGAATGCAAACAAGTCTCAGGGTTGTCTTGAAAATAAAAGAAAGAATCTGCTTGACTAATTTGATGCTGTAAACAATGGGGACAGGCAGATGCAAAGCTATGTACAGTACTTATACTGGGTCCAAATTAAAAGTGGATTGAGCTGCAACCTGCTTTCAAATGCAGCTGTCAAGGAACTAATAACAAACATGACAAAATAAGAACAAAACTTGATTTCCTAAATTGCCTTCTGTACTAAATGAATTAAATGTGATTGCCAACTTCAACAGTATTATATATTAAATTTTTTAAAAAATTTGAGCAAAGTATAACAAGCCCTTGTTTCTCAAAAAGGGATATTTATAAATGAAATAAATATTCTATTCACAACTTCTCAAAAGCCAAATTATCTTTTTCTCCTTGGAGTGAAACAGAACTACTTGCAGTGCAGAGAAGCTTATGTTGGGGAAGATTACGATGCCTAAGTGGTTTTCCATCTCACTCTCCGTAATCTCCAAGATAACGGCGTATAAAACAGCAAAAAAGAAAAACCCAAAGCAGAAAACCAATGGGTCATTTTTATAATCTTGAAATGCAATTTTAAGTCATTAAAATGATAATCAAGAAGTAATCGTTTTCTTATTACTCCTCAAATTTTCCTTTATTTCCCTGAAATCAGTATCCTTTGCGACCGATGAAACTACTTTGTTCATTCAAGGTCACCACAGTCTATCTACGTGACTTCATAAATAAAAGGAAACTGGAAATATGTCCTAATGCCACATGGTGTGCTTAAGGAGTTGTGGCAAACTGGTCTCTTTCCACAATATTCATCTGGAAAAGTTTTGAAATAGACACTCCAATAAAATCACCAAAGCCAATGGAGGACTGAATATTGAAGGAAGTTATTCGAGCAAAATATGCCACTGTACCTATTATGTGGCTAGCATCTTTTACAGAATTTTGCCTTAACAAGAGAAGAGTTTTAAGAGGAAACACACAACATCAAATCCAGGTTACTGGTATTGATGGCTACCATCCATGCAGTCCTTTCCATTCTCTGTATGCTTATTTGTTCATTCATTCGACCAAGATATATTGGCTACCTTCTATGTGCCAAGTACAGAGCATTAAAAATGTTCAAGCGAACTGCTTGCCCTCATTGAACTTACATTCTAGTGTTATGTAATGTCAGGAAAAAATAAGCAATATATATATTACATATGTATAATGTAAGGTAACATCATGCAGTGATAAATGTAATATCCTTCTTTCATATGTTATCGAACCTATTGTTTGAGATGTGTCACTCGTGTTTAATTACTCAGGCATGTGCTATATCTGTTCTGTTCTCCCACAGGCCGGAAGTTCTTTGAAGACACAAACCACATCTAATTCATGTTTGGCTTTCCCACAGTGCTTTGCACAAAGCAAAAGTTTCCATATATATTTGCTGAAATAAATCTTACATCCAAAACTCACTGCTTAAATGACACACCAGCATCTATCTTTGTAGTGTTTCTTCTGCCTATGAGGCTTATGTAGGATGAATGTATGTATCTATGCAAGCATGCCCACTGGATGTATGATCACCAAAGCATTTCCTTGGGCATCTTTCTGTAACTCTGGACATTCTTCTGCCTCAAATGTAATTTTTCCATTTATTAGCTCTGTGACTTGGGCAAGCCGCTTTATCTCGCTGAGTTTTATTTTAATAAATTGGGACAGTAATAATGCATGTTCCATCAACTGTTGTCAAATAATGTATTAGATGAAGAAGATTACAGGTGTCATTCTGGTTTTTATTGTTATCATGGGAAGTCAGATTCTTTACAGCCAAGGTTTGCTAATGGGGGGTTTATAGGTCATAGTTGGCTTCTAAATTTATTTTCCTTGGGAGGTACACATTGTTTTCCCTCCCAGTTTGACTGCCTTTATATGGGCACACACAGTCTGAGCTGCTCCTGTTATCTCACAGCTGACCCTACTTCCTTCCTGTAGTGGCCTGAGCTGCAGAAGGCATCTGACTTTCTAGACTCAGGTTAAGCCCCTAAGGCCGTTGTCTTAGAACCCACATCCACAAGGTGGAAGATCAGCACCTAGGAGGAAATCAATAGCATTCAGCACCACACCACCCTCATTTAAGCCTTTATCTATCAAGTGACATCAGTCATTGTCACTGTTGAGGTAGGGACCCTAGGTAGCTGGGATTCCTGGGCTATTCACTCCCTTCGCAGTGGCAGGATCTGGAATGGATGGATGGACAAATGAATGAATGAATGAATGAGAAGACTCTCACAGAACAAGATAGGATAGCTTAGGTCCAAATAGGCCTTAGTCTCAAATCAAAACTGAAGTAGCAAAAATTGGAAGTTCTGCTTCAGACTGGGAATGAGGGGTGTGAAACAGATCTAGTACTGTTTGATGACACTACAAAAAAGTGGAAAACTACTGTTAGGTCTCTATTTTACCAAGATCCAGGAAATTTCCAATCATAAACGTCACCGGAAGTCTCTGGGTAGGAGTTTCTCTCTATTTGAAGTCGCCCTTGAAATATATTTCTAAGAATTCCAAGGATTATTCTTAGGAAAGCACAGTGATATAGAATGGGTCTGAATGAAGCAAAGTAAAAGGCTTGTTCACTCAAGACTCTTATGTGCATGAATGCCCTGAGAATGCTGGGTGGTAGGTAGCACTTCCTGAGGCAAACTCTTTGTTTCTCTTCTCTGTTTTATTCAAGGGCAACTGACAATGATTCTTGACAAAATAGGTCTGACTCATCCTATTATTCATTTGCTTTGTGCTTCTGTGTGTACGTGTTTCGTCTCCAGGCACATTTTGTGCCTGAGAACTTGCTGGAGCAATGACTAAACTTGCACTCTCTGATTCAGTATCTTTTTTTCCAGATGCAAAACTTACAAGTTAGAAAGAGCTGTAAGCAAATACATAAGAACTGGCAGACATAAGGTGACAAGGGACCTAGATGTCTACCTTCCCAAAGTGATCTCAAGAAGCTAAAGGCCCCTCCCTCTATAAAGGGTAACAAGCTCTTGATAAAGAGGAATACAAATACAGGGATACAGAGCCAAACCCTTTAAAAGATAAAATACATGTTCCCGGGTACTTGAATGGCTAATATCTATTGGAAAGTGAAGTAGGATTATTCAGTTGTGCTTGAAGGTGTAAAATCTACCTTGGAGATTCCTACCTATATGCCCATTTTTTCTATGCATCCTTCCAGCCAACCCAGAAGAGTTTATCACTGTTCCATGTTCCTAGAACATTCCATAGAAAGTGCCATTTATAGCTCCATTATAGCTCTTGAGACACTGTGTAATAGTGAGTTATGAGCCTATGTCCTTCTCTGGTCATGATTTCAGCAGGGAATTCCTAATGCTTAAGCACAGTTCCTGCATGTCATAAGCACTAAATAAGTTTGCTGGATGAATGAATGAATGAAGAAAGAAATGGATAAATTAGCAAGTTTAGGTAGATATTTCAGGAAGGTGAATCAATATTTTCTAGAAGGGCTTTCCCACGATGGGGTGTTTATCTCTTAAAGTTGTGACATTTGTAATTAATGGAAAGACTAGGAAAGGATGGCTGAGGACACACTATCTCCCAGATCCTTATCACGTTAGCACATTTATTTTGGTTTTACAGATGAGACACCAAAAATCAAAGAGCTTGAGTAACTTACTCAAGGCTCTCAGATAGTAAATGGTGAAACTAGGATTCGAACATCGACCAGTAAAAACCCCAAGCTTACGTTTTCCTTAGAAGACATTCTCTTTTCAAGGTACTGCTTAAGCAGAGACTGAAACACAGTCTAAGATGTGATGGAGAAAAGGTACCTGTAGTGGAAGGTCAGATTAGAGCACTAACTAACTGTGTGTTCAACAGAGTTACATGGTTCTTGGAAGAAGAAATTACACAATAATTCATATCTCTGCAAACTTGATACCTAACAAGGGCTACAATGATACTTCTTAGAAGATGATGACTCATTCGCTAGAGCAAGTTTGGAAGTACAAATAGAAAAGAAAATAAGTTTTTCAGCTCAATGTCTGTAAAATGTAGTTATTGATCTTTAACCTATCGTTAAAGTATTATTTCATATTTCTAAAGCCAAAGAGTCTCCTTTGTGACCAACAATAGAAAACTATCTCCACCCTCCATTAAGATCCTTATTGCCCTTTCCATAAGGAAAGCTGGCCTCTGTGGTAAAAAGCAGTTATCTTTCATTTCTAGTGGAGGGCTCAGCGACACTTCATTAATTCTTTCCTTTTAAAGTGCAGCATTATTACTTTCTGGAGAAATTCCAGATTTTAATGGATAAACCATCCAGAAATAGACTAGGCTTGAGTGACTAAAGAGAACTCTATTTTGCATTCACACATCTGAGTGCCCCTGGTATTAATCCGAAATGTAATCTCAGCCATGTAGCAAGTTATGTGAATGCCTGTAGTTTGGTGATAAGATAAAGAATTGTTCCTGGTGGTCTATGACCCTCAACCTAAATGGGCCAGCGTCTTAATGTGAAATTTGAGGGAAGACTGCTAAAACACTTATTGCTTCAATTTTTACATGAGTGAGAATAAGGATAGCTATTTCATCAAAGTAGGATAAAATTTTTGAAAATAAGATGTCCAAGTGAGGCCTATGGAATTATTTTGCTTCCCTTTGCCACCGTGGTCCATGTCAAATTTAATACTAAGGACAATACTTTGAGGACCAAGGCTTTGCAGAACAGTATTGTCTGTTACAGGCACTGTGTCTGTTTCTGAGGTTAACTCTTGAGAATCAATGTAATCCTTGCCTTTGAAGAAACCTGCTCTTTGAAGAAGGATGATGTATTTACACACTGTAAATTTACTATCTTATTACTTATTACCTAATAATAAAGATAACATTCATGAAGAGCCTTCTTTGAACGATGTGATTTACATATAATCTTACTGAATTCTTTAGCTTGGTGGATCTCCACACTGCAGCCACGCAGGTGGTCATTTTCCTCTTTGCCTTGAGTATGGCAGACTTGCTCTTGCCTCAGGACCTTTGCATTTGCTGCCCCTGCTTATTCTTTAACCTCTAGATCAAATATTTTCTCTTCATAAATGTTTTTCTCACTTCTGCAGCATAAAAATTCCTTTGCCACCTCACCATCGTCTCTCCACCTTCTGTAACCCTGTTTATTTTCTTTATTCCAGATTTTACTAATCATTCCATTCTGTTTATTTCTTTCTTTACGTATTTTCTGTTTTCCTTACTTTATTGAAATGAGTTTTGTGAAAGCAGGTATCTAGGCTGCCTTGCTCTCCACTGAATCCTTAGAGTTTGAAACAGTTCTCAGCTCATATCAGATACTCCATACATATTTTTGGAATGAATGAATAATGATTGGATGAACACACTTTTCGATTAAAAAAACTCGGGGGAAAAGAGATCTCTACTCACCTGTACCACACCTGTACAGGAATCCAAAAAGATGCAACCTTTGGGTTCTTTGGATATTTTTTCATCTTTGTAAAAATTCATGATGTAGGAATTATCTGGCAACTGAGTCAGCTGGAAGAAGCGCTTTTTGAATGACTAAATAAAGGGAAAAAAATGTAAGGAGGTAGTTCAAATTCACAGCAATTAGACTACTTCTAATTCCTTCAAGAGTGCTACGTTTCTAGGGCACTGTTCTAGAGAAGAACATCCTCCTTTCTCATAAATAAAATATGACATGAATAAAACTCAATGCAAATGGCTCTCCTCTGTTCTGTGACCGAAGTGGAGGAGGGAGTGAAGAAAGGTGGCAGAAACAAAGATGAGTCTTGATGTCTCCTTACCCGAACGGTAACGGTATTATTCACGGTGCTGTTAAAATTCCCCTTGTAGAGCCAGCCAGACTTGAAAACTCCAGTTCCTCCCATTCCCCCTCCGCCCTTGGAGGATGAGTGAGAAGTGGTATCCTGTACAGAAGACATCATTAGCATCACAGCCATCTTCTGTGAATCCCAGATCTTAGACACTGTGCTTAAAAACGAGACTCCTTTTTCTCTCTTTGACTCATCTTAAGAAATCATGTTCAATTTCAAAACACACGTGATTCATTTTATCTAAAAGCCTTCACACCAACAGCTACTGCAGCTTTAGGAGAAACTGGTCTGAATTTGAAACACGCTAGTGAAAGACAGGAGCTAATTATCCTCATGTTTTAAACATTTCACTTTCAACCATTTACTTACTTCATCCTTATCAGCATCTTCATGGTCAACCTCAAAGGAATGTGAAGGAAGTTTCTCTGGTTTGTATTCTGCTCTGATATTAAAAAAAAAAAAAAGATTCTGATGTGTCATTTGAGACATTGCTTTCAGCTGGGTAACAGCTATTGTGGTGGCTTCCTTACACGTTTTTATAAAATAATATAATCTCGTGAGGGGCCCATTTCCTTTGGAAGTATTAACTTTCCCCTTACACCATTATTTCTTATCTCCAGAAATTAAATCTCCATTTTAAACCACAGTTACTATTTATACAGATTTACACATGTCCTTTTTAATTACACAAAGGTAAGTGGGACAATTTTAAGGGCTTGGTGATTTATATTTTCCTTCCTCCACATTTTGAAGTGGAATATAAAGTACTGATATTTTCATTATCTTTTTTTTTTTTCCCCTTTTGCTTTTATGTGACATATCCAAGGCTACAGGACAGTCATTTGAAGAACCACCAGGGCTCTGGCCACCAGGCTGCGCTGCTCCCCTAACCTTGGCCTCTCCCAGAAGCCTGCACCAACATGACTTAGCAGCAATTGTGCTAGCTTTGGGGATTTCCATGGTAGCACAGTAAAGCCTCTTAGAGCGTCACTGACGAGCCCAGAGGAGTAAGAGTGTACACTTGGCCCTATAAATGGTAAAATAAGACAGAAATAAACTTCCCTTGGCTTGATTCTACCTCATAACACATGGTTGAATGGAAACCAGACAGTATCATCCAAAATTCAGGCATTCCTTTATACCTAACTAGAAAATCCTACACGGAGAGTGGCACGGGAGATGTGTTTTCTTTAAAATGATTTATATTATGTAGAAGCAATCTAAAAAGTTGACTATTGAGAAAAAAGCCCAGGGGCACATTCAGTATTCCCATTACAAATGGCTTCCTATGTTGATGATGTTCCAGATAGCAAGGGGAGTGACCAAGGACTCTTTATATGTATTCACATATGTCTATACATACATGTGTATACGTATATGTACACACACACATATATATATATTATATATGTACTCATAAAATCACCAAGCCGTGCATTCACACAGGGATTCAGTGGACTCAAACGGATTCAAAATATTCTGTACCCTCCTTCTGAAAGACACAGAGATGCCCATTCCCAGTTCACAGCAGAGAAAGAGCACAAAAAACACCGTCCTCACTATCAAACTGTAGAAAAGCCTGAGATCAGAACCACATCCTCCGTACCTGATCAATGTTTTTTCTATTGTGGTAAAATATACATAGCAGAAGAATTACTATTTTAACTCTTTTTAAGTGCACAGTTCAGTAGCATTAAGTAGATTCACACTGTACAACCATCCCCACTGTCCATCTCCAGACCACTTTTATTCCCAAACTGACTCTGTACCCATTAAACAATAATTCCCCATTTTTCCCTTTCCCCAGCCCCGGGTTACCATTCTACTTTCTATCTCTATGAAATGAACTATTCTTGGTACTTCATATGAGTGGAGTCATGCAATATTTGTCTTTTTTGTGGCTGGCTTATTTCACTTAGCATAATGTCTTCAAGGTTCATTCATGTTGGGGAGTGTATCAGGATTTCGTTCCTTTTTAAGGCTGAACGATATTGGCAAGAGTTTGTGCTCCCAAAGTCATTTCCATGAAGGTGTCCTGGATCTACAGAATTAGGACTGTCTTCCTGTAGATGTTGAGCGTACGTCTCTTATGATGCTTGCCTGGTTCTGTTATTTGGACTCCTGTCTTAGCCCTCCAGCAGATTATACATTTCTTAAAGCCAGTGACTCTAATAAAGTCCCATCTACATCTCACTCGGCTTTTTTCTTTCCTGTTGTAGACATGATCAATATGCGTTTGCTGACTGAATTATTGAGAGGCAAGGTGAACAAGGATATCACAGAAGTGAGATAATATGAAAAGGTATAACTTAAACTTTTGTTTTTGGAAGGCTTCTTGGCGATGTTCTTTTTAGCAGTAGGACACATTTTTGGTGATCAAAATCCTAAGAGGCACCTCCAACATGTTAAATAGGTTTTTAAAAAGTATCTTATTATTGTGAATTTATCCTATAAATTCAAATTAATGAAAGTCCCTTGCTACTAAAATTCATAACTAATAAAAATAAAGCTATTCTGGGGTACACAGTACTTGATATTGAGTGTTATAAATGATATCTAGAGTCTCACTTCAGTCCTAATTCCAATTTATTACTCTACTTTGTTTCGGTTCCACTGTCTTGACAGGACATCCCAAGACCCATAGATAAGTAGTTGCAGATGGTAACAGTTTTATTTCAAAGCCAGAGGCTTGAAAGAAGAGTGGTAGGAAATGTGTATTTCGAGGTTATCATCACAACAGGTTCAGAAACATGGTAAGGGTAAGTGATCAATAAATACTTGTTAATTAATGTGTATGAATTTACTTGCATGGGTATGTGTTAGTCCAAATTTCAAAAACATATTAATATATAATACAACCTTCCTCATCCATGATTTATTTGCAAGCTCAAAAATATATACCAAGATAACAGAGATTTTGTACTGAAGTCTAAATATGTACTAAGTAGCATATTGCTTTTTATTCAAACGTATATGTGTATAATCAGACTTTTGGACACAAATACTGGGAATCCACATCTAGTCTAATCTTGTTATTTTGCTGAGAAGAAAACGAAGTCCATAACAGTTACTCACATAAACACATAGTGAAAGAGATGGGGTCAGAAGCCTTATCTCTGAAACGATACTTCCTGTATCAAGGACAGATTAGTCCAAACCATCTTTAATAAGCATGTTAAGTATGACTGCAGCCATTTTTCTCTTGCAAAGGATCCTGGTGTACCTGTAGTTCTTTCTCCTTCTTGCAGAACCTTAGAGATACTCAAGTTTGGGCCAACTGCCACTGATGTTAACTTGTTCTGCCTCTTTTGGTTAGGGTCAACCTTATATGAAGGCAGAACAGGTAACAGACCACACTGTTTTTTTGGGACCACTGGGAAATTCTTCCCATCCCACCAAAAATACTCCTCTTCTCCTTAACAACATCTTGACGCTCCTTGAACCAGAAGCAGTTCCTTTTGCCTTTTCATTTGATGGGCAAAATAAAGCACGTAAACACAACCCTTTCCTCAACCCTTACTCCTTCCAGAGGTGACACACTGCCTGAGATTCAGAGGCAGGTTCAAAGGGCTTATTTCAGAGCAATTATTCAAAGTAATTTGTCTGCAGAGGAGGAGACATGAGTGTTCCAGGATTCTTAAAATGATGGCAGGGCAGTAAAGGCACTATTAAGGAAACATCCCAAGTGAAAGATAAAGGGATGAGTAGGGAAAACTGAGGATGAGGCAGCAAAGACAAACTTGAACTGGAAGGTCAATGTTTGGCTCCGGGGTGGCCCTAAATTATATGCTAGTCCTTTCCTGCCCATCTCCCTTTGACCTTGAGGCAGTTCTATTCGTTTCTGAATTCTTTACTCTGTCCTCTTTTGCCAGCATGGTTTATCCTTTCTTTTCTTTCTTACCAAAGAATAATTTTATAGGCATTTGTTCTTGATAATTGTGGCTTGCAATAGAGGCTATGATCCACAGTCCAACTCTCATTTTTGCAAAGATAGTTATAAAAGTGTAAAGAAAGGAGAGAAGGAACAGCCTTTCAAACTAGCAATGAAATAACAAACAATTAAGGAAACAAAATAGGGTTTTCATGAATCTCAGTGTATAAGGTTAAATACTTGTGAGGGTTTTTCCACAAATCTCCCATCAGAGAATTGAAAACAACAACTGAGATAGCCTATAAATGATAGCCAAAGTTTCACAAAAGTCCATGATTTTAAAGTGACTTATGCACAACTCAGCTGAAAATGCTGTATTGACAGGAGAACGGCTCAACAAACTATGGTAGATCCACACACAAAAGGAATGTTACTCAGAAGGGGAAAGGAGCTACTGATACGTGCAACAACATGGATATCACTCAGAACATCATGCTGAGTCAAAGAAGTCAGAAACACAGGAATACCTATAGCATGATTCCAAAAACTAAAGTTCTAGAATATAAAGTTCTAGAATATGTAATAGCAATCTGTGGTGAAGAAAATCAGAACAGTGGTTGTCTCTGGGGAGAGAGGGAAGTAGGGGTGGGGACTGACAAGGAAGGGGTAGCTATGAAATCTCTGAAGGTGATGATAACGTCCCTTATGTCAGTAGGGGTTTCAGGTGCACAGGTGTATTCATAGTCAAAGTCATCCAGTGGTTCACTTACAACTTGTGTCTCACCTCCTAAAGTTTCCCTCAAAAGAAAAAAAAAGTAAACTGTAAACATATATGTTTCTAGTTAATGGTATGCATTCTAAAGTGTTCAGAAAGGCAGCAGACAGTGTGTTGGTACTTTAAACTCAATTTGAAATGATCAAACTAGAAGATGGACTGGTGGATGGCAAGAGGGATGGGTGGATGGATGCATAATGTCATTAAATACATCCAGCAAAATGTAAAAGATACATTCTAGATGGTGAGAATATGGGTGTTCATTGTATAAGTTTTCCAACATTTTTTGTATGTTTGAAAATTTGCATAGTAAAATACAGGGGGGATTTTTTTAAAGGTGTTGAAGAAAAATGACGTTTCCTGAATTTTTTTTAATACTAAGCAAAATTTTAAGAAATTGTGCAAAAATATATATATCTATTCTCAAAGAAAATAGTGAGTATGAATTTCTCAAGAACTTTCCCCTGGTATGTTTGAAGGACAGATGATTTTGAAAAGAGAGAAGGCGGCTTCATACAAATACTAAAAAATTTTTTTTTAATTTCCCAAATGTTACGATATTACAATTTGTGAGGTCTCCAAACTCTTGCATAAAACCAAACTTTAAGTTTTCCTTTCCAGTTCACTTAAGTATTATGACTCAAAAATAAATCATAAGGTATGACAGATAAAACCAATGAGGTCACTAGCAAAACTCAATCAACTACATTAATCCTTAGTCATATTCATGCAGACCTTATTGTTCATTAAAAAAAATGTGCAGACCAGGGAGTGTCAATATAGGTCATATCTAGGGGTGTGGGATGGGTGAATGTGCATGCTTTTCCATTGCTGGCTTTCCTTAAATCTGTTTGCTTGATCAAATTCACTGTGAGTTGAGAGCTGTGTTAATTCTTGGAGGCTATTCCTCCTTGTCACTAAATGATCCAGTTTCCAGATAGTACCTGTCACATAGAAGACCTGCAATAATGACAACCACGTATCGGAAGATAACTCCCCAAGCTGAGTAAGCTCGCCTTCTAAGGGAGGAGAGAGTCGGTAATTAAGCATAAACAAACAAGGTAATTTCCCTGGATGAAAATGGTTGGGAAGAAAATTAAAGAGGAGAAAAGAGTGATCCAGGTAGGGGTGGCAGAAGCCAGGTTTAGAAGGGGTGGTCACAGATGGCCATTTTGGTTGAAAATGAGAAGAAGCCAGCCATGTGATGATCTGGGGGAAGATCATTCTGGCACAGGGAATGGCGAGCAAAGGTTTTGAGGAAGGATCAGGCTTGCAGCATCCAAGAGTGGACCGCTGGTGGGGCTGGAGCACAGTGAGGGAGGCAGAGAGACAGGAGGGGAGGTCAGCCTTGTAAGAAAATGCCCTGCAGCACACTTGGCGGAGGGTTTAGACATGGGTGCTACTGAGAGCTCTTCTTTCCCGTTCCTCTTCCCACTGACCCACAGGGCACGGCCTCCTTGTCCTTAAGTAACCATCATCACTACTCAGTCTCATATCTGCAGGGCCATTAAGCATGACCTTTCTCTCTTCTGGATGTCATTAAAAGATAAGCACCTCTGGCTGTTGAAGGTAAAATTCTTCCCCCAAGACCACTGTGGGTCTCTAAGGGCCTTTGGGCTCCAGAGACAGAGGGCTCAGCAGGGGCCTCACCTTCCGGTGATTGGACCCAACGTTAGTTGTCATTTCTGGTCAGTCTTATTTCTCATTTCTATACCCAAATTACCTCCTATACCTCATATAAAGAGTGTGGAGATGCCTGACTGGAGTGAGGTTGGGGGCAAGTTACTAACCCTCTCGATGCTCTGCATTCCTTTATACAACAGGGAAAACAGTTCCTACTCCGTGGGGTCATGTGTGTTAAATGAGATAATGTACATATGGCACCCAGCACATTCTGGCTCACTGTCGACACTCAAGAAGTGTTCTTTTATTTAAAAAAAATTGGTTCCAAATCAGCCCAACTATACAGGTTCCATTTTTTTTTTTTTTCTTTTCTTTTTTTTTGCGGTACGCGGGCCTCTCGCTGTTGTGGCCTCTCCCGTTGCGGAGCACAGGCTCCGGACGCGCAGGCTCAGCGGCCATGGCTCACTGGCCCAGCCGCTCTGTGGCACGTGGGATCTTCCCGGACCGGGGCACGAACCCGCGTCCCCTGCATTGGCAGGCGGACTCTCAACCACTGCACCACCAGGGAAGCCCTATAGGTTCCATTTTAATTGATCTTCTATCCATCACAAAATATACTCTATGAAATTTTCTTCTTTATATCCACCCAGCTGTGGTAAAACTTTTAAGTATGTCGCTTATCTCTGTATTTTAGCCTGCGGATTAATGAAACCTGTGGCATCATATTTGTTTGTTTGTTTCACATTTTTTAAATTGAGGTATAATTGACAGATGACATTATGCTAGTTTTAGGTGTACAAAATGATTCTGTATTTGTATATACTGTGAAATAATCACCACAATAAGTCTAGTTGACATCGTTACCATGCATAGCTATGAAGAATTTTTTTGTGTGTGATGAGGACTTTTAAGATCTACTCTCTTGGCAACTTTCAAATATTCGATACGGTATTGTTAACTCTAGTCACCAAGCTGTACGTTCCATTACCATTGACTTATTTATTTTATAACTGGACGTTTGTACCTTTTTGATCCCCTTCACCTCACCTCCGACAACTATCAGTCTGTTCTCTGTATCTGTGAGCTTGCTATTTTTTTTTTCTGGTTTTGTTTTTGAATTCCACATATGAGTGAGATCATATGGCTTTTGTCTTTCTCTGACTTATTTCACTCAGCACAGTGCCCTTCAGGTCCACGCATGTCGTCAAAAGTGGCAAGATTTCATTCTTTCTTATCACCGAATAGTATTCCATTGTGTATATATGCCACATTTTCATCCATCGGTGGACACTTAAGTTGTTTCTGTATCTTGGCTAGTGTAAATAATGCTGTAATGAACATGGGGGTGTGTATATCTTTTCGAATTAGTGTTTTTGTTTTCTTCAAATAAATACCCAGAAGTGGAATTGCTGAATCATATGGTAGCTCCATTTTTAATTTTTTGAGGAATCTCCGTACTGTTTTTCGTAGTGGCTACACCAGTTTACGTTCCTACCAAGAGTGCACAAGGGTTCCATTTTCTCCACATCCTTACCAACACCTGTTATCTCTGGTTGTTTTCATAATAGCCATTCTAACAGGTGTGAGGAGATAATTCATTGTGGTTTTGATTTGCATTTCCCTGGTGATTAGTGACATTGAGTATCTTTTCATGTAGCAGTTGGCCATCTGTATGTCTTCTCTGGGAAAATGTCTATTCAGATCCTCTTCCTATTTTTTAATAAGATCGCTGTTGGCTTTTTTTTTTTGCCACTGAGTTGTATGAGTTCTTTGTATATTTTATGTATTAACCCCTTATCAGGTATATGATTTGCAAATATTTCTCCCATTCAGTAGGTTGCTTTTCATTTTTTTGATGATTTCCTTTGTTGTGCAGAAGCTTTTAAATTTGATGTAGTCTCATTTGTTTATTTTTGCTTTTGTTGCCTTTGCTTTTGGAGTCAGATCCAAAAACATCATTGCCAAAACCAATGTCAAGGAGCTTATTGCCTATGTTTTTACCCAGGCGTTTTATGGCTTCTGGTCTTATACTCAAGTAGTAAATTCATTTTTAGTTAATTTCATGTATGGTGTAAGATAGTAGTCTAGTTTCATTCTTTTACTTGTTGCTGTCAGCTTTCCCAATGTTTATTGAAGAGACTATCCTTTCCCCATTGTATATTCTTGGCTCCTTTGACATCATACTTTTTTTTATGACATTCTTGTTTCCTAGGAACACCAATTTCAGTGCCAATTTTTATTTCTAATGTGTGAAGTCTTTACATTTTACATTCTAGCCTGAAATAAAGTCTCTCTCCAATATCTTCCTATGAACAGACACTAAAAACATGAGGTTCTTAAGAGTGGATAATAGCACAATTTTAAATTTAAAGACTAAAAATGAGGGAGATGAACACATATCATTTTTCACTTCCCCATAATTCCAAGTTTTTATTTTAAAGCCTCAGCAATCCATAAAAAGAAATGATCAGCTTAAATTGGTAGCAGACATAGGAGAATTCTTCTAATCCAGGAGGCATGAAAATGATTTACTTCTAATAGTCTCAGAAGGCCCAAGTAAATTATGTTCCCACTACTGACCTGAATATGTGTAGTCTTTAGTGGGAAGTGCTTAGCTTTGTAAAATCATTTAAAAAATAGTTTTACTATTCAATGTTACAGTCTTCATTCGTTCAGGGGATACATGAGGATTATTCTAGAACTTCTGATTTTCATTTTGAACATATCATATAGAGTTCATACAGTTTCTCACTTAGCGGCAGTTTTATGCTTCCCTTTCTTGGTAGCAACTTCCACATCCTTTAGTTAAAGTCAGGGAAATTTTCAGCAATATTTTGGTTACTTTTGCATTTCTTCTCATGAGATTCCTTCTCGTGCTCTACAAGAATTCCAATTCAACAATGATATCCAGACCCTGTTCTGACTGGAGGTGCCTTCTCTATTGTTTTCACAGAGGAAGAATACAGTGCATGTGAATTTTTAAATTAATTTATTTTTCTTTATGGCATCATGAATACAAGAAAAGATGAACAGTGTTTGGGGAAAAAGCCGTTAAAGATTTCAATAGACCTAAGGACAGCAGGAAGGCATTTATGCCAAATGGCAGCTGAACTCCTCTTTCTACACTCTCTCCCTTTATATGCAGTCTTCCAAGTGCTTGGACATGGCTTACAAGTTGTAACCACTTCTCAGTACTATTTTCAGAAAGAAGAAGTCTCGATGTTAAAAAATGCTTTGCTTTTCAATTGCAGCTACGAAAGGTGTACGACTAAGGCCCAGACATACTGAATGTAATAATTATTCTTGAAGGCCTAGGGTGTGATGAGACCTTCCCAACATGAAGTTTAAGGAAGTTATCTTTTAGGAGTGACCAGAATCTAAAGGAATGTTCAGAGATTTGGTGAAAGTTAACAACCACTGTTTTGAATAAAGACTTGCTGTTTTAGAGGAACATTGCTTTGCTCTTCACAGTAACACTACTCCAAAAGAAATGGCCTGCTTCTCTCTTTTTTTTTTTCTTTTTTTAATTCTCACTGCTACAATCCCATTCTCCATAGAGTAGAGGAGGTAATTTCTTAAAGAGGTAAACCAGATCATGTCACACTCCAGGTTACAAATTTCTAGTCTTCTGTTGCAATGAGAATAAAATCCAGCTCCTTTTCAGGACCCACGAGGTCCCCTGCCTAGTTCCATGGTTTCACCAACCCTTAGGTCCGGCCTCAGAATGACCACTCTGGTTCCCACCTCATGGCCTTTGCCCCTGCTGTTTCCTCTGGGAACCCTTTTCTGGAGATGGCAGTGCTGGTAGCTACGGTTCCTTCAGATCTGAGCCCAAATGTCACCTTCCCAGAGCTACTCCATAACACCCCCTCCACTTCAAATTCTGCCTCCAGGAGTTGAGAGCAGCATTTCCAAGTATCCCAGTCTGGAAAAGATGTTTCTCGGGGCACGGAAAATCTTAGAAAGGGGTGCCCAGATCTAAACCATGTGTCCATTAAAAAGTTAGAAGCAATGCGTATGACCTCAAAGTTTCACTTGAGGGAAGTGTTAATAAAAAGTTAACTTTTGACTGTCTTAAGTGTTTTCTGGATGATGCACATCATTTTAGTTTGATGAACCAGTGTGTTGGGAGATTCCAGTTCTTTGCAGTTCTTTGAATTTAAGCAGCTCCAAGCCCATCCAGGATTATTATATTTTAAAATGTGTTACTCTCTCAGTTTACTTATCCAATAAGTAATTATTGCACACCTACTATGTGCCAGGCATTCTCCTAGGCCTGCAGGGGATTCTGTGAGGAAGAGTCCCTGCCCTTTGAGGGGGGTGGTTAACTTTAGTGGGAGACACAGACACAGAATAAATGACTACCCTAGGTCAGGTAGTTGGTCAGGTGAGCAAATTCTTTATAGAGGTGACATCTGGGCAGTTGCAGAACAATATCACCTTTTCCTAAAGACTTTATTTCCCCATAATCCGGAAAATAGTAGGTGTTTGTTTTTCCTTTTTGCTGTTCTTAGACATTTATCATTCCTGTGGAGGTTGTTTACTTTCGTGCCCTTTGATATCCCAGAGTGAAAATACATGAAACCAATGGCAAATCTGAATGCCATATACAGAACATTGTCAGAAAAAATTTCTGGTCCAAATTTTACTTTTTAAATTCTCTTGTATCTGCTATTGAAAAGACAGCTCACAAAAGAATGACATGGTACTTTCAAACTTTGTTCAAAACCTAAATGAGTATATGTGTCTCTCATCCCAATTCTGTGAGGTTACAAGCAATATATTGTTGAACAAAATGTTCCATCGTGACTTTTACTTTTAAATTTTGTAAAACATACCTTGATACTAGATTAACGTACATGTGTTCATGAACAGTGGCAGAATTTAGGGAACATAGCTTATATATGGAAAAACGCAAGAAGTAATCATAACAGGTTCTTACCGAGGTAACTGTCGAATGTCTCCAGAATACTGTTCGTATTTGTAGTTTACCACATACCACTGGGAACTGTAAAATTTACAAGCCTGAAAGGAAAACAATGGCAATTAAAAATGATCATTCAAACAGCAGCTGTCCTGATAAAGAAGCACAGTGCATTCAGTGCTCGTAATCTCCGGGTTAATGTTAAGGTAGCTATGTTAGCAATTTTGAGGTAGAGAAGGGGCTTGGGCATTATAATCATTTCATTTTCCAGTGAAAGGAAAATCTAACCTTTCCCAGACTCCTAGAGGAGGAACTGTTTAACGTATTTATTCTATTTTTCTCCATTAAGGAAAGCCTAATTTAATCATCCTCTGAATCATAACCGGATATGTCACTAACCTCAAGTATCATCATTTTTCAGCTTTCCTTGGAAAGCCTTCCTTTATGTAACAGTTCTTAGCAGTGAAATATGTTATTATTTATATGCTATCCTTTCATCATAATTTTAGCCCATTTCTTCTTATTCTTGCATCGTAACCTATCCTTTTCCTCTTTATATCAACCCTGCTGTCAGCTTGAAATGAGTTTTCTAGTTTTACCTCATTGCCTTCTGAGCCTAACCTTCTCCCTGATTATTCATCAACTTTATAAATATATGTGAATAAAAGATGACCAAAAAACTTTTAAAAAACAATGTTAATAGCACAAAAGAATTATCTTAGAGCGGTTCATGATGGCTGAGTTTACAGTAGTTACTCACGGCAAATATTTCCCAAACACCGACCCTGTGCCTGTCACAGTACTGACCACAGAGTGGTAATAGGGATTTCACTAGATGGCTTTTAAGATTCCTTTAGATTCTAAAATTACGTAAATCTGGGGATTAAACAGCAACACCAGGATGATAAGGAGACTCTGTCCTCTAGCATTAGTGGGAAAAAATGAGGAGTAATAAACTTACTGCAATGTGAGAGATAAGACCTCTGATCGTCTTTGTAACCAAGAAGGGGACAGCAAATGAGAGCTCTTCAGGAGAGTCATTACTCAAGGTGCGGAAGGGTTAGAGCAAAGAAAGCACGGGCACTGTCTTTGCAGAAACAGAAAGTGGGAAGGAGTGGCTCACAGCGGGGTGTAGAAAGGTGGGTGGAGAACATAGGGTGCGGGCACCTGGCTCAAGAGGCACAGGAAAGGCAGGGAGAAGGGTTAGGGGTCCTTAGCTGCACTGGATTTCTCTAGCCTTGAACTTCCTCAGCACCATAGCTTTATCTGTTCAGGGAAACACCCCGACGCAAATGGGGACTGAGGTCAAACAATGCATGAGACTAGGACAAAGATAGGAGTGGGGGGATGGCGGCAGGGGGACAGGAGAAAAGAAGAGATTAAAAACAGAACAGCAACAAGACAAATGGATGTGGATAACAGTCAAAGAGGATTCAGGGGATGTGTACCGACTTTGGATGGAGAGGAGGAATGTGAACAAAACAATGTTTAGCTAAAATTAAATTTCTTAACTTGCCAATGCCTGAGCCAACTGTGCAAACCACACGTTTCTGGAAGTAAAAGGAAAACTGGACCTTGATATGCTCCCTGGCTAAAAAGTTCCATCTTCATTTTCGATAAAGATGCCAGGAATTCAGGCAAGGAGTACAAGGATCCACAGCATCGCAACCCAAGAGGGCAAAACGTTCATGATCACGGCTCTTTCCCACCCTCTCTCACTTACTTTCCTTTCTCTACACTTTCCTGTAGTTCTCAAACGATACACAATGGAAAACAAAAAGCAAAAACCCACCCCTTTTTTGCATTCCCTTTCAATCTTTTTTTTTTTTCTGGTGCGTAGTTTTACCTAGTTCTCCTCTAAGTATATATTTGAATTGGAATATTGTTTTTATTCACTTAAAGGCATATTCTAAAGATTTTTTAACTTTTGCTTTCTAAATTTTATGACCACTTTAAATAAGTAGAATAAAGTCTCATACGCTAATTTACCAACCAGGTCTCTTAGTTTTGGAAACCATCCATTCATTAATTTGGTCAATAAACATTATTGAACCCATACTGTGTGCCCGGCGTTTTTCCAGGTGATGCAAATACATCAGTGAACAAGGGACACAAATTCATGCCCTCTTGAAAAGTGTGCCCCTGTGAAGAGCTGGTCACAAAAATAAGTAAATTGTGTAATGTATCAGGAAATGCCAAGTGTCATGTGAAAAATAAAGCAGAAGAAGGGGGATGGATAGAGTTGGGGAAGGAGGGACAATTTAAATAGAATGGTTAGGGTAAGTCTTACAAAGAAGGTGACATTTGAGCAAAGACTTATAGAAGAGGACAGAGTGAGAAGTTACTATGGCTACTTCAAATTTTGTGCCATTGTAGAAAAGATGCTTCAGAGTGTTTCTTCATGAATCTGGTCCTCCCATTTTCCCCCAAGTTTGACCCATTTTGGATCATTTTCTTAAGATAGAGTACTCAAAGTTACTCAAAGTTTAAAGATTCTTGATAAAAAACTGCCAAACCAACGTATATTCTTTACAAAAAAAATGCGAACAGAGGGTACCGCACTGAACCAGGAGCTACAGGGCTTTATTCTTGGTCTGGGACTAGTACTGAATTCCAACATGATTTTGGTCAAATCATTTTATTTATTAGGATCTCTGATTTAGCAACTGAACACTCCGTATATTCGACTGGATTAGAAATTTCTCTCTCATAATATCTATGGCTACACTTCCTAATCTGGAGGTTTCGATGGGACAGATGTGCATTGTCTTATTGCCCTGTCTTGCTAGGGATAGTAGCTATGTGTAACCGCGATAAACATTCATGCATATTACACACACTGTTCACGAGATGCCACAGGCTTCACCAAACCTGAGATATGTTAATCCTGAATCGCACTGACCAAAAATGAAGGTGGTTATTTCCTATAATAGTGCAGCCTAGTAAAGAACTACCTCTTTTTTGTTTTGGCAGTGGCAAATGCCTGTCAGATACTGTTCTAGTAGGTGCTTTACATATAATCTTAATAAGCACTCCATGAGATTTTATATTCCCATTTTATAGATCACAGAGGCAAGGAGAGGCTCAGATTTTTGCCCAAGATCCCACATGTGATAGAAGTAGGATTTCAAACTGGATTTGTCTGACTCAAAAAGTCTATTCAACTAATTTATGAGTTGTTTGATATTTGCAGACTTTGAAGCCTTTAAAAAAAAAAAAATCACATCTGGACCACCATTCCAGAGGTTTTCTGTGTTGTTTCTGTTTCTGTCTTGGAGTCAGGCAAACCTGGTTTTGAATTTTGGTATTAACTGTGAGGTCTCAATTAAGCGATTTAATATCTATTTCTTTACCTGTCTAAATAATACCACCTTCATTAGGATCGATTCCTATAAAGCACCTAACAGAGGGTAAGTAATTAACAAATACTTGTTTTTAAAAAATCGGTTTTCTCAGCAAGTTTGACTCAATCTATAAATCACATTCATGACAGCTGATAATAACAACTTGTTTTTCTTGATTTATTCAAGTATAGTTTTGGAGAGCTATCTTAGCTCTGATGATCATAGCGTTCTGTTTGTGTGTGTGTGTGTGTGTGTGTGTGTGTGTGTTAGTTTCTTCTTTATAACAAAGTGAATCAGCTATATGTATACATATATCCCCATATCCCCTCCCTCTTGCATCTCCCTCCCACCCTCCCTATCCCACCCCTCCAGGTGGTCACAAAGCACCGAGTTGATCTCCCTGTGCTATGCGGCTGCTTCCCACTAGCTATCTACCTTACGTTTGGTAGTGTATATATGTCCATGCCTCTCTCTCATAGCGTTCTGTTTTAATCAAATTCCTTCTGAATTTATTTGTTAGGTTTCTTGTATCTGGTGGTAGGTAGATGAGGATTAGGGTTGGACTAGATGACCCTTAAGAATCCTTGTAAACCTGTGATTTCTCCAATTCTGAGAAAGCCAGTGCATTTTACAAACACATAAACATTTCTCCTACATAGTTAGGCATTTTGGAAATGTTACGCATAGAAAGTTATTCGCCATTCTTTGTTCCAGCCCACACACTCGCTCTAAGAAGATCATTAAGATCTATTATA
Source organism: Aethalodelphis obliquidens (assembly GCF_003676395.1). Taxonomy (NCBI): domain Eukaryota; kingdom Metazoa; phylum Chordata; class Mammalia; order Artiodactyla; family Delphinidae; genus Aethalodelphis; species Aethalodelphis obliquidens. The sequence continues at coordinate 13,337,238 of NW_020837946.1, read as the reverse complement.
GTTATGACTACAATTCCTCTTTGTCCAAAAACTAAGCTGAAATGACCTGTTGCAAATTCAAAGTCACAGGCTACAACTCTGCTTGCTTTAGTAAGGCAATGGCTCCATTTCCCCCCTAAAAAGTACCTATCTCACAACACTGATTTTAAATTACCCACTTCTTATCCCCTTGAGAAGGGGACACTGCCACAGTCTGCTTCAAAGATGAAGACTGAATATCCAGCAAACATTTGCTGAGCTGGTTAATTTTTCCAAACAGCAATGCCCCGGTTCACATTTTATTTGTTTATTATGTTTGCTTGTTCAGCCTTTATCTTGCCATCTCTGCCTGTTACATGTTTAGACACACAAAAAATTGAGCCAACTCAACATAGTCAAAGGCTTTTAAGTCATTAGGATAGTGTTGCCCAAATTGTATTGTGTCCATGGAGCTTGCTAATTAAAATGCAGGTTCCTGGGTCCCACGGGGGGTTCACTGAATCAGAATCTCTAGAGGGGGCCTTGAAAGGCATCATTCCACTGGGGTGACAGTGTGACTCTGTCCTTGTCATGCTGTCTGCGTATGAACTGAAAGCATTAGGGTCCCAGCTTCACACAGGGAACTCTAGTAACTGAGGTGACCCTCCAGCTTCCCTGTAAGTAAGCACATCCTTTTTTTTTTTTTTTTTGGCGGTACGCGGGCCTCTCACTGTTGTGGCCCCTCCCGTTGCGGAGCCCAGGTTCCGGACGCGCAGGCTCAGCGACCATGGCTCACGGGCCCAGCCGCTCCGCGGCATGTGGGATCTTCCCGGGCCGGGGCACGAACCCGTGTCCCCTGCATCGGCAGGCGGACTCTCAACCACTGCGCCACCAGGGAAGCCCCGGCACATCCTTTTAAAAGAGCAGGGAGCATATCAACTACAGCATGGGGTTTTACTGAGTGGAAACTCAATATATATGTGTTGAATGAATGAATCTTCTATATTCTTTCTTTTCCTTTAGAAATAACTAAACAGGACACCTTAAAAGTTCTAAAAATCTAAATACTTTTGAAAAGATTGGGCAACTATAAAGCATACCCTAAAATACTCTAAACAAAACATATCATTTTTCCCCTTTTCCCGTCCTCTTTGGAGGATCACCAGAATCAATTCAAATCATGTCACGTACCTCAAATAGCAATTTAGGTTTGGCAATGTAATTTGTCCATCTCTTAAAAAGGCTGATTATTAGATTCTGGCTACAGAGTAACAAGCAGGTAATAGATTGCATTTTAGATGCAAAATTATTTTTCTTTCTGGCTATAGAGGTTATTTAATTACCTGACTACTTTCTTGCCAGAAATATTTATGCAACCACAAAAGGTGTTCTTTTTGGCCCTTAGTCACCAATGGGATTAATTCTGTATTTGTAAAACAATGGTGGTGATTTTCATATTAATGCCATTCTTTACAAAGTTTAGAAGTAATTATGGCTATTTTATAAATGTTAAAAAAATGCAGCATCACGAAGTTAAGTGAATTCAGATAAATTATGTATTGAAAGAGTGGCTGAATAATTTATTGTCCACATTGAGGCACTTCAAAGTGAAAGGAGATGCTATTAGCCAGGCCAACAGGTAGAATATGAAACTTCCTGCAAATCAGGACATCGGTCACCCAATAAATACACCAATATTTTAGAAGGAAAAGGCACTGAAAACATTTTTTAATTTAACTTGACCACATTATATATTCCTTTAAAATGCAATCATTAATCTCTGTACTATGAAAATAAGCTGAACAGTTACTGATCTTTTAAAACTTATACTACACTCTTGGGAGAGAAATGAAAATGAGTTTGGACAAAATACATGATGTAACTATAGATCTGATTCAGTTTCAGAAATCATGGTACAATCTTACTTAATAGATTTTTGAGTCTGTTTTTTTAAAATATTACTTGATATTAGATAGTGTTACTATGTGTATAAATAGGCATATACCATGTAAAACAGAATGTCACATCAAATGCCAACCATAACTGTAAATCATTTTTAAACTACTGTGTCTGAATTATAGAGTAGCCTAAATTGCTACCTTTGTTGATTTTAAATTGAAAGTGAATCAAGGTATTTGGTTTGTCTTTAAAAAATGCATTGCACTAAGGCAACTGAACAAACTTTAAAATTAGACTTTCATAAGTCACACCTGTGCCCAATCTGGGGACCTACACTCTAATTTCCCAGCTAGATGTCACAAGTATTTTGTCAGGACATAAATAATGGGTGGTACTAAAAAAAACCTTGATAATATTATGATCTACTTGTTCTTTTCATGTAAGTCATAAAACCTGGGCTGTAATTCAAACAAACTGAAATTTTAGGTTCAAACTTATGATGGTTTTTTTAAAAATTTTTACACTCCAGGGTCCCCGACTTATATTTCTGTCTTAATTCACTTATCACCAAACACTGTAGGATGATTTTTATTGTGGAGAAGATTAGAGGAAGCCAATTTAGAATGGGAACCATTTTACATGTTTGGAAACAAGACTATTATTCTAGGGATGTGACAGACTAGAAAATAAATTTATTCAAGGTGGTTAATGTGAAACACAAAAATATTTTGTTTTCAACAGTGTTTTCCATATACATTTTATCCTAATGCTACTAAAGAGTAAATGCATTTGAATTTACCTTAATCAACATTTGTACGTTTATTATCTTTACTGTCATACATTTAGCGTTAAAAAAAATAGGGTGATCCATTTTGTTCTGACTATGATAGAAAAAAATCTTTACATCTAAGACTAAACTATATATAGGACAACAGATTTTGATATCATTTTTCCATTAAATTCTTGAAGTTGCAAAATAAATATGGCTTTACTTATAAATTTACTTTTAAAAAGTACACACAAAATGAAAAGTCCCTTAACTTCCAGCAAGACCTTCACTAGTGAATTAAGAGCCTCCTTCTTCAAAACAAAAACAAAAATCTTTTATTTGCACTCATTTTATTAAGAAAGGGTTAAGATTTTTTTTTTAATTTGGAGACATGTTTATAGTTGTATTTTCCCTAATATCTTCCAGTAACTGAAATTGTGCATGTACCCCTGATGTCACAGCAGAGGGGTTACTTCTAGATTGAAGAAAACTATGTTTACTGTGCTCTGATCTAAAGTTAACAAATGCATTAGAATCACTCACTTGCTGCCCAATGGTTCAGAATCAGAGAACGGCATTCATTTTTACTTAATTTATTTATACATGCAAAAATAAAAAAGCCCACCTCAGAATCATTTACTGAAAGACTCATTCTTATTTCTGGGTGATGAACTGCACCTTATTCTACATATGAGATTCAAACAATTTGTATAAAGTCCAAAGGCATTTTGGTTAAAAGAATGGTTTCTTTGTCAATGTACACAACAGGCAGTCCAAAATTAAACATAAAGCGTATACAATTATTTCAACCATAAAACAAGTGAAATTCCCTGTGTTTTCTTCAGAAAAGATACATTTCATTCTTTTTAGATATGTTTCATTCAGTTAACAAAACGGGGCAGCATGAAATACATTTGAAATCATGGCCAGCCCTCCTCTCGTCATCATTTTCTTTGAAAAGCCTTAGGATCCACGTTGCTTAAAATCGCTTTTACTTCTCGACATGATGCAGCTTCTACCTTGACTATTTATAATTTTCTCTCGAATTAATTGAATGCCACTTGTCTGGGTCCAAATGGTAGATGAGGAAGAAGAAATTCATTTTCAATATTATACTCACTTGGTCATATATTGTTTTTCATAGTTACAAAATTTTGCTTCTTAATCAATTAAGCAATGTTTCGGTACAATATTTAACAGTCTCCTGAGCTATTTTAAAATTCAGAATGCATAGCTTATTCTCCCTGAAGAGTTCCAACAGTTTTACTGGGTTTACCCTTAAAGCACTTTCTAGGGAAAAGGGACAACAATATACTAGCACTTTCTTTGATAAGATAATACATCTTGCATCTCTTCAGTGTTCAACCCACTGTAATCGGGTTGTGATCAAAGCCTCTGAAACTGCTCTGTTAAAGAACCACCAATGGCTCTGAATTACCCAATCCAGTGAATTACCCAATCTTGACACATTTTGGCATTTTACGCCATTGGCTCACTCTCGCTATTGACAGGTTTTTGTTTCTGAGAAATCAATCTCTCCTTGATTTCTTTCTACCTCCGGGTCCACTCCATCTCCACCTCGTGTGTTGGGCCCTCTTTGCCAGCCCCTTATGTGGGAGCATCACTCAGGCACCTGCCTCATGGCATTCCTGGACAAGCTCTTCCAGGCTCAAAGCTTCAACTTTCAGATCCAGAGCCAGTGCCTACTCTTTCCTTCTACGTTGAGACCTATATATGTATCTTCTTCTTGGATATCTCTCTCTGCATGTCGGCCGGAGAGATTACCTCACTTCCTTCATCCATCCCTGCTTGAGCAATCTGTACTTTCTTCTGGGGACCTTATTTAAATTACCGGCACAACTATCCGGCTAATAGCCCAAGACAGAAACGTGGGAGTCATTGCCAATATAGTCCTCTCCTTTACTTTCTTTTCCGTCACCAACTCCTGTCAATTCTCTCCCCTTAACAGCTCTTTACTGTCACCACAACCATGCTGCTATACGTTAGCACAGATCTTTAACCCAGCTGGGCTATTAAAATAAATAGTCTCCTATCTGTCCAACTTCCCTTCAGTGTTACTCATCCCCACGAGCCAACCAATCCATTCTCTGGTCTGCCTTTAGTTGTTTTTTTCTAACATGTGAACCTGACCTTGTTTCTCTATTTTACAGTAACACTGCAAGGGTTCTTGTTAGTTGTTTTGCAAAAATCTGATCACAGGTCTGTCATTTCCCGTCTGGTGCTGAGCTCCTTGACTATGTTACATCCAGGTGGTATCAGTAGCTTAGTAAGTGATAAATGTTGGTGAACAATAAGCCCAGTCCAATCTTTCATGCAGTGGACAAGGCCCTTTATTTCATATACTTTGTATGTAATCCCCAGTAACAATATAAATCAGCAAGTGAGGAACTTTCTACATAAAGAATTCAACTATTAGTAAAGATAATCAACTCCACCCAGCTAGACTGGGAGTAGCAGTTTCTGTGTATATCTAAAGGGGCAGCTTGTTTAAGTCACTGAATTTGCATTTACCTCTAGGACACGAGAAAACGTAATCTGGTAACTGGATAGGGGATTGAGAGGAGAAATTTAAGGGCTGAAAAAGGTGTTACTCTGAGCTTTATGATTATTATTATTTACTTCCAACTTTGAAATTAACCTTGTTAATACTTACAATTTGCTGCATGAAGATAAATCTATAGAACTGCCATCACTGGGTGTATCTGGGATTGTGTCTTAATATTGTAAGAGGTTTACTCTGGAGAAAGGTAGACATTTTTGACACTAATGATAAGAATTAAGAATGGATGTGCCCATAAAAAGAAAGAAACAATTAATTTGCTCTTTCAGAGGCTTTAATATTCCCTTTCTCTTCCTCACCATCTGCCTTAATGAAATGCATGTCAAAGTTCACCCAAGAGCTGATTCTGTTTGACTTGAGCTGTATTGTGCCCCTAGTTCCTGATGATTTCCTTCCATCAGATTTACAATACATTGGCATTTCTGAAATATATTTCTCAAGATACTTGGGGGGGAACAGAATTTCTCCATGGTAAAATAAACTTGGGAAATAATTCATTCCATATTCCCTTCTAAGGCAGCCTCAATAGATGTTAGCTAGTTAAAGAATCTGTGTGTGTGTGTGTGTGTGTGTGTGTGTGTGTGTGTGTGTGTAAAGAATCTGTGTGTGTGTGTGAGACCTGTGAACATCCTGCAGCTTTCTGCAGGATGAAATTGGTGTCCTGCTCTGATCTCAACCATTTTTTCTCCTGGTTTTTAGTGTGCACTTTCTATGGAAGCCTAGAGATTTCAACAACATTTATCCTGTCTTCTTTGAATCTGGTTTGTTTTCCCTATTCAGTCTTGGGTCCTGTTTTCATTATTGTTTTAAAATTTGTATTGGGGTCTAGTTGATGTACAATGATGTATTACTTTCAGGTGTACAGCAAAGTGAATCCGTTGTACATATACATATATCCATTCTTTTTTAGATTCTTTTCCCATATAAGCCATTACAGAGTATTGCGTAGAGTTCCCTGTGCTATACAATAGGTCCTTATTAGTTATCTATTTTATATTTTTCCTGGAGAATTCAACTCTTTCTGGTCTGGAAACGCTGCTTAAAATCCGAACTTGTCCTTGCCTCAGTAACTTAGTACTTTCGGGATGAGGACAGTACCTCATCATTCTGTGCATGTGTGTGTATACAGACATATTCAGGTACAGAAGTATATATAGATATTTTGCTTCCATTCTTTTAACGTTTCCACAACTCTTAACTCCTCAAGTGTCTTGTGCCTTTGACCAAAGTGAGACGTGGATTCTTGAATTCGGACTGACTCCTCACTTCTTCATGAGTCTACTCCTGCTGCAGGTTGGTTCCTAGAAATTACAGGGGGCTTTGTTGGTAGAGTAACTTGCTACCTTAGTACTCAGTATCTCTCTCAGCCGTTCAGGTGAAGTGGTCCCTGGACCCTTGCTCTCTGTTGGGCCACTGTATTATTCTCAGTTCTCTGCTCTCTCATCTTCTTTGTTAAGAGAGACCAAACCGAGAGCTTAGTGTTAATTAGTGTTTTGTGTATATTAAAATGAAAACTTTGCTACAGAAGTTTTGCTTAAGAAGTCTGCACCCTATTCATAGATCCTTTAATTGCTCCCCTGAGCCCCAGTGGGAGGAAGTGGTGCTTGTTTTATCACAGAAGTGTTTCATACTTTTTATGGTTATAGATGTTGATTTTAAGTCATTTATGAGGATCAGATAAAGACATGGCTCCCCAGTTGTTATTTTCCAAGTGTTTTCATACCATTGCTATATTTATTTTTAGAAACACAGCATCGGCACTATTAATATCCTCACTTAAAGATGGAGAAATTGAGGCAAAAAAGGTTAAATGCTTGTCAAAATGAAGGACATAGTCCCTTGTGGACAGTGGAAATATCCCCATTAGGTCAGGCTATTAAGTGCATGGTTTAAAGGCATTTTTCAAAGGGTCAGAGGTAGCAAAGTTGGTAAGAGCATGGAGCATGGGGTTAGAGGGAGCATGAAGTTAGAGGGATCAGGGGCTTAATTCTGGTTCTGTATGTATTTGAGCAAATATTTAATTGTTCAGGACTTGCTTCGTAGGCTGTAAAATGAGGTAGTAATACTTATAACACAGGATGTTCAAAATATATAGGGAGAATGTTGCTGAACTCTGACTTGTGTTAGTTTAACGTAAGTGTGAGGTGCTTTAGTGGATACTAAATACACCTATACTCTTATTTTAAAAAGGAAAGAATGCCTACTGCCTTTCCGAAGAGGCTCAGAGCTGTCAAAGTAGAGTGTAGAGGGACAATTCAAAATTAGTATTGAACTCCATGTATTTAAATGAGATTCATGCCAGTTTGTTGCCTAGCAACCAGGGTATTTGTCCTTGCCGCCCTGTGGGGAGCTGCAGGGCAATTTAGCACAGGGTGGACTAAAAAGATTGCTTAGTGCAATGCAGCAGCCACTGTAAGGGAAACATGTGTTTCTACGAAACCCTACAAATATCAATGAATTCATTTCAGTGCTGGCTTACTCTGTTTTCAAAACTCCAGCCAATGTTTCTCAAAGTGTGGTCCACTAACTGCATGCATCAGGGTTACAAAGCTACAGTGGGGTGGTTAGGAAGAAGACTGAGACAAGTGTTCCTTCCAGAGGGCAGCTATAGCAAAGCCCACATGGGCAGTCGGCATCATGGTTCAGAGGCCAGGGGCCAGACGGCAGGGGTTGCAACGCCGGACCTGTCTATTCCCAGCTGTATGAGGCTGGACACGTTCCTTCATTTTTCTATGAAAGTTTCATCATCATTAAAAGGTGATGATGATGATAATGACGAAACGTATGTTTGTAACTACTGTAAGCAAAGGGCTGAGAAGCGTATCTGGCACAGAGTTAAGTAGTCAATAAAGATCAGCGGCTATTAGCTATAGAGGTCAAGACTTTTTGCCAGCATAATTCTCTGGGGTCATTTCTCATCTTAACCCAGCTCTCTGGTGACCCTTTTCTTTCTATCTACTGTCTCCAGGCTCAACTATTCATGTTCCATTATCATCATGTAATGTTTGTCTTCTTTCTATCCTAAGGCACAAGTTTCACTTTATCTCCATCCTTAAAAACAAGTACAACTATGGGAAGTTCCACAGGGTTTTCACGGCTAGTGATCCAGAAAAATTAGCAGGGAATAAAAGAGTTTCTTCCCAGGCTTTCTCCACTTTTTTTTTTTCTACTTTAGATCCACACAGTTGGGAAAAACATGGTAAGAAGATTCATTCATGTTTCCAAGTCAGAGGCTCTGCCCTGAGATTTGGAATCTAAAACTTTGGCAGTTACCCGGCATCTGAGGTAAAAGGCATTTCACCTGACTTCTCCTTAGAGAAGTTCTTAAGAGAATCGAGAAGCGGAGGGTGGAAGTGAGTAAAGGAGGAATAATCCCAGCTGCAAGTAGTTGGAAGGAAATTAATATAGGAACAAAGGTGAAGGTGAAAATTCCTCCCCAGGAGAAATAGCAAGACAAAGGCATATTTTGTGGCCAACCTGTTCTCAGCTGAAGTGGACATTCTTAGAGAACTACAGAAATAAAGGGATCGATGTGGCCATTTAAAGTCGTGGTGCAGAAGCTCATGAAAGTACAAACAAAACTAAAGGCCTCTAAGAACCCTAGAATATCCTTAGAAGTCTCCAGTGTTGTACTGACCTAGTTTTCAGGCCATCCTTTCACCAGGGAAAGGAGCTAAACTTGACACCTTGGTTGGATCCAGAGATTGGGGTGTGGTTTCTGATTAGGTCCTGGGATTTCGTCTTTGAGCTGATTGGCCCTACCCCGAAGGCTTACCAGGCAATAAAATGAGCAAAAAAGCTGAAGTTGGCTGGCAACCTAATCCAAGGCCTCGAAAGCCTCAGGTACTAGAGACCCACAGGGGAGAGCTAAGAACCCCTGGTTCGTGTGAGAGCAATTTTCCACAGCCTAAAGGAGAGAGACTGCAGAAAATCTGGAACACACAAATACTCTATATACCCAAAAAGAGGTGCCAGGACCAAGAAAGGAAAGTCCCTAAGATCATGGAAATGTTTATAAGTCTATTCAAATTATACTATATTACAAATGATTAAGAATGGATTATGTCAGAGGAACCTAACTGGTTTTTATCATGGACAGAGAAGCCCAGCAGATAGAATCATAAAGCAAAACACATATGGGATTTTGATCTCTCCATATGATATTTTCATGATCAAACTAAAAAAAAAATAATAATAATAAAAGAATCTGATGAAGTCTCTAAGGTGACTACCTAATAACTTGAAGAATTAAGTTAGATTTTAACTTTTGGAGACAATTTTAGAAAATAGACTCGAGTTGTTTCCAATTCTGGCAGTATTTTTAGGTATATTCTAAGTAATTTTTTTTCAAAATACTTTTTAGTTACATAAATTTGTTTGTAACATCACCACAATACAGAATATATACACTGAAAATCAATTTCTACCTCCTTCCTATAATCCCAAACTTGTGAAGTAACCAATGTTATGAGTTTAATGGGCATTTTTTAATACTTTTTCTAGGCTTACATAACATATTTACATATTCCCATTTTTTTTTAACTCTCCAATGATATACTGTGTATTCTGCAGCTTACTTTCTTCTCTTAACAGCATATCATGGGCATTCCAATTAATACACTTAAATGTATGTAATTTTTTTCCATTAGTTATTATTATAAAATATAGATGTGCCAAAATATATTCAACCCCACCCGTATCAACTGATATTACAAATTGTCTGGTGCTGCAATACTCATGCTTGTAATTGTATTTTTATGCTCTAGTGTATGTTTTTCTAATATTCATGTTGCATATTTATATGTATGACTTATAAAAGATACATTTGAATATCTCAAGGGGTGGGATAGGGAGGGTGGGAGGGAGGGAGACGCAAGAGGGAAGAGATATGGGAACATAATGTATATGTATAACTGATTCACTTTGTTATAAAGCAGAAACTAACACACCATTGTAAAGCAATTATATTCTAATAAAGATGTAAAAAAAAAGATACATTTGAATATCTCAAAAGGCTATAGACATGTGAGAATTACAAACACTGTGTTATAGTGTTTATTTCCCTATAGTCTTACTATCACTAAATGATATTCAACTTAAATTTTTCTTCATTCAGATATTACACATCATTTTTGTTTTAATTTGTATTCTTATGATTACAAGTGTAGCTGGGCAATATTTTTTTGAGTTTTTTTTAAGCTAATTAATTTATTTTTGGCTGCATTGGGTCTTCGTAGCTGCGTGTGGACTTCCTCTAGTTGCAGAGAGTGAGGGTTACTCTGCTTTGCAGTGCGCGGGCTTCTAATTGCGGTGGCTTCTCTTGTTGCGGAGCATGGACTCTAGGCGTGAGAGCTTCAGTAGCTGTGGCACGTGGGCTCAGTAGTTGTGGCTCGTGGGCTCTAGAGCGCAGGCTCAGTAGTTGCGGCACACAGGCTTAGTTGCTCCAAGGCATGTGGGATCTTCCTGGACCAGCGCTCGACCCCTGTCCCTTGCATTGGCAGGCGGATTCCTAACCGCTGCGCCACCAGGGAAGCCCCGTAGCTGGGCAACTTTGTACACCTCTTGGCCAACTTAGTCTTGCTCTTTTTGAACTTCCTGCTTCTATCTTTTTGCTCATATTTTCTTGGGTTATTTACCTTTTCTTATTAACTTGTAGAATTCTGAGTATTAGGAACGTGTGTGGGGCGGTGTGGCGAAAGAACATGAGTTGCAAATGAGTTCACTAACTATTTTCTTTTGGCTTGATTTATGTTCCATTCATCATAAAAATTTAAGACTTTTGTTAAATGTGTTCATTTTTCCATAACTTTCCACTAAAAGAATGTTTTCCTACGTTTTTATAACTTGCGTTTCTAAAATTAAGATTTTAAAAATTCATCTGGAATTAATTTTTACATGTACTGTGACATACAACTCTAACTTCATTTTTGTCCAAAATGGATAGCCAAGTGGTATTTGTTGAATTGTCTACCCTTCCCCAGAGAATCTGGAGTGCCATATTTACCATTTACTAAGTAACCATATGCACTTGGAACTGTTTCTTGATACTCTGTTTCATTTCACTGGCTTATTTTTTTTTAATTTCAGAAGACAGGAAAAGATGGAGTATGTCTCTATTTTTTAAAGCTAACTTTTCTCTAATACCAAAGGAAAAAAGAAAACTAGAGCCAAAATTTCACTCATGAATATAAATGCAAAAATTTGAAAAAATTAGCAATTCTGATGTAGTAAAATATTAAGGTAATAGTACAACTTGAACAAGAAAGTTTATACCAGAAACACAAGTATGCATTCATAGGACAGCAACCTATTATTTTATTACAGTGATAAATTCAAGAAAAAAGCTATTATGTCAATAGGCTGAATATGAATTTCACAACATAGGGTAGCCAGTCTTTATAAGCACTGTGGAGACCAAGAAAGGCCCTTCTTAAACATGATAAAGACCAAGAAAGACCCTTCTTAGACAGTTCTTTTGTACTTGAAACTGTCAGAAAACACCAAAACAAGAATAAGACAATATGCCTGATGTTAGCATTATCATTCAATATTGTTTTAGAGTTATTAGATAATAAAATAAGATAAAAATCAAAGAAACAATATACTTATTAGAAAAAAAGAAATTTAAAATTTTTTTGCAGATGATGTGACTACACACCTAAAAATTAAAAAAAAAACCAAACTATTAGGACCAGAGAGTTTAGTAAGCTAGTTATCCATATTTCAAAATCAATACCTTTTAAAAAATATCAGCAATGAACAGTAAGGAAAGGAAATGGGTTTTAAAAACTCTACTCACGTTTGCAACAAAACTATAAAATATATAGAAATAAACAACAACAAAGTTAAAGATCTTTATGAAGAAAGTGAAACATTTTAGTAAAAAACACATAAAAAGACCTAGTTAAATATTCCCTGTTAGGCATTCAATATCATAAACATTTCAAATCTTACCTAAGTCAACACATATTTCCTGCAGGACTTTGCAGACCTGGTCTCAATGATTCTGATTTGCTTGTGTAGAAAATGATTTACCAACTCTTTTTTTTTTCTTTCTTTTTTTAAACAGTGATGCCCTACTAGATATTAAGACTTCCTCTAAGGCGACTGTAAACAAAATATTATGGCACTGACGAAACATTTTTATCAGTAAATGTGAAAACAGTATACTCAAATATCCTGATGTTATCTGAATTTGCACTTTTTTTTCTTAACCTTCTTAGGAGATGGTGTAATTCAATGTGAACTTTGAGAAAATAAATATGAAATGATAGAATTGGGGAAAAAAAGGCAAATCTATGGTAAAGATGATCTGGATTGAATAGTCCAAAATAAAATATGTATGATTAATCAGATTAGGATCAGTATGTACACTAATAAAGCTAGCTTCTACTCGCACAAATATGTTTAAGAGCTGAGAAAGGGTTTTGCTATTTTATGCAGCTTCATTTAAATCCTAATTGGGATACGCTACTTTCTCAGGATTAAAGACTGCATTTAGATCCCACTACTTTCAGTCTGACCTGTGCTGGGCTAAATGATATCATTGCATATTCTGTAAAGGAAGGACTGACTTCGTTTATTCATTCAATAGACATCTACTAAGTAGCTGTTAAGTGTGGGCCCAATCCCTGCCCCAAAGCCACCTGCAGTCTGGTTAGAAGAAGTAGCAGTTTTATAGGCCTCTTCTACACCAACTAAATGCAAGTAGATGCTACACCAACAGACTTTTATCAGTCCCTTTAAGCTGTCCACGTGGTTTTCCCATTAACTATTTCTATAGTTAATACTTGAAAGAAATATTTCTCTTAAAATAGAAAGTCTGTGATCCAAAATTCTCACATACTATGGCCCTTCCTACAACTCAATCTAAACAAGGAAAATAAAATTAAATCTTTTTGTTAAGAATACTCAAATAAGGACTAATCTCCAAAATATACAAGCAGCTCATGCAGCTCAATATCAAAAAACCAAACACCCCAATCCAAAAATGGGCAGAAGACCTAAACAGACATTTCTCCAAAGAAGATATACAGATTGCCAACAAACACATGAAAGGATGCTCAACATCACTAATCATTAGAGAAATGTAAATCAAAACTACAGTGGGGTATCACCTCACACCGGTCAGAATGGTCATCATCAAAAAATCTACGAACAATAAATGCTGGAGAAGGTGTGGATAAAAGGAAACCCTCTTGCACTGTTGGTGGGAATGTAAATTGATACAGCCACTGTGGAGAACAGTATGGAGGTTCCTTAAAAACCTAGAACTACCATATGACCCAGCAATCCCACTACTGGGCATATACCCTGAGAAAACCATAATTCAAAAAGAGTCATGTACCACAAGGTTCATTGCAGCTCTATTTACAATAGCCAGGACATGGAAGCAACCTAAGTGTCCATCGACAGATGAATGGATAAAGAAGATGTGGCACATATATGCAATAGAATATTACTCAGCCATAAAAAGAAATGAAATTGAGTTATCTGTAGTGAGGTGGATGGACCTATATTCTGTCATACAGAGTGGAAGTAAGTCAGAAAGAGAAAAACAAATACCGTATGCTAACGCATATATACAGAACCTAAAAAAAAAAAAGGTTCTGAAGAACCTAGAGGCAGGACGGGAATAAAGATGCAGACGTAGAGAATGGACTTGAGGACACGGGGAGGGGGAATGGTAGGCTGGGACGAAGTGAGAGAGTAGCATTGACATATATACACTATCAAATATAAAATAAATAGCTAGTGGGAAGCAGCCGCATAGCACAGGGAGATCAGCTGGGTGCTTTGTGTCCACCTAGAGGGGTGGGATAGGGAGGGTGGGAGGGAGACGCAAGAGGGAAGAGATATGGGGATATATGTATACATATAGCTGATTCACTTTGTTATACAGCAGAAACTAACACAACATTGTAAAGCAATTATACTCCAAAAAAGATGTTAAAAAAAAAACAGAACTAAATGGGGTGAAGCGAAGCTTTATAAAATAAAGGGTTGGAAGCACTGCATTTACCTCTCTCACCAGTAAACTTTCTGCTTTGTGCTCTGCATCTTCGGGTACGGTTGAGTACAATGTTCGTATGTCCCAAGGAACTGTGGCAGTCTGAGAGGAACAAGGAAAGAAAATTAAGCCTTCCGTCTTAAAGCACTGGGCAGACCACTATACCAAAGGCACAATAAAGAAGTGTATGAGATCTTAGCATTTAAGGATAAGAGAAGACAGAGAAACTTCCATAGTTCTTACCAATTTAATCTCTAGGAGGGAAGATTCAAACCTCTTTGGATTACCACCACTGGCATTACAGTTAGTCCCCCCTGCTCCATGGTTTCAGTTACACATGGTTAACCAGGGTCGAAAAATATTAAGTGGAAACTTCCAGAAATAAACAATTCATAAGTTTGAAATTGTGTGCTGTTCTGAATAGCATGATGATATCTCAAGCCGTCACACTCTGTCCCCAACATCCCATCTCATCGACATCTTCAGGGCTCCATGATCCAGGATGACCCTCCTTCTGATGTATTGTCAGAAAGATAATAAATAGTAGCCTAATACTATGTCACTACATCGTTCAACTCACTTCACCTCATCACCTAGGCATTTATCATCTCACATCATCACAGGAAGAAAGGTGAGTACAGTATCATAAGATATTGTGATAGAGAAAGAGACCACATTCACATCACTGTTATTACAGTATATTGTTATAATTGTTCTATTTTATTATTAGTTGTCATTGTTAATCTTTTACTCTGCCTAATTTATAAATTAAACTTTATCATAGGTATGTGCGTATAAGAAAAAACAGTATGTATAGATAGAGTTTGGTACTATCTGAAGTTTCAGGCATCCACTGGGGATCTTGGAATGTATTCCCAGTGTATAAGGGAGGATTGCAATACTGTATTGCAATTACTGTTTTATCTGTGAAGCTCATAATTTTAAGCTGTTTCCTTCCCTGCAGAACACAAAAATTTGGGCATCTGTATATTTTGACTAGTTTATTTATATTGGTATCTTTTTTGTTCTTAATGCTATTGATAAAATACATTTGAAATGAAAAAGAAAACCTACAAAATCTACATTATTTTAATCCTACTGTAAATAATCTCTTGAATATCCACAGGGTAAATTTAGCCCCTTTCAGAAGCTCTGTGTGTGTGTGTGTGTGTGTGTGTGTGTGTAGCCACTATTATGGTGGGAGAGAAGAAAGGGTATTCAGTAAATCTGGACCTTGAAGAAAATAAGTCATGTTTTTAGCGTCTTTATTTTCACTGAAATAAATAAAACATTTTCAACTTCAATGCTAAACAAAAACTTTTTATTAAATGAATATACATTAACTAAAAATATAAAGAATCTCTTAATATAAGACATTTAAAACAGAATTCATAGATTGTTTCCCCTGTATATATCTTATGGGATGCCATAAATTGGTAACTTTCCATTAACAGCTACCAGCTTCCTTTAGTCTGTACTCCTTGGGGATTACAAGGATGCTGGGATGATGAATCTGTTAACATACACGGTACCAACAGTTGGGATCTTTTATTTTGTACATCCCCAAACCCACAAATGATTCATCAGCATTTCTAAAGCACAAAATAAGGTTCATTTGAACTGTTCTAGATGAAGGGCATTTTTTTCTAGACCAATTATTAAAACAGATGAGAGTCTTAAAACCCATCCTTACTTTTGGGAAGGAGAGGGGTCCAGGGAATTTAGTCTTCTGAGGTCACAGCTGCAGCTGCAGGCTCTGCTACCAAGGGCAGCATCGTTCTTTTTCTTCCAATCCTAGCCTCATATTTTCTTCAAATCCCCTTTTCTCTTCACTCTTGATATAAGCTCCTCGTGGGAAAGAAATTTGGTCTGTTTTGTTCATCGCTATAACCTCAGTGCCTGGTTGGGTGCTCAGTACTTACTTGTTGAGTGTGTTGAATGTGTGTGAGTATGTAAATGTGCATTCTGTGTATGCATGTGGTGTGTGGGTGGCGTGCGTCTGTGTGAGCTTGTGTGGTTGCATGTAGCGTGTAAGTATGTCTGTGTGAATGTGTGTGTGTGGTGTGTGCCTGGTGTGTGAGTGTGATTATGCAGGAAGGTATGCTGTACTTGATAGCGTGTGTTTGTGTGCATGGCGAGTGTGTCTGTCATGTGTGAGCGTGTGTCTGTCATGTGTGAGCATGTACATGTGCATGTGTGAGTGGGTGTGGTGTGTGGGTATATCTGTGTGTGTGGGCGTGCACGCATGTACATGCATATTGGGAGGATGGGATTTGGACACTGAAACAGGAAGAATGCCATGTGATTCTAACAGGATCAGAGGACAAAAATAATGATCAGAGGACAAAAAAATAATAAGAAAACTGTAATCAAGATACATTATATGGCAAAAATAAATGCTCATCTTGAAACACAGATACAGAGCCCCTCGGTCAGTGCATCTGCCCCAGGATTTGACTGCGGTTTGTGTGAAGAGAGTCTGGAAGTGCTCGCCGGACATGGCTGTCGATTTAAGCCAAGTATAGATACACGCACAGGGAACCATTACCTCCCACGTGAAGCGTGCTGGAGCCAGTTTAGGATTTATTATTATCTAGATTTTACATTTTTGATTCCTTTTGAATTTCCTTTTGCTAATTGCATCTTTTATGTTATTCACTCTGTTAGAAGATAAACAGTAAATAAACTCTATTGAAAGGTTGGAGTAGAAAACGAAAATCCATGCCTAAACTGAGCTTTGGGGTTTATTGCTGGATTTCAGTTGTCTGGGGATAACTTATTTCCTGTTTGGACAGATAATTTGCAGATACACAGTGTAACTTGATGCGTTTCCAGGGAACATTACATATTGTGATCTACTGGCAAGATTAAGGATTTTTTCCTCCAATTGAAAAAATTTTCTATATTTCAGTCATTATTTTATAATAAAATTTTTATATAAAAAAGCAAAAGATTCCTCTTTTTCATTATCTACCACAGTTTATTGATTTCTTGCCTTTAAAAAAATAATAGCTGCTCTAAAATACTCTAAGTCTGATGGAGAGTAAAGGGGCCCAAAGTTTAGTTTCCTGTTTAGTTATACCATAAACCTTTCATCCCACTAAGATCAAGCACTCTGTGGTATAGTTCAATAGAGTGAATACTGAGCTGGTTTAAGAAGGTTTTTTTTTTTTTTTTTTTTTTTTTTTCTGGAAGGTGGGCTCAGGTTTCCAGTAATAATAATTACATGACTACCTGATTTGTGATGCCACAGAGTAAAGATTAGGGTCCCAAATACACAGGCTAATGCTCATATTCAATATATGAGATTGGAAGTTCCTTCAATTTGGGGTAATAAAAATTAATCATAGGTACAATGGTTATGTGTGATCCCTGATGACCTCTAGTTATGATGTTGATTCTTTGCTAAATAAGGCAGCTGGGGCTGAATCACCCTCATGTAACCATGTGATAAATCTGAAACAATATTTTACAACATGCACATCTAATACCTTGCACAGAGTACACAAATACAAGAAAAGGAATACATGTATAATAAATGCTATTAACCTCAGTTACAGTTTGTCATAATGCTGGAGAACTTGCGTGAAAAAGCAGAAGGGCTCCATACAATTTCACCTTTAAGAACTGTAGTGCTTCTACTCATTTTTGATTCCTTTTGTTTTCATTTTTTAATTGAAGTACAGTTGATGTATAATATTACGTAAGTTACAGGTGTATAGCAAAGCGATTCACAATTTTTAAAGGTTCTATTCCATTCACAGTTACTACAAAATACTGGCTATATTCCCTGTGTTGTACTATATACATCCTTGTAGCTTATTTATTTTATACACAACAGTCTGTACCTCTTAACCCCCTAACCCCATCTTGATCATTTTAAATTTCTTTCATGTATCTCTGCTGAAGCAAAAATCAATCGATCAAATAGGAAAAAAGTATACAGAGTCATATTTGTTAAGTAAGGGAATTAACATGGTTACAAATAATTTCTTTTCTGAGAATTAGATGCTTTCCGACCACTACAAATTGCCTTGGCCACAACAGACTTCCTGTTCTCTTTAATAAACCCTCTGGTCGACGATCAGTAGAGCTCAATAGCATGAGACGGATCTGAGACTGCACTGGAACTCAGCCGAGCTGCTCGTCGGGTGGGAGAGTCTCATAAGGGCCTATTGTCCAGAGATTAGGCATTTGGAAATAAAAACTGTCCTTTTATTTATGAAATGAGGCATGCAGACCTGTGTTTGTAGTTTCAGGTCCATGACGTTCAGACATCACCCACGGCAGCCCTGACACTTTCTGACTCTTTCTACTCTGCAGTGGGTAGTCTTTGGGGCTTTGTCACAGCTACCATGCTGCTGGCTAAAATGACTACAGAAGACTTCATTCCAAGCACATAGGGGCCATTTCTCAATTGGCCAAAGGCCACCGTCAAAGCCTAAAAAAGAAGTTGCTTTTCCTATGTTGGAGCTGAGCAAAGCTCCCTCTGACGGTATTGTAGATCCCAGCTGCTCAAAAAAGAGGACAAAAATGATGGTGTTTAGAGTAACCCATCATTCTGAGCTCGAGAAGCCAACAAACCTCACAATAAGGGCTATTAACTAACACTTTGTGGTCAATTCCAACGTAAGCGTGTGTTTAAAAGTAATCTTCACCTAAATTTCTCAAATTAAGACACGGATACTGGTTTTTATCCTAGTAGAGCAGACACTTATACTACATTGGTTGCTTGAAAAACATTTTTTACCCCGTTCAGAAGAGTATTGTGATTTTATTTTTTGACATACATGAGAATTCACATGAATACTTTCATTGTGCTTTAAGGAAAAGGTCCTTCTTGTTTTGCACGAATAGTGAGCAGTTGCCCATAACTGGACCCTAGTCATCATCTAGCCAAGTCAAGCATGGTGATTCATCCATCATAGTGTTTAAGTATATAATTAGGGAACCTTGGAGACCTGTTTCAAGACATTTTAGTCTTGGACAGGCAAACCACTGAGCAAGTCACTTCCCTTCTTTTTGCTGTGCTTCATTTTCCAGGCTCCAAAACGTGTCTCACCTCCCCCATGGTGGTAAGGATGAAACGTTTTACATATGGAAAAATGTGAGTATTCATAGAACACACTGTTCCAACAACAGGAATATACTTATTGCACCAAGGTCTCCCCTTGGCAAGGACTCAGAGGCTGTGGTCTGACCTCACTCTCCAAGGAGGTACGGCGAAGAAGCCTGCTCCATTGAGGCCTGCAGATATGCCCTCATGAGCAGCAACAGGCCTAAGACATGCGCCAACCCACCGCAGCCAAGCCGCCAGGGCACCTTTTCCCGTGGCTGCGGGCATTCTTTCTTCCGCGCTGGGCTCAGACCTGCACATACCTTGCCGTGCTCCTACTCTCAGAAAACCCTTTTCTTTCCTTGTTCTTTCCTAATCTCAGGTTTGACAAAGATGCCACCTTCTTTTGAAAATCTTCTCTAATTCATCCAACATACATCTTCTCTTCTCAGAATTATATCATTTACTGTCTGTATTACCCATGAAGTCTGCAGCTTAACTGTAGAATATTGTAGAACCCAAAGCTCTGCAAGTGATTAATTCAGCCAGTCATGTTACGTGTGTGTACTTTTGTATGTAAGCAAGCCACATTAAATCTGCTTTCGTGATAAAATGTAACTATACATGAAATGTTTTGCCATGTTTTTTTGTTTTTTTCTGTTTTTTTTTTTTGCGGTACGCGGGCCTCTCACTGTTGGGGCCTCTCCCGTTGCAGAGCACAGGCTCCGGACGTGCAGGCTCAGCGGCCATGGCTCATGGGCCCAGCCGCTCCGCGGCATGTGGGATCTTCCCGGACCGGGGCACGAACCCGTGTCCCCTGCATCGGCAGGCGGACTCTCCACCACTGCGCCACCAGGGAAGCCCTTTGCCATGTTTTCTATTGTGTCTCTGGTATACTTTGTTATCCCTTTTAAAGAATGAAGTACTTGAATGCAGACGTGTCTTTAGGATTTTTTTGGTATCCTGTCTCTGAGCACCTACACGATCCCTACCTTAATGCTTAGAACAATCCTTTTTTTAAAATATAGCCCTGTTATTGAAATATAATTGACATGCCATAAAATTCACCCTTTTAAAGCGAGTTCAGTGGTTTTAAGTCTATGCACAGGATTATGCAATCACCATCACTATTTAATTTTAGAACATCTTCATCACCCCCAAAAGAAACCCCATATCCACTAGAAGTTACTCTCCTTTCTCCCTCCTCCCCAGCCCTAGGCAACTTTAATCAGTTTTCTGTCTCTATGCATTTGCCTACTGTGAACATTTCATGTAAATGGAGTCATACCATGGGTACACTTTTGGGACTGGCCTCTTTCACTTAGCATAACGTTTTCAAGGTTCACCCATGTTGTCAGTACTTCATTCCTTTTTATGGCTGAATAATATTCCACTGCATGAATATACCATATTTTGTTTATCCACTCTTCAGTTAATGGACATTTGGGTTGTTTCCACTTTGGATTATGAATAATGAGGCTATGAATAGTCACATAGAAGTCTTCATGTGGACATATATTCCTAGCACAATCAAGTCCAGAGCATTCTCCACATATCCTTACTGAACTGAAGTAAGTTCTCTAGAATCCCTTCTCTGCAATATTGTAATGGTACCACTCACTGTGGGATGCAGGGAGTTAATATTTTCCCCAAGTCATGCACCTTATTTTTCTAAGAAGCAGCTGGCTCAGAGCATGCTGTTTAGACAGAAACTCCAATAGCAAAAGTCAAGGTACTTATGTTTGATTTCTGTCATCACAGTTACTCTACATCCTTGAACATGAGCCTTTCCAAATCTCAGCTTCATTAGCTTGTAAACGAGAGGGATATTATAACTAAGAATAACCTAGTTTGAGAAAGACCCTTACTTAACTTTTAAACTGCAATCACAGCGTTCTTGCATGAACACCAAGAGCCATTTAAAGTCTGCTTTTCAGGCTAAGAAGCCAAGGATTTAAAAGAGGTTGACATTCTTACAAAATGTTAGGCTGTGTCTCAGTAAGAGATGCAAGAAGAAAAAAATAAATGATCACGGCCTTTCTGCTTTTCCATTTAAAAGATATTAAGGTCTTTCTGCTTCCTCTCACAAAATGACCCATGTGGTTGAGCCTGGAAGTCCCCACATACCAGTTGCTTTTTATAGCTAAAAACAGGCTATGAAAGAATAAATGTTAAGAAAGCCCAGTTCACGAAGTCTTGTTAATAAGCCATGAAAATTGCAGGATGTACTGGAGAGCCCTGAGACTCTACTTCTGAACTACTGGTATGAAGAAAGGATTTGAGAAGATTATGTTATCTCTTTCGACAGGCTACTTCAGATGTGCAATGTAGACCTTTGACTTTGAAGACGCCACTGACCAGCACTGAAAGTCTAACCTTTCAAGCGGAAGTACTGTTTCTTGTTCATGTTGGTGTCCTTGCTGTCTACAGCAAGTAGCTCACAGAAGGTGAGCCAGGAAACTGAGTGGAAATAGAGCAGTTTGACAGGGGTGGGCAGTATGGAAATACAGGTGATCAGGTGGCCTTTCCACAGTGTCAGTATTGCTTTTGGACCTCTGAACTTTCTTCTTTAAGGTTTTTACATCTCCCAGAAATGATGCCACTTTAGGCTTTCTGTATCTTTCTGTATCATTCTCTCATTTCTGCCTTTCTCAAGTTTTGTTCTGCTATTTTGTATCAGTTTCTCCTTCGACTGAGACACTCCCCAATATGATTCACTGTGTCCTTGAAACTGTTGTTGTTTTTTTTTTTTTTTTGCGGTACGCGGGCCTCTCACTGTTGGGGCCTCTCCCGTTGCGGAGCAGAGGCTCCAGACGTGCAGGCTCAGCGGCCATGGCTCACGGGCCCAGCCGCTCCGTGGTATGTGGGATCCTCCCGGACTGGGGCACGAACCCGTGTCCCCTGCATTGGCAGGCGGACTCTCAACCACTGCGCCACGAGGGAAGCCCCGAAACTGTTGTTTTTTTAAAATAGATCTTTACTGGAGTATAATTGCTTCACTATACTGTGTTAGTTTCTGTTGCACAGCAAAGCGAATCAGCCCTATACATCCACATGTCCCCATATCCCCTCCCTCGTGAGCCTCCCTTCCACCCTCCCTATCCTACCCCTCCAGGTCATCGCAAAGCACCAAGCTGATCTCCCTGTGCAAACTGTTCTTTAGCTCTTGTTTTCCTTTCTTACTCTCCTTGCCTATTTCATGAAGCCACAATCTGGTGAGTAAGTTCTTTATTTTTTGGTCTTAAGTTTCTATTACTACCAGCTTCAAAAAGAAAAATGAGAAAAACAAGAGCAGCAAATACAATTACTGAAGGAGTGCATGTTTTTGAAATGAATGAGTTAATAAATGCATCTGGACGGCTTATTCCAAGTAATCATTACGATGCAAGCAGTACAGAAGATCACACTGCTTTTCCCCAGAACCCACGCACCAGAGGAAGAGTTTCTACCTCGTGGGCCAAGAAAGAGGAAAATGCTTCTACTTTGGTTTCTTAATCTGGAAGAAGACGATTTCCATTCAATGTTCAACAATCTTTATTGAATGCCCATGAGCCAGACGTTGTGTTGGGTACTTAAAATGCAGATATGAATTGATTTCTCCCTTGCCTAGTAACAGAAAACAAGTGAATAAGTACAGGGTGCTACAGGGAGGAAATCAGCCTTTGTTGATAGCAGCTAAGTACCAGTCACTGTATCGGATGGAATGAGCCTCTGGGGAAAGGGATCCCGAACTTAGCGCTGTTGTTTTAAGGTGATGTGTTAAGTTGTGTCAAAGAGGAAAGTATCGTATTAATGATCTCAAGAAACACCAATGACTTCATTCTCTTTATTCTCAAATTTCATTTCAGAATAGCCTTTTTGGTTCCTAAAGGTACTCAAAGTTATAGTCTAAAATAATAACATGCATGTGTCTGAAAGACAACTCGTGAAATAGGTATTCATTTTCCACCTGCTCGGTGCTGAGCGCCGTTCTAGTTGCTGGGGGGTCTTACCATGATCAAGGCAGGGACACCCTTGTCCTGCTTGGGGTTACTCACTGATGGTGAGGGAGCGAAAAAGCAAACCAAGATCTTCCTTGGTAGTGGTAAGTGTTATAAAGAGAAGCAAACAGGGGGATGTGATAGAGTAACACAGGGTGGAGGTGGGGTAATGCAGGTTGGAAGTCAGAGATGGTTCTTTGAAGAGGTAGCATCTGAACTGAACCATGAATGGAAGAAACGAACCAGCTGTGCGAGGGGAGTAAAGGCCCCACGGAGGGGGTGGGCTGGGGAAAAGCAGGGAACACAAAGAACGCTCGGTATCTGTGTAGTGACCAAGGGAAATGGGGCTAGGAGAAAATGGCTCAGAGATGATCAGGGGCCAGGTGAGAAGCTGGATTTGACTCTAAAGGCGATGCAAAACCACTGGAAAGTTTTAACTAGAGGCGTGGCATTATCTGACTTGTATTTCCAAAAGCTTCCGTTGAATAAATCAATCAAGGCAAAGAAGGATGCAGGGAGACCAGTTAAAGACCACTTCTGGGGATCCAGGCAAAAAAGAATGATGATGGCTTGGGCCAGCAGTGTGAATGGAATACTGTCCTGGTAAAAAATAATCTCCTTTACGGGGTATAGAGGACCAGATGAAGACTTTGTTTCTTGTTATTTCTTAACCATAAGCATTCTTAATCAAGTTTAGTGTTCATCCTTATTAGGGCACACACTCCTTAAACACAGGGCTTTTGTTTTTCTTGTCAGTCTCTCTTGTCTAGAAAGTGCTACTCTATATTCAGCGCCTTGTGGGTGCTGAATAAATACTGATTAAGCAAACCGAATAATGAACCATGTCTACTGCAAGTGTGGGCGCTTGGTAACACGGAAACACAGAAGTGAGCTAGATTCTCCCATCCGCAGGGCACAACTGGGAAGGACATTGGAGGGAGGGTGGGGAGTTTGGGGCCGCTCCCCTCCTTCCATCCTGAGATGCTTTGGGATTGGAGTGGCCACTCAATTACTACCTCTCATTGGGTGACTGCTCATATCCCAGAGCATCCTTACTCATTGCTCAAGGATGGGCCTGGGAAACGATACCCTAGCCAGGTGAACAGAAGCCTTGCTGTTGGCGAGCAACACCCCTGAAATGGGATGCAGGCTGTGGATGGAGCAGACTGTGGCAGAAGGCATTTAAAGAAGGGCTTTACTCCACATGGAGGGAGAGGAAGCCCCCCCAAAACGAGCATGGTTGTACTGTATAGCGGGGATCCCCAAATTTCTTCTGTAAAGGGTCAGATAGTAAATCTTTTAGGGCCCTCTCTCTCTGCTGCAATTACTGCACCTCTGTTGTAACTCTGCAGCTGTATCATGAAAGCAGCCATGGACAACAGGTGAATGAATGAGTGTCATTGGGTTCAAATAAAACTTTATTTATGGATACCAAAATCTGAATTTCATATAGTTTTCATGGGTTATAAAGTATTCTTTTTTTCCCTTCAACTATTTAATCAATTCTATGAAGAAAATAAAACAGGGTAGTGTTTAAAAAACGTAAAAACCATTCTTAGTTCACGGGACATACGAAATTAGGTAACAGGCCACCCATGAGCCATTGTTTGTCAACCCTTCCTCTGTAGAGTAGGAAAGCAGGAAACCAATCCATCTGAATGTTGTTCAAAAACTGGCAACTTTATGTGGTGATAATATTCAATGCTCTCCTTTAGTTTGTGAAAATATCATTTCATGGAAATGAAAATTTAGCTGTTTGTCTAACACAATATTTTCTGATGATAGGGTGGCATCAAACGTCTCTTGACCACCTGCCAATTGGGAGCCACGCTGCCAGCCGGTTCCCAGCTTCTTCTACACCCTGTTATGTGCTCTCCATGCAGAGGCCAGATGAGCTTTTAACAACATGCACCAGGTCACTCGTTCCCCTTCTTGAAACACTCCCGTGACTCGCCACTTGCCTTTCGAATAAGATGCAAATGTCTTATCTTGTCCTTGCCTGACCTCAACTCTGACCACTCTGGCTGTCCACCCAGACCTCTCCTGGGCCTTCAGAGCAGCTTCCTGTGGCCCCAAACCCTCCTTCCTTCCCCAGGCTTTAGCAGGGTTGGTCGTCTTTGGGAATTCAGAGCTCAGCTCAAATGTCAGCTTGTCAGAGGTGCCCTTGATCATCCAGTCCGGCTCAGTTCTTCCCCTTGTTACTTCTATTACTCGGCCCCGTTCATTCTTCATAGAACTGGTCTTTATCTGAATTATCTTGCTAATTAATTTATTTACTTATTTGTTTTTTGCCTGATTCCTCCCACCAGAAGGTAAGCTTCATTAAAACAAGGATAATTCTGTCTAATCACTGCTGTCTCCCCATTCTGAGATATTTTAATACCTAACATTCGGTATTATACCTTCTATATTTGTTGAATGAATAAAGGAAGGACATCGTGTATGGGGTGATAGAATGTTACATTCAGAATTGTGCTAGCATGTTACCCCAGTTGGGGATGAGGGTGACTGTGTATGACAGGGTGGGGGGTTGGGTTGGGGTGGAAGACCATGGCCTTGAGAAATGGGCAAGGACCAGATCATGGAGAAGCCGTCGGGAAATAGCCCAGTGTTTGCCCTTTGTTTTGAAGGCAATGGGGGTGGCCACAGGTGGGTCTTAAGCAAGGCCAAGATAAAAGAATTCAGTGTATTTATTGGAATGTTTACATTGGGAAAATAACAAAGCACTTATTATATGCTCTGTTTACACAATTAAGGATAGCAAAGGACACAGAGTAATCAGACCAGTCTTAACTTAAATGAGTGTGGAAAGATGCCAAAAAACGAATTCAAATTCAGTGCAAATGTTACATTGCATCTACATGCCTCCATTCTCTTCTTGAGCTGGGGGAACTTGGAGTAGCTTTTGACCGTATTTCTGAGTAACAGAGCTAGAAGAAAAGGGGCTCCAAGTGTCAAGTTGTTTGTGTGTGTGCTGTTTGACAGAAAGAGACTGTTTCAAGGTTTACCCTCGGTCTGAAAGAAAATGAGGATGCAGAATTAAAAAATAAAACGCGGTTCAACTTTGTGCTTGCAGTTCAGGCCCCGTGGCCCCATCCCACCACGGAAACAAGATTTCTGTCCAAGATAAGCCTGTTTTAAAGAGTGTCAAACACTCAAACGAGAGACATTTAAAAGTCTGAAGAACAGATGGGAAGAGTTTCTTTTTCCTGCCTACGAATCTGTCTCCTTTCTTTCCATCATTCTCAGCACTTGGAACAGAAAATTGTTGACTTCCACACACCTCTTTTTTATTAATTCAAGGAGAAAGGTGAAAAAAATGAACCTTTAGAAACCAGAAGCCAGATCTGCCCCCAAGATAAGAGAAGGAATGGAAGTTTGAGGCTGTTCGAGGAAGTGGAAGCCCTGGGGCCCCAGCAACTCGTCAGAGGTTTCCACAGACAGTGGCTGTGCCACAGGTTACCTCAGAGCTGCTTTTTCATCTGCTTTAAGAAGAACCGAGGGGCAGGACAGCAATAAAGACACAGACGCAGAGAATGGACTTGAGGACACGGGGAGGGGCGAAGGGTAAGCTGGGACGAAGTGAGAGAGTGGCATGGACATATATACACTACCAGATGTAAAATAGATAGCTAGTGGGAAGTAGCTGCATAGCACAGGGAGATCAGCTCGGTGCTTTGTGACCAAGAGGGGTGGGATAGGGAGGGTGGGTGGGAGACGCAAGAGGGAGGGGATAATGGGGATATGTGTATACGTATAGCTGATTCACTTTGTTATACAGCAGAAACTAATACAACATTGTAAAGCAACTATACTCCAATAAAGATGTTAAAAAAAAAGAAAGAAATTATATCCAAACACACACACACACAAAAGATGTTCATTTTTGTGATGTCTGAGACTACCTTTCTCTTACAAAAAAAGGAAAGGTTACCATCTGCCCACTGAGATCTCTGTTTATATAGATATTCACTAACAAATTAAACATGCTTCAGATGACCACAGATGGAACGCTTGGGACACATGCGTGCTCATCACCCATAACTTTCCTGTGCTTGTCTCCAAAATGAATTTCCTTTTTATTCATTCCCTGCACCACCCTCTGGAGTGTTCTGTGTGCCAGTGAGCATCACCCTAAATGGGACACATCTCAGATCACAAATCCCTCCGTGAAGATGCGCCTGCCTACCTTTCCTTGCCCACAAGGCTAAGCAAGGGACAACCACGATTAAGGGTGATTTTTAAGACCTACATCTTTTGTGCCCTCACCTCTGCCTTTGGTTGGTTCCAGTTGCTTGGAAGCTTTCAGTTACAAATGGCCTAAGGGAGGAAGTGTTCTGTGAGGCTAGGTAAGTGGTTAGAAACCAAGATACTGGCAGGGACACAAGTACCACCTGGAGCCAGGCAGCTCCCCATGCCCCTTCCATCCCGGGTGGCCACAGTTATCACTGAGCCTCCAATCTTCCAACTTTAGAAGACCTTGGGCACTTTCTATACTAGATATGCGTTCCATCTGTGATGACGGTGATGTAGGGTGACCACAGGAAGAGGGCTGAGCTCCCCAAATCTATAAGGAAAGACAGCGACACAATTTGGGAGGATCTACTATCACCTTGTGGGGCCCTCCTGAACTTAGATGGCTTGAAAAGACAACACTTACTGAAAAGTCGTCACTGGGGAAGAACAGGAGATCTCGAAGGGGATCATTCTGATAGGTCTTTTCAAGTTCTTCAATGACAGTTTCATAATCCAAAGGCTGGAGAAGCCTGGGCTTTTCTTGCTGTAGACAAAGAAAATATTGTATTAACCACTGAAATGGAGAATCTTGCTTTTTCTCAACATCTGGTTGGATTTCATTTCTTAGAATCACCAAAGCTCTGATATCGTGCAACCCTTCTAAGAGAGTCATGGAGACTCCAGGCATTTGGGGCAAAGCCACATAACTATTATTTCCAGATCTGAAATAATATGAGAAGATCTTGAAATACCTGACATCTCACTCAGTAATTTAAGCCCCAAGCCTCCAGTGCACATGGCGTTCAGCCTTGTCACATCCACAGAGTAGATGTTTATGTAAACCTGATCTTTGTTAATGTGGAGAAAGGCCTTCTCCTTACTTGCTATAGTATTATGATGATTATCATCAATTTTCGTGAATTAGATACTTCCTTGTGAGGTCTACTTGGGTCTATTTTAAGCCGTTGGCTCCCTGCTAGCAATCAAAGTAACACAGACTGTCTTCGTCGTCACTAAAACTTGGATCCTGTGTCAGGATTAATTGCTTGGCTCTGAGCCTCTTTGCCAATATAGAGAGAAGTTGGGTAATTCTTTCGTAGGATTGAACAACACAGTTAATATGGAAACAGTGTGCTGAAAACGGAGAAGAGTCTGAAAAAATAGCTAGATAATCTCACCACATTAAACTCCTAAAGCCAAGGGGAAAGACACCTCCCTCAAAGAAGCTGCCCGAGAGATATTTAAAATGCCAGTGGGAGAAAGGTGGTTGTTTCATTCTACAGTTGATATGTTTACGCCAAACTGCATAGAACTCACAAAGTGAGAAAGATTGAGCCCAAAATGAATAATAAAATATTACTGAAGACTAAGTACACAGTCTAAGTTCCCTTAGCCCTTGGATGAAGCATTCATGCAGCCTAAATAAAAAAGGATCATTGTTTGGATTACTTTTGGGCTCCTGGAAGCTGGATGGGTCAATGTGAAATCTGCATGCTAAAGTGATCTCATAAATGAAAAAAAAAATTATTTTATTTTTCACGTCAATGACATCAGCAGACACTTTCCCACCAACCCCATCCCTCCCCGCTCTGCAAAGCCCACAGATTTAGCTTCAACTTCTAAAGCCTTCTTTGGAGGATCTCTGCTGGTAAAGCTCCAGAAACTGTTACCAACATTTTAATAATTGCTAATGAGCTCCTCAAAGCAGCAGTCAATGTTTTTTTCCAACTATAAAAAACAAAACAAAACAAAATGTAACACGGTGGGCCAACAACATGGATTTCCATGTACTTTCTGCACCGAAACAGAACAAAAACAAACCCATTTTACAAATGCTTGAGTAAACTGAGGATGATGAAAGGTGAATATCCTCTCTGGAAGGGCCCTTCAATGAAGATTGCTGATTTAGCAAATAAAAACACAGGACTTCACGCTTGGAGGAAAGAAGACATTTAGTTGCCCAACATAATCCATTTAGTGAGAGCTGTGAGACATTCAATATTTTCAAGTAGAAGATACAGAGACACTATGGCATCATGGGTAATTGAAAAAAAAGCCCTTCTTGCATCCTTTCCCTGCCTTTTGATATAATTATTCTATTTTAGACTTCTTTTAGGTTCCAATTCCCTATTTTCCCAGGCAAAAATTAATTCCAAGAAGCACAGATTGATAGCTCAAGAGGCAAATGCAGGCTGCAGACGTTTGTTTTGGCTCACTTATCTTAATGATTTTAGTTGGCTTTGAATGTCTCTGAGTAGTGGTATTTCACTCCAGGTCAGCAACAGACCTCAGTAGCCTATCACCTCTTACCCTGCAATGTCACAGGTAAAAAACCTTTTTTTTAACTTTTTATTTTATATCGGAGTATAGTTGATGAACAATGTTGTGGTAGTTTCAGGTGTACAGCAAAGTGATCCAGTTATACATATAAATGTATCTATTCTTTTTCAAATTCTTTTCCCATTTAGGTTGTTACATAATACTGAACAGAGTTCCCTGTGCTATACAGTAGGTCCTTGCTGGTTATCCATTTTAAATATATCCATTTTAAATATAGCAGTGTACATGTCAATCCCAAACTCCCTAACTATCCCTTCCCCCCACCCTTCCTCTCCTGGTACCCATAAGTTCATTCTCTAAGTCTCTGAGCCTGTTTCTGTTTTGTAAATAAGTTCATTTGTATCACGATGTCACATTTATAATATATTACCAGCTGCCCCAATAAGCCTTCAAGTCTGAAACACCTGGCTTATTCTGGAATCTCTTTTTCCCCCCTTAATATTGTGTTTGTGTATGGGACGTAGCAAATAAAACAGAATGCACTGTAAAACGGTCAGGAAGCTCTTATCTCCGCCATCGAGTTGGTTGGTAAGCCCCATTTCCTCACTGTTTCTTCAGCTCAAGTGTCTGATGTCCTTCTACCAACAGTTCAGGATGTGATTACTAACACTTTCCCTTTTCTCTCCCTTCTTCACACCAACATGCACAGGAGTGTGGGAGTGTGGCTTAGTGTGCGCTGGGATTTATAGGTTTAACTACTGTCAGCAATCCCCCGACCCCTGACCAGACTCCTCCCATGACTGGTGACTGTTTAATGAGGTGTGCATCCGCCACAAAAACAGGAGTGCCCCTGTGGCCTCTGTCCTTCTGCACAGCCCCTTCCGGTGCCCCTCACCAGCTCTCTGAGCTGGGTGGAGGGCTGTCCTGGCAGTCATGCCCATTCCCACTCACCCTTCACAGCACCTGCCCCAGAATCTGGGCCTGGGCCAGAGGGGCAGGGGAAAGAGGAGGCATTAGTAGGAAAAAAAAGAAAAATAGAAAAAAATATGAACAGACTCAGTTTTGGGATTTCCAAACACAAAATAAATTATATATGAAATTATATCTCTACCACATGTGATGGAAAGACTTTGTTTGCTTTACCCAAAGAAATAAAATGGAGAAAGCCTCAAAAAAAAAAAAAAAAAGGCAAATGACATAAGGATGTTTTAGAAGGCCTTCTACAGTCTTTTTCTCACTATCATTTTTTTTTTTTTTTTTTTTTTTTGCGGTACGCGGGCCTCTCACTGTTGTGGCCTCTCCCGTTGCGGAGCACAGGCTCCGGACGCGCAGGCTCAGCGGCCATGGCTCACGGGCCTAGCTGCTCCGCGGCATGTGGGATCTTCCTGGACCGGGGCACGAACCCGCGTCCTCTGCATTGGTAGGCGGATTCCCAACCACTGCGCCACCAGGGAAACCCCTCACTGTCATTTTAATTTTATCTCCCATTAGTCGAAAACTTGAGCGTTAATAAACAACCGCAGGTCAAGACCTTCAAAGATCTATTTATTTATTTACTTACTTACTTGTTTATTTATTTTTACTAGGGCCTAAACTCCACCTAAAATGAATCCCACCTAAATTAGTACAATAGGAAAATCAGAGTTCACAAGTCACTCGTTATTAATAAAACCACAGGAAATCTAAATCCTAAACTCTCCTTGATACACACAATAAATGGCATAGCCTGTAAGCACCTGTTGGAAGGTATATTTTTAGTTATTCACTTCAGGCTATGACATGCCAGCCAATTAACGAAGGAGGTTTACTAAGCCCTTCCTGTTTAAAATGTTGCACTGAGGTTATCCTGACTTGGGGCTGCAAAGCCTAGCAGATCTGCTTCATATCATTTATTAAGTTTTGACCTCTGGGGGATAAGTAAAATTCTATCTTTCCAGGGAATTTGTTAAATAGTGTGCAACGTTCAAGATATTCAATGTTTCATAATTTGGGGAATATGAGGTTCAGAAATAAAAATAATAGTGATATCTCCCACAGTACCTAGAGCTTAGAATTTGGCAATGCTCGCCAAGGATGCTTTATGCATCTGTGATGGTGAGAATCCAGGCTATGCAACCAGTAGTCTTCTCTGGAGCAAGAGAGCTGTCAGTTCCATGTTTTGGTCAAAGAGACAGATGTATACAAAGATGATGGGATCGGTTAATTTCTCACTACTGCTCCTTACAGAGATTTTGAGTGAAACTGGGAACTGAGAAGCATTGATTTACAGCTTTACAACAGTTGGGTTGTCCCTCCTGAATTTAATGTGCCTCTTTCCTTTGGAAACGCACCAACTGGGATAAGGTATGTGCCAAGATTACCCTGAATTGGATTGGACTTTTATAGTGCTTTTTACTCTTACTCTTTTTCTCTCAAATGAGTAATGAATTTCATTAGCTGTTCTAAAATCACTCCAGGCATGGGAAAAGGCAACCACCAGTGCCCGTCATTATGTGGCAGGGCTGGTGCTGCACTGATGTGGGAATAGGGCTATTCTTTTGATATAGTATTAAGACATTTGTTTGATCTACTCCCCCAGATCCACAGCTCTCTTCCAATTCGACTTCACAGCAGAAGAATGGGCTCCTGTCACAAAAACAAATGCTTTCTTCCCCTCTCCTTATTCCACAACTTCTCATGGAACGCCAACGCAAATCTAAGCCTTGGAATTGGTGAACCTGCCATCTTGGTAACAACCTGAGCTGCCAGGAGCTGTTTACTGGTACGAAACAAGCAGACTGTCCATGCTTTAGCTGAAGACTCTAATTTCAAGAACATGGTGTGCTACCACAAAGGTCTGAATTATTTTCATAATTATAATTCAAAAGCAAATGAATGTAGAAATGACACTGAAGGTCTAAGCATCTGAAGTATGTAACACTGAAAAAAGTCAAATGACTACATGATCAACCTAGACATCTCTCCAGAATCTAAGAAATAACCTAGACCACGCAGCCTCATTTTAGGGAAGTGTGATTATAGGTTTTCTATGTTGAGATGCAACAGAGAGTGTAACATGCACTCTAGAACCAGAATTCCTGGGCTCCTGGTCCTGGCATTGCCACTTACAGGCTATGGAACTTTGGGCATGTTAGAATCTCTGTGCCTTAGTTTCCCAATCTGTAAAATGGACATTTTAGTAGGAGTTAGATCATAGGACTGAATGAGGTAATATCTGTTATGCTCTTAGAACATAGTACCCATAGTACTCATTACATAAGTGTTAAGTAGATAAAGGCTGTGAGTTTTAAATTTCCACTAGTCATGGATTTAAGGCACCTGTATTGTAAATTTAATGTGTACAGAGAGCAAATAATAGGTGCTCAATAAATATCTGTTGAGTAAATAAGTTTATATCCTTTCATCCAGGAATTCCTTTTCTGGGACTCTATTTTAAAGAAATAATCACACATATAATCCAAGAAGTATACAAGGATATCATTGCAATATTGCCTTTGTAACAAGATGGAGAAAATCTCTCCACTTTAATGCAAGAGGGCTAAGAAAGGCAGGCAGGCTGGTGGAGGCTATATCTAAAAGGTGAAGACACCAGAGTTGTTGTTCACAAAAAGCGATTCATATTTTCCAAGAATTGTATGTAGTGGAGAAAGGCTTAGTGCTTTAATGGGCTTTGGGAAGGATACTGAAAATAGGATAGGAGTTGGGAAAGAATCAGTGAAAAATTGTGTGGTACATGCTGTAATTCTCCTTGTAACTCTTCAAATATTCAGTAAAGCTAGTTAGCTCACAACATTTTGCATGTGACTGGCTTTCGTGGGGAAACGTGAGGAGGTTGGGGTCCATGATCAAGATGGCAAGTATTGCTGCAAAGGGAAAGAAGACAATGAAAGGAGGAAGGAAAGGAAGTCAAATGCATCCTGACAATGGTTCTAGATTCACACATATTATGACATTAGAATTGAGTCCAGAAAAGCTAGATCTCTGAGGGGTAATAAAGCCTGAAGGACCAGCAGAGCTAAATATGGGAAACAATAAATTATTAAAGGTAAAGAATGATTAGGAAATTATGGCACATCCATTCTAAGAAACAGTACATGCTCATTAAAACTGAGGTTTTAAAGTTTGCAATGACAAGCAAAATTGCTTATGTATTGTTAAGTAAAAGTAGGAATAAATACTGCACACTGAATAACTGCACAAAATTTTTAAAAATTAAAGAAAAGAATTAGAAATCTGTATCCACATATTATCAATTATATTTAGATGGGACTATGATGTTTAGGATTTTGTCATTTTGAATTTTTGCATTTTCCAAATCTTCTGTAATGAACATATATTTCTTTCATCATGGTGAAAAATGAACTTGGCCTTTCAAAACTCTCATGTCTCTGAAAACATTGGGGAGTTGCTTGGTTTTAAAATTGTTTACCCTTTGAAAATACACCAAAGAGGGAAAGTAGAAAAGCACATGAAAGTTCAACCACTAACAACTTGAAGTAATTAAAAAAAGAGAAATAAAACACTGATGAAAAGAGACCAGGGAAAATAACTACAGATTATGTATGTGATTCCAGAAGCTAATGTCAGCAAGAAAGGGAAGAACAATTAGCAATTTATTAACAAAAGTATTTTGAGCTCTGTAGGGAACCATAAACATTTGGTAAGTTACTTAAGCAGCTCTGTGCATTGGCCACTCTTGCAAAGGATTAAAAGTCAGAATCTCTAGTTCGAAGTCCAGGGTCTTTTACCTCCCAGCTAAGTAACTTGGACAGTCATTTACACTGAGACTTAGAGAGACTGACTCAAAAGAATCAAAGGGCAACTTCCTGCTTACAGCAGTGTTGTCATAAGGATCAAAGAGATGAAGTATGTGAGGGTGTTAAGTGAACCACCAAAAGCGAGGCAAATATAGATTTTTCTTTATTCGAAAATGATTGAAAATTACCACATATGTTTAACCCCAAATATATCCCAACACCAAGTCAAACCAACCAACTAATCAAACTGGTGATACTAAATTCTTCATGTACCAGAAACTGTCCTACATGCTTTTATGTTTGTTATCTAAATTTCCTTAAAAAGCAAACAAACAAATAAACCTTGATAATCAGTGATTCTACTGGAAGCAAAAGAGGTAAAAGCATAAGGAAAAGCACTGAAATTTAGGAAAGGGCAGCATCTCCTCTGTGTCTTCTGAATCGCCAGGCCGCTCTATGACCGGCAGGAAGAAGGAAGGCAATCTCATTATGTATATCAGCAAAGGAAAGTGACTTTGAAATTCTGCCTTTTATTTTCCTTGAGAGACCAACCTAGAAAATATTTTCTTGTATTTATATTTTCAGATCAAAAGAAAAGGATTAAATTTAGGATTAGTTTAGTATTAAACTCATTAGCTTTGCCAAGATAAATACCTAGACAACAAAGTTTTATCAAAAGATATTTAGAATTTCTTTCTGTAGCTCTAACCTACACACATGCAAGTCAAGTTTGTGAGCAATAGGGAGTTAATAGGATCGCTAAGGACTAAAATCAGGAAAAGGGTTTGATGGGATGAGAAATGGAGAACAATCTCTATGGCAAACCCCTTGTGTTTGGGGCCACACGTCTGTGCTGTAAATGTTAAGTGTAATTAGGAAGCCAAGCACTGGTTACTCACCGTTAGGGTTACTCTAGTTAGTCTGATCTGAACCACTTGCTTGGTTCTGCTTTTCAAAAAAATCTGATCTTTTCAAGAAAGAGTATTATGCAAAGAGTTTTTTCCCCTACCTTTGAGATGTTTCGTATTTTTTCTGTGACATGCAGTGTCTACTGTGATGCTAGTCTAGACTTCCTCTATTTTCCTCAACCACCCCTGTCGCTTTCAGATATCTGAATCTTTATTCTAATTTCAGTATTTATAACAGAATTAAGTTTATATCTGAATGCCTTCATCAGCTGACAATATTATCCATCCAGGTTAATGACCCAGAAAAACAAATAAAAATAGGTGTGTACTTCAGGACCAGTACAGAAGGCTCTAGTAGGGCATGACATGCCAATTACTTAAACATTCTCTTCACATCTTGACCTACAGACAAATAGGGAACAGTGAGGATCCACACGATCTTTAGACAGACCCTAAAAAAAAAATACCAATCTGGACATCTCCAAACAAATTAGAAACAACACAGCTGTTAATTAATTTCAATGTTATCAAGATGACTGATTACATTTCTTAAAGAAACTAAGAGATCTAAATGACACATGGATTCTTTAGATCTTAAGTTCATCCAGGGCCCTTTGGCCTTAGTGCAACTGGAATGGAACCAACTTCCACACTACCTGTGTTTAAAACAAACAAGAAATTTGCGAAGACCCCACACAGCTGGACCCACGGCCACAGTTGTCAGCCTGTGGTCGTGTGACAGATTTAATTCAGCCTTTCATCAAAGGGAGTTCCACTGGACAACTTCTCAACTGTTTGAGCTTCAGAAAGCAAGATGAACTTTTCTTACCAAAAAGGAAATGATTAAGTAAGGAATAAGCCATCTTATGCTGACCCTTTAACCTTCTCTCTGTCTTCAACCACACAATTTCATGAGAATGGATAAACACCAGTTAAGTCAAAGTTAAGAGCTGTGCAGCTGGGCAAACTCAGATTAAGCTGAATTTGGAAACAGTTCCCTTGGTAACAAAAAGGGACATAGATCTCAGAAGAAATCAGCCAAAAGTAACTCTGTAAATGTCCTAGTCCATTTCAGTGATATAAAGCAGGTTAAACTTGGTAAATTACAAAGTTGTTTGCAAATACAAAGGATGATTAGTCATCATATTCAACACAAACATTATAGTTAGAAAAATCAGGAGATTCTATTTTATTAACCCTTAATTTCATTAGGAAAATTAAGGACCCGAAGAGATTTATAGGATGAAATAAGGTATAGTTTCAAGCTGAATTTAAATCTTTTCAGTCTTATTTTCTTTTTTTAAGGCAATTTAACAACATATATCTCTTAGGAGCATGTCAAAATTCACTCATTTTTGCTCCGAAAATGAAAACAGAAAAGTGCCTGCTTCTTTGCCTAACACTGGTACTTGTAAAGAAGTAGGAAAGAAGATCTAAATCAAATAAAATTACGCCTCATTTAGTTTTCTAGAAACACTTGAAAGATAATAAATATCATTAAAAATACATCACAACCCAATTACAAGTCCGCCTGACACCAGGGAAATTAACGCCTTTGAGCCAGCTGCCAGGATTTTTAGATTAATTTATATAAAGTCTGTGATGAAAGCTGCCACCAGCTTAAACTCTGATACTATTTTAGTACTTTAACAGGCACACAAATGAGTCAAATGTGAGAGGTATGTATGTGTGTGTGTACATAAACACATACATGTCACAAATACATGAATGTAAATAGTCCTGTCAACAACATGAATTATATATGTTCAATAAATCTTCCCACAATGATTGGTCAGCTCATTCTTTTATTTCCTTTCTTAACCTTTGGCTACTTGGAACTGAACATGAATAGTGGACATTTGTTGTTTTTTGACCTAAGTAACATCCATCCTGCTTTCTTTTAGTACTAGCATGTTAATTTCCTTCTGAGGGGGTACTTCTTTCTCCTTCCCTGTAAAGAGCAGTGTTGGTGGGTCTGATAATTTAAAAAGTCCTGTTTTTCCATGATCAAGGGCATGTGACCCCAGCCCATTCAACACTTCCCGCCAGGACTCTGAATCTTGAAGGAGAGATGCCAAAATCCCACATGACCGTCCATTAGTTCCAAACACCAAGACCATCCCTGTTTCCCACTGCCCCGAGCTGCTCTAAGTCCATTCTTGTTCTTTGCCCAGCCTGTCTCTCCATTCTTCCTCTGTTCCCTTCTCTGGATATGTTTGTTTACCAGGGAAGCTTTCTTCTGCTTGCATCTAAAAGAATCTAAAATGATATAATACAAGGAGCAGCGCCTACAATAAGGGACTATTATTTCCTCAACTTACCTTTGTTTGGATTTGAATCATCTTAAAGGAGAACCTCTCCTGTAGCCAATGACTCCTTGAAGTACAGGATGTAGGTTTAGTAAACTCATGTGTTACTAATGAATTCCAACGTCATCCTACTCTATAAAAAATACATCAGGTATCATGCATCCTGAGAATGGGGGACAAATACCTTCTTGGTTTTCCAAGGTGATAAACTCAGTGAAGCCTTCATCTCTAATTTTCCACTAAGCCTAATCCATTCTAATCATCCCTCTCTGATGTCACCAGAGCAACCGGGGCCAAAAAATAAGTTTATGTCCACATTTGCTTTCAGTGCTGATGTTGTCACAAACTATAATTTTGTCTCTATAGGAGGTGCCAGGTTGCATTGGAAGGTGTGTTAGAGATGACCGACCAGGTGTCTCTAAGCCATTGCTGGCCCTGTATCACCTTCCTTCATTCTGTCATTTTCAGCTTAAGAGAAAACATTTGCTATATTTGTTGTATTAAAACCAATTCATGTATTTTTACTTGTAGGAATAACATAGCCACACCAAACAATTTAATACTAATAGTAAATTTAGACACTACCATTTTTTATCATTTACCCCATATATGCTAATGATAGCTTTTATTTTCCTACTACTATTATCATGATCAAATGGCAAGGCCTATAATAAGTGTTTAACACCTTCTCTCATTGAATACTCATATCAAGCCTAGAAGAGGTCATCATTGCTTTATTTTACAAATGCAGAAACTTGGAATCTGAGGACCTGCTCAGCAACTTGATAGAACAACTGATATTTCAATCCAGCTCAGGATAAAGCCTTTGGTCCCCTCCACTACACTCTACCAGCAAAGGTCATAGCTTTGCAGGAATAAGAATCAGAAATGCTTTTTTTTTTTTCCTATTGGGAAGGTTCTACAATAGAGCTGTAGCTTGGGTACTATTCCTGCTCCCTTGGTCAGTTTCCACAATGAGGGAAATTAGAAAGCTGGGGGCTGGTGGGAGGTCACCGGGCACCTCAAGGGAGGAAGTCGTAGGGACAGAGGACTAAGAAACATTTATAAAATGGTACGGAAGATGAAGAAAAGGAGATGAAAAGGTATATTAAGGAATCATATAAGGAATGTGTGATTTTATGATTTATAATAAGAAATATAAAGTTGGTCTTCATCCTCCTTTATGGCACTGAGCTCCTAAAACCCTTGGAATTTCCTGAGAGCATGATGAAGGTGTTTTTTGTTATGTTAATGAATGACTTTTGGACAGGGTGGGGGTGGGAGGTTGGTTTCCATGAGAACCAACCATGTGATTAGAGAGCTGGCCCTTTCCATCCCACCTCCCTGACTTCTGGGGAGATCAAGTGGGGTTTGAGGTTGAATCAGTGTTTAAGAGACAATGACTTAATCAACGATGCCTGTGTAATGAAGCCTTTATAAAAACCCAAAAGGATGGTGTTTGGAGAGCTTCTGGGTTGGTGAACACCTGGAGACTGGGGGAGACTGGTGCCTTTCCCCATACCTTGCCCTATGCATCTCTTCCATCTGGCTTTTCCTGAGTTATATCCTTTTATAGTAAATCAGTGATCTAGTAAGTAAAATGTTTCTCTGAGTTCTGTGAGCTGCTCTAGCAAATTAAGTCAAACCAGAGAGGGGATCATGGGAACCTGTGATTTATAGCCAGTGGATCAGAAGTACAGATAACAACTTGGACTTGCACCTGGCGTCTGAAGTCAGAGCGGGTGGCTGGAACCTCCAATCTATAGCCCGTTGGTCAGAAGCACAGGTGATAACCTAGACTTGTGGTTGGCATCTGACATGGGATCAGGGGTAGCCTCGTAGGACTGAGCTTAACCTGTGAGATCTGACATGACCTCCAGGTAGGCGGTGTTAGAACCGATTTAACTTTAGGACACCCAGCTGGTACCACACAGAATTTCTTGGTGTGGGGAAAAACCTCCACACATTTGGTGACCAGAGGCGTCAGAAATGAAGTGTTTTGTATGAGGAGTAAAGGAGACACATAAGAAAGAGAAGACAGGTGGAAAACTGAAGTTTTCCAACTGAGAATGCTAGATAACGTTTGTGTCAAAAACCACAGCGGAACCTGCCACCAATTGAGGGACTGTCTGCATTAAGAAAGTTTTGTACTGCTGTCATCTGGGAAATAAAAGATGGGGGGATCATGGTGTTATTTCCTGTCCACTGTGCCCCCTCCCCACCCCCCTCTGACAAATGGTCCACCTCCTGCTCAGATAGTTGTGAAGAACATTGTCATGGAGCTAAGCTCTGCCCAGTTTGGCTTGGCAGTTCTCCTCCACCTTGTCTCTCTCTGGATTTAACTCTGCTTCCTCTCCTAGCACTCAGTCTCGAGGAAAGTAAGGTCATTCTTGGTTCAATTGCAGGCACTAATCCGAAGTCCATTTTGAAAGCGTCTTCTCTGCAGCTATGTAGCATCTGAGCTAGCTGTTCCCTATTGCTTCAGCCACAGGCAGACTCCTCAGATCCAGTTTCAACTTACACTTCTCCATTTCTGTGGTCTGGACTGAATTCAGATCCCCTGTTTACTCCTGTTTCTTTGCTTCCTTCCACCTTGTCCATTTATAGCATTCACCCCTGCTTTACGTTGTATTCCAACCCTGATTCCATCTCATTTCATCGTTTCCTGGAACCATCATCCTGGTTCCTGGGACCCCATCCTGTGCTTCCTTTCAGCTAACTGGTTCATTGTAAAGTAACCTAAATAGGTAACTGTGAATGTTTGTATAAAACAGTATCAGTAAGTAAGGAAGCACAGATGACCAGGGAGAAGCTGTCCACATTAACATGGAAGAGTAAAGATAAAAAAACAGACTTGAAAGACAACAGCACAAGACATTTAATAAAATGACATATGTAGGAGATATAAATATTTCAGATTACATCCTCCATCTATAGTTTTCTACAATTTTCTATTTTCTATTAAAGTGCTAACAGTCTATGACTAAAGAGGAGGAGCGATTTTCATTTGTAGACAAAGTCTTCTAAACACTTTGAAATCCTGCAGATTAATTATCCACAAGCCAGTAACAACTTAAAAATAACAACTCACATTTACTTAAATAAATTTTGCATTTTTTTCTGATAGTACAGATGACTGATATCATAACTCAATTCAATAGTATATTTAATCTTTCTAAATGAGGATATGCAACTTAGGAAGGAAACTGTCTTTTTATTAACCTCCGCCCTATGCGCCAGAGATCATACTGAACGATTGGATAAAAAAAGAAAAATAAAAATAGAAAGACAGTTAAAGAGAAAACCTTCAACTACAGAACACCATACACACTTCAAAAATTAAGGGAAGTAGTTCTACTTGATGATCTAACAAGTAAGTTCCTCAAACTTTTCTTATAATGCAGTTGCACTGTCTCGTATGTTGTCTGTGATAAGTGGATTAAAACATGGAAAGGGATTTCTTAGACAAGACACCTGAAAACTGGATCAATAAGGGAAGCTTCCAAAACAACAAAAAATTCCAACAGAGTTAAATAAACAGCAT
This sequence comes from Aethalodelphis obliquidens, assembly GCF_003676395.1. Taxonomy (NCBI): domain Eukaryota; kingdom Metazoa; phylum Chordata; class Mammalia; order Artiodactyla; family Delphinidae; genus Aethalodelphis; species Aethalodelphis obliquidens. Next base: position 13,295,951 of record NW_020837946.1, on the reverse strand, counting down.
TTGAAGAAAACCAAATAAACAGAATTGTCAGTCTGGGTCATGAGAGTATAAAGTTTGGGTTGTATACCACTTAGGAAGTCACAGACTTCCGGTTAAGTATTCTAGACTACTCTGATACTAAACCATTTCTAAATTTGTCTTAGAGCAAGAAATGGTTTGTTGAATTCAAAATCCACACAATCATTATAAAAACATAATCTGTGATAATTATTTCCAGCGATCATTATTTCTTCTTTCACCACAATATATAAGTATATCCAAAAATTCAAAAGAAATCGTTTTATTCTGTGACCTAACTGTAAGCCTTATCTTCATTTGTTGGGCATTTTGACGCTTGAATTGCTTCTTCCTTATCACCTATCCAGGCATCTCAGAAGCAGTTCTAGAGATGTTGGTTTAGCTTTTAAAAAGCTTAGATGAATGCGCTGTGGAAAGTCCAATCTGGTTCTGAATGGGCTTCAGCTAAGCTGGGCTTTGGTGGGAGCCAGGGTGGGAAATGGCATTTCTAAGGCAAACCTCACTGACACACAGAGTGATCTGGGACCCCCGTGAGCACTCAGCTTGATGCAATTCAGAATTTTGTCTACTGAGTGGCTCTGTCATTGAAAAAGGGTCCCGGGAGGAAGGAGTCACCTATAGCCCAGTGGCTTCAATGCTGCAGTCACTGAAAAGACAATCTCACTCCACAATTATACCCCACTTCCTCTGCCCTTGGAAATGGAGACATTTTACTTGGTTTTATTAATACTGCATAACACTCGCAACTCATAACTTTTTACAACGTTCAAATCATGTTCAGAACCCACATGATCGAAATGAATTCCAGTAAACAATCTTAAGACAGGGCAGGTATTGTTAGGAACATTTTACGGAAGGGGCAGCTGAGGCTCAGAGCGATTTAAGTAACCTGCCCAAGGTCACATGGATCGTGGGCGAGACAGTCAGAATTACCCCCTAGCCCTCTAATTACATGTTTCACTTTCTTGGAGTCTCTTTTTTTTTCTAAAATGAAAGCCCGGGATAATACCTAAGGATGGATTGAGCAATCCCCTACTCAACAGAAGAGACAACCTGTGAAAGAAGATATGCCTATCTTAGGAGGACCAAAGGCAGGCAACGGCAGCAGGGAGTCCCAGTGCCTTCTACAGAAGAAAGCGAATCGCTGTATGAATGATCTTAATTAAACGTGAATGCACAGCTACTGAATGCTGTGGGAAAACACTCCATCCTTACTGGCTGCTTTCCCCATAGTTCTCAGTAGCAATACCTTCAAATGCAATTAAGATAATTCATGGAGTGATTAGCTTCATTATACGGAGACACACCAGGGACTGTCCTAATGCCAAATCCTGTGTGTGGGCTCTGTAAGATAGACTCATTCTTCTGTGTGTTATCTCTTTTAGTGGACACAAAAAGAAGTAAACCTATGGTGACATAACCCTTGGAACTTCTAAATTCCACTGAGAGAAAGGCAGCTAGGAAATTAACATTTTGGGGACTGGTCTGAGGGTTAACATATCTCAAACCAAACAAGTTTTCAAACACTTATCCTCTAACAGGCTGATGGTAAACAACCTATGAGGCTTTTATGGGGCTGGTAGAGAAGTCACAACTGAGCAGCCTGTGGGGCCAGTGGGGACCAAGAGGTTAGGTTCTGAGCTCTGCATATTCCCATTATGAAACACTGAGTGGAAAGACCCGGGCACATCCCAAGGTCAAGGGGGTCAATTACCCATGTTTCCCAGTGGGAGACATGTACTACTAAGATCCTGTGGTAGAAATAGCAAGGCATCAATCCTATGAACCAGACCTCCAGTAAATTCTACTCCCATTAAATTACCACCAGATAGACTGTAGGTATAAAGACAACCACTATTACTTGAGACGGAGTATTCCGTGCCTGATTCTGGCCTATCAAAGACTGAGTGACTCTTCATTAATTTGATTATTCATATTTATTCAATGACTATTCATAAACAATCACTATATTATCAAATGTATATATTTTTTAAAGCTGTTCTGTTTCTAGATTAAAGGTGTTTATATAAACAAAAAGATTATGTACCTCTAGAGCAGTAGCTCTCCACCTGGAATATCACCCTCCCTGCCCAAGGTGACATTTGGCAATGTTTGGAGACATTTTTGCTTGTCAAAATGGGGCAGAGCTTTCCACCAGCATCTAGTGGTTAAGGCCCAGGATGTCACTAAATATTGTACAGTGCACAGGACAGCCCCAAACAACAAAGAACTCTGCAACCCAAAATGACAGTATGCTGAGCTGAAGAACCCCTGCCTTGAAGAAAAGCAAGCAAAACTTGAACCACCTGGTAAAATAAACATTCCTGTAAAAAGAGCTACCCAATCATGTTGTTGTAGCCATTTATCATATAAAGTGGGCCACATTACATGTGAGTCACTGAAGCTCTAGCCATCCACCCTGATACTCAGCTACCCATAGTTCTTACAGATAGAAATCTGGAATTCTGTAATAAGTACACGTTTCCAGATTTCTCATTTTAAGAATGCTAAAGCAGAAACATTTTTTAACAATAGACAAAACCAAATCTTTCTACCTTTAAAACTTACCAATTTTTCCTCTCTTCCTTGGCTCATTGAATTAAATACTTATTTACATTTCCCGTCCTATTTTGGGTTGCTCTTTCTAAGAACTTTAAAACAAATCATGAGTGGTACATGATAAAAATAGAGCAGTAATACTTTTTTTAAAACACAACTGTAGGGACTTCCCTGGTGGCCCAGGGGTTAAGAATCTGCCTGCCAATGCAGGGGACACAGGTTCGAGCCCTAGTCCACGAAGATCCCACATGCCGCGGAGCAACTAAGCCCATGTGCCACAACTACTGAAGTCCAGGCGCCTAGAGCCCGTGTTCCGCAACAAGAGAAGCCACTGCAATGAGAAGCCCGTGCACCACAACGAAGATCCAACACAGCCAAAAATAAATAAATAAAATAAATTAAAAAAAAAACAACACACAACTGTATACAAGTCATCAATTGGGTCTTAATTGAGGCAATGGTAGGCTTTTCTTTAAAACAGAGAATATTCTAGTAGCATTTTAACCATTTAAATCCTGTATCAACATGTTTTAAAATAATGATGGAAGTAATTCCAATATTCCAAATAAGTCAGTAATGTTTTAGCTACTTCCAACCTCTTCCAATATGTTTTAAAGTAATGATGGAAGTAATTAAAAAATAATGATGGAAGTAAAAAAGGATATTTATGAACTGGGTTGAACATTCTGTTCCAAGACTTTGCCCATAGCCTAGGTTAGCATACCACTCCAGAGCTATCTTTTTTTTTTTTTTTTAAAGTATTAAGAAAAGATGGAAAGCAAACAACATTCAGATACCTACAGAGCTAAATCTGTGGATTTCTTCTTGATTTTTTCTCCTCATTGTTCGTCTCTTCTTCCAAAATTCACTGGGATCCCGTTTAAAAACCTTTCCTCGGAAGCTCATTGTATTGTTATTTGAGTGGCAAGATATTTAAAAATATCAATTTCTTTAAGCCTCTTGCTTCTGAAGCGTCACCAGGCCGAACAAATTTTTCTTCTCCGGTAAAAAGGGAAATGCTCATGCTACATTAACATAACTGAATAGAGAGGAAAAGAAAACCGACAAGTTACTGCTTCCTGTGAGTGAGTAACTACCAGCTGTTCAGAAGCGCTTTTGTGCATTTATTCTCCCTAATCACCTGCTTTAAAGCAGGATGAAAAACACAAAATAACTTTGGATGTTTAAGAGAATTGCTCACAGCTAAATAAACCATAGGATGTAAACTCCCCTTGGAACCAAGTCAAGACTGAATCAAAGAGCTAATTTACGGTAGGCTGCCATGTCTGTCAGTGTAACAGCCATCCAAACTTTATCACTGTGGCTAGATCCCAAAGGTGAACTGTAATAATCAGCTGGTCATGTATGCGTAGATTACATTAACAGTCTTTCCAGGGAGGTGCCCAAGAGGATCACTTAGGCACAAGGGGAAAATATTAGAATTCTATTTATATTAGTCATCTAGATACAGAAACTGTGCTTTACTAATATTTAACATAACACATTGACATGGACACCTTCATTCTCTACGTCAAATGGTTACATATAGTCAAATAGTTAATTCCCTAATCTTTAGATCTTTACTCCCTCTCTCTGGGACAATTTAAAAGTGCACCTCTCCCCTCAAACCCACCCCAGTGCTACTTCCTGTTTTATTTTCCCCCACGGCACTTACTAGCATGTGACACTACTATGCATTTTCCTTATTTTACTCATGGACTGTCATCCTCCACTAGAGTCTATGCCACAAGAGTGTGGGAATTTTTTTGCTTCATTCACTGTGTCTTCAGTGATCAAAACCATGCCTGGCTTCCAGAAGATTCTCAGTATATATATATAATTGTTTAATAAAAGAATAAATGAAGGACATAAATATTGTGCTTAACAATGAACCCTGTCCCCTATGTATATTGTGTTTTGAAATATTAGCTACTGGCAAGGACTATATAATTTATAAATACACACAGAAGATGGGAGTGCAGCCAACTTTTTCCTACAAAGTGCATGAGATAGGAAATATCTGGAGGCCACAGGACTAGGAAATAATTGATTAGATTAAACATTAGAAAGCTGGGTTCCAAAAAACGATTGTTGTGGGAGACGTTCATTCAGTTTCTTCAAGAGTTTGTTTCTTCATCTGCAGGGTGGACCCCCACAACGGAGGTGTCCATCGGTGTGATGTAGGTGCTAAAGGAACCATTGCTTGTCTAGGAAGCACTCTGGGGTTTAAAAGATGGTTGAAGGAATATTTCCATTGAGGACTGATCTTCACAACCACCGAGACACAAGCTCCTACCAGCTCTCCCAGGAGATGAGTCCTGAGCAAGGGGCATTTTGAAGGGAGTAACTGTCAGGGAGTCAGTTCCACAGACACTTGTTGGGGCATCTTCGCACAGAGGGCAGTGTGACGTGCAGTGTGGACGCAAGCACGAAGCTTAACCAGGAGAGCAATTTCTGCAAAAGGCTCTCAGTATTCTGGGAGTTTGGAACTTTAAGAAAGAAAAATAACAAGGCTGCTATTGCATTCGTGTCTTAGCTGGAAGCAGGACTCAGGGTACAGATGGGAATGGGGAGAGCGACCAGAGGAAGGGAACAATGGGTAAACACAATGAGTCGGGGGTTTTGTGGGGGGCTTTTGCTCCAGAGCCTTGCCTTCTCTTTCTAGAGCTCAACACGGTTAATGGTGCAGGCCCCGATGTCTTCCATGGATATGCCAACTTGTCACCTAGGAGTGAATGGTCCCACGTATCCATGTGGCTTTTCCTCAGCTTCCTTCAGTCTTTACTTGAAATGTCTCTTCCTCAGAAAGCCTCCTCTGATGGCTTTGAATGCTCCTCCCTTGCCTTTTTGTGTGTGGGGGGAGGGGGTCCTAGACAAGATGGGGTAAGAAGTTCATATCTCACCCTGAGAAGCCACTTCTGCAAGCATAGCTATGATTCTGTAATGAAGGCGGCTATCCTCAAGGAAGCTCCCACTTAACCAGCTAGTTCCAAAGACAAGGCACTAATAGATGCCATTTGCTTATTTAATAAGCCTCATTATTGATTATTATTTAATCTGTAATAAGCCTTCATCTTTATCATGGTTGCCTTATCCTGACATAGGCCATTTCCCAATAGTATTTCCCCAATGAAGACCAGATTTAATTGATGCACATACGTATCCCCCAGACTCTAGCCTCTTGTGCACCTCTACCTTCTCATGCAGAGATTTGTACAAGACAGGCAAAAAGAGATACCGCTCATTCCTTGCCAAAGTATGGAGACCAAGGAAGCTTCTTTCAAAAACTGAGAAAAATAGCAAGATGCTACAAAAATAACAACTGAGGAGGTAAACTATATTGTTATTCTGTAATTGGTTTAAGTAGGCATCCGAAGATTCCACAGAGCAGAAGGCCTCTGGATCCATGGTCATGGGATGTATAGAAATTCCACTGTCTGTCTTTCGCCCTTATCAACGTTCACACTCTGAGTAACTCTTTGGCCTCTGTTGGATGAGCAGGTACATTATAGCACATGCATAATTTTCAGATTTAACTTTCTTCCTTATATGATGAGAGTCTGCCTTTTTGGGTCACCTGATTTCCCGAGTATGTATGATTACGTTTCTATTTTAATAGCTGAAAGTCGTATTCCACAACCCTTTCAGCTCATGGACCTGTTTGAGAATCTAACAAAACTGGACTCACTCAGCAGGAAAATGTAAGGACTCAGAAAATGTGTGTGCATGGTAGGGGGTCACCAATCTCTGAGGTCCATCTGGGGACCCGCTTATTCATGTTACCCTAAATCCCTAGCTCACAGCTTTAGAAGATAGGAACGTTGTCTTATAACGAAGCATTTAATAATCTTGAGCAACTCGTAAGTGACTTCCTCTCTTTCTATCTAACAGTTGCATCTCGTCTCTCCTCTATTCCTCTTTAGGCACCACAGTTCTTTATCCTGGAGTCCCTCCCACTTCCCGACTTCTGCAATGTGAGAATGACTCATTTCTCTCCTTGCTAAGCTGTTGATTGCAGCTACCTTTAACATTGGCAAAAGGAGGCATTGCCGGGCAGTATATGGGAATGTCAGAAAGACATAACCTGTGGTGACTGCAAAGGAGGAGAAAATCTAGTAGCATGGAGTTCAGTGCTCCATGGGATGGCACAGTTGAGCTTCTACTGAGCTCCTTGATTTCAGACCAAGTCTGTTTCTCCAGCATACTGGAGCAACTTCTGCTTAAGTTCGGACACTTGTTGACAACCAAAGAACCTAACTAGGGCACTGGGCAAGAATGGGCAATAAAGAGAAATCAGAGATTAGCTGGCTCAATCACAAGGAATCACTGTCAAGTTCATTAGTAAAGAAATCTGGTACCAATCAATGATCAGAATTAATTACTATACTCAAGGCATTGCTGTGCTTCATGAGAAATATGTAATACTCTTCCTAGTCTTGAGAAGCTTGTACCTGACAGAGGAGTTCACTAAAGTGTAAAGGAGACTGGGAAAGCTTTATAATAAAGACAGGACCTAAGGGAGACTTTGAATAGGTTTGAGTCAAATAGATGGGAGAAGGGTAAAGGATACTCTAGAAAAGAGGAATGTAGCATAGAGAAGGCATAAGATACAATGGTTAAAACCGTGGCATCTGGAATCTGCTTAGAGGCAGCTCCTGGGTCCATGCTTCCTAACTATATCCTATATCCTCAGGCAATACTTACCCTCTCCAGGCCTCAGTTTTCTCATCTGTAAAATAGGGAGAGCGTAGTAGATACCTCACAGAGTTTTTGTGAGTATAAATGAGATGACACTTTAAAATTTCAACTCATTGCCTGGTATAGTTACCATAACTGTTCGTTATCACAGAAACTAAGAAGCAGGCCAAGAAAGAATATTTAAGAAAAAAAAATGTCATGAAGAACCTAGGGGTAAGACAGGAATAAAGACACAGACCTACTAGAGAAGGGACTTGAGGATATGGGGAGGGGGAAGGGTAAGCTGTGACAAAGTGAGAGAGAGGCATGGACATATATACACTACCAAATGTAAGGTAGGTAGCTAGTGGGAAGCAGCCACATAGCACAGGGAGATCAGCTCGGTGCTTTGTGACCGCCTGGAGGGGTGGGATAGGGAGGGTGGGAGGGAGGGAGACGCAAGACGGAAGAGATATGGGAACATATGTATATGTATACCTGATTCACTTTGTCATAAAGCAGAAACTAACACACCATTGTAAAGCAATTATACTCTAATAAAGATTAAAAAAAAAAAAAGTAGGAAGTCCAGTTTGTCGATAGCCAAGGGCTGAGTAGGAGAATAGAGGCAGAAACAATTGAAAACAGAAGCCAGGACCAGTTCATGGAAGGCTTTAAATGCTAAGATGCTGAAAGGTTCCATCGTATCCCAAAAGCCATGCAAAGTCACTAAAGGATTTTTTTTTTTTTTAAACATCTTTATTGGAGTATAATTGCTTTACAATGGTGTGTTAGTTTCTGCTTTATAACAAAGTGAATCAGTTATACATATACATATGTCCCCATACCTCTTCCCTCTTGCATCTCCCTCCCTCCCGCCCTCCCTATCCCACCCCTCTAGGTGGTCACAAAGCACCAAGCTGATCTCCCTGTGCTATGCGGCTGCTTCCCACTAGCTATCTACTTTACGTTTGGTAGTGTATATATGTCCATGCCACTCTCTCACTTTGTCCCATGGATTTTTGAATTATGATTAAAGTAGTGCCTTTGGAAGAGTCATCTGATAATTACACGTAGGCTAGATTTTGGGGAGTATGATCCCGAGTAGTAGTCTGCATTAACCCGGATATTAACATAGAGTAGTGGAGGGCAGAAAACTTGGCATCAGAATCATAACCACAGACTTCACAGATGAAGATCTGGCAATTAAATGGAAAATGAATGATAGCTGAAATTTATCAAGCAAGTACTAGGTGCTGGGTGCTGATCTAAATATTTATAGTGCCTTATTTAAACCATGCAACAACCCTGTGAGGTAAGTATTACTATTACTGTTATCACCACTTAGTTTTACAGAGGAAGATACTTGGGTCTTGGGAAGTTAAGCAATTGGTCCAAGGTTCCAAAACAAGTAAGTAGCACAGCTGGGATTTAAACCCAGGCAGTCCAGCTCCAGAGCTCATGCCCCTAATCAGAAGAGAGGTCCAAAGATGCCAGTAGGTTTCTGAGTCTGGCCATCAAGGAGATGGATAATATGTCTGAGGGAAAAAGGGTGGCAAGAAGAGAGGACTTCTTTTCCACTAATGCTGATTTAGACATGTCAAGAAGATAGAAAAATGGGCATTTTCAGCACCACTGTTATACGTGTGCCTGGAACTCAGGAAAGAGTCAGGACTGGAGATATCCAGGTGAAAGTCATCGAAAGAGTTAAAATTGAAAATCTAAAAGTAAACTGAATTTTTGGAGAACAGAGTAGCATAAAATTGAGAACATAATCCTGAAATTCTTTTATATATGATAAATAGAAGGCAACTTAGGAAACTGAGAAGGCATAGGGATACTGGGGGGAAACTAGCAGGGCAGTGTGGTGTCCAGATGCACTGAGGAAGGGAGTTTAAGGAGGGTGACACACGGCATCTGGGCAGAGATGGAGGTAGGACCCAAGGATGTCCAAAAAGATCCAGCATGAGAGATAAGCAAGATGAAAACTAAAGACCTTGCAGTCTTGGATCCAGACAGATCTATATTTGAATCCTCTTCCGCCACCTACTAGATAACCTCCAGCAAGTTACGTGACCTCTGTCTTCCCATTTCTTATATTTACAATGGAGCAATTAGTGTACAGCTTACAAGACTGTCATGAAATAATATATGTTATTACTCAGCATTGAGAAAAAAAATACACACGTGTATATATAATTGCTAAGATTCCTATGTATGCATATATGTAAAGTATTACTTATTGACTATGATTGGTATTTACCAGGTCTAGCTAGGTACGTATTCACGTATAGACACACCTATATATGCATATGCATGTACATAACAAAATACACAGACGCATGAATTCTTATATGTGTCTTCAGAGTCTGGCTCCATGGTGTCCAGAAAGAGAAACTAAGTTTGCAATTTTCAGTAGATAAGAGTCCAGGTATTTGGAATTTAATTAAGATGGTAAGTCTTCACCATGTTTTAGAAGAAATAGGAATTTGAATGCTAAGATATCAGAAATTTGAGGAAAAGTTCTAGTAGTCTGTATTAGTTTTCTATTGCTGCTGTAACAGATGACCACACATTTATTGCCTTAAATCAACACCCACTTGCTGTCTCATAGTTTTTGTGGGTCAGAAATCCGGGTATGATACAGCTCAGCTGATTCTCCACTTAGAGCCTCCCAAGGCTGAAATCCAAGTGTCAGCAGGGTGGTGTCCCTTTCTGGAGGCTCCAGAGGGGACACTGGTTCCAGGCTCATTCAGGTTGTTGGCAGAATTCAATTCCTTGCAGTTGCAGGACTGAGGTCCCAGTTTCCTGCTGTCTGTCAGCCAGGGGTCATTGTCAGCTTCTAGAGGCCACCTGCATTCTCTGGCCCATGGCCCCTTTCTAAGCCAGCAACAATGGGTTGAACCCTTCTGAAATCTCTCTGACTTTTCCTTTTCTCCTAAATATCTCTTCTCTGCATCTTTCTACTGTAGCTGGAGAAAAGTGTTGGCTCTTAAGGCCTCATGTGTTTCGATTGGTTCCACCCAGACGATCTAGGATAATTTCTGTATTTTAAGGCCAGCTGATAAGTAACCTTAATTTACATCCACAAAGTGCCTTCATAGCAGTACTAAGATGAGTGTTTCATTGAAGCACCAGAGAGTCCTGCTGAAGGGGAGAGGTATCTTTAGAAAACTGTCTCTCGCACAGTCTTATTCTGGACCACAGCTTGCTTTTTACACCTATCTTTTGAAGACAATGTTAACATTAAGAATGCACTGAGAAGAAGATGTAGGCAGGACAGTACTTGGCCTTTGAATTTCTGTTGAACAGTGAGGTGGGATGCAGGTTTCAGTGGAGGCAAGAAATGAGTGAGAGGAAACAGACATCTGGCTTATAGGTCACTTCCTGGAAAAAGCTGGCAGTGAAATAAGGTGAGAAAGAAAATCGTAGTTGTGGGGAGGGAGGGCAGAACCAAAGAGACAAATTTAGATGATGGGTATTGGTGAAGTAATCAAATACATAAACACAGAAAACAAAGGCTATAAGCTAAAGGCAACACGCTCTGAGGTCATCTCTAAAATGTTTATGTTTGCACTGTATTTGAATAGGCTGTACAAACAGCAAATGACGTCCTCGAGGAATCTAAGAAACCAGAGGACAGAGATTTTTGTTTCGTTGAAAACACATCTGAACCTACTTAATAAACATTACTGAGAAAGTACCGTTAGAGATGCAGAGTAACTGAAACCCTGGTGGCTAAGACTTATACAGCCACACACGACATCATACTTGAATCCACAAAACCTAATTTGAGCAGCTGGTAAAGTACTTTCTGTTCATTTCCACCTGCTTTCTTTACTTGCTTCTCAACCCATCTTAACTTTATTCCAATGTATTTTACCTGTGGAGCTTTTGAGCGTTTATACTTCCTTGTTAGAGAACGTTTAGATAACGCATTTCATTTCATTTTTCTCTGCCATTTCCAATAGATCTTCCCTTTGCCTGAGGGTTTGTGTGCTTTACAGCCTTTCTCTCATAGGATGAAACAAGGCTGGTCCATAGCGCTTCTCTAGGTTCTGCTCACCACTGTCTACTTTGTTTAAAGGAAGTAAAGCACCAGTAGCTACTTCCTCCCTCACTGTGGTCTCGCCTGAGCCTGGCCCCAGGCAGAAGTGCTTCTGTAGCTCGTAGCACTGAGGCTCACTGCTTCTGGCTACAAAGGTCAGGGCTGAATGGCTCTGAGTTACCTATGAGACAGGCTTAGATAGCTCAGGGGAGTTTCACTGAGCATGACAAAACCTCATATTTCTAAGTGCAGAGCTTTCAGTGGGCAGTGTCTGTGGAATTCAGCAGTTTTTTTGTGTGTCTGCTAAACTCTAATGCAAATCACATTAGTTTTAGTATTAAATATTTAGAAATTTCACGGAAAATAAAGAGAGCCCTGCAACATGAATTGCACTGAGGGAGAATGTAGACATGCCAAAAATAGAAACAGACTGCAGTTGTGTGTGTGTGCGTGCATGGTGTGTGCTGAGTGTGTGACATGTTTGTTGTGTGTGTGTACACATGCGTAGCATAAACGATCTTTACTGCATTAAAATAATTTAGGGTATTCCTTTCATGGCCCTTCAAAGATGTATTAAGTTGTAATAATATTTGTTTATATTATTGAACTTAAGTAGGTCTCAGGAGGTAAGAATTCCCACTTAATCAGGATTTCATGGGGACAAGGGGGTTAAAGAACTCATTGCTTACAGTTTAGTGAGCCCATCTTAGAATCTAATAGCAATCAGTCAAGGGGTTTTAGTTTTTTCTTTTTAATCCTGGACTTTATCATTGGTCACAGCCTTCCACTAGGAAAAATATTATAGCCTGTATATACTCATATATCTTACCAGTAAGCATCCTGATACAATATTTAGGAAATGAGGAAAACTGATTTTAATTTTACCCTTTTTTCTCAGTTTCCTGATGGGTATATAGGCACTCAGCATCCATGTCGAAGTTTTTTCTGCTTTATGGTAAAGGCCTCCAACCACCCTCAAGAAGTAGCTTTAGCTTGGTCTGCTGCAAAATGGGAAATCCCTAAGAAGCAAGAATTCATGCTTCTGGAGACCACATTTTAACTCACTCCCCCATGCCACCAAGCTCAGAGCCAGAGCATAACAACATGACAATAATAACAACAAGAAACATACAAAAGCTAACATATGATTTTTTAAGCTTATGTCTCACACGAATAATACAGCCTGGATTGTTAATGTTCTTTAAAATGTTGTTTAAAAAGTCACGCAGCTAATTCTACACCTAGAATATAGTGCTCTCTTTCCATTAAAAACATAATCAACCACCAAACAACTTATTTTCCCTGGACTATTTTTCTCTGTCTTTTAACAAAGACTGAAAGGCATTCTGGGTTGAGGCAGACGATTTCTCTCACAAATGATCAAGTGAAAGGACACAAATGGGAGTTGAGGGTTCAAATCAATGCTATTATCATTGATCTGCTAAGGACTGCTGCCCGACAGTAACTTCCCCCTGGAGACACATGCATCTCTCTGCTGGCTGGCTGGATCCCATGCGAGCCTCCCACTGCTGGCAAAGTGAACTACAGACCTGAGTTATTTCTTTTAAAATAAAACAAGCACCCCAAATTGCCCTCCTCTAGTCTTTCCAATTGCTAATTACCTTGCTTTCAATATGAATGTCACCCAATGTTTAATAATTACCTTGAAAATCACGTGTTTATGGAAGCGCCAAGGTCTTTCCAATCTGTGAAGCTCCAATGGAAAAATTGGTTAATTCATATAACATCAGTATTACATATGTTTTAGTCTCGTGGTAGTCTTTTTGTTTCTGTTTGGTTTGGTTTGAACTGCAGATGGATGTGTCTTTACAAAGGGAGGGCGATAAGGCATTCTTACCTAAGCAATTCTGACGAGGAAATAGATTGCCACGTACGTGCCAACCCCTGAACATGCAAGCGACCAACCGTTCAGACCAAGGACTGCTTGCTAGTGGCGCTGACTGATAGTCTAGCTGCAATTTCTGCAACCTGGATGCCCCACAAACCGTTCGTTTAATAGTGTCATAATGCATTTATCTTTTCTAAGGCCTCTGTAAGGAGGCCTTAAAAAAGCTAATGCAATACTTTGATTTAAGTGTTTAATGCCCTGCATTGTAGGAATTGGAGAGTCATGGATGGGTCTTGGCTTTTCAATCAAGAGCTTCTTTGTGTCTTACAGAGGATTAACTGTTGGATTTTCTTTATTTAGCTGTGCACACTAGAGTACATTCTTGACCTTTGGATGTGCAGTAGCTCATCAAGGTCCCCAATTAAAGGACAAATTGACTTCTTGCTTTTTGTTCTGCACCTCTCCAGGTGGACACAGGAAAAACAACAGGAAAATGAAGATTGGATGGTTCTGAAAAGGGCGCTAGTATCTATCGAATCTGGTTTATGAGAATGGGTACAAATGCTGAGAGGCTCTGAGGACATTCCCTAGTCCTGGTCCAGTGCCAGATATCAGTGATAGAGGGGATTAAGTCAGGGTGCCCACCCTCAGTCCAGGCGGGAGATCACCGTACACACAAAACAACGACAGAAGTATAAGAACGCAGAAACGAAGTGTCAAGTGAAGAGAGCATGAGGTTAAGGTCAAGGGGGACTTCATACAGGCATGGAGACTTGAGTCCGGGCCTGAACAATGGTAGTGAGACAGGAGACAGATGGGCCCCAGGCCGAGGAGCTTGTCCCTTGCGGAGAGATACTCCAAGAGGAAGATAATAGCAGGAGAATAATGAGAGGAGCTGAGCCCTACCCAGGTAAAAGATAAAAGACCACATATTCATCATTCTCGAAGTCAAGGAGACCTTCCCGACTACACAGGCACAGAAAGGTGCTTGAAGGTCAGAAAGGGAGAGGAGGCACCCCATAGAAGGTGATGTCAACCTAGGTATAGGTCTCTTCACTAGAATCCACCTTGGCTAAGAGATATGCCCACACACATGTGAGGACCCTGAGATGTACAAAATACAGACGCAGAACCAGGCAAAGCAAGATGACTGGCCAACGGAAGCCTGGAAGAAATGCCCCATATAAGTGATTCAAACTACCACAAGGGCGTGACTCTCTGAGTCCACCCGTGTGTGCCTATTCACACACACTCTTTTTTCCTCCTAATAAACACTTTACTTGTTTCACTACTTTCTCTTTGTGGGAATTCATTTCTACAAAGCCGAAGGGCCAGGGCCTTGTCACTGGCCACTGGCCTAGTGGCTAGGATTCAGCGCTCTCACTGCCGCGGCCTGACATCCATCTCTGGCCGGGAACCGAAATCCTCCTTCCATCCGCTGCAGGCCGAGGCCACCCGAGATCAGTAGGACTTCGAACGTCACCTTTATAAGAACCCCCACAGCAGGCATTCTCCAGTATATGCAAGAATCACACGGGAAGGTGGTTAAAACTGTGGATTCCTGAGCTTATCCAGGACCTCAGTAGGTCCAACAGGCGGTCCAGGGATCTGGCTTTGCTAACAAACATCCACGTGGTTCATTTGAAGATGCTACACGGACCACATTCTGAGAAACTATGACTCAGAAGCTGGTTCACCTAATTGTTTTCTTAAGTCAGAAGAATCATATAATAGTATCCAATGGGGCATCACTCCCAGGGCTGTTTTTCATTTCTTTTTACTAGACTCAAGTCTTATTTGTAAAATCAAATATTTCCTTTTCTCTAAGGTATACTCAAAAAGAGGCAGAATTAGCTGACCAGCTACATTGCCCTAAACATTTAGGAGACTGAGGAGAAAACCCTGGAGTGTAACTAGTTGTCGAAAACTGGGCCTTAGACGTGCCCCATCTGTCCTTCGATTTCACTTTGTTTCTTCTTCATTGGCTCTTTCTCTGCTTGGACTTTTGTAACCCTGGTCATACTGGCCTCTCAATTATTGTCTAAACAGATTTTCTTAAACTTGGCATTAGTGACATTTTGGGCCAGATCGTTCTTCTTGTAGGGGGTTGTCCTCTGCATTGCAGGATGTTTAGCAACATCCCTGGCTGGCCTCTACCCACTCGATGCCAGTAACCCCCCACCCCGGTCCCCTGCTGTGGCAGCCAACAATGTCTTCAGACATCATCACATGTCCTCTGGCGGGTGGGGGAAGGAGGGAAAAATCACTCCTGCTTGAAAATCTCTGGTCCAAATCCTAATGCAAATTATTCTGCCTCAGTATTGCTTTGATGATGGCTTTCAGGCCCAGAGATCTCAGGGCAGATGATGGAAGTTTCTCTTCAGATCAGAGTTAGCTCCTACTGAAAGCCAAGTTGAGAATCACTTGGCATTTAGGTCTTTTGTTCCTCCTTGTTTGGAGGAACCCCGGGGCTACTGACTTTCAAGTCAGTCCCCTCTCTTATCCTCTATATGCCTCAAAATCCCCCTATCGGAATTAGTCTATGAGTCTGGGTTTCTGTTCTGGGGGGTCCCTAATCAAGTGCAGCTATCACTTTTCTGGAAAAGAGCCGAAGCCATTAGAATCTTCAGTAACTTAGCATGATACACCATAAGAGGCAAGCTGACCACCTAGGCAAAGCCCCAAGGACGTGGAGATGAAGACAGACATTTTAACGGTGTGAAGGATAAAGCTGAGTGTGTGGTGTTTGCCATGGTGGGTAAGATCACTGTGCTGGAGTCAGTCGGCCTGCGTTCGATTCCTGGCCTTCCTGCTTACTTGCTGAGGGTCTCCAGACAAGTTACTCAACCTCTCTGAACCTGAGCTTTTCACCTGTAAAATGAAGGTAACCATAGTACCAGTTTCACTGAGAGCTGTGAGGCTTAATAAAAGAATATTTGCAAAGTGTTTAGCACAGTGCCTGGAATATAAGAAAATGCTCAAAAGATGTTAGCTTTAAGTTTGGTTGTGGCGAGGAGGGGTCTTAAGCTGGGCTGTGTGTATTGGGCGGGGGGTGCAGATGTCCCGGCTGTTCACGCACTGAGCTTGGAGAGGTGGGGTGGGAGCACAAGAGGGGTGCTAGCTGCTTTGAAAGCAGCAGTAAAAGGGAAAGGACCTTCCCAAAATGGAGGGAGTGGCTAGGAGACCCCCACGGCTTGGATGTGGATAATTAGGTTAAAAAGCCCCTCCTCCCATGCGCACTCCATCCTTCCACAACTGACCTCTTTGTGCTGTGTCTTGCAATACTGGTGATTTCATTTTGAAATCCCCACTGTGCACAACTACAAAAGCTTCCAATTATCCTATTTCTGTCATGTCCCTTCACCCCACACAAAAGACCCAAATGCCAAGGAAGTTAAAGAAAGCCAAGATTTAACCAATATCATATGATTTTTTTCAATCTTTTCATGGTTACTTTTCTGCCTAAGCGAGACTGTAAATTCCCAGAGCAATGAACAGTGTTGTCTTTATGTCTGAACCGTGCTGGGTCCCTTATTGGCATGCGGCAAATACCAACACTGTAATTACCAATTTGATGTTGTGAACAGAGAAAAGGGCATAGCACTTTCTTTTTCTCTTTCTTCTGCTTCTCCTTTCCCGCAACTTTCTGAGGCCACAGCAAGGTATTAAAGTACACTGACAAGGAGACATTTCATCTGACTTTGCTCCCATTTGCAAGGATGTCACAGATTGGGAAGGAGATACGTTACCTAGATTGTATCAAAAGATCTTTGGCAGCATTTAAAATTGGCCTCCCTCTTGCTTTGGTTGGCATTCAGGGTGATGGTTTCAGAAAACAGTTTTGAGTTTGTGTTCTCTTCTTATCTCTCTGTGCCCATAACAGCTGAGTGGAGACTGCCGTTGAGAAGTCATTTTGTCCTTCTAGGCAGAGTGCATCTGTGCTCACAGTGAGAAGAGCATCGGATGACAGTCAGGACTCCTGTATTCAAGAATCAGTCCATTCACTGATGGTCTAAGCAACCTTGGGCAAAGCAGTAACCTCTCTGGACGTCTTTGACCTAAAGCCTTTTTCATCTCTAAAATTTGTATGTTTTTAAATAAAACTTGTATTATCCATTTTCAGATAGTCTGATGACCGGCCTGAGAAAATAAGCTTTTTGTCTGTTTTATTTTAACCTCAACGGCCAATTGGAAAGGAAAGCAATCTTCAGTCAGAGCACCTCTTTCTGCACGCCAAGTCCAGATGGTGTACCCCCAAACGCTACCTGGGCCTCGCTCCCTGTTCCAGCTAGATTTCATTTCAGCAGTCAATAGCTGTGCCTTCTCACTAGATGGCATTGTCCTTGACGTGGCTCATAAACAGACCATTTAAAAGAATTCTGGCACTGTTCTCATACCCACTCGTTGTACTGACAGTCTCTGACTTTCCTATGAGACATCTCCTCTACCCCCTCATCTTCCAGAGCTCACCCAACAAGTGCTCTGACCACACCTGGATTAAAAAGACTCTTTTCTCTGAACTTGAGCCTTGAGAAGAATGACACAAAGATGTGGTATGTACCAAAGCCTGCCCCAAACCCTGCACGTTACAGCTCCAGGGGCCCTCCTCCTACTTCCTGTGTTTACGAGGCTTTCTAGTGAGTTCTGCCTCAGTCTGATGGGCTCGCTCCACCTTCACTCTTTATTCCCCTTGATTTAGCTCGAGCTATTTTGTTTGTAACCATATAATGTTTGCAACCATTTGTTTATTTCCTCCGTCAATGGGTGCAGATATCGTGCTAAGTATTTAGGGAAATCAGAAAAGTAAAGTAACTTCTTTGCTTTCACAGAGCTTAGAGGAGATAGTTTGGCACATGCTGTAATGAGACGTTTGTATTAGAAAGCCCTAAAAATCAAACAAAGAAAAATCTCAATATGCTTTCTCCAAATATTCTCTTAAGTGCTAAAACCAACAAAAAGCTCGTTACCTTTCCTTCCAAATACTATTTCACATGACTTTATCTAATAACGCTAATAACACGCTAATAACACCATCATCCATGTAGGTGATAAAATTGGGGACCTGATTCTCTTTTTTTTTTTAATTTAATTTTTATTTTCTGTTGGAGTGTAGTTGATTTACAATGTTGTGTTAGTTTCAGGTGTACAGCTAACTGATTCAGTTACACATATACATCTATCCAGATTCTTTCCAGATTCTTTTCCCACTGATTCTCCTTTTCAACGTCGCTTATCCCACATCTGCATAACCAGCCCATCACTAAACCTAATGATTATATATGTCCTCTTAATCTTCCCTCTCACTGCAGCCATTCTCCTGTTTAAAGCCAGGTTTGACCACGTCATTCCCCAGGTCAGAAGCCGTAAGTGGCATCCCCCTTGTCCATATTCGTGCTTCCCAAACTGTGCTCTGGAACTTCAAGATGTGTGGGCCAGTGTTCCAGATAAGAGATATTCAATGTCAAGTAAACTTGAGAAACAACGGATTGAACAAAGCTAAACTGGCCTTTTCACGGAAAAACTCTCAGAGCTTTAAATTTCCAATGTGCAATGTGAATCTCTCAAGGAGTGTGTACTAGGCAATATTTCCCACACTGATTTTCGCACAAAAGCATTTTCTTACAGAGCACTTATTATTCTCTGTCACATAGTCTGAGAAATGGTCTCTGCAACCAGCATTCGTAGTGAGCCACCTGGTGAGACAGAATTTAAAATATTTGAGAAAAAGAAGATGACAGCGGCTTCTTTTCCAGAGTTGAGAGAAATTGCAGGGGTTTACATGACAAAGCAGGAATGTCTGAATTAGGGCAGGTGCTGGGTTGCTTGGTGTTAAAACAGAAAGATGACAGCATGGTGGCTGGGTGACAGGGTGGCTGGTGGCTTCGGGGTAAGACTTCTCTACCTTTTCCAATTTTGGTCCTGTTCCTTCCCCAGAGTAAGCAGCAGCCCAGACGTCCACTTCTCCCAGGAGTGACTGTTCCGGGCACTTGTGCACATCAGTTAGAGAAACACACAACTCAAATAAATACTTAAAACAATTTGCTTAAATTGGACCAAAGGTAACATCTACTTAGCTGTGTGGCTTTGGGTTTATTGAACCTCTGTGAAATCTCAGCTTAACAGGATAAGGCAGGGACAGATTTTCATGGTTGTGTACTAAGCACTGAATAAGCACTGTAGTCAGCATGGAAAATAATTCATGACCCAGTTAAGGTGAAAACACGGATGTCTGAATCCTCCCTCCATCCCTGCCTTCCACCTTTCCCCTTCAAGGGTTGGCAATATCTCTAGTCCGGTTTGTAAACAGATTTTTAAAAGGATTTGTTGCATCTGATGCATTAGTATCCACATCTTCCACCTGCATTATGTTGCTGAAAATTACATTAAGTGTCAGATATGTATTACCACATTCCCCGCTTATTGTTTTACAGTCAAGAAAGGACAGTCTGACTTGTTATTATTCAATTATATCTGTGGAAATCTTTCTGAATTAGGAGTTGGAGTGCACAATTTCTCGAATTCAAAATATAATCTCTAGCCCTACATGGACATTAATATCAAAATCATTTTCCACTCAGACCAGCCAAACATACTGTAACATATTACAGGCAGTGTAGTTCTCACTGGCTCCTTGAAGTTGGAACCTTGAATTAAAGTAAAACTGATGCAAATTTATAAGAGAATGACAATCAGGCAGCCCATGGCTCAACCTGGTCCCACAATTGTGTTTTCCTGCCAGCATTGTTTTAAAATATTTGAATTAGTTGCCAGCATTTAAAAATGGGAAGATTTTACATAAAAAGCCCTGGTTATTTGCTTCTCTTGGAAAATTCAAGTTCTAATCATACTAATCCTCACTTCTTATGTGTGTGTGTGTGTGTGTGTGTGTGTGTGTGTGTGTGTGTTCTTTTTTTTTTTAATTTTATTGAGTATAGCTGATTTACAATGTTGTGTTAGTTTCAGGGGTACAGCAAAGTGATTCAGTTATATATATATTCATTCTTTTTCAG
Source organism: Aethalodelphis obliquidens (assembly GCF_003676395.1). Taxonomy (NCBI): domain Eukaryota; kingdom Metazoa; phylum Chordata; class Mammalia; order Artiodactyla; family Delphinidae; genus Aethalodelphis; species Aethalodelphis obliquidens. Next base: position 13,275,790 of record NW_020837946.1, on the reverse strand, counting down.
CTTCTTTTCTCATATAGGTTATCACAGAATATTGAGTAGAGTTCCCTGTGCTATAACTAATCCTCCCTTCTGACACTGAAAAAGTTGCCCAAGTGGAACAGTGGCCGTACCCCGTGGATGGGCCATAGTTTCTTCAGTTTGCTCTGCTCCCTGCCACTCCCTTTTGTCTCCTTGTCTAGCCTGATTCATTTGTTCCCTGCAAGGCCTGTAGGCATTTGAGTTTGTAACCTTTGACTTAAAGTCACATTTAAGATCATGACTTTTAGAATGAAATAATGTCATTTGCAGCAACACGGATGCAACTAGAGATTATCATACTAAGTGAAGTAAGTCAGAAAGAGAAAGACAAATACCATATGATATCACTTATAGGTGGAATCTAAAATATGACACAAATGAACCTATCTATGAAGCAGAAATAGAATCAGGAACATAGAGAACATAGAGAACTGGTGGTTGCCAAGGGGGAGAGGGGTAGGAGAGGGTTGGATTGAGAGTTTGGAAATAGCAGATGCAAACTGGTATATACAGAATGGATAAACAACAAGGTCCTACTGTATAGCACACGGAACTATATTCAATATCCTGTGATAAACCATAATGGAAATGAATATGAAAAAGAATGTATATATATGTATAACTGAGTCTCTTTGCTGTACCGCAGTAATTAATACAACACTGTAATTCAACTGTACTTCAGTAAAAAATAAATTTAAAAAAAATCATGACTTTTAGTAAGACTATTATAACTGGGAATCTGCAGGAAGACTTGCTTGATCCATCTACATTAAACAACAAGCCTAAAGATTTCTACTGCCAATATATTTGTAGTAAATCCAGGTCAATATTAGATGGCTAATTTACTCCTGAGAATTCCCCGTGTGTGAATAAAGCACCAATATCTTGAATGAAGTAATAAAACTGTGCTTTGGTTCTAACATTCCTGCCAGAATGCCCTCTCCTTGCATGTATGGAACAAGAGACTATTTCTGGTGTTGATTAAGCCATAGAAAGCATTACATTTTTAATTTTTCAAAATAAAAACCATTTTGAGGCAGAGTCAGCTCGTGGGAGAAATTGGTGTGGCGATTAATGGCATGGTTCAACACCTCTTCATATAAAAGATGGGAACATAATGCTAAGCAAAAACTTCGAAGAAGTGATGAAATATTTGTTTTAAAGAGGAAGCAAAAAATTTTCAAGCAGTAATTTCACATTAACGATGAAGGAGAGATAAGAGATTTAATATTAATGGTTATCGTGATACTACTAAGGTATTTATAAATTTAAAATTATTTCCACCGTACATTTTAAGGACTATATCACATATCTGGATAAGGAACTCAGTACTTGTATTGATCATTTTCCTCATTCAATGAAATAAAGACATGAGATTGTACATAATCTTGAAAACACTAGCTAGATCTAAAGCTCTATTATGGTATGAGAGTATAGCTATGAAGCCTTAGCAAATGTTCTTATTTATTCTCTACAATTATCCTTGGGAAACTAAGAGAATACTAGTCTCCTTTCTTCATATAGGGTCCCCCTGTTAGTAATCATGTAAGTCATGATGAGAGGCCACAAGAGTCTTTCGAATAATTTGATGGTTTCAGGGTACTCTTTACAGGTATGCTATGGTTGCATTTTTCTTGCACTTTGAAAGATCATCAAGGGCTGATTCTGACATACCTCATAGTTTCTAGCAACTACATAAGTCATATTGACATTTCTCCTGCCAGAGGAGGAGAAATGTCATAATCCATTACTTAGTAACGGATTTATCCCAGAAATCCTCCCTCCAAAGCACCAATGCCATTTTCTTGGCTATTCCACCATTTTCACAGTCATGGCTTCCCTGCTGGGATGGCTGAGATCAGGTGTGAATCACTCCTCACTGCCCCTATCCAGTCTGCCAGTGGAGTACCCTTCTGGCCTCTCTGTTCTCAAAACTAAACAACACAACTTTAAATTGTCCTGGGAGTATAATATGATGACAAGACGTTTTTTGCTGACGTCCTTTGTATTAAATGACAAATGCATCTAGCTTAGCCTCACTGTTCCAATAGTCAATTGGACTGTAAACCAAATTCTGCCCTCTGCAAGAAAAAAAAAATGCATGAAAAAATTTAATGAATCATGAAGAAAATAAAGAATGCTAATAGGAATCTGGCATTGCTCCCAGCTTTTCTTAAACCATGAATGACAAGTAACTGAAAATCTGGAGTTAGTGCAATATAGAATGGGAAATTTTTATTTCAAAAACAATAGCAGGGGCTTCCCTGGTGGTGCAGTGGTTGAGAGTCTGCCTGCCGATGCAGGGGACACGGGTTCGTGCCCCGGTCCGGGAGGATCCCACATGCCGCGGAGCAGCTGGGCCCGTGAGCCATGGCCGCTGAGCCTGCGCGTCTGGAGCCTGTGCTCCACAATGGGAGAGGCCACAACAGTGAGAGGCCCGCATACCGCAAAAAAAAAAAAAAAAAAAAAACCCACAATAGCAATGATGATATGAGGGACTGAGAAGGGAGAAAGTCAAAATTAAAATGAAGTTCTGAAGTCCTCTAGTGCAGGTTCAAGCTCATTTCCCCCAACTTGTTTTGATATATCATTAACAATAGACAATTAGCAACTTCCCAGGCTTAAATTTAATCCTCCTACTATAAAATTTAATAAGGTTGGCCTTACATGTAGGGAGTACAGTTACTCCTATGTGGGTTAATTCAGGGAAGGACTATTTGGCCCTGGAGGATATCTGGAGCTCCTTATTACAAAGTCTACTTGTTTCTTAATGCCTGCAAAGCAAGGTTTAATATGCAAATAATTGCAGAAGGATAATATAATATTCACATCTACTGCAGAGCAAAGAGAAGTAGGATGGAAAAGTTCAAGGAGGCAAGGAGGCACTTGGGATGTGTGTGTGCTTGGTGTGAGATTCAACTAGATGAGTGTCAGCGACATAAAGACTATTCAGTCTGAAATCATCATGCTTTTACAACTTGGTCTGAAATTCAAAGAGCCATTTTCTCCATATTATTTTCAAAATATTTAAAAAATTTGTATTTGAGGGGAGGACGACAATGCAGGATGCAGTGGGTTAGAACACATTAATAAGTCTCTTGTGGGAATTTTCCTTGGTGAAATTTAGAAGACTTTCTGCGTTTAGATGGATGTAATAAAAAATATGCCACAGAATTTAACATGAATCACAAAAACTCTTTAAATGGTAAGCTGCTGTAAAAATAAAAGCCATTTGATACCCATTCAAAATTTAATGTATCATTCACTTTCTAAATGCAAATGATTCTTTAATACAGCTTAATATTTCAACCAAAGCTCTTTGAAATAGATACCATTTGGCTCACCAATAATTCCTTTTTGAGGGCTTAAACGGGCATAGGAACCAAGAGACCAGGAATAAAACCATGATTTTTCATGATTATTCCATGGGTTTAAATATTGGCCTTTAAATATTTCTAAGAAAATGCAATTGATGGTCTTGAATATCAACAAATGGAAGTTTACATTTTCCCTTCAGCAACATGCCCTCCAAAATGCAGAACTCCCTTCCTTTCATTATTTTGTTCTTCTTTTCTTCTCCCTTAGAAGGGATTAGCACTTTTGTAAGAACTCATAGTTCATGGACACAAGACTAGGAGAAAGAAGACTGCAGAATGCTAAAGGTAGAGACATAGGGCCATCCTGCCCACTTACACTGCCAAGTCGCTTCTAGTGTGGACGTCAGAGCAAAAATGCTTCTTTTTGGTGGGTTACGCCAGCATCACTACATCAGGTAAGAGATACTCATTTCATAGAAGAGAAGAACTCTTATTAATCAGCTTTTTAGCTGCTAGAAAAAATATTAATAATTATTGGTTGATTTCAAGAACCAGTTTTAAGAAACAATTATGTCTGGTATCTGATGACGTGCATTTTCTCCAAAACATAATCTTTCAATTTTTTAAGTGCATATTTAATGCCAAGTGCTTTCACTTCACCGTGTGTGCAGAGGTTAAGGAGATCGGGCCAGAATCCTGAAAGTGTCTAAATTTCATGTTGTGTAGGAGTGGGGGCAGAGCCTGGCGTGTAGAAAATATTACGTAAATGTTTGCTGACTGCATGCTCCACAACAGGCACTGTGAGGGGCCCTTCTATGGCAAGGTCGATGTTCACACTCAAGGCTGGTCTCAAATTTACTTTTCTGCCCTCACCTCCCGTATGATGCTGTAATAGTCCACAGTCCAGCTCTTCTAGGGTAGAGTCTTGCCTTCCTTATCCCTCTAATGAAACCTCCTTGAACTTGTGTTTCGCTCATGGTAATTACCTTACTTCTCTTTAGTGTGTACTTAGTACAGGCCAAATGCCCTCTTGCTGCAGTGTCTTAGATACAGAGCCAGTGGCTTAATTACCTTTTTACCCGTGAGAGAGCTTAGTCTCAGAACTCTAATATAGCAGGTGCTGCATAATTCTTAAGAATTTATGTGGCTTCCCTAAAACTCCCATATAGCCCATTTAACTCTGAAGCCGACAGCACTGTTTCTTAAGAATTGATCTGAAAATGCTTAAAGAAGCAACTTGAATTGTACTCATTTACACAGGGAGGGCCAGAAGGCCTCAGAGAAAACTTTATAATATTTTCCTTTTCACAGGACTATTTTCAGAGAAATAAATTTCACTCCACCCATGTTTCTTGTATACAAAAAAATACTTTTCAAAGAGCCATGTTTAAAGGCTGAGTGAAATGCTACTTTTGGAAATTAGAATGTATTATTAATCACTCCACTGTGGCTTCCAGGGAATGTAATACTTACTATCTATAGCAGAATTGAGCTAACTGATTAACATTATCCTGTAATAAATGCAAGTGGACACAACAGACTCCCTGACTCCTTCAGATATTTGGCAAACAAAGTGCTCAGCCTATATACCGTCCACTCTCAGCCCTCTCTTTCCCTCCAAATTCTTTCGAAAGACATTTCTGAAGGGCCTGCCTATTCTTAGTACCGAAAAATCAGGTGGGCTGCTAGGAAAAAATAGATGGATGGTGCCCCAGTCATGGCTCTAGCTCTATACCTTATGCTCATTTTAGAAAGAGAACACTATTTGATAAAAAGCATAGCTTCTTTGCATTAGGATATAACACAGGCTACTCTGAAAATCATGGCCTCTTTGCACTAGAATGATGTAACACATGCTATTTTTTTTTTCAGAGATGATTCTCCTGATTTATTTTTTTTAATTAATTTTTATTGGCGTATAGTTGATTTACAATGTTGTGTTAGTTTCTGCTGCACAGCAAAGTGAATCAGTTATACATATACATATATCCACTCTCTTTTAGATTCTATTCCCATATAGGTCCTTACAGAGTACAGAGTAGAGTTCCCTGTGTTATACAGCAGGTCCTTATTAGTCATCTATTTTATATATAGTAGTGTGTATATGTCAATCCCAATCTCCGAATTTATCCCCCCTGCCTTTTCCACCTTGGTAACCATAAGTTTGTTTTCTACATCTGTGACTCTTTCTGTTTTGTAAATAGGTTAATTTGTACCATTTTCTTAGATTCCACACATAAGCAATGTCATATGATATTTGTCTTTCTTTGTCTGACTTACTTCACTCAGTATGACAATCTCTAGGTCCATCCAGTGGCTATTTTGAATACACAAAACTATCACACAGTCTGTTAAGATTTATATAAGACTGAATTTCTACTTTTCTGCAACTGTAAGTTCCCGGATGTAATTCCCAGGGCAGCAAAAAGGAAATGTTTGATTTATTCCTATTTTCTAGAAGTCTTAAGACTTTATTTCCTCCTTCTGGAAGTCACTAAGACTACCACCGCCTCTGATAGGTGAATTGTGAAACTGATCACATGCGGTTGTCAAACAGCATTCCTGGGACAAAGCAGAAGGACCCTCATTCTAAAGATGCAGAAAAATTCTAAATGCAGAAGAATTCTAAGTGTTATAAAGAGTATAACGGGCTATAGAGCAAGCTTCTTTGGAAAGGGACCTTAATACTTGCTGGGTTTATGGCCAATTCTATTTTATTGAGGCTGTGAACAAACATGGATTAAACTCTTCAATGCCAGTAACTCACGGTTATAGAGTTAAATGTTTCATCTTAAGCCGATATTCAGGTAAAACAATAGAGACTCACATTTAACCACTGAAATTAAAGAGGAGGGAATTACACACACCTTTGGGAACCCCTTAGGTCTAAAATAGTGTAGGTGCTAAAAAAAGTAAGAGCTCATGAAACAACCCCATTCATTGGGCACAGAATACGCCAGGATCGAACAGATAAAGTTTCATCTATCTTTTCATCTTATCCAGTATGAAGAATGGCTCGATGATCTACATAATAAGTAAAAATTTTAGGGTTTGCCCAGTGCCTTGGCAATGGGTAGGATATATATCCCTAAAGTATTATTTTATAATCAAGTATCTAAAGTTATCATTTTATTTGGTGACTATGACAGAAAGTAGGTTATATCAGTGACTATCATAGGCCCCCTTACCAAATTACAGTAAGAAATTAAACCAAAAACTGGTTCCCTGTCCCCACATCCTGGGTTATGATCATGTTTACCTTTGTGATTAAATAGATCTCTTGGTGAGCCAGCTACTAAAAGTCATATTAATTTTGTAAAAAAAGAAAACTACATATAGGTAGGTGTTAATAATGATTATTTGTAGGGATGTGAGAGGAATGTGGGAATGTGTGTAAGAAGTTTGAATAAAATCTCTCAAATATTTTCACTGTTTCATTTTATACCGACATTCGTTATTTACATTGTTCACGTGGTATATACTTCTTTTACAATTTAAAAAAATATAAAAGAGAAACACTGATAGGCGTTATTCTGTCTTGGTTTTTACTCCTTTGCAACTGTAGTTTTCTCATCACGATCATTATCTATTTTGGGGAAACATCTAAAGAGGAATTCACTAGCTGAATTTGAATGGATTCATCTAAATCTGTACCTTGGCATGTGGAGACAGATTACCACCAGGAAAGTAAAACAATGTTAAATTACGACCACAATCTGGCACATAAAGGGAGCATTGAGTGGGAAATCGAGCCTGCGAGAAACAGAAACGGCAAGGACAAAGCTAACGGAAAATGATACGTCTAGTTTTACTGACTGAAATAATTCCCATGTGGTATTTAAAGAGGAGAGTCAGAAAATATCCTCTAAGAACTAAGAATAGTTTAAACTTTGGATTCGTTAAACCACAAGGAATATGAGTCTAAGCACAAAATAATCTAGGGTGGGGCAGGTTCTGGGGCTCAGTAAGCCCTTCTCTGAGCCGTAGATGGTGTGAGTCAGGTCTCAACTACATCATCCTACAGCCGATCGGCCCCTGGTCTCAATTTTCCACTGCCTATGTGGCCCTCAGCACATTACTTCTTTGAATCTATTTGACATTGCATATTTAGCGTTCTTTGTAAGACAGTGATAAATCGACATTTATTGCTAAAAGGTAAGAGATGAAATGAGAATATCGGCTAAGATTTATGAATTGTATCTCAAAAATTTTGTCCTCATTGGCTTTATCCTCACAAGGTTCTGAAATAACTGATTCAGTCCTAAGTGGCTAAATAAGGCAGTAGATTACATTTTCCACACACACCAGGCTCCATTTAAAACTCTGTGTATCAGGCTAATGGATGTACTATCACAGTTGAATCCGTATCAGTCTGTATAGCTACATGGATGCAGACCTGTAAATTAACTGTGCATATATGGATATAATGAGGCTGAATGCTTAAAGACAACACAAGGTTAGAAAGTTTCTTTGACTGCAAAACAAACAGAGCCACAGACACACACAAGCACACAGGTCTACCCGTACAAACTTCAACCAAATAGGGGCAGAAGGTTGGGAGGGTAAAATGAAAGTAGGGTTTGCCAAGTCCAGGCAGTAACACCTTCAGAGAAGGACAGTGTCCACTGCAAAACGTCAGGCAAAGCTGTTCAGCCACGATTTCTTTACTTCTCTGTGGTCTCAGCTTGAGACTGGGCTCTCTGCTTTTGCCAAGGGAGTTTTCACAACGTGCATTTGTTTGTCGAAGTAGCAGTCCTCCCAAACTGAGGCAACTGGCTTCTTCCAATGCTTTAAAATTTACTTAGTGATACTAGAACCCCACATCTGTTTTCTGTTTCTCTTTTCAATCTCCATCTTTACGTAAGTAATCTAAAGTCTTGAAGATCCTTAATGACCATAACCACATCTGTAGTGAAATACACTTTCTCTGATAACAGATCTAAAAAGCTTCGGAAGGAAAACTTAAGTGATTCCAATGGTGCTTACTGCTTTGTGGTAAACGCAGGGATGGTTCATAATTTCTTTTTGTTTTAGCTGTGCAAAAAAAGATGTATTTGCGATCGAACTCTTTATTCCCCATATCTTTGCAAATGAATACTACATGGCTGTTCATGGAGACAACATTTCTAGAAATGTTCATTGGTTCATTTGCCTGTCAGTCAAAACGAAAGCCTCTAATGGCTATCACATCAGACCCTGAAGATGTGATTCTATGCCAGTTCCATCAGTTACAGATCTGCCATGCTCCACTCAACTTTCAGAGCTAAAGGAACAGCATGGATACACACAATCTTTAACTGAAAACCCATCAGTATTCTTTTTCAACAGCATGGGCAAAAATGGGATGAAATATGGCAGCTTTATGAAACAACAGATATCTTTAAGAGAACAAAAAAACTAGGATGGAGGAATGACACTGAAATGTTCCATTATTTTAGAGTGGTACAAAAGCAGACTGGTTTTTTAGTTTGTTTTTTTTTTTGCAGTATGTGGGCCTCTCACTGCTGCGGCCTCTCCCATTGCGGAGCACAGGCTCTGGACGCGCAGGCTCAGCGGTCATGGCTCACGGGCCCAGCTGCTCCACGGCATGTGGGATCTTCCCGGACCGGGGCACGAACCCGTGTCCCCTGCATCGGCAGGCGGACTCTCAACCACTGCACCACCAGGGAAGCCCGAGCAGACTGGTTTTAAGCAAACCTTACAAAAGGACCCTTTAACATCCTCAGGGCCACTTTGATTTGAGAGAAGAAAAGGCATTTCACACTTCATTTCGCTCCCTGCTCAGTGAGCCTCTTCCCTGCCTACATCTCTTTGTCCTTGATCCTGATCTCTAGCTTTTGGTCCACTTATTTCTTCCGATGGCTTTCATTTGGGGAATGTCATTTGGTTCACTGGCTTTTTCACTGAGTCCCCTTTTTGAATAACTCTTGTTTACTTGCTAAGTCTCTTAACATTCTAGTTGCCTTATCTGGTGGAAAAATGAACAGTCAGGCATACCAAAATGTCTCCTTTGGAATTAACACAAAATTGTAAACAGTGTATGTTTAACTTACAGAAGTCATTACTTCAATTATGACGCAGGTGGGCAGGAGATATTTTCCTCATTTCACAGATGAAAAAGAGGCACATTCTCTTCAGGAACAGGGAACAGAAGCACTGTGCTAAGTGCTTTTCCTCAATTTTCACTCAGATAGTCAACAGCACTATGAAGAATCATCACTGCGCCACAAATCGGGATACTGAGATTTAAAGAATGCAAAGAACTCTCCCATAGCCTGATACTTTTCAAAGGGCACAAGTCTGACATCAAATCCCATGTTTTGTCATTATATAATTCTTTCTGGTGCAGCACAGCATTTTGGGATTCAGAGTTCGGCAAGGTAGGAGAGACACACTTCTCCAAGTGGAACTCTGTAAACTATTCAATCTGAAGAGATTACAAGAAAGTGATTTGCCTTTTATTTTTTCTTTGCTCTCCCTGCTGTGGGATCCCTGAGACCGAACACCATAAGACAAAAAGATGCTGTATCTCTGCAGCATCTGCTCATCTTACTGGTTTATTCTACACAGTAACCGGAACTCATTTTCTTTGTGTTTAATCCTTCAAGAAAAGTCAAGAGAATAGTTTGGTGTAAGAGTCCCTTATCTATTGAATGACAAAATTGTTTTCCATCTCTGTATCAATTTATTCTTCTAAAATAATCAGAGACTGGATATAATTTACTATGCTACTGATGTTATTACTATTTTGCAGTTAGCATTTATGTGGTTGAACTAAAACTGTGCACCTACTCTGGCCCATAATCTCTGGATTGAGAAAGGAAGAGTATGTAGTTTAAAAGAGTGAGGGTCTCATCATTTTGAGACCTGGGCAAAGGTCATTGTTCTGCCACCAACTCTTATGAGAGCTACAGATATGCCAATTTGTCTTTCTGGCTCTGGGTTTCACTTTTCAAATGAGGCAGCTGAATTCTATGATCCCCAATTCATAACATGTTATTATTTTATATAATCTACATGGAAAACGCTGAATTTTTAAGAAAAGTACCAAGCAGCTTGCCACGCTGGACACAGCAGAAGAATGCCATGGCAGAGACCTGAGTCCCTGAGTTAACAGAGACAGAAGGCAGGAGGGTGCAGTGGGGAAAGTGGGCCCACTCAGGCTGCAGGAGTGGAGAGAAAGGGGGTGAATCAGTGGGGTGGGTGTGGCTGCATAAGAGCCAGAGAAGGGAGGAGGGTGGAGTGAGGGAGGAGGGTGCCGTGGAAGGGGGAAGTGGTGTTTCTGGGTCACAGGGAAGGTGGCAGTTACGGGTTCGATAAGGGCCACACTGGGGTTGCCCCTGACTTCATCTCTAGACTGGGTAGCTTTTTCATTTTTAATTAATTAACTAATTAATTAATTTTTAAATTTATTTTGACTCATTTGCCAATCTGATAACAATATTTGTGCACCTTAGAAAAATTTTCTAGAGACAGGTGAAAAATGACAAATGTTTACTTCACCCCAAATCTTCCTATTAATAGATACTCTGGTCTCCCCTGCCCCCTCCCTATACACTTTTTTTTTTTTTAATTTATTTTTGGCTGTGTTGGGTCTTCATTTCTGTGCGAGGGTTTTCTCTAGTTGTGGCAAGTGGGGACCACTCTTCATTGCAGTGTGCGGGTCTCTCACTATCGCGGCATCTCTTGCGGCGGAGCACAGGCTCCAGGCGCACAGGCTCAGTAGTTGTGGCTCACGGACCTAGTTGCTCAGCGGCATGTGGGATCTTCCCAGACCAGGGCTTGAACCCGTGGTCCCTGCATTGGCAGGCAGATTCTCAACCACTGCGCCACCAGGGAAGCCCTCCCTATACACTTTAAAGAAATTAAATGCCCTATTTTTTGTTATTTAGTTTTATTTAATTCAGAGAAACAAATGCCCATAGGAAAGCAATAGAGAACGCGCTGGTGAAGGCGGGCCGAGCTTCATGCTTCTCACCACTCCCTGGTGTGGCAATGGAGAGGCAGTGTGGCACCGTGGCTACAAGCAACCGCTCCGGGTTCAAATGCCAGGTCCCTACCAGATGCGTGACCCTGGCCAAGTTCGGTAACCACTAGGTATACCCGCACTGTCCACTGCAGCAGCCACTAGCCATATGTGGCTATTGAAATGTGGCTAGTGTGAATGAGGAACTGAATTTTTAATTTGAGTTCATTTTAATTAATTTTGGTTTAACTTTAAAAACTGGTACTGTAGCCAGTTAGTGGAAAACTTTAACTAGTTTTGAAACAACTTGGCTACGTGAATTTACACTTTCAAATGTAAATTTTATGAAATCTAAATACTGCACAAGTATTTGTGATAAATATTTAATATTCCAATTGGAATGTGTGATAAGTATAAATACATACTGGATTTTGAAAACTTGGGATAAAAACAAGAAGGTAAACTATCTCATTAAAAATTGTATATTGATTATATGCCAAAATGATAAGAGTTTGGAGCTTCCCTGGTGGCGCAGTTGTTGAGAGTCCGCCTGTCGATGCAGGGAACGCGGGTTCGTGCCCCGGTCCGGGAAGATCCCACATGCTGCGGAGCGGCTGGGTCCGTGAGCCATGGCCGCTGAGCCTGTGCTCCACAGTGAGAGAGGCCACAGCAGTGAGAGGCCAGCATACCGCAAAAAAATAAAAAAATAAGAGTTTGGATATACTGGGTTAAATAAAATATATTATTAATTTCATCTTTTTTTTTTTTACTTCTTAAAATATGGCTCCTAGAAAATTTAAAATTATGTGGCTTGCTGTATTTCAGTTGGGCAGAGCTGCTCTATATGCTTTAATTTCTTCCTTAATGATATGGGAATAAAAATAATTTCCTCCAGTAGTTGTTGTGGCAATAAGAAAAGATAACTGCAAAGTTCTTAGCAAAGTGCTTGACAAATAGCTGGACGTGCTCAATCGAGAGCCGTTCTTCTGTGGACGCGATTTCCATCCTTACTTCCTCTGACTCACGAAACAGAGTTTGGAGATATTCTGTGGGATATTCAGTCTGTTCTCATAAAGTGCACGAGAGCCAAGAAGGCCACTGACAGCACAGGGACCAATGGATGGCAGGGATGCTGATAATTTACCAAATGAACCCATATTTTGTTTTCACCTCACAGATTCCTTTTATAACTTTCACGACCTGTAAGATATGGCTTACATTCATTCATTCATTCATCAAACATTTTACTGAGTACCAATTTGTTGAAGAACCTAGATTCCATAGTTTTGCATTCTTAGGTTTCTTAATGGTTATAGACCTGTAATAAAAAAAAAAATCTGCTCACATCAGGAAACACTGAAATAGCTTTAAAATGATAAGATGCAGTCTATTCTTCATCACTAAGTTAATAACTTCAACTGTCCTTACTGAACTTAAAATGTATTATCTTTTTTCTTCTCTCTCTCACCTGATTTTCTATTTTATTATTGTGGAAGTTTTAAATTCTAAACATTTCTTTTTAAGATTTTGTATGTTTTTTCTTTGTTCCTTATTTCTAACTTTGGCATAATTTGGACACCTGGAAAGATGAAGTATTCTTTTACAAATGAGCAAGGGAAAACAAAAAGAAACTAAAAGTTAAATTTTAGAAAAGTGGCAACTGATGGACAACATAGAAGAGAATCTCTAATAAACGTAGGTGTTCTTTGAAGAATCTATTCAGTAAGTATTACAGTGCTCGTGTAAATACGCTAACCTTGAATTTCCATTTCTCCACATTCTATGAAGCACAAATTAAGTTTCCTTTTAGCAGTTCAATTCTTTTTCCTAAAATAACTCTTTAAAGTATATTAAATTTGTGAACCTCTCTTAGTTTCTGAAGCAATCATAATAGCTAAAACTTACTGAGGTCTTTCTAAGTTCCAGGTACATAATAGGTCCTTTACTTGTATTCACTAATTGAACTTTAAAATAACTCCATGAAATATCTCAGTAGACAGATAACAGCCCTCCAGAGTTGTCCATATCCTAAGCCCCAGAACCTGCGAATATGTTATTTACATGGCAAGGGGGGAGTAAGCTGCAGATGGAACTAAGGTGGCCAATCAGCGAACCTAGAAAAGGGGAGAGTATCCTGGATTTTCCAAGTGGGACCAGTGTCATCCACAAGGGTCCTCTGTAAGTGAAACAGGGAGGTAGGAGAGTCAGGGGTCAGAGTCAGAGAGATGTTTGACGACACTATACTGCTGACTTTGAAGATGGAATAGGTCCATGAACCAAGGGTTCTTAACCCACGGCAACAAAATAAAACTTAGGACTGGCACATGGCACTCCTCCCTCTACTCACTCTCCAGGTTTCAGCTCCCTTGTCACTTCCTTAGAGGGAGCCTTCCTTGCTTGTGTGTATGAGGTTGGATGCTCAAAGGGTATAGTCTTAAGGTAGAATGTAACTCTCATTTGAAACACTTATCACGATTACAATTTTACATTTGTTTTGAGTCCTTTCTGTCTCTGCCATCAAACTGTAAGCTCCATGAAAGCAGGTCAGTGGCTGGCCTTTGCCATCTGTGCCTGTCAAAGTAAGGAGTTGTCCCTCTGTTGTCTACTGAATTTCTGATGTTTAGCTAATTAACAATCCAAATTCGTTTGACACATGTTCAATTTGTTGGACACGGTCTTAGAGAACAAAATGTATTCCAGCAGAACAAAGCAGATTATGGGAAATGAATTTCAAAACTCCTAGACTTCAGCCCCTGAGTAAATCAGCTCCATGAGAAGAAAATATGAGAGAATAAAAGAACTATCCAGAAGAAATTTGTTGAAGCATGACAAAAATACTCTATTTGTATTTGGTTTGCCAGAAGATGCCTTTTTATCCTCAACTGTATTACTCAGTTTGCACAAGATTTCACTGTATTGAAACCTGGAACTTGGGGATAAGTTTTAAATCTACTCTTCTAGAAGGCAAAGACACAAACAAAAACAAAACAAGCATAACCAGGGTTTTTCTATATTTGATTATTTTAAAAAGTTAAGGGACTTTTTGTTACCACTTATTTGTTGAGTCTTGACTTTTTCTAGCCATAGAACTGTGTGTTTCTACTTGTAATAAACTGTTTCTTAATCTTCACATTATGGTCTCCCCTCAAACAGTTATACCTACTAAAAGCATAATCTTCTACATGTTCTTATAATATATATTTTTAACAATAATATAAATATCTATTTATATCTATCTATAGTTGAATTTGCTAATTGTTTTTGGTATACGTTTCTACTCCCATATACCTGATTTTCTGCTTTTCTTTATCACTGTGGTGGTTTTCAATTTTAAACATTTTAGATTTTGAATATTTTGTCTTTGTTCCTTATCATTTCTAAATATGTGTTATTTGGAGAACTAGAAAGTTGCCAGATTATTTGGACAAGATGATACCAGATGTAATTTGAATCTAGTATGGCTTTGCCTCAAAGATTTGTGTTGCTAACTACGAAGTCTCAGTCACATTCAATTAATTCTTATACCCATGGAGAAGCCGTTCAATTCATTTATCCATTTTCTGTGGCTTTGAGATTCAGTGCAAATTCAGTGCCCAAGGAAAAATAACTGCCAACGACTCCCTGTGCTTTTAAGTTCCACGTTACACCCATCTATCTACGGCAAACCATTTCAAATCAGTCTCCATTTCACAAGCTTCCTTTCTCTGGGGAATCTTACATTAGTATATCCAAAATTCAAACTCACTAAAATGAAATAAGAACATTTTCTCAGGATTGAGAATGTTTGGAAGTTGTTTCCTCCACAGGCGTAAAGCAGAAACTGGGCAAAACATGTTAAAATCCCTTTGGTGATGATAAAGTTTTATTAAATTGGAATATTTATTGTAGAGTAAGAAGAGAGATTATTTTATTTCCTTTGAAGTAGCTCCCATAGTATATTTCTCTCTGGTCCTGATTTTATTCATAGGACATAAATGTAAACAAATGTGTGTTCCAAAGAGATGGCACCATTAGTTTCATAAATAATTGATGTCCTTCATTTAGCTTCCTTCCTTATCTTAGGTTCTCAGAGAACTTGACAAGGAAGGAAGGACTATTCTGCCTATTCTACATGAGGGGACACAGATGTGGAGATTTACTGAAGATCAAAAAGCTAATCAAGTGCTTCCCTGGTGGCGCAGTGGTTGAGAGTCCGCCTGCCGATGCAGGGGACATGGGTTCGTGCCCTGGTCCGGGAAGATCCCACATGCCGCGGAGCGCTAGGCCTGTGAGCCATGGCCACTGAACCTGCGCGTCCGGAGCCTGTGCTCCGCAATGGGAGAGGCCACAACAATGAGATGCCCACGTACCAAAAAAAAAAAAGCTAATCAAGTAGAAGCTTGACAGTTCACTCATGGGCCCTCTCTTCTGACCACACTCACTATACCACCCTTTTGGGGTAGACATGGAGCAAATACAGTAAAACCCTAGTGGAAACTACCTCCCCACATCACTGATGAGTCACCCAATGGATAATGAACTCTCACTGGGACAGTGACCTACAGTGCATCTCTGGTACTGTAAAGTTAGCTCCTTACCTGCAAGATTTTGTCCTTGTATAATGCTCACTAATTTACAAAGTGATTCCATAAAAATAAACATTCTGATGCTTCTAACAGACAGAATAGAGAGTAGTCCCCCTTTCACAAACCCAGACAAATGAATCAGCATGTCTGGGTGATATGGGCTTTTAAGTGATGGCTTGAGGCTCAGACACTGGGCCTTCTGACTCCAAATCTAAGATTCATCATTGAATCACGACCATTCTCAGACCCTCAGGTGAACAAAAGGTGCCCAGGAAAAACCCAAGTTCCTTTACACCTAGTTAGGCAGAGACCAAGTACACTGCAGAAATCAAATAAGTTAAAAAAAAAAAAAAAAAGAGAAGTTTCCATTTTGGTTGAGCCCACATCATTCACCAGAGTGGGGTTGGCAAACTTTTCCTGTAAAAGGCCAGATGGTAAATATTTTAGGTTTTGGGGCCATATATGGTCTCTGTTGCATAGTGGTCTTCTTCTTCTTCCTTTTTTGTTTTGTTTTACAAAACTTAAAAGTTGTGGAAACCATTCTGAGTTCACAGGGCATACAAAAACAGACTGTGGGCGGAACTGGACCCACATACCATAGTTCATCAGAGCCCTGGACCTGGCAACCACCAAAGGATGACTTGTAATGCAGATCTTCAGGCGTACCTGAAGTTCCCTGGCTTTGAAATGTTTATCCTATAAGTGCACATCCTTGACTCACAGAAGAGAGTTCACCTCCCCGACTCACCACAAGTTAGGCTATTTTTATTTTCCTCTGTCTTCAACCAAAATTAAAAGACAAAGCCACGTTTCGCATGCTATCTGCACTAGATCCCTGGCATTCACAAATGTAAATATCACGGTTTCTACTGTTTCAGAGACACCCCCAAATGCTCATGGATTTTAAAAACATTTCACTTTTAAGATCCTAAAATTGTGCTTGGGAGTTGGGCATATAGTGAGAGAGACCAGCAGCCTGCCTAGCACTTGCTTCTTGTCTTCCTTCTATTTTATCTCTACCCTGCATCATATAAATGGATAAATGCTCTTGGGGTGGGGGGGCAGGGAGGGGAAGAGGAAATAGGCCTTAAAATAGAAGCCAACTTCCAGGGTTGGTGATTAGTAAATTACATCAGAAATTATACACATTCCTCAGAAAACAGCAGATCTCCATAAATTAAATTAGTGTCTGAGGCCTTCAACAAAATATGCTATAAAAGATGTAAGAAAAACTAATTCATGAAAAGGTTTCTGTTAATTCTCCCATCAGAGCAAAAATTTTTGAAGAGACAAACTAGAGCTTTGAAGGAATTTCCTCATTTTCTCCCAGTTAAATTTGGCTGCATTTTAATAGACATTGAAATAGTCTCAGATGGTGGGATTCATGTGTCCCTTGCAAAGGCAAAGGGCCTACAATGATTTATTTTGATGTGTACCAAGTGTCTCCACTTTGGACTATGCAGCTAAACTATAATCAGTGCCAGCCCAAAGCTGATCTCTATATGAAGACTCAGGACCTGGACTCAGCAATGAGATTCTCTGATATAATGATGACTTGAGTACAAAAGCCTTTTGCAGAACATTCAAACCCTTGTATTTATTGTAGTAGCTGTCTTCATTCTTAACTTATTCCTGGACATTTCAATGAAGAGTTAGGAAGGCAGCTTTAACAGTTGAACTTTTCAAGTTGGTGTCAGTTGCTTAAAGATTTCAAATCATTGATGATACTGAACTTTTAGTCTATAAAAGCAATGGTGCTGGGCACCACTGGGGTATAAAGCCAACTTAGTTCCTGCCTACGTGGGGTTTTCCACCTACCAGTGGGATAAAAAAAAATATGAATAATAAGGTAAATAAACAAGTTCAATGAAATAGCTAAAGATATGATTAACTACAAATGGATTGACACACTATAAGTATTACAGGAAATTAGAGGAGAGATCATGTATTCATTCATCAATCATTAATTGGTATTTATACAGTGCCAAGCGTTATATCTTCTCTGTAGACTCTTCTTTGGGACTCTGAGCTATATATCCAATTTCCTATTTGCAACCTCCATGTATAGACCTCACAGGCATTTCAAACTTAACATGTCTTACAGTGAACTTAGATTAGCTTGCCAAATCTTCCCCTGCAGCCTTCCCCTTCTGAATGGCAACTCAGTCCTCTGGTTGTGCAGGCCAAAAAACAAACAAACAAACAAAACACAACCAAAATACCATACATTCATCCCTCATTCCTCCCTTTCTCTCACTCTTTGTGTTCAATTTGTAAGCAACCTCTACTGGTCCTACTTTTAAAATGTACCCAAATCGACCCACTTCTTACAACCTCAGCAACTACCATCCACGTCTTTAGCTGGGATCATTGCAATAGCTTCCTGACTAATGGTCTCCCTGTTTCCACCCTGGACCCCTGGCAGCCATAGATCCTGTTACTGCCCTGCTCAAGGCCATCCAAATTAACAAACCTATAGTTAACACGGCACTTACTACCCACTAGGCACTGTTCTAAGCTCTTTACAAGTAGTAACTGAATTCTCACAATAGCCCTACACGGTAGGTCCTGTGACTCTCTGCGTTTCATCAGTGAAGAAATGCAGGCGCACTTAGGACAAGTCAAGACCACACAGCTAGTGAAGGGCAGACACAGGACTCAAACCTTGACATTCTGGCTCCACAGCCCACGCTCCTAACTTCTGTGCCTGCTCCCTCCAACGGCGTCCCTTCTCACTCTCAGAAAAAGCCCACGTCTTCATGATGGCCCGCCAAGCCTCACATGACCTGTCCCCTGTTCCCTCCACGACGTCCTTCTACTGCCTTCTCCTTGGCTCACTCAGCCACATTGGCCTCCTCACTGGTCCTCAAACACCCCAAGCTTCTTCCCGTATCAGGGACTTTCACCCTGGCTGGTCCTTCTGCCTGAGCCATTTCCGACTCAATCTTCACCTCCTTCAGGTCTTTCCCTCAAATGTCACTTTTTCAGTTAGGATGACCTCGATCCTTCTTATTGATAATCTTAATAACATATCTAGACATGATTCCAAGCACTGAACATTCTTACTTCATTGAACCCTCACAACAGCTCTGGGTTGAGGGAACTATTATCTCCACCTTACAGAGGAGGAAAAGAGCACAGAGTAGTTAAAAAGTATACAGAAGGTCACACAGCCGATAAGGGATGAATTCAGGTTTGCAACCTAGAGTCTCTGGCTCTAGAGCCTGTGTTCTTACACACACACCCACACACGACCAATATACAAAATTTGGTGACTAGTGGTTGATGGGAAAGTAAGAGAATAAAAAATCAGTTTGCTCAGAAGCTTGTAGCCAGAGTGAGAAGGCGATTAGCATATCAGGTTAAAGGAGGATGCAAGGTAGGGGGTTTAGATGATCAGTTTCCAGAGCGCCGTTTCTCAGAGCGTCATCCACCACGCTCCTCCATCGGAATCTCAGAATCTGAGATTCTCAGAAACACTCAGGGGGTGTTTGCTAACAGTGCAGATTCCTCAGCTCCACTCCAGACATTCTTATGTAGAGTCATTGGGGCCAGGAGCCCAAGGATTAGCATAAATAAGAACTCCTGGATGGACCTAGAGATTGTCATACGGAGTGAAGTAAGTCAGACAAAGACAAATGTCATGTGATATTGCTTATATGTGGAATCTAAAAAAAGGGTACAAATGAACTTCTCTACAAAACAGAAACAGAGTTACAGAATCTGTAGAAAACAAACTTATGGTTACCAGTGGGTAAGGGGGCAGGGAGGGATAAACTGGAAGATTGGGACTGACACTACTATATATAAAATAGATAACTAATAAGGACCTACTGTAGAGCACAGGGAACTCTACTCAATACTCTGTAATGTCCTATATGGGAAAATAATCTTAAAAAGAGTGCAAATAGGTATATGTATAACAGATTCACTTTGCTCTACACCTGAAACTAATACAACATTGTAAATCAACTATACTCCAATAAAAATTTAAAAACATAAAGAACTCCTAGGTGATTTTGAAACACATTCAAGGTTTCAAACCACCATCTTGGAAAATAGGAAATCGTTTCATTGACTTAAACTAGGACACTAAGCGTCACAACCCTAATATAGTAATTCCATAATGAGATCTTCAAAATATACAAGCACAGTAAAATTTTGCCACTTAGGGCGGGGATCTTGGATGGGCTTGTTCATTGGTGGATTCCAAGTACCTAGAACAGTGGTTGGCCGATAGTGCATCGGCAACAAATAGTTGTGGAGTGTGTGAAGCTTCAAGCGGCACAGAGGAAACTTTCAAGTTGCACAATAACTTTCTATGAGCGTATTTTACTCTGAGTGGTCCAACATTTCCATCAGACTTCTCATAAAAATTCACGCTTCTCAGTTTTATCATTATTTCCTTAGAGACGTGAACAGAGTGAAAAAGTATATTGGCTTTTGGAATAATTGATCGAAGTGTGACCTGAGGCTCTGGCGTTGGGCAGCTGTGTGATATAAACAAGGTATTCGATCTTTCTGAACCTGTTTTCCTCATCAATAAATCCATCATCACCTCATTTAATGTCAGTAAAGGTATCCTATGAATTAAAAGGATCTTTGAAAAAAACAGGGCATTGTTATTAAGTGAATGTATTATTTTTTATTTCTCAATTACTTTGAAATACAGTTTTAGGGGCAAATTTCTAGCTGCAAAATTTTATAGTCTAATTAGTAAAATTAGGAAAACTGACTGTTTTAATGACTGAGCTGGCATGAGTAATACACATGGCTATAGAATGTGTTACTGCTATTAAGAGTTAAACCTGGAGCACAAATGTGTCAACTCCTTTTAAATTTAATTTGTGAAAACTTATGGGAAAATGAGTATGAAAATATTCCCACTAAGTGTTTCCTCTTAGAGATCGTCATAGCCCAACAGTTGAAGAACAGTCTTGCCCTTTTGAAAACCAGATATTGATTTGTTGGAGAAATTGGCATAGAATGTTATAGCTTAGTATTCTGTCACTCAAAGGCAGGCTAAATGACTTTCATTTAAAAACTTTTAGTGTAACAGGTATTTATCATTCATTATTTACTGCATCCTTGATATCTGAACATTGAAATCTAAGAGAAAAAAGTCGATTGTGCCGAAACCACGCAGACTTCAACGCCTCCCCAATTTTGGAAACTTTAGCACACTACTTCCATCCCAACATTGAATTTCAGTGACTAGGCAAATCTCTCCCTGAACCTAAAGTAAGGAGAGACTAACCTCTACTTTATTCTTGCTGATCAAACAGACACACAAAGAAGGAGTAACACTATTATAATTAAAGCACGGACAAAAATGTAATTTGACAAGTGGCAAGAAACAGCTTTCTAATTAAAACACCATGCATTCCACAAAATTCTCAAAAACTTCATTCTGATTTTATGTGTAAGTTAAGCATTTTGGAAAGGCATTTCCACAGCAGCATTGGAAAGAAAGGCCTCAAATACTTTGAAGTTAGAGATCTAACTACCAACATTTACACAACTCGATGGGTTACATGTGATATAAAAATATCTATCTGGGGCTCTACTTTCAAATTTGTTATAAAATAAAATCCATTTAATTAAACAAGACTTCAAAATTTTCTGTTTCTGCACAAAAGTTAATAACAGCATACAAAATGTTAGGCAGAAGACAGTTTCTCAGAGACCAATAAACTGCACATTTTCATGACAGATCTAAGAGAAAGAAAACCAGTTCTCTGAATAATACAGGAAACAATTTTGAAAGATTTTCCCCAAACAGGAAAGCACAGTAGTAAACTCTAGGTCACACATTTCTTTATCTAAAGCTGAAAACCCAAACCTCGAATGGCAACCTCATTTCTATAATAACAGTTTCATCAACGGAGGCTGCTTTGCCACAGATACCATACCATTATGATGAGGGTTCTGGGTCTACTCATTTCATCGTCACTTTCCAGAGGCAAAATTTCATGGGATGGTTCCTCCTGGCGTCGTCTACAAATGTGTGGACAGCTCCTCTGGACCACAGAACGAAAAGCCTGAAGCAGAACAATGCTGGCAGCGCAGCCCATCGCTGCATCCTGGAGCCCACAAAATAACTTCTATGTTGATGCTATGTTTGAAAACAGTGGCTCCTTGTCCCTGAAAACAGCCTACATTGCAGCTGCAGCGAGCTCACTCTCCAATCACTTCCTTGAGCTCTGATCATCTGATCACTGCCAAATAGCTTGGATGCAGAGATGGGAAAGATTTGATCCACCGAAACTGAACACACTCAGGGATATTAGAGCATTTCGCTCAGACAGCATTGCTCAGTTCATTTCAAGAGCATGTTTCCTGTTCATTACAGTGATTCTCTTCGATTCTGGTTTCAGAGGTCTGAATAAATATATCTTTCCCTCTCAGACACTTAAACAAATCACTCTTTTTCACATTAAACAACTGAAAAATTGACTTCACACTAACATTTTTTTTTAAGGTAAATGAGTGTCATACAAAGAGTGACATGATTGTTTTCAAATGTGAAAACTTCCAGAAGTAAACTTTATTAGACACCTTACTAAGTGACTGGGGTTTTACTTATCAGAGCTCAGAAGTTCCAGAAATGAAATGGGCTCATCTGAAACATGCAGTCCGCTGAATCAAAACGATTTATCAAAAGTATGCACGCATTAACCAAACCCATGTGAGTGACACCAGTGTTCCCCCTGTGATTTCCTCTCAATAGCATGCTTGTTCTGTTCCCACACATGCAGTTCTGCAGCCTAATACATTTTTATATTTACACAGGCGGCTCGCAGGGCTGAAAATATCTCTATTACTGAGGTCAGGCAGGGAGCTCCACCAAGCTGACCTCTTCGGAAAAGCAGCTGTACAGCATTTTCACATCCTATCAGTAAGAATTCAAGGCTTCAGGAAGGACTTTGAGGTCTTTGGTAGTTAAGAGTCTAGGACTCCCTGACTCCTGTGAGACTAGTGACTTAGGAGGGAACCGGAGAGATGCTTAGAAGTCACGTGACCTGCCTGGAATGGCCTCAAGATCTAATGGTATACTCTAAGAGAACAGGACAGCAGGGTATGCTTGCACCAAAAATATCTCGTGGAAAATAGATTTTGCTTACAAATGAAGAAACTATGAAATCCCCGGTAGGATTTTTCAATGTCGAGATCTTTCCATTTAGCTAATCCTTTTGGTGTAACTCTTGGAGATTCAAAAATGTTTTCTTTGGTTTCTGGGCTCCGCAGAGCAGAGGGTGTTGCAGGAAGTTTGGAGGTTTGTTTTGCTCTAAGGTGTGACCCCAGTAAAGTGGCTTTCACAGAAGCCTCTAGCAGAAGGCTCAATTAGGCATTAATTGCTCTGTCATCTGTCACAACACAGCCTCGTTTTAATTGGTATGTTTGCCAGAGAAGTAAAACATTTTTTTTTCTTTTAAGAGGTACTGGCTACCAGTAGTTTTTCATCTCCCTATGTTTTCAGCAAACATATTTTAGTGCGGCTGGAAAAAGAAGAAAAAAATGCTAATGATGCTGGCAAGTCCCTGAACTCCCTCCGGACCTTTGTCAGAGTGCCCGGGTGCTAATCTAAACCATTTTTTTTACTCCAAACAACTAGGGCATTTACAGAAGAGAGGTTACAATTTAGCCTGTCTGGCCTGTGTATTGAATATCTATATAAATGGTGTCCACCAGAGACAAAGCATCGAGTGGGTTTCCATGATTATGAATGTGTCTTTTCAAACGGGATTGCTCCTCGGGGCTCCCTGGATGTCGGTGCTCACCCTGTCCACCCACTCCCATACCCCATGACCTATCACTCTCCACCCATTCTCTCGGGTTCTGGTCATCTGCTCATGACCGAACAGCTCGAATGCAGCAAGACACTGACTGGAGGTGCTTAAACACTCCAGCAACTCCTGTGGGGAACAGGAAAGGGAAGGTGGATCCCTCAGTTGCACACCATGGGCTTGGCAGGGAAGAGGCAGTTTGATACCAAATTCCTTTCTAGCCACCTCTCGCTAAGTCTGGCTAACCTCTAGCGTGGCTTTTGGAGTCAGATGTTTTGGCAGATGACAAAGTCTTGGGGGGAAAAAGCGATGTGCTTTCTAGCTATTAGAGTCCTGCTCTATTCATCGATCCCTGTTCTGCCTCTGAGGAATTCATCCCTGTTATTGATGGACTGCTATTATGGACAGAGTCTCAGAATTCTCTCTCTCTCTCTCTCTCTCTCTCTCTCAACTTCCATCATCAAGGAAAGGGAACCTCCAAGAATTAGTTTCTTGTGACTTCATTACACACTACAGTTACCCAATGGACAAGAGACCGGAAAGATGAAAATCAGAGAATAATAGCTGGACATACAGTCCAGCGTTTTATGAAAATTTTCAAACATGCAGCAAAATTGCAAGAAAGGGATCAGATTCTGAGCTCCAAGTTTGAAATAGTAAATTAAGCTGGAGGTGCGGTAGGGTGGGGGAAGAGACAGAAATCAACCCACAGACATAAGGGACCTTTTTTCCCTCACATTTGGCATAGATGTTGACACACAGGAAATAGTAAAAAAGGAAGAATCAGCTCCCCACAGGTGTCTGCCATTTTCTTTGAAGTATTAATAAAATGAATCATTAACTTGGCCTTCAAGCATTAAATGTGCACCGAACACTATTGCTGACAGCAGTACGTCATCTTAGAAAACAAACATGCCCTCAGATACAAATACTGTAATTGAGAAATGAAGTACGTATGTTTCCTTCCCTTCTTCCCAAAGTCCAAGTGAAGTGACCACAGAGCAGCATAAAAGGGAACATATTAATGACAGTGAGAAAGTTGGGGGCGGGATGGATCTTCGAGCAGATGAGAGTTTTCAGAGTTTCTCTGAAAGATGAAAAGTGAATATGGTCACATTGATCAATAACCAAAAATGAAGGATGAATAACAGCTTCCAGGGGAGGAGAAGGCCGTGCAAAGAGGAGCCACAGTTTTCAACAGAGCCCTGGAGGGGGCCCTCCAAGCTCGAGGAAAGTAGGCACTGGGTGTGAGAGAGTAGCTAGTGGACCCTACCCCTCACCCCAGCAGACAGAAGTTTAGAGCACAGTAGCTCTCTGCAGAAGGGCAAACGATTCCAGAATAAGTAGCCCAGGTGTCAGCTCCCCTTGGCCAGTGGAGGTGGGCATGTCTACAGCCTGCCCGCCTGGCTCACACACACTCTGAAGAAAAGATGGCAATGGGCACACCTGTCAGCTTGAGAGCTGAGAGGTATCAGTCTGAACCTAGTGAAGAAGGGGGCCTCTAGGACTTTTCTCCCTGTTCCCAGAGCTGGAGGGCAGAGCACTCAGGCTACCCAAACTAAGTAGAACCCTCCTTATATTTGGATTTAGTCATAGAGGAACTGACAGTGTATGTACTGAAACACACGGTCCAAGTCTAACTGATCCCGGTGGCAGCCTGGAGGAAGAGGTGGCAGCAGAAGGCAGTAGAAAGGCTCCCAGGGAGCTGCAGAGTCAGACACACTCCTGCTCAGTCAAGGCTCTGCCACCCATAAGCTGTGTGATCTCGAGCAAGTCGTTTAACCTCTCTGAGCCTTGAGAGTATCCGCTGTAACATGGAGATAATCCTTTCCACCTGTCAGGATGTCGGCGGGAGGAGAGTACCTGAAAAGACTGGTACAGAGGGACTTCCCCATGGCACAGTGGTTACGACTCCGCGTTCCCAATGCAGGGGGCCTGGGTTCGATCCCTGGTCAGGGAACTAGATCCCACATGCATGCTGCAACTAAGAGTTCGCTATGCCGCAACTAAGGAGCCGGCGAGCTGCAACTAAGGAGCCTGCCTGCTGCAATTAAGACCCGGTGCAACCAAATAAATAAAAAGACCAATAGAGAGCGTGGCCCGTAATCATCATTCACTGAGCAAGTGTGAGGCTACCTGTGCTGATGGGGAGGGTGAAAGCTCGGTCTCCTCCCCAAAGCCTCCAGGTTCGGCTTAAACATGACACTGCCCCCGAGAAGCCTCCCCTGACAGACCTTGTCTCACAGCCCGAGGTAATCAGGAAGCGCAGTCCTACCACTGCACCCTGTGGGCTTCTTTCCTAACACATAAGCTGAAATTACATTCCGATGGGTTTCATTTTTAAGAGCTGTCGTCCCCTCTCTGTAAGAGCTGGGATTGTGCTTCGTTCACTATAGGCCCTGTGTAACCATGCAGTAGATGCTCAGTGAATAATAACAATAACGAAACTTATAATAAAGCAAGCCCTTCCATAGCACTTCTTATGTGCCAGGCACAGTTCTACTTAATATTTACACACACATACTGATTCATTTACATCTCCATTATGAGATCGTGCTCTGATCACCCCCATTTTCCAAGTGAGGAAACTGAGGCACAGAGAAATTAAGTGACTTGCTCCTAGACTCACCGCTATTTAAGTGGCAGAGCCAGAATTTGAATTGAGTCTGAGCCTTTGAAAACCAATTCTGAAAGCCAAATATATGCCAAGTAAACCTTGTATCTTCCAAAGGTGGATTTATACCAGAGAAACATTTGGCACATGGCAAAGTGTAGGGATGCAACCCCGGAACATCCCCTGTGAGAGCTGGTTTGTCCTTCAGAGGAAAATTTGTGATGTTTCCTTGGATCACAGTTTCAGAAGGCAGCTAGTAGTGTCAGCAAGCTGTTTGGGGTGATAATTTAAACTGCATTTTAAAACATTTGAAAATGTAATGAATTTGATAAGATAATTTTTAAAAAGGTGTGCTGTGTTTACTATGTGAAGCAGTCATTGGCAGAAATGACTCACCTGTCGAAACTGGCTCTGAAAGCACACAGTTCGAACACGGAATTGATCGGCTTGCTTGGTAACTCCCTGATGCGACATCTGTCCTTACATACAAAGATGCTGGTTAACACCGGAATGCCCCAAGAGGCTACTTTGGGTCCAACAAGAATGAAGCCATCACCCTAGGACACCCTTTGAGCCTGGACATGGCTCCAGGAAGAAGCCTGCTGCCGCTCCCCCTGGAATCCATTGGAAGCTGACAGCCTGAACACCTTGCTGTTCACAGGGAACCAGCTTTTCTGGGCCAGCATGAGAATTTGGTGGGGACTATGAAATTGGTGGAGTGGAACTGCCCCCAGTCTTTGTTGCCCCCTCCTTCACCACCAGCACTATTCTATACAGAGTTGTGTGATGGAAAAAAACTGGAGATCAAGGTAGAAACTTCCATCCACTTCTTTAAGTTGGAGCACAGCCTTTCCATGGGAACTCAGTGCTTCGTGGAGTGAATCAATCAATCAATATGTAACGAAAACAAACTCCCCCTCTTCTTCCTCATCATTATCACCCTCAAAGTCTGAATCCTGCTGGGCTGCTTTGTAAATTTTCCAGAGGCTCAGCAATTGTTCCCAAGTGAAAGTGACCCCAAAGGAGGAGAACCCTCATAGATTAAAAGCAACTTGTGCGGGCTTCCCTGGTGGCGCAGTGGTTGAGAGTCCGCCTGCCGACGCAGGGGACACGGGTTCGTGCCCCGGTCCGGGAAGATCCCACATGCCGCGGAGTGGCTGGGCCCGTGAGCCATGGCCACTGAGCCTGCGCGTCCAGAGCCTGTGCTCCGCAACGGGAGAGGCCACAGCAGTGAGAGGCCCACGTACCGCAAAAAAAAAAAAAAAAAAAAGCAACTGGGGCTTTAACCCCAAGCTGAGTAAAACCAGGTCACGGACCTGACCACTTTCCCAGGGCAGGGATTAGAATGAATCTTTTAACTTGTCTGTTTCCAGATGGTAAGTCCCCTCAGGTATATAAACTCAATTAAATGGATAGGAGGGAGTCGATCAGTGCTTTCTTAGCTAGAAAGTGGAAAATACAACCCAGCGAAGTGATGCTCCCTGAGGCCCAGTGGCTCTTTATCAACTTGCATCTTTGCCTCTCCTGGTGCTACTTCTACTCAAGAGCTTGGGACTTGTCTATTTTGATAGTAACCATGACCTCTTTTTCCCCATCTGTGATTTGTAAAGTTCTCTTCTTTCAGCTTCTCTCTCTTCATTTTCACTTAATTATAGTGGCCTCCTCTTTACAGGCATCTTTCGCACGCGCTGACATTTATTGAGTTGTACAATTAATTAATCACTTTGGAAACAGGCACACTGTTCGTTCATTTAAGAAATCCAGGTGCTGCTGCCAATCTCTTCTTTGTCTTCATTTCCCTCCTTTTGGCACCAGCCCGGCTTAAAAGGAGAGTACTCTTCGGTTGGTACATTTAGATGCATCAGAAAATTATCCTGCATCCCTCTCTGGGGTGGCTTCCTCATCAGCAGCTTCCTGCAGAATGTGTGGATAACGTCAATGTTCCATTAATATCATACCTTACATTTCTCAGGCTTCTATGTTTGACTGAACGCTTGTCAGGTCAGAATAAATCTTTCTTATTCTTAGTAGAAGATGGTATAGTGTTGCAGTAAGACAAAGGCTCAGGAAGCAGACTGCCAAATTTAAATCCCTGTTGAGATACTTGCTACCTTTGTGACTTAAAGCAAACATTTTAAACCTCAGTTTCCTCATCTGTTAAACGAATGAGTACTCATGAGGATCTAATCGCCATGTCAGTGCCTGGCACAGTGCCAGACTCATGGTAAGTAAGTATTCAATACATGCGAGTTAGTTATTACTAGAAGAGAGAAGATCTAAGGATTTCAAACATTGCTTGCTTTTTCCCTGTCCCTTTCACAAGTGGTATGTTTAAAAAATCTCTGGACTCCTCCTTGTTGAGTAACACACGATGTTCCCTGTGTGATGGAGGAACGAGGGTATTGGGCATGCCTCCTCCGTGCTTTGAAGTTAGCTCCCATGGTAACATGAGACAAGTTCCATAACCCCTTCCCAGTGCTTTTCCATGAATAAACACATTTGAAATAATATAATAATACCTCACTTACCCAGAGGGCACTCATTTTGCAACCTCAACTATTCTGATCACAGCCAAGCCCCGGGAAGCAAGAGAAACAACCTCTGCAGGGCCAGAAAGAGACAGCACCCGATTCATTAATCTGGGAAGGTTACAGGAGTGGTTTAGAGGAGGGGTCTTTGTACATTTACCCATTTACAGCCACCTTAGACAGGATTCCAAAGAGGCTGCTGAACGAAGCTTGCAACAGCCTTTGACCAGAAGCACTGTAATTCTGACTTGCCTTGGTCCAGTGGGAACAGGGCCGAGCCACTTAGAACTGGAAGGATGTCCCTGATGAGGAATGGAGTGCTGACAGCCTCTAGCTTCTTCAGAGGGTCGCGGTGGTCCCAGCAATTAAACCAGCGGGCTACCGAGACCCACGCCACTAGATGGGGTTGCGGACTGTGTATCTGGAGCAGAGATGAGGGTTCGTGGTTCTAGCTTGGTACCTGGGAAGTGATTCGAAGTTTGAATCCTCTGAACCTTATTTTCCTCAATTTTACAACGGAACTAAGATGACCTCTTTTGCAGAGTTATTATAACAAAAGACATGCTATGTAGGAAACACTGGCATAGATGGTAGATTTTATCACTCTTTTACCTGCATTATTAATAAAACTATTATGTTTATTATCATTATTATTCCAAGAAAGTGCCAAAGAGGGTAAGTAACAGTCCTGTAAGTCAAGGTTCAACGCTAATACAGTCACATGTAAACACACAAACAAAAGAGAGAGCCTTGGCACTGGAATGAATTGGCAAGGTCAAGAGTGAGGTGAGGCAGGAAGCGTTCTTGGCTCCTTTACACCACCTAGTTGCCTGAGTCCAACTAACTTAAAGGTACAAGCACCCACAAAAGGAAGGGCTGACAAAACAGACTGACAAAAGTACAGGAAATCAGTATCCCTAGCATCTGGGACCATAAACATCATAAAGGTCGTAAATTGTACAGTGTTCTAGTCCAGGGCAATAATGAGAGCTCACGATAATGACACTGGTGCATCAGGAAAAGTCAAATTATGTCCAGGGGCGACAGCTTCAGAAGGAAGAGAAACCTGTGAAACATTCGAGATAAACTTCCGCCAGAGACTTGCTTTTAGTTTTTAAAAGTTTATGATTAAATGGGGTCAATTTTGTGATCTTCCCAAGTTAGCTATGTAAAAAATGTTCTCAGCTGAGGCTGGATCAATGAACTATTAACTGTACTTTCAGTACTTGTTCTATTTTATTTTCTGTGTTCATTTCTTACCCCTTTGAATTGTGGCCGGAATTAGCCACCCACGTCCTAAACATTCCAAGTTAAACCTCATTTACAATAAATCATGAATTGCTTTCCAAACATGAAAATGGCAGTCTTTTAAGTCATTTACAAATGTGCTTTCCAAACCAATTCAAGAGCTGAAAAGGATCGTGTCAACCTGAGCAAATCTCAACTCTGCATTCTTTGCCAGGACTCAGGGGAGCAGCCCAACATATAATTTTAGAATTGGTGCAAAGCACCCAGCTCAGGCTGTTGAAAGGAAATGAGGACAAAGCAAGGTTTAAACCCAGCAGGAGAAGGAGGGGCGGAGCTATATTCAAAAGATTAACTTGATAAGATAATGTTCAGCTTCTCTTTAAACCCTAAACTACAGGATGTGGATGCTTCAAGTTTGTGTTCCTATTATCTCCGGTTGCTGCTACTGACAAATGAAGCTACTGCAGTTCTGCAGGGTGACTTGGGTACCCTGCATTCCAGTGGGATGTGATGGCCACAGCAGGGGATGGGGTTTGGGCTCTGACACTAATTAAGACTTCAGACAGTCCTTGTTACTTCTCTCTCTCTGGATCTAAGTTTCCTTGTCCATAAAGTTAGAGAGTTAGAATAGATAAGCTCAGGTTCCTTCTAGGTCTAGGGTCTAAAAGCTTTCTCCAACTGCAGATTCACAAAGACCAATAACACATGTCTGGGCTTTGGGGTCAGTCACATATAAACATACAAACAAAAGAGGGGGAGATAGAAAGAGTTGTTGCTGGTATCTCTCACATTCCCCCTGCCAATATTTTTTTTAAAGGCTACAGTGAATCACAAACAATGTTGAAAAAGAGGTAAAAGCACTCTGAAGAGTGAGGGGGAGGAGGAAAACATTGGAACTGATGTAGTGGATGGGGGTGTCCAACGAAACCCATTTCCTTTTTTTGGTGATCAAGTCGTTGGCCAAGTGAGAAGCCAAAAGGACTTTATCCTACCTGCTCCCTTCCCTGATCCAGCCCAATAGCCAGAATCTTCACCACAATGAGCTCTAACAGGTACACAGCAACGCCCTATGGAGTGGAAGCAGGATGATGGTTGGGTGATGAACGGTTAAGACTCGGTTGGCTTTTCTCCAGAGGTTGATCCTTTTGGTGTCCCACAGATCTGAGCTTGTCACTACCTGTATTTGTGGCCCTGAGCAAACAACCTTTTTTTTTTTTTTTTTCGGTACGCAGACCTCTCACTGTCGTGGCCTTTCCCGTTGCCGAGCACAGGCTCCGGACGCGCAGGCTCAGCGGCCGTGGCTCACGGGCCCAGCCGCTCCGGGGCATATAGGATCTTCCCGGACCGGGGCACGAACCCGCGTCCCCTGCATCGGCAGGCGGACTCTCAACCGCTGCGCCACCAGGGAAGCCCTGAGCAAACAACCTTTTGATCTTCGTTTCCATCGCAGTGAAATGGGGGTGATGACAGTGTACCCCTACCTTATACGATGAGAAGGAGTAACTGAGATAATCCAAACGAAGGACTTAACACGCTCAACACCGTGCCCGGGACGGAGTAAGGACCCAATCAATAGAGAGCCTTTGCTATTTATGAACTCAACTCGGGGACTTTCCGAGTTGCCAGCCACACACCCAGTGAGGCAGTGTGCCTCTCACTGCTGGGCGACATTAGGAGTCATGGAGAAACAGAAAACCTCCCCTAGTAGGAGAAATCTCTAGGCCCCCAGCATTTTAGAAGAGAAGAATGCGAGACAGAATACAGGATGTTAATGTTTACCCTTTAGGCAAAGTATTGTCATCCTGTTTTCTATTCAGGAGCAGAAAGGAACAGGAGGAAGACACATTTCAGGGAACTGAATTCTGACTACCCTCCCTCCCCTTCGCCCACTGTGACCCCTACCCAAGGAGGACACGGGAGCCCTGCCCTGCACTGAGGAGGGGCTACAAAAGCCCTGCCCAGCCTGTGGCCAGCTTAACATCAGCCTGGGCGACACAGTCCTTGCTGGAGCCGGAAGCAGCCCGGCACGTGGCCGAGCTGCCAGCAAACAAAGCCGCAGTGCCAATGGCCATTTTCCTCAGGGCTGCTGGATTCCGTGAGGCTGCTATGCTTCTACTCTGAAAGACCCTGAAACCTGGCCATACAAGGATTTCCCAAAGTCAACTGCCTGTGCCCTTAGGTCTTTAGAAGTATATGTGCGATCAGGATAGGATTCTATTACATTCCTCAAAGGCAATGCCAGATATCTCAGTGCAAATCTTAATAAAGATTTAATGTGCACCCAACCAAGGGATGAAGAGAAGGAATTTCCGATGAATATATTTTGGCTTTTAAAGCAGTCTATCACTACACATCTATGAATAAGGACGTAGCGTTTCAGATCACTTTGTAATTCATTTAATATATCAAATTTATTTTGAAAGGAATAGCCTAACAATTTATATTATGACCACCTTTGTAGGAGGTAATGGGGCTATAAGCTTAAGAAGCAAGTGTAGGGCTTCCCTGGTGGCGCAGTGGTTGAGAGTCCGCCTGCCGATGCAGGGGACACGGGTTCGTGCCCCGGTCCGGGAAGATCCCACGTGCCACGGAGCGGCTGGGCCCGTGAGCCATGGCCGCTGAGCCTGCGCGTCCGGAGCCTGTGCTCCACAACGGGAGAGGCCACAACAGTGAGAGGCCCACATACCGCAAAAAAAAAAAAGAAGCAAGTTTAACCTTGTCATCAGAGGCAGTACTGTCTAGTATATGTGCTGGGCATGGAGGACTCCGCAGAACTCCAGCCTGGTTTTGAAAGTCAGGTCTGTGTCTTCCTAGCTTGAAAATCTTCAGCAACTCACGTGACTCTTCTTCACTTTCAGACCCACCTCAGAGGACTGCTGTGAGAATTAATAGAGATAATGCATGTAAATTACATACGTGATATGTTAACGGCTGTTTTGGAACGGTGCTGCAAGGTCCCATCACCTGGTATTGATGTACAGCCATGGTTTCAGATTTCTACGTATTTCCGTGCAAAGGCGGACCTACCCACCTGTGACAAACTCTGGATGAGATGGTGTGTGATCAGGAGGGCCCTTGGAATACTACTTTTAGTTATGACAGGAAGTGGACGTTGGTACACTGGTGATGAAAACATGGCTAACTGTGTGAATCTTAGTAAATTCATCATTTTCAGGATGTGGAAAGTGACCATGGCTGCATTTTAAACTTTTTTGTGTTTTTTTCTTTTTCAGGAAAAGGTATTGTATATGAGGGAAGGTTTTTAAGTATGCATTGCTCACACCTGTGGCCATCAACGCGCTTTAGCGTGAAAAGGACACTACTGATTTTCAAAATTCAATTTTGACAAAAACCAAGTCTGTTTAGATGAGGTGCACTTGTACGTGGCGTAGTTGCTCTTAGGCCTTTTAGCCAGTTTTGTCATTGATACTATTTGTTTCACTGGAATTGATTGTGGGATAATTTGAGTCAACGGGTAAGTTGTCCAAAATAAAAGGCCGGGCCATTACTTGGCTCAACCATTTCTCCTTCAATAAAATTCTTGCTCAAGTCTTTTGTACCAAATGGCTCACATCTTCCAGCCCTTAAAATAAATTTCTCTTAAGTCTTCTACCCACTCCAGCAAGCACCCCATCTCTCTCCTCTCCTTTCCAGCCCCACATGATAAAAGCTCACGCTATAGCTGGGGGTCAGATGCAGTGGGACCTGGTGCTCACCAGGGGTGGGGATGGGGGCGAAAGAGGATAAGCTGCCCCGTGCGACACAGAATATCAGAACTAAATCAGCAGCAAATAAATCCTAAAGACGACGCATCCATCAAAACTTAAGGGGACCGGTAAACATGAATCAGAACACAGCGGTTTACAGGCTGGCATGAGGGGTCTGACGCCAGAGTCCGAGTCCTGGCTCAGCCACGGATCATCAATGTGACGATGGATAAGGGACTTCACGTCTCGGTGTCTCATCTGTAAACTGAGGAAAGTAAGTGTGGTAACAGTTACAGTGGCCATATAATTGACCGTCCAAACCAGGACCCTTTTAGAGGGTGCTATTAATAATGATGCCAAGACATGAGGCATAAATAGGGGCTATGCACAGACAAACTCGGATGCACGGTCACCTTGGTGATAATTTCTAACATGTATGATTGCTATGAAAATCAAATAAGGTAAAAAAGAATCAGATAAGGTAATCCATGTGAAATCATTTAGGCGAGTGTTTGGTATAACAGTGTCAATAAATGTTAGTAACATGAGCAGGACTTAAGGGTCGAGGGGTCCAGTTTGAACAACATGACAATAAGTGCTGAGCAGCTTTCGATGTTGGTTCTTCATGGAGGTGGTTGGCTTGCAAGGAGAGCACATTTCAGGCTGGCAGGGGATGTGGGCTCCAGACATGAGGCTGGAGGAGGGGTAGGAACAAGGTCTGAGGCTTCATTAGTCATGCTGACTGAGCTTAGGGGCAGGAGAAGGAAAGAAAAGAGTTCCAACTTAGCGTTCATGTGGCGTCCCAAGAACCAGATTTCCTCTATACCTGGGATCCCTAAATCCTCACTTCTACCTTCAAAATCTACTCTAACCCCCCAAAGGCCTATTTCCACATTTCCATCTAGATATTCCGTGCCCTGCCAAGTTCAACATTGCCTTTGGGCTTTGTTTCTGAGTCACCTCTGCCTTGCAACTGTCCTGTTTTTTTTTTTTTTAAATTTTATTTTTTACTTTGTATTGGAGTATAGTTGATTCACAGTGTGTTGGTTTCAGGTGTACAGCAAAGCGAATCAGTTAT
Organism: Aethalodelphis obliquidens; assembly: GCF_003676395.1. NCBI lineage: Eukaryota > Metazoa > Chordata > Mammalia > Artiodactyla > Delphinidae > Aethalodelphis > Aethalodelphis obliquidens. Next base: position 13,240,962 of record NW_020837946.1, on the reverse strand, counting down.
ACATATACATATACCTATTCTATTTCAGATTGTTTTTCCATATAGGTTATTATAGAATGTTGGGTAGAGTTCCTCACACTATACAGTAGGCCCTAGTTGATTATTTATTTTATATGTAGTAGTGGTCCTCTTGGTTTTAATGGCTGCGTCATTGTTCCTCAGACTTTGGGGTAACCTTTGCTACCTCCTTCTTCACAGTCATCCACATGCAACGGGCAACAAGTCCAGCTCACAGGCACTGCTGACAGAGGCCGGGAGGACAGGAATCAGACAGCAGCCTGTGCTGGGAATACATGCGAAACCCAGGCCTGATGACGCAGGTGGCTCATCTCAAGAACAGTGAGCCCGAGAATTGAAGTCCAGAACTCCCAGCAAGCCAAGGAGGACCAGAGCAGAATCCAGAAAGAGAGTCACTACCAGACATGCCATGTGATTCAAAGCCACGAGAGGATTTTAGATCTGGAGACAGATTCCCAGAGGCGAGACCGGGGTCCAAAAGAGAGTGGTGAGCCCAAGGGGGCTCCAGAAGAGAGGGATGTGGGTGTGTAGGCTTGGGGATATGGACAACATTCTGTGGAACAAACACGCGTCTCTCCAGCTGTCTCTTGTCTGTGTTTCCCCCAGTATAGGTTCCAAAATCTGTGAAGGTCTGTACCCTCAGATCTCCCAGGGACTTGTGAACACAGCTGCACGTCTCAATTCCTAGCGCCACCCAACGCCAGCTCTAGTTCTTATTACTTGCAATCTCATGGTATTCCAAGAGCCAGACACTGATGATTTAAAAATGGCAATCTAGGGCTTCCCTGGTGGCGCAGTGGTTGGGACACCGCCTGCCGATGCAGGGGACACGGGTTCGTGCCCCGGTCCGGGAAGATCCCACATGCCACAGAGCGGCTGGGCCCATGATGGCCGCTGAGCCTGTGTGTCCGGAGCCTGTGCTCTGCAACGGGAGAGGCCACAACAGTGAGAGGCCCGCATACCACACACACACACAAAAAATGGCAATCTAAAAATAAATGGCAATCTATTTCCAATTTCCAATTAGAGTTACATGTTACATGAGTTATAAGTTTTCTATGTATTTTCTTAATATTTTGCTTCTCTTACTGCTTGTCTGTGAGTCAGCACGAGCAGATGAATGAAAATGAATGAACAAGTGGCAAACGAAGTTACTAAAATCATTCGGAAGCATCTGGTTTTACTTGGCTCAGCACCTTGGTGCTATTTGTATTATTGTTGTGCTTTTAAAATGTTTACTCACATCCTGCCTACATTCTCCCTAGCGTCAGAAGCAAGGCCTATCTCTGCGCACTCTCTGGCATCTTGCTCCGTCCATCATTCCCCTCCCCCTCTACTGGCTCCTTCCCCTCGGCAGCATAAAAGCTTCTCCCACAGATTATATAAACAAACTAAAAAAAACCTCTTTCAACCCTGAAAATTCTATGGCTACCGCACTCTCTCGCCTTCCCTCACAGGCAAACAACTGGAAAGCATCATCTAAAGACCCTATTTCTTTCCTTCCTCTTTTCCCATTCTTTCCTAACCCCCCGGCACCCACTTCATCGAACTCTCTTCACCAAAGGGTCACCAGTCAGCCCAGCCATGTGATTTCTAGATGGAAAAAAGATTGCTGACATCCTTCAATGTACTTTTTCTCTTACAAAACTGTTCTTGAAATATCACTCACAGCATGAAATTTCACATGCAAACCTTCAAGGTTGCTTCCACATGGCTATCCCAGGGAGCAAGTTCAGCTTAATGAGGTGTTAATATGTCAACTTTCCTTCCTCCCTCCCTCCTTTCCTTCCTAATAAGCATGGAAAGAAGAAAGGAAGGGAGGGAGGGAGGGAAGAAAGGAAAGGAAGAAGTTTTCTCCATTTAATGAATATTTACTAAAGGTGAGTCTGTGCCAGGCACTGTCCCAGGCTCAGGCGATAGAGCAGTGAACACGGACGTGAGAGCTCTTGCCCCTCGGGGCTCACATTCTGATGTCAGTCTCAAATAAAATATGATTTCCTCTTAGGAAAAGCTTACCCGTAAATACCATGATGGTATTTAGGATTCTCTAGCCTAAAATGAGCACTGCCTGGTGTAATGTCCGTAATTTCAGAGGAGAAAAATTAAGCCCAAAGAAGCAACTTTTCCCAGGTCTCCAACCTGATAGTTACTATCTGACAATACACAGAGTAAATATTAGAATTTATTTTATTGCATGCCAAGTACTTGGAAAAACTCAGCGATGGATTGAAAGCTTTATTAGTGTGATGTAACAGGTTCCCTCTGACGGCTCTTCAGAATGCACCCTGCTTGGCGTCACAAGGTGCTGATGCAGTCACTGTTAAATTGGCAAGTGACCTTAAATTAGAAAACTACGGTCTATCAAAGGGTAAGAAAATGTGGCTTTTCATGTCATACAATTTATATGCAAAAATACTGCTGGCCCCAAGGAGCTGATGCATGGTGAGTCTTCTGAAGCTACACAAATTATGTCCTATTGTTTATAAAAAAGTCCTGGGGTCACTCAAGCTATACACACACATACACACACACACAATTACTAGCTTCACAGGTCACGCTTCAGTCTCATCGCTGCAGTTTCTAATGGTTCGTGGGTCTGGTTTCTAAAAACACAAGGAAAGAATCATGACCTCTGAGGAACTCTTAGTGTTGGGAAATATATATTCTGTTTATTACAGTCATTAATGGAATTGTGCTTTCTGCGTATGGAAGACCAAAAGGTAAATGCTTTAACAGCGCAAGAAACAACCCACTTTATTCCTCCTTTTATTCCTCCTCTCTCTTCTTTTTTCTTTATTTTGGTAAGAACGCTCAACATGAGATCTACCCTTCTAATTAATGTTTAAGTGTACAGTACAGTATTGTTACCTATGGGCACAATGTAGTACAGCAAATCTTGAGAACCTACTCATCTTACAGAACTGAACTTCATACCCATTGATTAGCAACTCCTCTTTCCCCCTCCCCACTTTAAAAAATGAATAGATGTATTTTTTAGAGTGACCAAGCCCACTTTTAAACTGTTTTGTTTTGAGCACTTCCTGTCCACAGCTCATGGAAAGTGATACCGCCAATTCTGCTAGGAGGCCAACAGAATTTCAACACAGTCACAACATCTGGAGGGTGTCTTTGCCAAAAGTAGGGCAGGATCAAGGGACTGGAATGTGAGTCCATGTGCCAGCCATGGCCTCTCTGCATTTCCTTTAGAGAAAGGGGCTTCGGAACAGTGCTCTAGCTGTTCCTAGAAAGAAAAGCAGTTACTAGAAAGTGATGTGTTAATTTGGCATTGAAGGAGTTAACCTACTGAACCGGTTTAGTGCTGTTGCCTGCCAACAGTGGGGAGGCAAAGATTATTATGAGAAGTGGCATCTTATCAGCATTTTTATTAAAAATTTTTTTTTAACTTTTTATTTTATATTGGAGTATAGTTGATTAACAATGTGTTAGTTTCACGTGTAAGGCAAAGTGGTTCAATTATACATATACATGTATCTATTCTTTTTCAAATTCTTTTCCCATTTAGGTTGTTACATAATATTGAGCAGAGTCCCCTGTGCTACACAACAGGACCTTGGTTGCCATCCATTTTAAATACGGCAGTGTGTACATGTCAATCCCAAACTCCCTAACTATCCCTTCCACCCACCCTTCCCGTCTGGTAACCATAAGTTCGTTCTCTAAGTCTGTGAGTCTTAACAGCATTTTTAAATGATTAGCTTTAAAGTTACTGGTTAGCTAGTAATAGTAGAAGTAATAATAGTAGTAGTTTCGGCAATCTTTCAGAGTATATGTATTTAGCAATAGGTATAGAGAAGGCAAGAGCAGGTGCCGGGGATGTTGCTAAGCCATGGGCAGGGCTTACCAGAGGTGTGCAACGGTGTACAGCAAATCGCCTAAAATCGAGTTTTATTCAAAGCATTGGGTTGGCCAAAAAGTTCATTCGGGGTTTCCTGTAACTGATGAAAACCCCGAATGAACTTTTTGGCCAACCCAATACTATGAAAGGTCAGAAAGGGGCAGTTAATTCGGCCAGGACAGTTAGATATGGTTTCTTTAGAGGCTAAAAGATTTGAGCGGCATTATGAAGGATGGTTAAAAGACGTTTGGGAAGTGAAGTGCGGAAAAGGGTTTCAATCATGAACTGCTGTGCCCCTCTTGAAGGCATCCCACCTATGCAGACGGACGCACTTCTCTGCCTGAGGCTGAAATCTTTTACTATAAGCACTGCCCCCTGGTGTCCACTGTGAGAAGAGGCCTCAAGTGCAAACGTTCATCCTCTTTGCCATATTGCTCTATAAGAATGACCAATGTGTCATCCTCAGCATCATTTCTTCAAGTTTCATCCCTAAGTCGTACAATGAATAAAGGTGAGCGCTGACCAGGAACTGCGATAATAACAATAACAACCACACGCAAAGCTTTCTCAATGAGTTTACGCAGAAATAAATCTGCTTCTTCTTAGGGCCCTTTATTGACTGACGTGAAGAGAATTACTTCCATTTATTTCTTCGGCCTTAGTGGCTGAGATCTGGTCAACCGTTCAGCTCTCTTTAACTGACGAGTAGACTGAGATACAGAAAGTGTTTCAGAGACTGCTTATCACAGTGTGACAACAGCTGGGCCACGCCTCAAGGAGTTGGTCATCGGCTCAGGCAGACAGAAAGATGCATCCACATATGCAGAAGGAAAGGAATCAGTAGATAGCCTCTCATTACCCACAGCTCCCAGGAAGGGCTTTGAGTGTTGTTAGATGCTCAGAACCCACTGAAGAGTCGGTAAGAACAATGTCAGTGCAGACTGCCCTGGGGTGGACAGGTGAGAACCGAGGAATGAGCAGGGAAAGTTTTAGAAGGTGTCAAATGCCATCTCTAATTAAGAATGGAAAGGAATTTCAGGAGGTTACAGTTACAGTTTGGAGTAAATATCCTCAAGGACAGTTTGAGCTTTCTGAGGGTGGGAGGTGGGCCTTTGTTCCACCATATTCCACCAGAAGATGGATCTCAGCAGCAGAACTATCTCTGGCAGTGCAATGCTCTCAATTAGGGTCAGAGTGGAGACACCCAATCCTGAAGTCATGTTTTACTGATTGCGTTGACTTCACGTTTAATCAAATGAACCTTTTGTTCAAAAAACACATATCCAAAGCACAGACACACTCTCCGTTGATTTTAGTTTCAAATAAAAGGTTTTATCTAAAAGCAGTCCTGTTCCAAATTTTATGGAGTGGAGTCAATGGTATTTCATTAGCATCCTTGATCCCTAATGACTTTCCTTCTCTGCTAAAACTACAAGAAATATTGTCTTGAAAGTTCTATGAGATGCATTTATCCTGATAATATAAGGTCAATGACTTCCAAGCCACTTTGGGGAGAAAAGCCACGTTTTTTCCTGTGAAATGCTCAAAGGCAACTAGAGACTTATATCTGCTCCTCAGGCCTAATCATAACAGAGCCCACTGTTAAGTTTGGTAAGTCTATGGAAAGTAAATATTAGAATGACAAAACCAAGAAGCTATTTGATAATCCTAAAATTGATGATGACTAACATTTCTTGAACATGTCTTATTCACTTAGCATTTTCTTATTTAATCTGTGATGTAAGCATATGATTAGCTCTCATAGTGGGTTTAATGTGGTGTTCAAAAAGATACGTCCTCGGGCTTCCCTGGTGGCGCAGTGGTTGAGAGTCTGCCTGCCGCGGTTCATGCCCCGGTCCGGGAAGATCCTACATGCCGTGGAGCGGCTGGGCCCGTGAGCCATGGCCACTGAGCCTGCGTGTCTGGAGCCTGTGCTCCGCAACGGGAGAGGCCACACCAGTGAGAGGCCCGCGTACCGCCGAAAAAAAAAAAAAAAAGAAAGAAGCAAGGAAAGATCTGCCCTGAGAAGAACACTCAGAGGGAGGACAGACCTGCTGACCACTAGATTTGCTGACTACTTCTGACCTGTGAGAAACTTCTGGTGTTGTAAGCTGCCCATTTGTGGTAACTGGTTATGGTAGCCCTGGGACACTAATGCATCCCTATTTTAAAGTTGAGAAACCCGAAGCTCAGAGAGGTCAAATAACTTTCCAGGGCCACATGGCTAGCATTAATATATGGTAGAGCCATGTTTGAACTTATCTTTCTGACTCAAAAATCTGGGCTTTAAGCATAAAGCCACAGGCCTGGTTTAACAGTCTAGGGAGCATTTGTTTTCCTAAGAAAAAACCAAGAATGACGAGAGTGTTGATGCAGAGTTTCAGGGTAGCCTTTCCAGCAGCTTCCCGCCTTCAGAATCAATTGCTTGCATTAAAAGAGCCATTAGGGTCTGTTCATCAGCAATTCAGTCCACGTGTGGCCCTGCTTCCCGATTCAGGGATGAAGCCGCTCTACACTTGGCCCCCAAAGTAGCAATCCTGGCCTTGCTCTATTTCTCTCATCATATATATAATCACCTTTAAGCATGCTGGGCAGTAATACAATGGAGGATGAACATTAAATTCAATCCATAAAGAGCCTGAAATCAATCAGGCCCTTCATGAAACTAATTTTAGAAAAGAGGTCATTAGATGTATTAGAATCAATTCAGAAGTGAATTGAGAAACGGGATCTCATGTTCGCTTTAGAAAAAACTTTTTTTCAAGAGATAGAATTATGACCTTACACCAGAGGAGGACAGCACCACAAAAAAACTAGAGAGCTTTGGTTGTTCTCTTCCTTTTTTTTTTAATATACATATTTTTTTCCTTTTTCTCCTTTTGTGAGTGTGTATGTGTATGCTTCTTTGTATAGCTTTGTATAGCTTTGCTTTGTATAGCTTTGCTTTTACCATTTGTCCTAGGGTTCTGTCTGTCCATTTTTTTTTGTTTATTTTTTTTAGTATAATTTTTAGTGCTTGTTTTCATTGGTGGATTTGTATTTTGGTTTGGTGGCTCTCTTCTTTCTTTCTTTTTTTTTACTTTTTTATTTTTTTAATAATATATTTTTCACTTTTTATTTTAATAACTTTATTTTATTTTTCTATCTTTCTTTTTTTCTCTCCCTTTTCTTCTGAGCCATGTGGCTGACAGGGTCTCAGTGCTCCGGAGTGGTGTCAGGCCTGGGCCTCTGAGGTGGGAGAGCAGAGTTCAGGACATTGGTCCACAAGAGACCTCCCAGCTCCATGTAATATCAAATGGCAACAGCTTTCTCAGAGATCTCCATCACAATGCAAAGACCCAGCTCCACTCAACGACCAGCAAGTTACAGTGCTGGACACCCTATGCCAAACAACTAGCAAGACAGGAACACAACCCCGCCCATTAGTAGAGAGGATGCCTAAAATCATAAGTTCACAGACACCCCAAAACACACCACCGTATGCAGTCCTGCCCACCAGAAAGACAAGATCCAGCCTCATCCACCAGAACACAGGTACCAGTCCCCCAGACCAGGAAGCCTACACAACCCACTGAAGCAACTTTAGCCACTGGGGGCAGACACCAAAAACAACGGGAACTACAAACCTCCAGCCTGTGAAAAGGAGACCCCAACACAGTAAGTTAAGCAAAATGAGAAGACGGAAAAATACACAGCAGATGAAGGATCAAGGTAAAAGCCCACCAGACCAAACAAATGAAGAGGAAATAGGCAGTCTACCTGAAAAAGAATTCAGAGTAATGATAGTAAAGATGACCCAAAATATTGGAAATAGAATGGAGAAAATACAAGACACATTTAACAAGGAACTAAAAAAACTAAAGAGCATACAAACAATGATGAACAACACAGTAAGTGAAATTTAAAATTCTCTAGAAGGAATCAGTAGCAGAATAACTGAGGCAAAAGAAGGGATAAGTGACCTGGAAGATAAAACAGTGGAAATAACTACGGAAGAGCAGAATAAAGAAAAAAGAATGAGAAGAATTGAGGACAGTCTCAGAGACCTCTGGGACAACATTAAATGCACCAACATTTGAATTATAGGGGTCTGAGAAGAAGAAGAGAGAAAAACAGGGACTGAGAAAATATTTGAAGAGATTATAGTTGAAAACTTCCCTAATATGGGAAAGGAAATAGTTAATCAAGTCCAGAAAGCACAGAGAGTGCCATACTCCTTGGATAAATCCAAGGAGAAACATGCCAAGATACATATTAATCAAACTATCAAAAATTACATACAAAGAAAAAATATTGAAAGCAGTAAGGGAAAAGGAACAAATAACATACAAGAGAATTCCCATGAGGTTAACAGCTGATCTTTCAGCAGAAACTCTGCAAGCCAGAAGGGACTGGCAGGACATATTTAAAGTGATGAAAGAGTAGAACCTACAACCAAGATTATTCTACCCAGCAAGGATCTCATTCAGATTCAACAGAGAAATTAAAAGTTTAACAGACAAGCAAAAGCTAAGAGAATCAAGCACCACCAAACCAGCTTTACAACAAATGCTAAAGGAACTTCTCTGGGCAGGAAACACAAGAGAAGGAAAACACCAGCAATAACAAACCCCAAACAATTAAGAAAATGGTAATAGGAACACACATATCAATAGCTACCTTAAATGTAAATGGATTAAATGCTCCAACCAAAAGACACAGACTGGGTGAATGGATACAAAAACAAGACCCGCATATATGCTGTCTACAAGAGACCCACTTCAGACCAAGGGACACATACAGACTGAAAGTGAGGGGATGGAAAAAGATATTCCATGCAAGTGGAAATAAAAAGAAAGCTGGAGTAGCAATTCTCATATCAGACAAAATAGACTTTAAAATAAAGACTATTACAAAAGACAAAGAAGGACTCTACACAATGATCAAGGGATCAATCCAAGAAGAAGACATAACAATTGTAAATATTTATGCACCCAATATAGAAGCACCTCAATACATAAGGCAAATGCTAACAGCCATAAAAGGGGAAATCAACAGTAACACAATCATAGTAGGGGACTTTAACACCTCACTTTCACCAATGGACAGATCATCCAAAATGAAAATAAATAAGGAAACAAAAGTTTTAAATGATACATTAAACAAGATGGGATTAATTGATATTTATAGGACATTCCATCCAAAAACAACAGAATACACTTTCTTCTCAAGTGCTCATGGAACATTCTTCAGGATAGATCATATCCTGAGTCACAAATCAAGCCTTGGTAAATTTAAGAAAATTGAAATAGTATCAAGTATCATTTCTGACCACAATGCTATGAGACTAGATATCAATTACAGGAAAAAATCTGTGAAAAATACAAATACATGGAAGCTAAACAATACACTACTAAATAGCCAAGAGATCACTGAAGAAATCAAAGAGGAAATCAAAAAATGCTTGAAACAAATGACAATAAAAACATGATGACCCAAAATCTATGGGATGCAGTAAAAGCAGTTCTAAGAGGGAAGTTTATAACAATACAATCCTACCTCAAGAAACAAGAAACATCTCAAATAAACAACCTAACCTTACACCTGAAACAATTAGAGAAAGAAGAACAAAACAACCCCAAAGTTAGCAGAAGGAAAGAAATCATAAAGATCAGATCAGAAATAAATGAAAAGAAATGAAGGAAACAATAGCTAAGATCAATAAAATTAAAGGCTGGTGCTTTGAGGGGATAAACAAAATTGATAAACCACTAACCAGACTCATCAAGAAAAAAAGGGAGAAGACTGAAATCAATAGAATTAGAAATGAAAAAAGAGAAGTAACAGCTGCAGAAATATAAAGGATCATGACAGATTACTGCAAGCAACTATATGCCAATAAAATGGACAACCTGGAAGAAATAGACAAATTCTTAGAAACGCAGCACCTCCTGAGACTAAAGGAGGAAGAAATACATAATATAAACAGACCAATCACAAGCACTGAAATTGAGACTGTGATTAAAAATCTTCAAACAAACAAAAGCCCAGGACCAGATGGCTTCACAGGCAAATTCTATCAAACATTTAGAGAAGAGCTAACACCTATCCTTCTCAAACTCTTCCAAAATATAGCAGAGGAAGGAACAACCCTAAACTCATTCTACGTGACCACCATCACCCTGATTCCAAAACCAGACAAGGATGTCACAATAAAATAAAATACACAATAAAACCAATATCACTGATGAACATAGATGCAAAAATCCTCAACAAAATACTAGCAAACAGAAACCAACAGCACATGAAAAGTAACTTGAACCATGATCAAGTGGGGTTTATCTCAGGAATGCAAAGATTCTTCAATATATGCAAAACAATCAATGTGATACACCATATTAACAAATTGAAGGAGAAAAACCATATGATCATGTCAATGGATGCAGAAAAAACTTTCGACAAAATTCAATACCCATTTATGATAAAAACTCTTCAGAAAGTAGGCATAGAGGGAACTTACCTCAACAGAATAAAGGCCATATATGACAAACCCACAGGCAACATCCTCCTCAATGGTGAAAAACTGAAGCCATTTCCACTAAGATCAGGAGCAAGACAAGGTTGCCCACTCTCACTACCATTATTCAACATAGTTTTGGAAGTTTTACCCACAGCAATCAGAGAAGAAAAAGAAATAAACAGAATCCAAATCAGAAAAGAAGTAAAACTGTCACTGTTTTCAGATGACATGATACTATACATAGACAATCCCAAAGATGCTACCAGAAAACTACTAGAGCTAATCAATGAATTTGGCAAAATAGCAGGATATAAAATTAATGCACAGGAATCTCTTACATTCCTATACACTAATGATGCAAAATCTGAAAGAGAAATTAAGGAAACACTCCCATTTACCACTGCAACAAAAAGAATAAAATACTTAGGAATAAACCTACCTAAGGAGACAAAAGACCTGTATGCAGAAAACTGTAAGACACTGATGAAAGAAATTAAAGATGGTACAAACAGATGGAGAGATATACCATGTTCTTGGATCGGAAGAATCAACATTGTGAAAATGACTATACTACCCAAAGCAATCTACAGATTCAATGCAATCCCCATCAAACTACCAATGGCATTTTTCACAGAACTAGGACAAAAACTTCGCAATTTGTATGGACACACAAAAGACTCCGAAGAGCCAAAGCAATCTTAAGAAAGAAAAATGGAGCTGGAGGAATCAGGCTCCCGGACTTCAGACTATACTACAAAGCCACAGTAATCAAGACAGTATGGTACTGGCACAAAAAGAGAAATATAGGTCAAGGGAACAGGCTAGAAAGCCCACAGACAAACCCATGCACATATGGTCACCTTATTTTTGATAAAGGAGGCAACAATATACAATGGAGAAAAGACAACCTCTTCAATAAGTGGTGCTGGGAACACTGGACAGCTACATGTAAAAGAATGAAATTAGAACACTCCCTAACACCATACACAAAAATAAACTCAAAATGGATTGAAGACCTAAATGTAAGGCCATACACTATCAAACTCTTCGAGGAAAACATAGGCAGAACACTCTATGGCATGCATCACAGAAAGATCCTTTTTGAATCGTCTCCTAGAGAAATGGAAATAAAAACAAAAAAAAAACAAATGGGACCTAATGAAACTTGAAAGCTTTTGCACAGCAAAGGAAAACATAAACAAGACAAAAAGAAAACCCTCAGAATGGGAGAAAATATTTGCAAATGAAGCAACTGACAAATGATTAATCTCCAAAATTTACAAACAGCTCATGCAGCTCAATATCAAGAAAACAAACAACCCAATCCAAAAATGGGCAGAAAACCTAAATAGACATTTTTCCAAAAGAAGATATACAGATTGCCAACAAACACATGAAAGGATGCTCAACATCACTTATCATTAGAGAAATGCAAATCAAACTACAATGAGGTATCACCTCACACCTGTCAGAATGGCCATCATCAAAAAATCTACAAACAATAAATGCTGGAGAGGGTGTGGAGAAATGGGAACCCTCTTGCGCAGCTGGTGGGAATATAAATTGATACAGCCACTATGGAGAACAGTATGGAGGTTCCTTAAAAAACTAAAAATAGAACTATCACATGACCCAGCAATCCCACTACTGGGCATATACCCTGAGAAAACTATAATGCAAAAAGTGTCATGTGCCACAATGTTCATTGCAGCTCTATTTACAATAACCAGGACATGGAAGCAACCTAAGTGTCCATCGACAGATGAATGGATAAAGAAGATGTGGCACATATATACAGTGGAATATTACTCAGCCATAAAAGAAACGAAATTGAGTTATTTGTAGTGAGGTGGATGGACCTAGATTCTGTCATACAGAGTGAAGTAAGTCAGAACGAGAAAAACAAATACCGTATGCTAACACATAAATATATGGAATAATAATAAAAAAAAGGTTCTAAAGAACCTAGGGGCAGGAGAGGAATAAAGACGCAGACATAGAGAATGGACTTTAGGACACAGGGAAGGGGAAGGGGAAGCTGGGACGAAGTGAGAGAGTGGCATGGACACATATACACCACCAAATGTAAAATAGCTAGTAGGAAGCAGCCACACAGCACAGGGAGATCAGCTTGGTGCTTTGTGACCACCTAGAGGGGTGGGATAGGGAGTGCAGGAGTGAGACACAAGAGGGAGGGGATATGGGGATATATGTTTGTGTATAGCTGATTCACTTTGTTATACAGCAGAAACTAACACTTCATTGTAAAGCAACTTCAATAAAGATGTCAAAAAAAAGAGAAAATACCTTTTTCACAGTATGATTCAATGTTATTTAAAGCTGTGTGGGAAAGCACCTAAAATAATCTTGAGAATGATCACGGGTATGCATTTCACACGTTGGCATAGAGCACTAACATTTCGGGGTAGGGGGGATAGGTAAAGTAATTTTTCAAAACAGAACAAGTACAATATATGTATACTTTAAATATTTGATTAATATGAAATCCATCTTCATTTTTCTCCCTACCTCTGCTTTATGGACTGTTTCTATCCTTTCCATTTTACTGCAATCTTAGTTGGAGTGGCATGGGTTACTATAAAATTCCCTAGTAGTTTTTCTAACTGCAATTTTTCAGTCTTTCAGGTTAAGTTTACTAATTCACTCATATCACTGCTTTAGTTGAAACCTTTAAAATCTTCCTTAACTCCATTAGATGATTCAACTGAGTTGCAATCCACAAGGCCCTTGTTAATCTAGCTCTTATCTACTAGGTAAATTAACAGTTTCTTAGCTACTTCTTAAATATTTAAGCACTGTCCCATTTATGGTTTTGCTCCTATCACTTTTCCCACTTAGACTCCCTCTGAATCCTTTCAGTCAAAATCCCACTTATTTTTTCCATGACCAGCTCAAAAAAGTAGATTTCCTGAGGCCCTGTGACCAAAGTTATTTCCCTCTTCTGCATGCCTTTCTATTCCTCCTGTTATGCTCATCACACACCTTCCAAAATGAGTTATTTGAAGATATTTCCCAACTATTGATAGTTTTAATTTACATTTGGAAAGAGAAGCAACAAGGAAGGGATAGACCTGCTGCTTAGAGCTGAAGAAAAATACTGATGGATATCAAAGTTCATCTTTCATATTGCCTCTATCTTCTCAACATCAGTGATCTGTGCTTAAAAATGGTAAATGAACCTTGATAAGGAGAAAATGAAGCCCTCAACAATAGCTCTGAAGACTCAAACTTTAAGCCCATGAAATTACTTTGTGGTGTATTGAAAGAACTCACTCAACTTCCATCAGGGGCTCTGTGGATGTATGGACAGGCCAGAAGACTTGAGATGCACAAATGCATCACAAAATTCATAAAAGGAACGTGAGGTGCATTCTGCTGTCCAACATCTTGTTTTATGTTTATTTCCAGCAAATTTCTAAAGTGGATATTAACAGGATGGTTTGTTGGCTCTTGGGAAGGGAAAAGGTGATCATGAAGAGTCAATATAGATAGATCACTTACATCAAATCAGGTCACAATAATTTTGTTTCTTTTTACTTGGGCCTGAGATAGAATGATGGAAAGAATCTTATAAAGGCATCTGACAAGACCTCAAAGATGTTTTTGTTGATATCCTGGAGCGTGGTTTCTAGCAGTGAGCATCACTGCTCTCTTAGCTCTGTTAAATTACACACATGCACAAATGAAACATGTGACTAGGTCATGGGGCCAGTATTGTTGTAGATGACATGAAGTAGAAGCAGAAGTAATTAGTAGATGGACATACCCAGAATCCAAAATGTTCCCACATGCAGGCTAAGTCTAAGAAGATGTACTTTGGGCTTCCCTGGTGGCGCAGTGGTTGAGAGTCCGCCTGCCGATGCAGGGGACACGGGTTCGTGACCCGGTCTGGGAAGGTCCCACATGCCGCGGAGCGGCTGGGCCCGTGAGCCATGGCCGCTGAGCCTGTGCATCCGGAGCCTGTGCTCTGCAACGGGAGAGGCCACAACAGTGAGAGGCCCGCGTACCGCAAAAAAAAAAAAAAAAAAAAAGAAGATGTACTTCAAAGAAGAGTAAAAGATCTTCACTTAAATCTTTAAAAAATCACAATGATATAGAGATGTGATTTAACAACACAATCATGAAAAAGACTTGGGTATTAGTATGAACCAACATGTGGTGAAGAATGTAACGTTAAGTTGTATCAGCAGAAAAACAGTATTTAGAATCAAGGTGAAGGTAATCCTGGTTTTCTTAGCATTGATGAAACATTGAAAACTGCTCAGTTCTTGGTGACATGTAGGAAGGATACAAACAAACCGGGACTCATTATAAGAGAGTGATGAAGACATTGAAAAAAACACGTATAAGGAAGTTCTGAAGATGATGTTTAGCTTTGAAAAGGTGTAACTATACCAGGTAAGAGAATTATTACCTAAAACTTAAAAATGGCCGTATAAAAAGAATTATGCCTAATTTATGGGTATGGCCAGTGGTATGCATCCCACGCTTTCAGAAACTCTATTACCACCCAACTATTTTAGTAGTGGGGTGGGAAAAAAATAAAAGTAACTCTCCATGTATAGCAAATGCAGTATGGTCAATACAACCCAAAGGAGTAGATTTAAAGCCACTGCTGGAAGTTTATAGAGATCAATTCTGACTCAATATAATAAAGAATATTCTAGAAATAAAAGCTGTACCAAAAATGAAATTAGCCATCTTGCCATTTATTCAACAACTATTTCTTGAGTGAGGACCCTTTGTTACACATGGTGATAGATCTTGGCTAGCTGACACTTGTTCTTCCAAGCCAGTTATTAAACCAATACCTTATGCTGACTTTATGAAAATATTCATGCTTTAAGAAGAGACATAAAAACATATTTATGAGCATTTATGGTTTTCAATAACCAAGCTATAATTTTTTCTCAAAATTTTAGATATTTTCTGCAGGCTGACCAAAATTTCACCAGGTAACTACCTAAATTTCCTTAGAATTAGCAGTTATCGTATCACTTCCTCTACCAAACTGGACAGAACTATTGTTATGTACCAAAGTTCATATCACAAAGCTAGTGGGATTGTGAAGAAAAACAAGACCAGCTCTCTAATCTTACAAATGAGGAATCTGAAGTACAAATGGGGTAAGTACCTTCTGAAAGCGACATAGAGATTATGAGAGCGCAGGTCCCCTCAGTCCATCCTCAGTATTCTATCCAGTACTCCACCAGCTGTCCATAATATTCCACAGAGGTGGACTAGAATTCACTGACAACCACAAACACGCCAAATAAACACTATCGCCTCCTTCCATAGACTGTGTCTCATTTGCCATGATGCCTAAACAAAATGCATCAGTAAATTATGCATTTATCATGTTAAAATGAAGTCTCCACTGCTGGTAGATTTACTAAAAGATTCCAATGTTTTAACCTAAACGACTTCAACTTCACATATGATATTACAGGCCGGGAGCCAACCTTTCCAGACCAAGTTGTGAAGTGAGCATATGGCGCCCTCTAGGGAGAACTACTTGAAAAACCAGGTTGACTCCTAAGTAAGGGGTCACGGATGACTGAGTTTAAAGAGTCTAGTTAAAATTTCATGTCCCCATAAGAATTTTTCAACTAAAATAAGTATTCGATTTTTAGCTAAGATGTAATACTCTATCCACCAAAATAAAACACCAATCATTGACTCAAAATATTGAAAACAGATGATATTAAGTTCTCTAGGAGTGAACCCCAGGCAGGGAGGCTGTCGGAACAATAAAATACTCTCAGCTGGATTTCTAAGTTAATAAAAATACTTGGGGAATTTCCCTCTTTGAGATTTCAAAAACAAGAGTGTAAAATAGCCACAAAATACAAGTATTTGCTTCAACCAAGTGGGAGATGACTTTTGCAATCATCCTTCTTGTGAAAGATGATTTACTCTGCTCCAGTGTATCCCTGAAAATCTCATTTCACTGGGTGGTCTTTGGCGAAGTTAGCAGAATGTTTGCAGAGAAGAAATATAGATGGAAGGGTGTGAAGGGAAAAAGGACAAAGGCAGGCCCTAGGGATTAAAAAAAGGCTGAAAAACTATGTTCAGAATTTGCCTAAAAAGGAAAACTCTCTAACAGTAATGAATTCAAACTAGCCACTTAAAAAGACCTGCTACGAATTTTCATTTTGACTCAAGAGTTTGCTAGGGTTTTGCCCATACTTAATGATGCGGTCAATTCCTGCAAGCTGCTATGGACACGATTTCTGATAGACTGAGAAGGGTCTTTGTGTTGCCCTCTCCCCTTGGCTGAAGCATTACATTCCTTTAACAGTGTATTAGTTAGCTGTTGCTGAGTAACAAACTACCCCAAAACTCAGTGGCTTAGGAAAGAAAAAGCAACCATTTTTTATTGCTAAGGCGCCTATCGGTTGACTGGGCAGTTCTTTTGGTATTGGCTGGGAATGCACCCATGGGTCTGCTGTCAGCCACAGGTCAGCCAGGCAGCTCTGAGAATCTCTGGGGTCTTGGCAGACTCCCCTGTTCTCTACTAGGTATCATCCTCCAGCAGCTAACTCAGGCATTTTCTCATCATGAAGGCAGAGGAATAAAAGAGGAAAGCAGAGGCACTCGAAAGCTTGTTAAGCTTCCGTATGTGTGTTGTTTATTACTGCCTCATTGGCCAAAGCGAATCATGACACTAAGCCCAGAGGCAATGTGGGAAGGCATTCCCAAAGCACCTAGATAGAGGGACGTGTGAAGAACAGGGGAGGTTAATTCAATCCATCTCCCAGGATAGGGGACAGAGTCTTCTAGGGTCCAACAAGAAGGAAGGCACACAAAACAGACAAAGGTCTCAATCACTGGTACACACAACTGACAGCAGTTTCTCTTGAAGAGTGGAATTTGAGAAAGGGAAGGAGGATCAAGAAAGCAAAAGAAAGAGTCAGAGAAAGAAGAAAGGGGATAATCAACTTTACTGCTTTCAACTGTACTGCTCATCAAGACTGCCCGGAGGGCTTGCTGACACACACATTGTTGGGCCTGGCCCCAGACTTTCTGAAGTAGGAGGTATGGGTTGGGCCTGCTAACTTGCATTTCTAACAAGTTCCCAAGTGATGCTGATGTTACTGAGAGAAGAGGGATGAAGGGCACACACTGAGAACTACCACTATAGAAAGCCCAGGTGGGGCCAGGAAGACGCTTCAGGTTCTTATTGGTTCCAAGATCAGTTCGGGCACTTCACCCTTTGGTTCAAGGCGGATAGTTCATACAATTTGGGAGGGTCAACGCTGTTTAAGGATGAAAGGGTGTCAGTGAGAAATATTGATTCAACCTTGAAAAAAGAATACAGAAAACAGATGTTTTTCGGTAGGAGAGACATCAACTGATCCAGGATTAGAAACAGAACTAAATCCAAAAAAACTTTTCTTCCAAAGAAGTATTTAGCCTGTATGAAGCAGACCAGCTAATAAGTGATACAGCACAGCAAGCACATATGGACCCATCATTGCACTAGTCTAAGTCAAACCAATGGTGAATAAAGGTCTGATATCCTCTCAGCTGACACGTCAAATATTTTGAAGGAAAACACAGGGAAATATTTTAAGTCTCAGAAGTGAGCCTGACTGTGACTCACTCTGCCTGACAGCAGGACATGTCTTTTCTGATAACGTTAAATAGTGATGGAAAATATTGCTATGATATCTATAATAGCATATGTGGAGAGTCCAAGTTCTTTTCACAGCAAGCAAGTCTTGCCAAATGATCAGGTTCAAAGACGATTTCACGCCAATGAAGATTACTACAAAACCCAAAAAAGACGATGTCACAGTAGTTGCCAGAAAGGACTTAGGGCTTTATATGGAAAGTGGAGAAGTCACAGGAAACATTTTCTTTCTTTGCTTCTGGGAAGAAAATTAAATAAAAGCATCATATCTGCCATACAAACAAACCTGCTGGAGGAATTCACACTAGAAGTTCTAGATTCTTAAAGGGATTCTCTTTCATTAGAGGAAAGAGGTTGGATAATCAAGTTAGCTTAAAAAACAAGTGAAAAGCAAACTAACTTAGCTCTTATTAGAAATACTGTGATCAGTGTCACCAACCAACAAGAGGACAAACAGAGGTCTTTAGTTATGACTTCAGTATATGTATGACTTTCCTAATATAATAAAATTTTTATGATTTAGTTTTTAAAATGAAATGCATTTATTCAATCCTGATCCTTAAAGAGTAAACAAAACAGAAGAGTCTCTGTCTTTTAGGAAAGAAATTCAGCCAAGTCCAGAGCTGGGTGGAGTTGAGTAAAAGGAAGACTCTGGGGCTTGGAGGAACATCTGGCTACTGGCACAGAGGCTACATCAATATGCAAATTGCCACTGGCATTATAAACAGGCACCCAAAATGTTAGGCTCTGAAAGAAAGGTCTAGCTGCTCTCAGCTACAGCACGAGTGGAAGTATCTAGAGTCAACGGGGCCTGAGCTGCTCTTTGAGATAAGCCCCACTGAGAACAGCCCGGTGGAGGAGCACGCTCGATGCAGGTATGATCTGAATGGAAACTAGCTCATGTGTACTACCTGGGAGAAGAAAAACAAAGTGCCACCCGAATTCATTAAGGAGAGAGAACTTGAAAATGGCTTTACATGGTATTATTACTATCAGTAACAATTCAATATTATATATGCCATGTCTCCAGATATCTCAGAATGAGGCCCCACTCATTCAAAATTTGAAATCCACAGCAGGCAGGGGAAAAAAGTTCCCCTCTCATTGCACGAAGGGAAACTTGAGGCCCAGACACTGACTTAACTGGTCACAGGTTATACTAAAGGCTGAAGGCTCTCCACCCGGGTTAGACTCTACTCTGGACCAAACCATAACGGACAGTAATGAGATAGGATCCTTTCACACAAAGCAAAGGCTGGAAGTATCCTGAATCATCTCTGTGTTAAATAAGGAGCTCTGGAAAGTATTTGGAGGCATGCATGACAATTAGGGAGACTATATAAATCATCCAAGATATACTTCCTAAGTTCATTTTACTTCATTAATAATTTCATACTCAATTCCATCTGCTTTCACTTTATTTTCAAAGTAAAAAAAGGAAGATAATTCCCAAATCCTTTAATCTACTTGTGTAGCAACATCTGTTTTCTAAGTTTTATACTCAGCTTTCAAAAAATTACAGTGCCCATATAACTTAGGTTTTCCATCATATAATCAAAAAGAGATATTAAAAATAAAACTACTATATACACCTTGTTAGAGTTGACAAGGCACTTACAGATTACAAACCACATATCTCATTTGATGTCATAAATAATAACAATAATAATAGTAATAATGGTTAATAATTATGAACATTGACTGTATAAAAAATATGTTAAAAATAACTTGCTTTTTCTTTTCCTCTAAAATCAGGAACAAGACAAAAGTGCCCACTCTTGCCACTTCCATTTAATATAGTATTGGAAGTCCTAGCCATAGCAATCAGACAAGAACAAGAAATAAAAGACATCCAAATTGGGAGGGAAAATGTAAAACTGTTACTATTTGCAGATGAAATTATACTACACACAGAAAACCCTAAAGTCTCCACCAAAAAACTATCAGAACTAATAAATGAATTCAGTAAATTTGCAGGATACAAGACTGATATACAGAAATCTGTTGTTTGGCTATACACTAATAATGAACTATCAGAAGGAGAATTAAAGAAAACTGTTCATTTATAATTTATAATTGCATAAAAAAGAATAAAATACTTAGGAAAAAATTTAACAAAGGAGGTGAAAGACCTACACTCTGAAAATTTTAAGACACTGAAGAAGGAAATTGAAGATACAAATAAATGGAAAGATATCCCATGTTCATGGATTGGAAGAATTAATATTGTTAAAATGTCCATACTACCCAAAGCAATCTACACAGTTAATGAAATCCCTATCAAAATACCCATGACATATTTTCACAGAACTAGAACAAATAATCCTAGAATTTATATGGAACCACAAAATACCCTGAATAGTCAAAGCAATCTTGAGAAAAAAGAACAAAGCTGAAAGTATCATGCTTCTGATTGCAGACTTCCTACAAAGCAGTATAATACTGCTTTGTAATCAAAACAACATGGTCCTGATACAAAACCAGACACATAGATCAATGGAACAGAATACAGAGCCCAGAAATAAACCCATGCACTTATAAGCAATTAACCTATGACAAAGGCAAGAATAAACAATGGAGAAAAAACAATAAGGGTGCTAAGAAAACTGGACAGCCATGTAAAAGAATGAAATTAGAACATTTTCTCATACCATATACAGACATAAACTCAAAATGGATTAAAGACCTAAATGTAAGACCAGAAGCCATAAAATTCCTAGAAGGAAACACTGTTATAACACTATTTGACATAAATCATAGCAATATTTTTTTGAATCTGTCTCCTAATGCAAAAGAAACAAAATTAAAAATAAACAAATGGGGCCTAATTAAAATTTAAAACTTTTGCACAGCAAAGGAAACCATCAACAAAATGAAAAAAACTACTTAATGGGAAAAAATATTTGCAAAGGATATTGCTGATAAGGGGTTAATAATTAAAATATATAAACAGTTCATACAACTCAATATAAAAAAAAAAAAAGAAAACCCAAATAACCCTATTTAAAAATGGGCAGAAGACCTGAATAGACATTTTTCCAAAAAAGACACACAGGTGGCTAACAGGCACATTAAAAGATGTTCAACATCATTAAACATCAGAGAAATGCAAATCAAAACCACAATGAGTTATCACTTCACACCTGTCAGAATGGCTACCATCAAAAAACAACAAATAATAAATGTTGGCAAGGATGTGGAGATAAGGGAACCCTAGTACACTGTTGGTGGGAATGCACATTGGTGCAGCCAGCCACTGTGGAAAAGAGCATGGAGGGTTCTCAAAAAACTAAAAATAGAACTACCATATGACCCAGCAATTCCACACCTGGGTATATATTTGTGACAAAAACCAAAAACACCAATTGGAAAAGATATGTGCACTCCAATGTTCATAGTAGCACTATTTATGATAGCCAAGACATGGAAGCAACACAAGTGCCCATCAACAGAAAACTGGACTAAGAAGATGTGGTATAGATATCACAATGGAATATTACTCAGCCATAAAAAGAATGTAATTCTGCCATCTAAAACAACATGCATGGACCTAGAGGGTATTATGCTTAGTGAAAGACAAATACTGCATGTTATCACTTATATGTAGAATCTAAAAAATAAAACAAATGAGTGAAAATAGCAAAACAGAAAGAGAATTACAGATAAAAAGAACAGATTAGAGTCCCTCCTATCAGGAAGCCTGCACAAGCCTCTTAGATAGCCTCATCCACCAGAGGGCAGACAGCAGAAGCAAAAAAAACTACAATCCTGCAGCCTGTGGAATGATAACCACATTCACAGAAAGAGAGACAAAATGAAAAGGCAGATGACTGTGTACTAGATGAAGGAACAAGATAAAACCCAAGAAAAACAACTAAATGAAGTGGAGACAGGCAACCTTTCAGAAAAAGAATTCAGAATAATGATAGTGAAGATGATCCAGGACCTTGGGAAAAGAATGGAGTCAAAGATCGAGAAGATGCAAGAAGTGTTTAACAAAGACCTAGAAGAATTAAAGAACAAATAAACAGAGATGCACAATGAAATGAAAAATACACTAGAAGGAATCAATGGCAGAATAACTGAGGCAGAAGAACAGATAAGTGACCTGGAAGACAGAATGGTGGAAATCACTGTTGCGGAACAGAATAAAGAAAAATGAATGAAAAGAAATGAAGACAGCCTAAGAGACCTCTGGGACAACATTAAATGCACCAACATTCACATTATAGGGGTCCCAGGAGAAGACAGAGAGAAAGGACCCGAGAAAATATTTGAAGAGATTATAGGTGAAAACTTCCCTAACATGGGAAAGGAAATAACCACGCAAGTCCAGGAAGAGTAGAGAGCCCCAGGCAGGATAAACCCAAGGAGAAACATGCCGAGACACATAGTAATCAAATTTACAAGAATTAAAGACAAAGAAAAATTATTAAAAGCAACAAAGGAAAAACGGCAAATAACATACAAGGGAACTCCCATAAGGTTAAAAGCTGATTCCTCAGCAGAAACTCTACAAGCCAGAAAGGAGTGGCATGATACATTCAAAGTGATGAAAGGGAAGAAGCTATAACCAAGATTACTCTAGCCAGCAAGGATGATCTCATTCAGCTTTGACGGAGAAATCAAAAGCTTTACAGACAGGCAAAAGCTAAGAGAATTTCAGCACCACCAAACCAGCTCTACAACAAATGCTAAAGGAACTTCTCTAAGTGGGAAACACAAGAGAAGAAAAGGACCGACAAAAACAAACCCAAAACAATTAAGAAAATGATAATAGGAACATACATATTGATAATTACCTTAAATGTGAATGGATTAAATGCTCCAACCAAAAGACACAGGCATTCTGAATGGATACAAAAACAAGAACCATATATATGCTGTCTACAAGACACCCACTTCAGACCTAGGGACACATACAGACTGAAAATGAAGAGATGGAAAAAGATATTCCATGAAAATGGAAATCAAAAGAAAGATGGAGTAGCAATACTCATACCAGTTAAAATAGACTTTAAAATAAAGAATGTTGCAAGAGACAAGGAAGAACACTACATAATGATCAAGGGATCAATCCAAGAAGAATATATAACAATTATAAATATATATGCACCCAACATAGGAGCACCTCAATACATAAGGCGGATGCTAACAGCTATAAAAGAGGAAATCGACAGTAACACAATAATATCATGGGAATTTAACACCTCATTTACACCAATGGAGAGATCATCCAGACAGAAAATTAATAAGGAAACACAAGCTTTAAATGACACAATATATCAGATAGATTTAATTGATATTTACAGGACATTCCATCTGAAAACAGCAGATTACATTTTCTTCTCAAGTGCACACAGAATATTCTCCAGGATAGAATACCTCCTGGAGTCACAAATCAAGCCTCAGTAAACCTGGGTCACAAGTCAAGCCTCAGTAATTTTAAGAAAATTGAAATCATATCAAGCATCTTTTCCAACCACAATGTTATGAGATTAGAAATAAATTACAGGGGGAAAAATGTAAAAAACACAAATACATAGAGGCTAAACAATACGTTACTAAATAACCAAGAGATCACTGCATAAATCAAAGAGGGAATCAAAAATACCTAGAGACAAATGACAATGAAAACACGATGATCCAAAACCTATGGGATGCAGCAAAAGCAGTTCTAAGAGGGAAATTTATAGCAATACAATCCTACCTCAAGAAACAAGAAAAATCTCAAATAAACAATCTAACCTTACACCTAAAGGAACTAGAGAAAGAAAAACAAACAAAACCCAAAGTTAGTAGAAAGAAAGAAATCATGCAGATCAGAGCAGAAATAAATGAAATAGAAACAAAGAAAACAATAGCAAAGATCAATGAAACTAAAAGCTGGGGGCTTCCCTGGTGGCACAGTGGTTGAGAGTCCGCCTGCCGATGCAGAGGACACAGGTTTGTGCCCTGGTCTGGGAAGATCCCACATGCCACGGCACGGCTAGGCCTGTGAACCATGGCCACTGAACCTGTGCATCTGGAGCCTGTGCTCCACAACGGGAGAGGCCACAACAGTGAGAGGCCTGTGTACCGCCAAGAAAACAAACAAACAAACAAAAACCTAAAAGCTGGTTCTTTGAGAAGATAAAGTTGATAAACCTTTAGTCAGACTCATCAAGAAAAAGAGGGGGAGGACTCAAATCAATAAAATTAGAAATGAAAAAGGAGAAGTTACAATGGACACTGCAGAAATACAAAGCATCATAAGAAAATACTACAAGCAACTCTGCCAATAACATGGGCAACCTGGGAGAAATGAACAAATTCTTGGAAAGGTATAACCTTCCAAGACTGCACCAGGAAGAAATAGAAAATATGAACAGACCAATCACAAGTAATGGAATTGAAACTGTGATTAAAATCTTCCAACAAACAAACGTCCAGGACTGGATGGCTTCACAGGTGAATTCTATCAAACATTTAGAGAACAGCAAACACCCAACCTTATCAAACTCTTCCAAAAAATTGCAGAGGAAGGAACACTCTCAAATTTATTCTACGAAGTCACCATCACCCTGATAACAAAACCAGAAAAAGATATCACAAAAAAAGAAAATTACAGACCAATATCACTGATGAATATAGATGCAAAAGTCCTCAACAAAATACTAGCAAACAGAATCCAACAACACATTAAAAGATCATACACCATGATCAAGTGGGATTTAACCAAAGGATGCAAGAATTCTTCAATATATGCAAATCAATCAATGTGTTACACCATATTAACAAATTGAAGAATAAAATCCATATGATCATCTCAATAGATGGAGAAAAAGCTTCTGACAAACTCAACACCCGTTTATGATAAAAACTCTCCAGAAACTGGGCATAGAGGGAACCTACCTTGACATAATAAGGGCCATATACGACAAACCCACAGCAAAGATCATTCTCAATGGTGAAAAACTGAAAGCATTTCCCCTAAGATCAGAAACAAGACAAGGATGTTCACTGTTGCCACTATTATTCAACATAGTTTTGGAAGTTCTAGCCATGGCAATCAGAGAATACAAAGAAATAAAAGGAATACAAATTGGAAAAGAAAGAGTAAAACAGTCACTGTTTGCAGATGACATGATACCATATGTAGATAATCCTAAAGATGCCACCAGAAAACTACTAGGGCTAATCGATGAATTTAGTAAAGTTGCAGGATATAAAATTAATGCACAGATATCTCTTGCATTCCTATACACTAACAACAAAAGATCAGAAAGAGAAATTAAGGAAACATTCCCATTCACCATTGCAACAAAAATAATAAAATATCCAGGAATAAACCTACCTAAGGAGGTAAAAGACCTGTACTCAGAAAACTAAAAGACACTGATGAAAGAAATCAAAGGTCACACAAACAGATGAAGAGTTATACCATGTTCTTGCATTGGAAGAATCAATATTGTGAAAATGACTATACTACCCAAAGCAATCTACAGATTCAATGCAATCTCCATCAAATTACCAATGGCATTTTTTACAGAACTAGAACAAAATATCTAAAAATTTGTATGGAGACACAAAAGACTCCGAAAAGCCAAAGCAATCTTTAGGGGAAAAAACGGAGCTGGTGGAACCAGACTCCCTGACTTCAGACTATACTACAAAGCTACAGTAATCAAGACAGTATGGTAATGGCACAAAAACAGAAATATAGATCAAGGGAATAGGATAGAAAGCCCAGAGATAAACCCATATACCTATGGTCAACTAATCTATGACAAAGGAGGTAAGGATATACAGTGGAAAAAACACAGTCTCTTCAATAAGTGGTGCTGGGAATAGTGGACAGCTACGTGTAAAAGAAAGAAATTAGAGCACTCCCTAACACCATGCACAAAAATAAACCCCAAATGGATTAAAGACCTAAATGTAAGGTCAGACACTATAAAACTCTTAGAGGAAAACATGGGAAGAACACTCTTTGACATAAATCACAGCAAGATCTTTTTTGACCCACCTCCTAGAGTAATGGAAATAAAAACAAAAATAAACAAATGGGACCTGATGAAACTTAAAAGCTTTTGCACAACAAAGGAAACTATAAACATGATGAAAAGACAACCCTCAGAATGGGAGAAAATATTTGCAAATGAATCAATGGACAAAGGATTAATCTCCAAAATATATAAACAGCTCATGCAGGTCAATATTAAAAAAACCAAACAACCTAATCAAAAAATGGGCAGAAGAACCAAGTAGACATTTCTCCAAAGAAGACATACAGATGGCCAAGAGGCACATGAAAAGTGCTCAACATCACTAATTATTAGAGAAATGCAAATCAAAACTACAATGAGGCATCACCTCACACTGGTTAGAATGCGCATCATCAGAAAATCTACAAACAACAAATGCTGGAGAGGGTGTGGAGAAAAGGGAACCCTCTTGCACTGTTGCTGGGAATGGAAATTGATACAGCCACTCTGGAGAACAGTATGGAGGTTCCTTAAAAAATGAAAAATAGAATTACCATATGACCCAGCAATCCCACTACTGGGCATAATACCCTGAGAAAACCATAATTCAAAAAGACACATGTACCCCAATGTTCACTGAAGCACTATTTACAATAACCAAGTCATGGAAGCAACCTAAATGCCCATCGACAGATGACTGGATAAAGAAGATGTGGTACATATATACAATGGAATATTACTCAGCCATAAAAAGGAACGAAATCAGGTCATTTGTAGAGACGTAGATGGACCTAGAGACTGTCAAACAAAGTAAGTCAGAAAGAGAAAAACAAATATCGTATATTAACACATATATGTGGAACCTAGAAAAATGGTACCAATGAACTGGTTTGTAAGGCAGAAATAGAGACACAGATGTAGAGAACAAACGTATGGACACCAAGGGGGGAAGGCTGGGGGTGGTGGGGGTGGAATGAATTGGGAGATTGGGATTGACATGTATACACTGATGTGTATAAAACAGGTAACTAATAAAAAATAAAATAGAACATACATTTTAAAGTGATTAAAAAAAAAAAAAGAACAGACTAGTGGTTACCAGTGGGGATGGGGAGGAAGCAGGACAGGGAATGGTATTGAAGGGTACAAACTGCTATGTATGAAGTGGATAGGCTGCAGGAGTGTATTGTACAGCACAGGGAAATATAGCCATTATTTTGTGGTGATTTTGAATGGAGTATAATCTATAAAAACGTTAAGTCGCTCTGTTGTACACCTGAAACTAACATGATGTTGTTAATCAACTATATTTCAATTTTAAATATTAGAAAAAAATTTTTTAATTATTTGCTTTTTAAAAAATTCAATCTTCACAAAAACTCTGTAAGGCAGGTGTGATTATTGTCCCTATTTTTACAGAAAAGAAAACTGAACCCCAGAAAGATTCTGTTAGTTGTCCCAAGTCACACAGACTCTAATATTCATAAGCCTTTGTTGCATATCAAAACATTTAGAAATTTATTTTCCTGGCTAGCTACAGCACAGTTAAATAATAATTCAATCTCGATTAATACTCGAGTTAATTAACATCGAGGAAAGTACATAATTTCTTTGTTAAAATCAAACCACATTCTCTTTCAGTGCAAATATACCGAGTTTCTTGTACTCTAAAGGAAAACAAGAAAATAATCATTTACATATTGGATAACAAGCAACATCAAAACCCCCTGAATGGACTTCCCTGGTGGCGCAGTGGTTAAGAATCCACCTGTCAATGCAGGGGACACGGGTTCCATCCCCGGTCTGGGAAGATCCCACATGCCTCAGAGCAACAAAGCCCGTGAGCCACAACTACTGAGCCTGTGCTCTAGAGCCCGCGAGCCGTAACTACTGAAGCCCACGCACCTAGAGCCAGTGCTCTGCAACAACAGAAGCCACTGCAATGAGAAACACACTCACAGCAACGAAGAGTAGCCCCCGCTCGCCACAATGAGAGAAAGTGTGTGCAAGCAACAAAGACCCAACGCAGCCAAAATAAATACAATTAGTTAAAAAAACGAACAAACCCTGAATATAAAGGTCCCTGATCACTCAAAAGTACATTTAATGGTGCTCAAAGATTTAAACATGCTGCTGTGAAAGGTATGGTGAGGCTTATTCTGAAGTATTATGTCTCAGAAATGGTTCCAGGAGAAATATAATTAAAGCCCATTCACTAATCTGTGTTTCTGTAAACCGGTAAAATCATGAAAAGAAAGTTCATGATTCTGACATGAAGGAAATCATGTAGGTCAGATGGCTGTGGCCAAAGTGAAGTGCAGAGTTAGGACGTGTGTGTCCATCAAGCTAGATTCTCAAATCATCTAGATAATAAGCACTTCAACACTTCACTCTGCTTGGTTTGGAGCAACCTAATCTCTCTGCAACTGACCTTACTTTATAACAGGCATCAGGGATAGCATCCTACATGTGTTCAATGCCTGTTTTCGAAAGAGGAATTTACAATTTCCTTTGGTTCTCTTCAGTTCAAACACTGACTCCCTAGAAACACTGACATCATAAAATTAAGACAGAAAAGTCAGCACAGGCTGTAGGTGTGTGTGTGTGTGTGCGGGGGGGCTACTCTTCGTTGCGCGCGGGACAGGGTAGGGAGAGGGAGGGATAGAAAGGAGGTGGTAATAACAGGTGAGGAAAAGTAGTTAAGTAGCTCAAGAAATATTGAGCTTTCCAAGCATTTAAGAAACTTACATATTTTTCTTCCTTCCTTTTTCTGTGTATTTTAGCAAACTTCCCCTTAGGCAACAGTCATAATTTAAAAATCTTTAGGAAACATACTTGTCTAGTTCTTCTTATGAGGACATTGTGAATTTAAATGAAAAAACAATCAGACTCATCCCTGCTGGTTGAAGCTTCCCAAACTCATCTGCTGATTGTGCAAGCCCACGATAAGACATGGTCTCCAAGACCAGGGATAGACGGATGCCCAGTAAGAGAACCATATCGACCCCTTCAGGGGAGTTTGGCTGAGCTCGGCCAGAGTAGGGGACCACTAGGCATGACAGGGCTCCCTGACAAGAGTTTCATCAAAGTGCACAGAAATTAAACAACAGCTTGAGTTCTCCATGGAAATGAATGTCCCCTTTTTCTTCTAGGACCTCACGGTTCCCAACATAAAAAGTTTTTCTTTTAGTGAGGATGTTTGGTTGTAATAATGGTGGGATTTTAAAGATATGTGCCACCAAGAATTTCAGAATATTAGATATATATAGTACTTAGCATTATTTTCTCCTTGAATATAATTTATATTGTATTAAACTGTAGAATTAAACTGTGTTAGAGCATCATCTCCTTATCTTAATATATTATAGCATTTTTAGATAAAATCCAAAATTTTCTTTCACTCAATTAGAATTTGTTTTAGCCACTAAGCTGATCTCAACACAAGAACATCCAAAATGTCATTTCAGAAATTTCTCAATGTCTCCAAAAAATATATGAGAAAAGCGTTTTTGGCTACTATGACATTTTATAACTGTAAGAAGTAGCCAATATCATTAAAAAATTTCTGGCAGTCAGAATATGAAGGTTATTTTTAAAAAAGAAATACAACTTAAAAACTCATTGGAAACAAACACTTATAGCATTTGGAATAAAAATTCTCAAATCAAAATGTGGATTTTAAGCCCATATTTTGCCTCTGGGAATTTTCAAATGATATTACCTACTTCCTAGGGTAACTAGATATCATGGTAGCCTATTTTCTCACAGATCTTTTGGAGACAGTGAATATTTTTGAAATGATATTTTGGTTTCTGTGTTGAGAAAAAGCTCAGTTATTGAAAAATTGCATTTAAGTGTACGGAAATTTCCTTATAAAAAATAGAGGGCTTCCCTGGTGGCGCAGTGGTTGAGAGTCCGCCTGCCGATGCAGGGGACACGGGTTCGTGCCCCGGTCCGGGAGGATCCCACATGCCGCGGAGCGGCTGGGCCCGTGAGCCATGGCCGCTGAGCCTGTGCGTCCGGAGCCTGTGCTCCGCAGCGGGGGAGGCCACAGCAGTGAGAGGCCCGTGTACCGCAAAAAAAAAAAAAGAAAAATAGAAAAGATTTTTAAAAATAAAAGTTGCTATGCTATTATTATAGAATATTATAGTATACCATAGTATTAGTATAAATACGAAGTATACTCTGTTTTGTAATTGATGAGATTACTCAGCTTACATTTATTGTGATTATTGATGTAGTTAATGTCTAAAAGTTTATTTTGAGATGTCTACTAATCATGCCTTTTGTTTGTGTCTTTTTTCTTATTATGTGTTAGGTTGGAAAGATATGCTTTAAATTCTTTTTCTCCTCTGCTGGTTTAGGAGCTCGACATTTTATTTCTCCTCTGAATTTTAATGTAACTGAATTTATCATTTTTCTCTTTCATATCTTTGATCTAATTTCTCTGAATTTTATTTTGTGTGAATTCAGTACTGTCTTTTAATACATTAGTTGTCTCTTGAACTGGGTCTAGTCTGAAGTTTATTCCTTAATTTCAGGGGCTATCATTTTCATTTCCATGATTTTAAAAATCTATATGTTCTTGTTTTGTTATTCTTTTTACAGCCACTTATTCTTCTTTACCTCTTGGATATTCTAAAGTAAACTCCATTGTAAGGGGACACAAAATACTTTTATGTGGTTATAATGTAATTGGTGACTGATCTCTTATCACCTGCCTGTTCTCATCTGAAGGTTGAATAAAAGTCTTACTGACTCTTGGAAACAGAGAGTCTGGGTCGGTGGGGGAGGGCATAGTTTGGAAGTGACCACTTTATGATCTTTTGGGATTTTCTCAACTTAGTGTGTGATACAAAATTTGTAATAGTGAACTGTTTTTTTTTTTAAACTTACTAATATATTCAATAATAAAATATATAAATAAAAACGTTTTCCTTTTATTTTTTCCCACAGAAGCTGGAAGACAGCCAAAGTATATTTCATTACTTTTACAGTAATGCAACTTGTGCACTTTGTGTGATTGAACTTTTATTAGATCACCACTTTTCAATGATGGCAGGGTTTTACTATAGTTTTAGAGAAGTATTTTCCAGATTACACTATTATTTCCTTGTAATCAGGACTAAATTCATCTTTTGATTGTTGATTTAAGGGGGCACTTTGGTTAGCATTCATTTTCCTCACATGTTCTGGCATTTTAGCATGCAGACTCGAGGCAGAATAGGGAGTCATCTCCTACTCTGTAGGGGGTGTCTTTCCACCCGGGCCTGGTAACTCCATCACATGGTGACTGGAGAGACCCAAGATCCAGGCCAGCTGGTAGACTGGCCAAGGCTGAGAAGCTGTGTTTAAGGAATATGGCTCTTAGGAATGGGACAGGGATGGTGGCTTTTTCCATGCTTATTCAAGGACACTGAACCTCCATTCCAGTTCCTGGTTTCCAGTTTTGAGTCTGATTTCAGATGCCCACCTTGAATGAGCACCCATTTCTCAGAGCCAATGCCCCTGTTCTATTTCCAGTTCTGCCACCTGTTTCTTGTTTCCAGTCCCCCCTTACTGCTCTGTGTTTCTGTTTCATTTCTATTTTTATTTGAAAGACTTTTAAAAATCTTTACACCTGATAGGGATAGGAAAGGTGGAGTAGGGGCCTTGAAATGTCAACTAAATAAAATAAAATATCACTAACTAAAAAGAAAACTAATCAACCAGAATAAGAACATTTGGGCCAGAAATTTCACTCAGACACTTTAAGCTTCAGTTTCCCCCTCCTAGAGTTTTTGCTGAGACTTAAATGAGATGGGATTATTTTAAGATAATCCCATCTTAAAATTATTTGCAAATTGTAAAACCATAAAACATTATGTACTATTTGTGTTTGTACTCAAGTCTATCGTGGATGCTTCATTAGAGTCAGAGAGCGTTAACGGGTCTTGTTAACAGGTTTGTCACTAGCATATAAGTTGTTTTCTAAATGTCTTACTATGGCCTTTATTATATAAAATATGCAAGTAAAAATGAAAAATAGAATAGTTGGTCTACATGTCAAGACTTTCTGTTTTTATTTGGACTTACAATATATAGACAACTTCTTAGATTTAATACTCAAAACATGGGTCACTTTTAATAATATGTCATAATTTGTATCTGTATAGAAGCTTTTGACTAAAAAAGAGAAAGTTTCATGTTGATTGATATGAGCAAGAAGGCAAATATGTTATTAAAACTCTAGGTCGTGATATTATTTAAATGTACATTCTTTCCTAAATAGCAAATCCTCTTACTTATATTTTTAACTTCCCAAGCTAAAGCCCAAAGAAGACTAAAATTAGACCCAGAAAAACTTTTGAAAGGATTTCTTAACTAAATCTGGTATCCAATAATTTCACTTTTAGGAAATGGCAAGAGTGGTTGGATCATTCAGTCCAGCTTTGGGCCTTTGATATGCATTTGCAAAGGTTGTACATTATGAGTCCGTCAAAATGACCATTTGGGATGGAATTGACCATTCAACTTTTATTTTTGAAGACAGCTTAGCCAAAGAAACAAATCTCACTGTTCGTGCAAAAGAGTCACAAGTTATACAGAAAGAAACAGAAATAAAATGACATTGTAGTGAGAGAAACAGGGCAACAGAGAGAGAGACAGTCAAAGACTGATTGATTGATTCGGCAGTCCGGCCTGGTATGCCATTTCGGTAAAACTTCTAAGGTAATTATTCAGCATGAATAGTTCTCCAGCTTGTCCATTTTCTTTTAGATTTCTAAACAGAATCTCTTAGTGACTTTTTTTCTGCTTTGTCAAAAAAAAAAAAATGTGAACAGCACTATCTAGCCAAAGAAGCCAATATTTGGAGATATGCCTACCACTCAAAAAAAGCAAAAAGGAAATGCTGGCTGGGCTGAATATGTTTAAGCTGGCTCTCTTTTTAGATCTCTACTAACAAAGTTAGGTTAATCATTGATGAAATCATCTAGAAAATTGAATCAAACAAAACCTTGTGTTGACTGAGTTATCCAAGGAATCCTGGTTTGGTCTCTAATTCTATTTATAATTGCATCTCTTCTTCCTTATCCCTGCCAACAGAGAACAGAGGTCACTGTCTGGTTGCCAGCCCCCATTGCCTGCCTTTCCATGTCAGCTATTCTGCTGGAATAACATGCATTCACGGTCATAGTGAGGTGGCCCCTAGGTTAGAGCTGTGCCACATCTCAAGTTTGACTGGATTTTCTACAGATAGAAAGCTTTAAGGAATACTTTACTGAGATGACAACTTGCTTTCCAAGTGCTGAATTCATACATTTTCAAAGAAAAATACAGTGCATGAGGAAGCCTTTTTTATAACCAATATTTTAAACAAAATATTTAGTCTCCTCTATTCTCTTCTGCGTATCATCGCAATCATGGGGACTAAGTGGTTCATCTCTGTTTCTGAACAGCTGAAAGGGAGAAGTGCTGACCCAGGGATTGGAGTGGAAGGATGGTGAGTTGCCATTCCTTGCAGGACTGAATCAGGGGGCTGTGAAATGAGCAGTATGCATCCCATCTTAACCATCATTCTCTCCCTAGGACAGAGCATTCAGTTAGTTTCACGGAAGGGCACCAAATTGCAGCCAAAATTGGGGGGGGGAATTCTAGGCCTTTCCAAGTTATCAGGTAAATGTATATAAAGCTCTGTTACCCTGCATGACAGACTCTAGGTCCATCCACCTCACTACAAATAACACAATTTTGTTTCTTTTTATGGCTGAGTAATATTCCATTATATATATGTGCCACATCTTCTTTATCCATTCACCTGTAAATGGACACTAAGGTTGCTTCCGTGTCCTGGCTATTGTAAATAGAGCTGCAATGAACATTGTGATACATGACTCTTTTTGAATTATGATTTTCTCAGAGTATATGCCCAGTCTGTCATACAGAGTGAAGTAAGTCAGAAAGAGAAAAACAAATACCGTATGCTAACACATATATATGGAATCTAAAAAAAAAAAATGGTTCTGAAGAACCTAGGGGCAGGATAGGAATAAAGACGTAGATGTAGAGAATAGACTTGAGGACATGGGGAGGGGAAAGGGTAAGCTGGGACAAAGTGAGAGAGTGGCATGGACATATATACACTACCAAATGTAAAATAGACAGCTAGTGGGAAGTAGCCGCATAGCACAGGGAGATCAGCTCAGTGCTTTGTGACCACCTAGAGGGGTGGGATAGGGAGGGTGGGAGGGAAATGCAAGAGGGAGGGGATATGGGGATATACGTTTACATATAGCTGATTCACTTTGTTATCAGCAGAAACTAACATACCATCGTAAAGCAATTATACTCCAATAAAGATGTTAAAAAAAAAAAGCTCTGTTACCAATTAGCAACAATCTATTTTTGAGTGCCTGTCCATTTTCTAAACCTTTCCTTTTTTTTTTTTTTTGGTTGTTTTGGTTTTTTTTGCGGTACGTGGGCCTCTCACTGTTGTGGCCTCTCCCGTTGTGGAGCACAGGCTCCGGACGTGCAGGCTCAGCGGCCATGGCTCACGGACCCAGCCGCTCCGCGGCATGTGGGATCCTCCCGGACCGGGGCACGAACCTGCGTCTCCTGTATCGGTAGGCAGACTCTCAACCACTGCGCCACCAGGGAAGCCCTAAACCTTTCCTTTTGAATTGTTAAGAACACTTGGTAATTATGTAAGAGAGAAAACAGCCCTATGGGTTAGGCCACAGTGGAGACCAATCATCTTACAGTTTGTTCATCAGGTTCTCTGCCTGTGCAGCCCTCCATATGCTCAGGACCCCTGCTATGATGTGTGGGATTTTGAATGAGTAAAGGCTGTCACCCTGACCACGTGATGTGGTAGTTTCCTGAATGGATATGGAGAAATACCACATTTCCCAACTAATACAGGCTCTAGGTTTCCAAGATCTGAAGCAGAGTCTCATGGTTAACAAAAAAGAAGACAACTGTGAATTTGGTGGCTGGCAACTTCAAAGCTCAAGAGAGCATGGTTTAATTTTGTTTTCCTGGCTGAGGTACGAATCTCCAAGCCAACCCCATTTCAGCGTCCCATGCTCCTGCCTGGTTTTCTTCTTTAAACCCATTTTTGCTACTCCTGGCATCTACTCCCTCCTGGCTTCCATTTGCCTCCAGCTGTTCCATGCCTGCTATTTGCTGTCAAACACAGTGGCCTGTTCCACATTTCTCTGCCTCCAGGTCTTCCATCCTGAAGTGGATGGTTTATCCCCTCATCGCTGGCAGCGCCTTAGCAAACACAGCCCTGAGCTCTGGCTTGGGTATCAGGCTGGAATGTGAGGGTGAATTAAAAGATTGAAAGTATTTAATGTTGGGTTCTCATTTCTGCAAAGCATGGTCTACTGATTTCACAGCCATTAAGAGGAGAATCAGTAGCCATAATCAGTATAACTTAGGTAAGTTCCCATGCTTTCAGTCAAGCGATGTGACCAACCGACAAGGCTAAACCAACAAGCTGAAGCCTGAAGACACGGGTGTCAATTACAGGCATAGCTGCCATCCATATGTAGCTCTCGTGCCTCATTCCTTGTGAATCTAGCTCAGTCAGAGATACAGACTCAACGTATATATAGCTATTTGTCTACACAGACAGAGCACTTACCTCTCTGTCGTTTCAGAATTTGAAACTGCCAACAATCTAATGTTATTTTGCTCTCCTATTTTATAACCCTCACGTCTGTAATGATTCGTAAGTGAATGGTCTTGAAATTGCCATTAAAGTATGTCATATTTTTTAAAAAGGAGGCGTAACACTTTGAACTATATGTCCCCGGCATTTTGTTGAGAATAAGACATACATTTATATTCATCTGTGGTCAATATATTCTATAGAGCAGAACAGATGAGTCACAGCAAAGACCAAGATAAAAGATGGTGAACACATTGGCAAAGCAGCAGAGAAATCATGAGCTAATCACGAAACAAAGGATTTTTTTCTGCCGAACAATTTAACACAGCAACATATAATATTTCAGAAGCAACTTCCCCTATACTTTATGATGATTGTTCTCCAAAAATCATACTTTATTACATTATGTGGATGAACAAAAGTGACACTGATGGCTATGATGGATTTTGCAGAGTTTCTCTCCTCTGAGTAGAGGTAGCTATTTTAAGATTCTAAGGGACAATTTGTCAACTTGATGGCAATCATAAAACGATGTCATTTTCTAAAAATGTGTTGCGAGCATCTCAACATGAGATGAATGAAACAACATTTGCTATCACTTAGGACAATCTCCATCCTCAGCAGTCTAATTTCTAAGATACACTAGAGCATTTCCTCCTATTCAAGAAAATAAAATCGGTTTAGATTCCCAAGAATCTTGTGTTTCAGACACATACACACCCCTCTTGCACTTGTATGAAGACAACTCCATAAATGTGATGGAATGCATATGTGACACAGAAATGTACTGTTTATATTCACTGGCTTTAAACACGTCTGTGAAGATAAAACAAGCAGCAATTTGTTTCAGGAACTCACTTTGGGGGAGAGTTGAGCAAAAGTCAAGGGAGTCTGCTGAATGCGAGGGGAGTTGGAGAGCTGTGTCTTGTGCTGAACAACTAGTGTGGCAGGGACCAATAAATGGCAGAGATCCTAAACATTGTGCTCAGCAGTATATCCTGTGTCCATCAGAGAACTTGACAAGAGTACTAGGCAGCTGGTTAAACAGTGAGTGAATCATCAGTTCATCAATCTTTCATTTCCACTTAAGCTACGCAAATACTAATGCCTCCTCATCCCAATCTACGGCGCTACCTACCCACCCCAGGATGCCCATTTACGACTACTTCCCCATTCAAAACTGCCCTTACTGTTTATTTGAATGAATGTTATTCGTTTAAAACATGTTGTTAAGAAGGCGAGAGAAATGTGGTTAAAAGAGAAACACCAGCGAGGATTTATCCCTGAAGACCTTGCACCCTCTGGGGTGGAGCTCCATTCTATTCTGTGGTGAGGTTTGCACATCAAATACTTGCAACAGATCGCTACTTCCTGTATATGATCATATATATTGGTAGACTTTAGCTGCTTTGAATCTGCAATTTGATTTCCTAATTCAGTTGGGATAGAGGGTAGAAGAGTCATAAAGGTTTGTTGTTGTTTTGTTTGTTTGTTTTATTTCTCTCCCAGCTCTTCTCCAAGACATACAAATTTGAGTGCCTGTGCTCTTCAGGAATCTCAAGGCCACTCCTAGAGATAAATCGACATGTCAGCATAACAAAACTGTTATGGTTTTATATTCATCTGTGGTCAATATAGTCTATAGAGCAGAACAGATGAGTCACAGAGACCAAGATAAAAGATGGTGAGCACATTGGCAAAGCAGCAGAGAAATCATGAGCTAACTTTGGGAACTTGATCAGTTGGAAGTTCACCACATAACACGAAGATGGGACCCAGACATTAAATAATTTACGACGGTCTACAAAGTTGTAAATATTTTCATTTCAATAAGTTATTTTTAATGAACTTTTGTAGAAACTGCTTTTCCAATTATTAAGTAACAAAAAGACACAAATCAGGTTGGATTCTACACTCAATAACGTTAAAAATGGCATTTTCCTAATTATGCATTTTTAACATTATGCTCCAAAATGCATAATGTTGTAATGTCCATACACACACACACACACACACACACACACACACACACACACACACACACACAGTATTTTACAAGAGAGTAGCTAAGATTGTGAGTTCTGGAGCTTGAGAGCTCTCTCTACCATTTAAAATTGTTTAATCTTGAGTAAGTTACTTAACCACTCAGTCCATGACTCTGGTTGGGTCAGACTGAGCTGCCAGCTCCACTTCTGCAGGTGCCCTTCTTCTTATTCCTTGAAGGCTTCATTTTGCCAGAACCCATACCATAGGGTCCCCACACCCAGCTCCACGTCACAAGCCTGATCAGCAGCAGCCCTGGGACAGTAAAAATGAGCCATTCTTTCATATCAAACTCACTTGCAAAACCACACATTTTCATACAAGTGTAGAATCTGTTAACCTAAACTGAAGGTCTAACAGAATCTTCTAATATAAAACTATATATTCCTACCAGAAGCTGTGCCAGAAAAAAATTGAGACTTCAGGCTGGGCATTTACTACAACTTCAAACTCAAACATTTTTATATTGTTCAGTTCAGTTTGATTTAAACAAAACATTTGCAAAAGAGATGCTTGGGGCCAGGAAAGTCTGTGGGCCAAATAGCCCTTCTGTCCCTAGATTTGAGCAAAAGTTCAAATAAATGGAATTTTCTTAAATGGAAACACCTGCTTGCATTTATTGTTGTGAATTTCATTATGAGAATTTTATACAGGACACTAATGTAGTGAATAATGAAGTCCATGAACTTGATGGTGGAAGAGGACTGATCCTAATTACCAACAGAGTTTTGAGAAAATGCTAACAAAACTTCAAAACGCAACTTAAATTCAAAAAATTTCCTCTACAAAAAAACTTCTAATAATCATCCTACCTTTAATCTTTGGAATACTTATTGATATAAACTCAAATCTTCCAAATATATGCTAAATTGTCAGCTTGAAAAAGAAACAAGAATAGTGAGTAAACATATAAAAAGATGCTCTACTTTGTGAACAGGGAAGTGCAAATAAAATCAGCAATAGGATGCCATCTTACCCAGTAAACCAACAAAAATCAAAAAGCCTTGATAGTAAGTTTAAGAAGTGTGTGTGAGAATAGAAAGCAATATGGTCTTTTTGGAGACGATCTGGCAGCGTTGCTAAAGTTAAAGAAGGTGTGCCCTGGAGAAGTCCCTGCATTTGTGCACCAGGAGATTTAAAATAGCAAACAACAAAACAAAAAATGGAGGTAACCTAAATGTCCATTCATAGCAATAATTACTTTAGGAAAGTATCATCTCCAGATGTTAAAACAGCGGCGAAAGTATAAGGAGAAACAGAGGAGGGTCTCAGAGGTCTCCCTACAAGTTACTGGTTTATTACAGAAGGAACTGCTACGGGCTGAATGCTTGTGTTCCCCCACCCACCGGCCCAAATTTTTTGTTGAAACCCTAGTCTCCCAACGTGATGATATTTGGGGACGGGGCCTTTGGGAGGTAATTAGGTCATGGAGGTGAAGTCCTAGTGATGGGATTAATGACATTTTAAGAGACACCAGAGAGCTTGCTTCCGTCTCAGCTCTCCACCACGTGAGGATGCACTGAGACAATGGCGTTCTGCAAATGAGGAGGAGAGCCCTCATCAGACCCTAGATCTGCCTGTGTCTTAATCTTGGACTTCCCAGCCTCCAGAACTGTGAGAAATAAATGTTTGTTGTTTAAACCCCCTGGTCCATGGTGTTTTGTTATAGCTGCTCAAGTTGACTAAGGCAGGAACCTAGTAGCTTTAAAGGATAAACATGGCAGACACCATTGCAACTAAGTGACCAGCAATGGGACAAATTGACATCATGTACCCCCCCCCCCCCGCCCCACGGGCTGCACTGAGGATACCCCATGGCTTCTGCTACATACCTGCCCCAAACGGTTTGGCTTGAATCTAATCGTGAGAATGCATCTGTATAAAACCAGACTGACGGCCATTCTACGAAGCAGTGGACCTGTGTTGTTCAAAGTGTCAAGGTCAAGAAAGACACAGAAAGACTGAGAAACTGTTCCAATGAAAGAAAACTAAACAGATGTGACAGCTAAATGCAGTGTCACCCTTGGATCTGGGACCAGAAAAAAAAACAGTGGGTCACTTGGCACTTAAGAAGATGTATGGGCTAGATACTATTATTACTAAATCTTAAGAAGATGTATGGGCTAGATACTATTATTGTATCAATGTTAATTTCTTGGTTTTGATCATTCTAGTATAGGTATGTAAGAGAACTGCTTTAAGAAATATTCCTGAAGCAGTATTTTGAGGTAAAAGGGTATCATGTATGCCATTTATTCTCAAACATTTCAGGAAAACAATATTGTGTGTGTGTGTGCGTGTGTGTGTATGTGTGTGTGTGTTAAAGAGACAGAGAGAGGAACAGAGAGGCAAAAAGAGCCTGGAGGGAGAAAGAGAGAGAGAGAATGATTAATATTAAGTGTGGTAAAATGTTAAGATTTGGGGAATCTCAGTGAGAAGGGTATACGAGATTTTTCCACTAGTTTTTACTTTTTAATAAATCTGCCAATGATAACAAGTGCTAAAAACTATACTAAAAAACAAAAAAAACGGACAGACAGAACCCTAGGACAAATGGTAAAAGCAAAGCTATACATACAAAATCGCACAAAGAGGCATACACGCTCACAGTAAGAGAAAAAGGAAAAAAATATATATATCTATACATAAAAAACGGAAGAAAGCAACCAAATCAATAAACAAATCTACCAATGATGATAAACTCTAAATACTAAACTAAGATAAACATAAAACCAGAAACAAATTAGATCAATGGAACAGGATAGAAAGCCCAGAGATAAAAGCATGCACATATGGTCACCTTATTTTTGATAAAGGAGGCAACAATATACAATGGAGAAAAGACAGCCTCTTCAATAAGTGATGCTGGGAACACTGGACAGCTACATGTCAAAGAATGAAATTAGAACACTCCCTAACACCATACACAAAAATAAATTCAAAATAGATTAAAGACCTAAATGTAAGGTCAGAAACTATAAAACTTTAGAGGAAAACATAGGCAGAACACTTTATGACATAAATCACAGCAAGATACTTTTTGACCCACCTCCTAGAGAACTGAAAATAAAACCAAAAATAAACAAATGGGACCTAATGAAACTTAAAAGCTTTTGCACAGCAAAGGAAACCATAAACAGGACAAAAAGACAACCCTCAGAATGCGAGAAAATATTTGCAAATGAAGCAACTGACAAAGGGTTAATCTCCAAAATATACAAGCAGCTCATGCAGCTCAATATCAAAAAAACAAACAACCCAATCCAAAAATGGGCATAAGACATAAATAGACATTTCTCCAAAGAAGATATATAGATTGCCAACAAACACAGGAAAGAATGCTCAACATCACTAATCATTAGAGAAATGCAAATCAAAACTACAATGAGCTATCACCTCACACCAGTCAGAATGACCATCACCAAAAACTCTACAAACAATAAATGCTGGAGAGGGTGTGGAGAAAAGGGAACCCTCTTGCACTGCTGTGGGAATGTAAATTGATACAGCCACTATGGAGAACAGTATGGAGGTTCCTTAAAAAACTAAAAATAGAGCTACCATACGACCCAGCAATCCCACTACTGAGCATATACCCTGAGAAAACCATAATTCAAAAAGAGTCATGTACCTCAATGTTCATTGCAGCTCTATTTACAATAGCCAGGACATGGAAGCAACCTAAGTGTCCATCAACAGATGAATGGATAAAGAAGATGTGGCACATATATATAATGGAATATTACTCAGCCATAAAAAGAAACGGAATTGAGTTATTTGTAGTGAGGTGGATGGACCTAGAGTCTGTCATACAGAGTGAAGTAAGTCAGAAAGAGAAAAACAAATACCGTATGCTAACACATATATATGGAATCTAAAAAAAAAAAAAAAAAAGGTTCTCATGAACCTAGGAGCAGGACAGGAATAAAGACACAGACGTAGAGAATGGACTTGAGGACACGGGGAGGGGGAAGGGTAAGCTGTGACAAAGTGAGAGAGAGGCATGGACATATATACACTACCAAATGTAAAATAGATAGCTAGTGGGTAGCAGCTGCATAGCACAGGGAGATCAGCTCGGTGCTTTGTGACCACCTAGAGGGGTGGGATAGGGAGGGTGGGAGGGAGACGCAAGAGGGAGGGGATATGGGGATGTATCTGTAGGTATAGCTGATTCACTTTGTTATACAGCAGCAACTAACACACCACTGTAAAGCAATTATGCTCCAATAAAGATGTTAAAAAAATAAATCTGAAAGCTCCTCAAAATAAAAAAGGAAAAGGAAAAAACGAAGCAGGGGAATGAATACTGAGGACATTTTGTTTAGTGGCTACTTCGCAGGAAGGAGGAGCTTGGGATGCAGAGAGGCGGACAGAGGCCCGTGAAGGTGCTGCTCATAGCGTTTCATAAACAACACTTTCATCTGTAGTCTTTCAGGAATAAACATATGCTCTAGATATTCTTTTTATATATCAAGCATTCATAGTTTATAACCAGGAAACCCATATTTGCCACAGAAGGCGGTACCCAGTGCAACTCAAGCTTCCAGGGTTTGGCTGGAGATGAGGGAAGGGTCCCTGGAGCAACTGATATGTGAGAAGGCAGGTGAGGGAGAAAAGAGCCTTCTGGGCTGGGAAACACCCAGTCAGGGCCGTGCCTCACAGGTGCATGTTGCACACCAGGTGCTCAGAGGTGGCCCCTGGGCCTTTGACAAGGGAGCAAAGGGAGGCTGGGGTCTGGAACTACCACATCAAAGATTTTCAGTGTTAGCACTGGGGCAATTAAATGTGTCTGTATTTCCCCAGCAAACTGGATAATTCATAAACATTTAATGTCCAATTTATTGTAACTAACTGCAACTAGAAAAAAATATTTAGAAATGTTAGAAATGTTCAATGAGAAATGACAGGGGGTGCGCTTTGAAAAATAAAGAAATCGCAGACCTAAAATGCAATTTTTCCTCACAGCCACATCCATTCTTGAAAGGCAATAATTAAAATGGGTCCTTTTAAAAAATCTCTGAACCGGTTTCATTTTTTTGTCAGAAGCATTGGACTGAAT
Organism: Aethalodelphis obliquidens; assembly: GCF_003676395.1. Classification (NCBI taxonomy): domain Eukaryota; kingdom Metazoa; phylum Chordata; class Mammalia; order Artiodactyla; family Delphinidae; genus Aethalodelphis; species Aethalodelphis obliquidens. The sequence continues at coordinate 13,198,205 of NW_020837946.1, read as the reverse complement.
GCTGGGCTATTATTTGCAAAGCTAGGTAATATTTAAGCATCTAAGTAAGGAAGAGAAAGATAATGCCTTACTGCTTCTCCTGTATGACAATATTTGCAGTACATTTCCCTTTCAAAAGAACATGGAGTGGTTAGAACATTTAAAAGAACTGTAAATATGCACAGACATCTCTCCAGTCATTTATTACATTATGATAAAACTAACTGTCTGATGAGGTGAGACAATAAGTAAACGATTACAATGAAAAGTAAATCACATATCAAGAAGTGCTATGGAAACTCAGGAGAGGAAGAGATTGTTTGCCTATAGATTTAGGAAGGGTAACAGGTGAAGGGCTGGGTCTTGAAAGGCAAGTAGGAGCTGAACAAGAAGAGAAAAAAGAGCAGCCGGTGGCATAAAAGCGCACAGCATCCGTAGGAAACGCCCAGAACCTTAAGTGGCTATAGTGCATAGTGAGGAAAGAACCTAATGGAAAGTGAGGCTGGAAAGGCAAGTTTGGAACCAGGTGAGATTCAATCCACCGGGGCAGTCATCAAGCGCATGAACGGCACTCGGGAAGAAACATATCATGATCAGAAGTCTGTGCTCACAAGATAAGGCAGATGAAGTGTGGAAGGTGGATGACTGGGTGGGGAGAACAAAGACAGGAAGTAGTTCTGGAGAAAAACCTCAAGGACATTGCAAAAGGCAATTGCATTGGGGAAGAAATCGCGAGCGATTTACCTAGATCACTGTGGTCAGGGCGATGCTTGAAATACTTAGGATGTAGAGCTGTCAACACTCGGAGCGTGATCCCCTGCAGGGTGGCAGGGAATGGAAAGAATTCAGCATGGTTTCAGTTTGAGATTAAAGGATCAACTGAGATGTAAAACTCAGGTAACAAGAATAACAGATTTATGATGCAAGAAAAATTGTATTAGATATGGATTCTGTTGAGTTTGAAGTCACTAGGGGACTCCAAACTACAGGCATCAATAGGCAGGGCTCAGATACAGAGCACGAAGTAGAGACAGAGTTGGAAACATCAGTGCATAAGTGCGTTGCTGAATCTGTGGGAGGATGAACCAAGGAGGGAGGTTTTTTGGGGAGAGACAGAGAAAAGAAGATCTAAGGCTAGATCCCTGGTGAATTCCAACATGAAGTGGTCCACTTCCCCTAGAGGTATTCCATGATCTGAAAATATATTGAGTAATTCTTGATCCAGTCTTCTGTGCCCCAAAATGTACCGAGTCTCTGTTTATTAATGAATCAAAGATGCCATTTCGAATAAGACTGCTTGTGTTAAAGGGTTCTTTTAGCCATTAGGTAAAATGATAAAAGGTAGTTTCAGCCTCTGTTTTTGAGTAATGGTTACTGAGTCCATGTACACAAAGTTGTAGACAGCTTGTCTGGAACTGCTGCACAGAATATTTGGTCCTGCCCACCAGGGTCCTCAGTACATGAAACTAAAGACAACATGGAGAAGGAAGTTCAGGGTCTGGTAGGGTTGAGATCTACCATGGATCAGAGTTACTCTCACATAAAATAATGAGGCCTGGTCAGAGACTAGGCCCTAACCTGACCTCCAACAGAGGGAATTCAGGGGTACTTGGGGAAGAATTTGTCCTTTTAATAATCCTTCTAAATGCATGTGTGATAAGATCCCCAAAGATGTCCACCCTCTGATCCCCAGAACCTGGGAGTATGCTAACTTTCCTGGAAAGGGGGACTTTGCAAATGTGATTAAGGTTAAGGATATTGAAATGGGGAGAGTATCCTGCATTACCCAGAGGGCTCAACATAATCACATGAGTCCTTAACAGCAAAAGAGGAAAACAGAAGAATGAGTCAGAGAGATGTGATACATCCAGGACTCGATCCACCATTGCTGGCTTTGAAGATGGAGGAAGGGGCCATGGCCAAGGAAGCTGTTGGTGTCTAGAAGTTGGAAATGGCCTTCAGTTTTCATCCAGCAAGAAAACAGGTACCTTGACCCTACCATCACAAGAAGTTCTGCCAACAACCCGCACGAGCAGGAAACACATTTTCCCCTCCAGTCTGCGGAAAAGTACTCAGCCCTCTTGACACCTTGATTTTAGCCTGGGGAGACTGCTGTGGACTTCCTACCTACCTTATGGGAAGATAATATATCTGTGTTATTTAAGCCACACATTTGTAGTAATTTTGTTATGGCAGCAATAGAAATCTAGTGACAGGGCTGGTGTCTCCACAAAGTCACAGAAGCCCAGACTCGGTCAAGTTCTGATCATTTCTTTGGGCCCTGAGAGATCACGCGTCACCATTCAGATCACTCAAGGTGGCAGCAAAAGGCATCAGTGTCAGCTTACAGGAAGCCCAAGGGCACAACCGCACCCTTCCGTGCGCTCACAAATCAGAGACCCACAACTCCAACCTGCTGCTAAACACAGGTCACAGAGTCTCAGCAGCAACAGGTAACACCCCCCTCACGTGTTCAGGAAGTAAGCCACGTGTGCACGCACGGGTTAAGTGTGTGTTCACTGTTTAAACTCCTTTGAAAGCGGTGTTCTATTGGCTTTAAGGCTTATTCACTTTTGCTTATTTTTGCTTATTTTTCACTTTTGCTTTTATTTTTGCTTATTTCACTTTTGCTTATTTTTGCTTATTTTTCAATTTTGCTTTTATTTTTGCTTATTTCACTTTTCTATGGAAAGCCCCATAGAAATCTGAGTAAAATTCTAGACTTTCCTTTTACGACATTAAATTATACTTCGGGCTGCTCACGGTGCCCTGGGCTGAGGGAGGAAAGGCACTGGGTCTGAGCTCATCAACCTTGCTCTGTCACCCTGACCATATCCACTTCAACCTCCCTGTGACTCAACTTCCTGATCTATTTTAGACTTTTTCCTCTAGGTCTAAATGTTTATGATGGTAGGACACCAGGAAATGCAGCACAATTTCTCTTTTCTCATTCCCAACATACATTTCACGCGGAGTTGGTATCCGTAAGCACCAGAAGAAAGAATTCTCAGGACAAAATTGAGCTTGAATCACTGAACACCCATGAAAAATTTAAATATTCACTATTAGCTTAAACGTGTGTCAAAGGATATTTTTGTGAACAGACAAATGTTTAAAATAAGCACACCAAAAGCTGTTACCAGTGGGTGGTGAGATTATGGGTGATCACTGCTTTTGTTTTTCCATTATTATCTATATGTTGAGTTATCAATTTAATAAAGGTTTTCAAAGTACAGCTGTAAAAAGAGACTATTAGATGAAAATTGGAATTAAAAAGAGAACACAGAGCACAGTTATTACAACCCTCTGAAACAGTGTCAGGAAAGCTCCTTGACCTAAAGAAAAGCAGCAGAGTTTTTAAGAACTCAAATAGCACTCTCACATTCACTGATAACCTCATACAGCTCTGGTGATTTATGAAGTGTTTTCTTGAAAACATAAACCTCTCTCCATCATGGGACTGGGGACCGACTGCTGTCCAAACTCTGTCGCCCACACTTCCTGCATTTGAATCCATCATTTTCTGCAGCCCGCCCAGAGTTTTATTCTGTCCCAGCCTTGTGACTGCTAACAGCGTCTGAGGGAATAACAATGACACCCCTGGCCGAACAGTGAAGTCTGTGTGTGCCACTGAGGCGCCCACAAGGGGAGGAGCTGGTGTTAGAACAACACTAACACCTGCTGGGCTGAGTCTTATTTATCCAAGAGCAACCGTTCATGCCGATTAACATTTTAATTTTTTTTTATCTTTAAATAGCTTTTGTTGGGAATCTTGAATTCAATTCCATTCAGGATACTTCAATTTGTGACAACTGAGCACATTCCATATGCTTGTACTTAATTATCATATTTCATTGAATAGTAAATTTTGTGAAGTTTTTTTGTTCGCTTGTTTGCCAAGTCAGATGTTCACCAAAGTATTTCTTCTGAAACATACCTGAGAATTTCTTTACTGCAAACCAGGCACTTAGATTCCCTTTCACACGCCTAACATGTACTTCTGTCGTCTCCAAGGGTGACCTTCTTTCTTACATTTAACAAGCATTTAGTAAATACTGCTGTATGCCACCTTGCTGTCCTGGAAATATGGAAACAATAACCACAGTGCTTATCCAGAAGGTTTCTCAGGGTTTTGGAAATGTGAGGGCAAAACCACACTTCATTCTACATTTCCAGGGGAGGCAACAGGGACACGTGTCACGCATTTACATGCCAGAGATCGGACTAGTTACCAGTAAAAGATGAAACGTTATTTCTGGTACAAGCCTCCCATTCTTACGCCCATTTATTATAAAGGCGATTTCCAAGGTACACCTGCTGGGGAATGGATTTATACTTTGGTGTGAATTCAAGTCAATGTTCATCTTGTATCTTTAAGGTTGACTTCTAACTGCTGAATGAAATATGCTGGACCTTGTTAGGGAACAGGCTGCTAGGAGAATGATCTGGGAAGGAAGATTTTGCTGTCTTTTCAACAGCTCGGAAATCACACCAGACAGATCACAAGGAAAGATCATACTACCTTTCTCAGGTGTGAGAAGGAGGTGACAGAGACAGAACTTGAAAAAGAAAGAGTTTCTTACTGCTTTTCGATGGCAGGGAAGAGGTGTGGAGCGTGGAGGATGGTTCAAACTCCCCCCACCCTGGTCTATACCCTAGTCATGTGGGCGCTAAGAGGAGCCTGGCACAGACATTAAGCCAGAGAGCTGCAATTACAAAGACTGGGCATGGGAACCGGAGAGCTCGTGGTCTTAAAAGCAGATGGAGCCTACAGTTCTCTGCAGGAATAGAAAGTGGGAAATGAGGTTACAAGCTTGCCTCTGAGCCTCCACCACGTCGGAGGGACCTGTCTTGCCCACCAGCAGTCACTGCTGGCTGTCCTTCTGCCAATTCTGATGCCTCTAGCCCTGTTCTTTGGGTGTATAAATGCTATTCCCTTCATTACATCCTCAAATAACCACTTTGTGCTACCATTTTCATCTCTGAAATACAAATTTGGTTGTAGATCATTTGGAACCATTCTACCTATTGCTAAAACCAGCTATTTAATCAATAATGGTGTTATTAAAATGAAAAAAATTGAACCATCTATGAAAACCTCTTAAGAATAATAACTCCCTAGATTTTTAGAACTAAGGCACATTTAAAGGTTTTACTGTCCAACCTTATTGTTTTAAAGACAAGGAAACTAAAACCCGAAGAAGCTTAAAGACATAGCCAAGGTTACAGAGCCTGGAAACCATTGCTTCCTAATGATAAAAAGATACATTTTTCAAATTGATTGAATAGCAACCACATAATGGCTTTTGACTTTGAAAAATGGAAGTTAATAAATGAACCTTCCCTGTTAGCACTCAGAAAGGTCCTGAAAGAATCTTATATGTGCATATTGGTATGCCAATAAATTTTATTACTGGCAGTTACACAGGGAACTTTTATAGCTATTGTAGATATACAGGCTTTAAAGTAAACTGGAACACTTTTCGTTGGAAAATAAAATCCTCTTTTGAATAAATGTCTGATTTTAAAATAAATAATGTAAAAAACATGAAAGTAAATGACTTTCAATATGAGTTCTCCAGATTTGAATTTTCTTCTCCAAAAAAGTTACTGAGGGCTTCCCTGGTGGCGCAGTGGTTGACAGTCCGCCTGCCGATGCAGGGGACATGGGTTCGTGCCCCGGTCCGGGAAGATCCCACATGCCCCGCGGCTGGGCCCGTGAGCCATGGCTGCTGAGCCTGCGCGTCCGGAGCCTGTGCTCCACAACGGGAGAGGCCCGCATACCGCAAAAAACAAACAAACAAACAAACAAAAAACAAAAGTTACTGAGCTCTGACGTCACTTTCATTTTTGTGAAGGTTACTCAGCTGTAGTTAATTCCCATTTTCTCCTTCTGAAGAGTGTGACAAAGGGACTTTTAAGAGCTAATCAAATAAACAATCCGTGTTTGAAAATAACTTAATTATCATATTTAATTGAATAGTGAATTTTGTTAAGTTTTTTTGTTTGCTTGTTTGCCAAGTCAGATGCTCAGGCCTGTGTTCTGTTTATAGAATGTGTGTTTTGAAAGCCCCAAAGTCACTGGTCATTTTGACAGCCTTAATTAGTCATTTAGATTGGTAATTACCAAAATAATTGTATGAAGAAAAGCTCACTGTGGTCATCATAAATGGTGCCGTCCTTTTCAATAGACCCTCCTCCACATCCTATCGTTAAACTCTGCCATTTTGGTGTTTAACGTAGAGAGCTGCCTCGCTTCCCCAATTCTACGTGTCAGGGGAGGGGGTTGTGTTGAAACTGAATTAGGAAAACTGACTACTTTCACATTTAGCAGCACAATGAAAGGAACTTTTGATGATTCGGGTCCATTAACTCTGCTATTCTCAGAGGCAGACACTTCCACTGCAATCCAGTTACAAATATTAACGTTTTCAAAGGCAAGTGTTTTGCTCTATAGCCACTAACTCGGTCACATTCATTAAATTTTGTTATTTCTACATCATTTAATGTACGTCAACATGTCAAGTCCAGCGAACACAAGCATTTCTTTCCAGCCCACTGACACTGCTGTGAATGATAAGAGGCAAACAAATCTCACTTCAGTGGGAAAAAACCCTCTCCTTTGTAAACACGAACATTCAAATCAAGACTACAAAAGACAATGTAACAGATGTAATGCTGCAACTGCAACTACGCCATGCATATCGTGCCAGAAATGTATTTCTACAGAAGGAGAAGAATCAAATGATGCCCCTTTCAAGAGATGAAGGAGCCATTGTTTGCATGGTTTAACACACTCCATGCCAGTCCTGTCCTTGGGAAAGAATCACACTGACAGAGTGTCCAAAGTTGGTGTCACTCCCAGTATCCCACTCTGCTGAGATGTCATAAATGAAAAATTGTTCAGCAGAGCAAAAGTAACCGCAGCTCTTCTCTTGTTGAGAAACTCTTTTTAAAAACCTCTTCCTACGGCTGGTACTCTGAGATTTCCTTTCCTCTCTTTGCTCTCTCACACGGATGCTAACTGCATGTTTAATGAGATCTGCCTGTCTGCCTGGTGGACCTGTCTTCAGAACAGACTAATCGTGGGCAACACAGACTCCAGAGTCAGACTGCCTGCATGTGACTCCTGGATGCATCAATTACCAGCCATTTCATCTGGGGCAAGTTCCTGATCTCCAAGCATCTCCTTCCTCGTCTATAAAATAGGAATAGAAATCCTTCCCCATACGGTTGTCATGAGGATTAAAAGAGACTGTACGAGTCAAGTACCGGGCACACAGGATGTGCTCAATATCTTTCTATTTAATTGCATTTCTGCCACTTACCAACTAGACCGTGAAGAAGATGGCTCAAGGAATAGCATAAGCAGATACTGACAACCCTGACATTTTGAAGTCATAACTCCACTACAGTCTCTCACTGATATACACCCAGCCCACTCTCCCGACGTTCCTTAAGCACTCATTTGCAGTGGGAAGGGAGACCCCCGCCCCTTATTTTCATATAGTCAATACAGCATAAAAGTAGTGAAACTGACAAGTTCCCTTCTCTCAATGGCATTTATATTTGAAGGCAGAAAGCCTGGAAAAGAGAAATAAGAAATTAAATAAGTAGAAAGATCTCTTTAGATAGTGGTAAGAGCTATGAGGAAAGTGAAGAACAGTAATGGGTCAGAGATGTCTGTAGCAGAGGGAGGCTGGGCAAACCGCTTGCAGTTGGGAATCCAAGATGACCTTCCTCAGCAGATGACATCTGAGAACCTGAGGGGCAAGGAGGAGAAGCCGTGAGGACTCCAAGGCAGAGAGAGGGCAAATGTAAGGATCCAATCATCTAATGTCTTAATTTCACAGATCAAGAAACTGAGACTCCAGAAAGGGAAGTGACTCAGCAAAGAGTCACAGAGCCAGGGCTGGAATTCTGGTCTCCAGTCTCACGGGATCTGATATTTACTACACCAACTCCCAAACTGGCCAAATGGTTCAAACTGCATGAGGGAACTTCAACTTGGACAGCCGTCGAGAGGAAAGAGTGTCCCCAGATGGTGGTAAAGGACAGCCAATCAAAGGGGTCCTGGACCACATTAATTACAACATGTGGAAAAACCAAGGTCTTTAACTCCATGGAATCCCATCCTTAGGACATTCAAATGAGAACAAGAAAAACCATTTTTTTCTGAGAGTCAATGACTGAAAGAAAAAAGGTTCATCATTTTCTGATTCTAGCAATCAGATATTCTGATATAACCAATTATTTTCAAATAACTAAGGGTTTCAATATGATGGCAACATAAATCTTCTAAAGCAATAAGTAATCATCATTGCATGTCCTACCTGAGTTGGAGTGATTCTGCTTTCAAATTCTCTGGTAAGTGGGTGACACTGGCCTCATCCTGGAACCCATCTTTAGGGTTATAACCAGGGTGAGAACTTCTGCAGATTCACATTGCAACTATGTCATGTACGTTACAGAATTTTTTCCTTAACCTAGAAGCTTAACTTAAGTTCACTCTACAATTAAGGTGCTAGATGGAGGAGAAAACACAAAGCAAATAAGCAACGGACTTCCCTAAAGTCACTTAGCAATGAACAAATCTCATTTTTATCCTTAGGCGGTCTAAACTTTATCTTTGTCTCAAGAGACTCTTTCAAAGAGTTGCAGAATAAACCATGGTGTACTAGACCCTCACACAATTGCCTTTACCTGACAATACAGTGCAAAACTACGGCTAAAATTGTAGCTTTGTGTGTCAGTGTGTATGTGTTTCTCACGTTTCAACGTGCTTACAAATCATCAGAGGATCTTATTAATATTCACATTCTGATCCAGGAGGTCAGGTATAGAGCCAGGGATTCTGCATTTCTAGTGACCAGGTGATGCCAATGCTGGCCCATGGACCACATTCTAAGGAATAAGGGTCTATCACTGCATCATGCTGCCCTTTGCGAAAAATTACAGAAGAAAGACTACCTTGTCTTTGGAGTCTCAGTACAAGTTTAAAGCTGACCATGTCTAGAGCAAATGATCTTCTTTTATCTTATGGCTCTCTTAACCTCACGGCTGATCATGTTTTCCTCTTTGACTTGGTTCTCTAGGATGCACCCTTAGCCAGACTACAGGACTTAATGGTTAGGCGTTTTGTATACGATCGTACTCCATTGACCTACTCCTGACTACATCTACCTTTCCTAACACTGCTTTTTGTTGTTGCTAATATTGCTTTTTACCTCCTCACTATATTTTTCGTTGCTGCTATGTTACATGCATCTTTGTAAGACACTTGGAATCACTCCTTTGAATAAGATAGTGTGTGAGAAAAGAATCTCAACACAACCCAGTCACATGGAAGTGTGCATCGTCAAGGACACATGACACATTGGAAAATTTCAGGCCCTTGCTTGGAGTGGGTGAAGTGACTGAGAATGGAGAAGCAGCCAGTCCTGGGAGAGAAGTGGACTTGAGAAGAATGAACTCCGCCCTCTTTCACAATTCACTTATGGCTTTGCCAGATAGATGGCATGGGGTTAGCTAAGTAAGTTCATGTTTTAAGGACTTAACCACTGAGCTCCGGTTGCCTTGGGAAGATCTATTATTAACATGGGTAACTGGAACAGCCTCTCCTGTGGCTTCTAACCTCAGAGGAAAACTGAAGCGACCCCTCACGGGTACTCTGAAATGCCAGTAGGAAGGACAGAGTTCTTCTTCCTTAGGTAGAGCTACCCATCAAAAGGCAACATTAACCAAAGTAAAATCCTTGTGTCTGCCCACTTAGAGATGCCATTGGAAGCAGCTACAAAACTGGTTGCTACTCAGGATGCAAAAGAGGTCCCATGTCAGTTACTTGACTCAGAGCAAGGTATTAACCCTATGAGTCTCAGTGGCCTCCTCTGTAATCTGTAACTATAATGACTTCCTCATAGGATTGCTCTGAGAATTAAACAAAACAATGCTGTGTCAGGCACTTTGTAGGTTCTCAGCAAATGGTTTATTATATAACAACTATTACTGCTCTCTTTTTTTATGCTAGGCCTTAGAGAAAAAGGTTGTAAAGAAAGAGACAGACGAAAATGTTTATTCATTCTTTCACTTTTTGACCCATGTAAAAGTTCTCTAGAGCCCACCGTTGTTACCATATATTTTTAAAGTTACCTCTGCAATGCCCTTGAGAAGTCAAAAACATGAGTTGATACAGTCAATAATAACATTCAACCTTGATCTTGTAAACTAAGTTTGTGTTGAGTTCTTCACCGGGCTAGGGACTTTCCTCATTTGAAAACATAAACGTGGGATTGGGATTTGTGCTAAAGCCTGTGATTTCTGCTAAAATGTAAACACCCTTGTTATGAAGAACCCTGTCCAAAAAAACTGGAACAGAACAAGACGGTGCTGGGAATGCCAAACTAACAGTCCTCTGCTTTGCATACTGCTTTCATTCTAGACACTGACAGCAAAACAAGTGTTTCATTTTTCTTCAATATCACTTCCCACATCATTTCACCGACTCTTACTCCAGGCATAGGAGTTTTTGGAAATTCTAGTACCTCCCACTCAATTTCTTAAAACCCTCTTACTCTCAACTATTAAATATCACAAAGTTCAGAGGGAAGGAAAGTCTTCCTTCTAAGAATTCCTCCTGCCCCTGTAAACATGTTTCCATATTCATAGCTTCTCAACCAGAAATCTTCAGTCGGTCAAAGGTTCTGCTTATTCAAAGCTGCCTAAAATATTAAAAGGAGTACCACTGGGGAGCAGAGGTAGTTAGGAAATACCAAATCAAAGCAAGGATATGGAATTTGGGGGAATACTGAATCAATACTCTCCTCTCTTAGCCTTTCTGGGTGGGGAGGGAGAAAACACACTGATTAAGTACAGTTGCTTTTAGCAGGATGTTTCCTTTTTAAAAGAAATTAATAAATTTGGATACAATCCAAACATAAGTTGCAGAGCTATTTTTGTGTAACAGCAGAGTAAATGTCCTAAAGAATACATGTAAATAAAGTGGTATGTTCTCATCTAGGAAACACATAAAAGGCATTAGGCAAAAATTGACCAAATGATTAGTTGGTGTTTGGCAAACCTCCACCTGCCTCTGTGTTTCCTTCCCATCATCTGATCCTAGTTAGTTCTTAGCCTCTCTGTTACTCAGTCTTCCATTCCTGTGACCCACCCAATCATGTTCCAGAAATAAAAGTCCGTATCTCTCAAACAAATATAATATATATGCGGAAAAAAGCACCAATCCTATGTTTATAGCTTAATCAACTGTAGAAAGCTATTTAGATGAACTAATTCATGTGAAAGTACAAATGCACTTCACACATTTTTGAAAGAAGAGCTTCTTAGCAAAAAAGAATCTCTAATTAGTGGCATTACAACTTTGTGGCCAAGACAGTAGTATATTCAACCAAAAAAAAATAAAACACTCAAGCCCTGACATGAGAGAAATGTTCCTAATCATTTTTGAACTGCGATTCTGCGATACACAAGTTTGCTTTGTGGCACTACTATGAAAGGGGGGCGGTCAGGAAATACTTAAGCTGTGCTTGATCCTGAGATTGGCCTTGGCATGAGTTGTGATTCATTTGTTTTCGATGAAAAAGTTTTAGGATAACTAAGGAGGATATATTTCTGTTTTCAAAATCTATGGCTTTTGCTCATAATTTTTCTTTATTGTTCTCACTCTTTTTTTCTTTTTTTTTTTCCAACAACTTCATTGAGAGACCTTTGACATATAAAAACTGTATATACTTAAGGAGTACACTTTGATGTTTTGATGTATCGTGGGAAGATCACCATGATCAAGTTAAATGACTTATCCATCACTTCTACCTAGTTACCATTGTGTGTGTGTGTGTGTGTGTGTGTGTGTGTGTTGGGAAGATTTAAAGATCTATCGTCTTAGCAAATTTCAAGTGTACAATACAGTATTTTCAACTATTGTCACCACGTTGTACATTGGAGCTCCAGGACTCATTCATCGTGCAGAGGTGACCAATCTGTACCCTTTGATGACCATCTCCTCATTTCCCCTTCTGCTCCCCTCCCCACTCCAGCAACCACTGTTCTACTCTCTGCATCTATGAGTTTTACCGTTTTAGATTCTACACATACGTGAGTTCATGTAGTATTCGTCTTTCTGTGTCTGACTTATTTCACTTAATATAATGTACACAAATGGCAGGATTTCCTTCTATTTCCCTCTTTTTTAAGGTTAAATAATATGTGTGTGTGTATACACACACACACACCCCCAATGGAATATTATATATCCATTGTAATGGGATATCTTGGCTATTGTGTAGAATGCTCCAATGAATTTGGGAGTGCAGATAATTTTTCATTATTATTCTTAAGAGGAATGTAGACTAAGGCGGGTCCTCACTAGGAGTCTGCCTGCATATGAGCTACTACAGTGCCTTGGGTTAAAACTAAAATCAAGATTGCTGTGGAATCCACCTCTACTTTCCTCAGCAACTGCCCTGAAAGTAGGCCCCCCAGTAAATGCCCTCACTCAGCATCCCTTCGTTCTCTGATCTCCATAATCCAAACACATTTTTGAAGATTTCCTGTCCTATTATGTGTATGTTTGTATGATATATATGTATGTATATATGTTTATATATTTTTTGTATTTATATTTTCGGTCCCCAAAAGAGAGATTTCAGAAAGGGTACTGTATGAATCCAGCAGTGAGACAGGTTTTCTCAGCAAGACTTTCTAGTGTGTCTCAAATATTTTTTCAGTAGATGACAGCTTGCTCCAATACACACTATTCCACTTCCTGTATTGAAGTGGGCTACCCATTATCTTCTTCCCCCAGACTATTCATTTTCTCCCTTGACAACCAGGATTTGAGGACTTGAAGCAACAAACACAAAGAGTCTTAAGGCAGTGGATCAATGTAAGCTAAGCTTCATCTTCACTGCACAGTCCCATTACAAGGTTTTAGGTTCAAAAGGGATGCTCTGCCCCACAGAATCCCACTGCGTTTGGGTGCCAACTCAGAGAATGCCTCACTTTCCAGCTTCCCTTTAAGAGTTAACTGATGGGATGGATGCCAGGCACATAAGTCCGTGCTGCCAGAATTGCTGCCCAAGCTGCCTGACTAGATGGGTAAGATCCTTTGATATGTCTTGGCAAGAGCTGGCTCCAGGGTGTTGGCCACGGTGCTGAAGTGAGGGGAGGGGGGCAGGGACACCTTTCCCAGCGAATCACTCCTTCCCCCAACTCTTTTTAAGACACTGGGCTTATTCATTTTGACAAGATACCCTAGGATTTCAAATCTGACATCAATTTGGAGAAAGTAATGTGTATGTCTGCGTACAAAGGTATCCAGGATACATATTCTTTAGAGAAAAGTCGAGTGCTCCAAAAACTCTAGGAGAACCCCGTTAAAAATAAAACAAAAATCAAAAACAACATTTAGGGCTGTTTATTCCAATTGAATGCTACTTATTTCTGTGCACTTGTCTACCAGATCATTACTGAGATTTGGTAAAATGAATCAACTGCAAAATAAAGTTCTCTTAAAGCAAATGGCAGACAATGACAAAGCCACCATCCTGAATAATCATTCCAAAGTGAAAATTACGTTCTATGCATGCCTGAGGATTTTACTATCTCTATTTTTACTCTAGCTGAACCTTTCTTTCAAATGTTCTTTTTGACCGATTATCCTTCCTGCCTTGAAAATGTGCATGCTGATATCAGGACCAGGGCAGCCCCTGGCACAGGGTCTGCTAACAGTTAAATCCCCTCTGGGTGCCTGCAGACTGCAGCCAGTGGTAAGTGAAAGAGAAGGCACCCTGGCCACTGACTCCTGACTCATTTCACACTCCAATCACCCTCACCCTCTTGGGCATCTGATGCCTCTTTCCTCTGCCAGGCAATTAGCTTCCGTTCTGTTCAACTTTCCAACCTCTGGCTTTAGAGAAAAGTCCTGGCTGTGGGAACTGGCTCTGGGCAGCTCTTGGCTCCCTCCTGATGGGTGACTTGCAAGAGTAACACTTTCTTTGACACTCTTAAAAGAAGCCGTTTAATTCCTAATGATGTTTCCTGGCAAAAAGTAAAATGAAACCCACAACGTGGGATTCCGGTCCAGCAAAGGCAGGCCAAGAGTGTCGCTGCTGAACCCAAGTCTTGCTTTAAGTCTGTTCCCACTCGCTTCCCTTTCCCACAAGAGTTCATTTTTCTTCCTCCTGACACTTCCAACCCGGAGTGTGACACCTACTGGAACTTACGAACATCTGGGGAGGTATGGATATGATTTGGGCATCAGATGAGAACGCCTGGCTGCTGCCCCAGGGATTTCCCGCGGAAATCACCCGGCTCTCTTAGAAGGCGTCTCAATAAGGAAGTAACCAGTAAAGTTGGCGGGAGAACCCTGCGAACATCTTAGAAAAATACCAGGAACCACTGGATACTTAACGACCCACGTCTCCTCCAGTCTAGTTCCCTCAGCCCTTTCTGGACTCCTATAAAGCGGTTTGTGGGTTTTTACCCCGTGGAGGGAGGGGGGTGAGAAGGGCATTTATTTCCGCGAGAGCGTTCAGGTGAGGTTCCCAGCTTTAGCCCGGGCGAGGACCTCGGATCACACCCTCTTCTCCTGCGCCCTAGTCGCCAGGGGTGAAGGGGGCGCGGAGACCCGAGGACCGAGGGGTTCCGCTCCGTAGACTATCCACCCCTCGGGTCTCTGGCACCCCACAACCTAACGCCCACGGGGCTCGCGATGCGTTCCCGTCACCTCCTCACACCCCCAAACCCAGGCACATCCTCTCCCACGCTGCGCTTCTGCTGCCCGCGCGGCTGATCCTCTGAGCGTCCCCGGTCCCCAAACGTGCCCCCGGTCCTCACGCGTTGGTGCCGCTGCCTCGCAGAGGTGGCGCTGGCGGCCCCGGGCGAGGCGGCGGGGGAGGCCGTGCGGGGGCGGGGGAGCCGGGGGGCGGCAGGGAACCGGGCGCCGAGGGCTCCGGGAGGCCGGGCTCGGGCCCCCAGCAGCCCGGGGCGCACGGGGAGGCGCGGAGGACGCGCTGCACTCACCCGCTGCTGCTGCCGGCTGCTGACAGCCACCGCGGCGGCGGACGCGGCGCTGTGCCGGAGT
This sequence comes from Aethalodelphis obliquidens, assembly GCF_003676395.1. NCBI lineage: Eukaryota > Metazoa > Chordata > Mammalia > Artiodactyla > Delphinidae > Aethalodelphis > Aethalodelphis obliquidens. The sequence goes on along the minus strand of NW_020837946.1, from coordinate 13,183,126 downwards.
TCGGCCGCCTGCCCGGGTCGCAGCAGGCTCCGGGTGAACCTGCGGGTCCGCTCGCTGGCCATCGCCCGTCGCGGGCCCGGAGCGCGCGTCCCGCCGCCCTCGCCGGCGCCGACCTCCTCTACCCACCGCCGTTCAGGAAGCGGAACTCGGAGCCTCCCCCCGCGCCCCCCCCCCGCGCCTTCCTCGCTCTACTCGCAAGAGGCGGGTTTTTCTCTCTGACACCCCCCACCCCCTGCGCTCCGCCGAAGCCTCGCGACGACTTTCCAAACTCTGCGCTCCTGCGGGCGCGCGCGGCCAACTCGGCAGGCGGCCCCGACCCGGCTGTTGCGCCTCTGGAGTGGGGACCGCGGGACGCGCGTGGGGCGGCTCCAGCCCGCGCCAACCCCCGGCCTCAGCCGGCCACCCGCGACTGTGCCCGCAGCCCCCAGGACCGGCGTGTGGCGGGGGAGGGGCGCGGGGCGGCGGCGGCCGCGGGGCTCCGGGCGGGGCCTGCCCACCGCCCTCGAGCCCATTTGGAGGCTCCTTGCGGCGCTGGAGCTCTGGCCGCGTTCGCTGGTTTCGCCCCGACTTTCCGGGGCTGGCGAGAGGGCGCGGGCAGAGCTCAGTTCGCCCTTCCAGCCTTGGAATCGGATCAGAGGCTTATAAACGGTCTGGTGGCTGGGATCTCCGCAGCATCTCCCGAGCCAGGCTTTCAAAGTCTCCTTTGCCCAAAGTCCTCACTCAGGGCCTTGGAATAAGCTTGCAAGTTCACAGATGCCTCAACCAGTATTCATGAAACGCCTACTATGTGCCAGTGCACGTTGTTCTGGAAACTGGGCTAAGAGGGGGAACCTACCAGCCCCACCTTAAGGCTGTGAGGGGCTGATGAGGGTTTTGAGCTTGGGGTAGGAGGCAGCAGATAACCAAGTTAATAAAAGAATACAAGTACGTGAACAAGGGAGTTTCAGATAATACAAGCTAGAAACCAATAAATCAGGGTAATTAATGTGAGGTAAGAAGCTGGGGAGTAGCACATAGGGTGAACTGGCTAGAACTGACGGTGGCCTTCCCAGGTGGTGTGGGTCAGGTATGCGGGTGGACTTATATTTGTGTTGTTTTTCTTCTCCCACTCTTGCCACACATGCATCTGGCCTGCACATTGTCCCTAGCTCTCTGATGAAAGTCTTCTGAGAATTCTCATCCTGAGTCACACCCCAGGGTGGTTCTCCAACTCCATGTGGGGCTGGGAGTCGGGAAGAGCAGCCCCCGCCCCTAGGATACCAGGCTGAAGAGATTCAGGGCAGCCACTCCAAGTATTCTAGGTTTTTCTTAACAGCTTTTTATAAATCTGTGACCCTGACGTTTTTCCCAAGCCAATATATAGTTTTAACACAAGGTTGCATTTGGGTATAAAGAACTCTTAAGTGGCTGATAGATGCACTTGAGTCAGCTCTCTGATGTCTGGGATTCAGTTAGCCAGAGGTACTGGTGTGGCATCATTTCAGCACATTCTAGTTAGAAATCGTGACGGACAGAGGCTCTGGAAGATTTGGGACGTGCCATATGAAACACTGGTCGGCTCCACTATACCCTTCATAGCAAACTACTGTGTCTTGCGTCATATGCTTTCACACTGGTACCCATTATGTGACCAAGGTCACCTTTAAGGGTAAGCAAAGTAGGTGGTTGCCTTGTGGTGACACACAAGATCTCTATGGGAGTATCTCCCTCCAGCCACACCCTCCTCTAACAGGTGTGCCTTGTGGTGATGCTTTCAAATGCATACTTTCTTGAGAGAGTTCATTAAGCACTTTTGAAAGAACTTGAGCTTCCCAAGAAGAGGTATCTAGTCTTTCTCCATGGTTTCAGAACACAGGAGTTGCTCGCTAATGTTGATTTGCGGATGACTCTCCCAAGGGTTCAATGGGCTGGTGCAGTCTGAGAGCTGAGTGCCTGAGGTAGAGACAGACAGAAAGGTGTGCTGGAAGGGAAGGCTGGCGTACCTGAAAATTCCTCAGAATGTGTCCTTGGTATGACAAGCAAGGCACTGAGCTGCTTCAAAACACCGAGATCCCACGCAACCCATTCTTTAAGAGTATCAAGTAACAGAAAATCACTCGCCCATCTTTTATTACCGCAAACTTCGCTTTCTCCAGCTTCAGGGGGTTACCCAGAGCACTGGTGTGAGAGGATTTGATGAACAGATGCCTATTTGTCCTACCCTTACCCTGTATGATGTTCACTCCATGGGTCACACTGAGAAGGAGGGTAAATGTAAGTGACCTTTACACTCAGGACATTTCAATAACGGCCCTTGACAGTCATATAGCTTTTAGTTAAGCTGCCTTCTGGATTTCAAGGATAGAGTACTGAGTGTCTGCATAGACACACACGTTCTTTGCTGCAGAGACACAACTTCAGGTCTGCTAATTTGGGATTCTCTGACTCTTTGCTGGTCACCCATCTCTCAGTTCCCTAGAGAGACATGGCTAAGATGCTTTGTAAAGGCAAACCTATGAAAGTGCCGTGGAGATCCTAATTAATGTAAACTAGGCACTTGGGTGATTATGCTGTGTCGGTGTAGGTTCATTAGTTGTAACAAATGTACAACTCTGGTGGGGGGATGTTGATAATGGCAGAGGTTTTACAGGTGGGGAGGTAGGGGGAGATCTCTGTATTTTTTTCTTTATTTTGCTGTGAATTTAACACTGTTCTAAAAACAAAAGTTAAAAAAAACAAAAACAAAGAAAGCAATGTAACACAACAATGAAAAGACAAATAGCCCAATGGAAGAATGGGCAAAGGATTTGATCATACATTTCTCCAAAGAAGATATGTAAATAGACAATGCTCAATATCATTAGTCATCAGAGAAATGAAAATCAAAGCCACAGTGAGATACCATAATGAGATACCACCCCACGAGGAGGGTCATAATGCAAATATGGAAAATAGCAAGTGTTGGGGAGATGTGGGAGATGTGGAGAAATTGGAACCCTTGTGCTTTGGTAGTAGGGATATAAAATGGCACAGCGGCTTTGGAAGCCATTTGGCTGTTCGATAAAATGGTAAACATGGAGTTACCATGTGACCCAGCCATTCCACTCCTAGAGAAATGAAGACATATATTCACATAAAAAGTTGTATTATACAAGAATGTTCACAGCAGCCTTATTCATAATAGCTAAGAAGTGGAAAAAACTTAGATATCCACCAATTGAATGGATAAACAAAATGCGGTATGTCCATACAATGGAGTATTTTTTGGCAATAAAGAAATGAAGTGTTGGTATGTGCTACAATGTGGATGAACCATGAAAACATTATGCTAAGTGAAAGAAGGTAGCCACAAAAGATCACACATTTATGATACCCTTTTTAACGAAATGCCCAGGATTGGCAAATCTAGAAACAGAAAGTAGATTAGTGGTTGACTAGGGCTGGAGGCAGTTGGGGGAAGGTGGGGAGTGACAGCTAATGGGTACACAGTCTCTTTGGGGTATGGTGAAAATGTTCTAAAATTAATCATGTGGGAGGTTGCACAAGAAACAGATTTCAGTTATTGCTTTTGGGAAGGGGAACTTGACAGCTGGCGGACAGGAGTGTCGATATACATTAATATACATGTTAATATATACGCCCTGTGTGCTTATTGGGTTTTGTATCACATGTGTAATAACCTATTCACAAACTAATAAGTAAAATAATATTTTACAAAAGAAATTACAATGAAATGACAAAAGGTATTAACTACAGATTCCATAAAAATTTTTAAAGTTAAAAAAAGTCATGAAGTGAGAAATTTTGTTCAATGACCTTAAATTCAATCTTTTACTGTTCCATATTTCCTAGTATTTAGAACACATAGCCTGCAATCAAGTTTTATCAAGTTCTAATTCTCCTCTTTATTTGAGGTGGCATGGACCAAGCCATTTAATAGGAAAGAAATGACCCCACTTTCAATAGTAGACATTTATGGACTCTCAACTCTGGACAGGATCTCAGCGTAAGCCATGGGGGCAGGGAGCAAAGCAAATGGTCTCTGCCTTCAGATAACTTAATTTCAAATAGAGAAACTGATATAAAACACTAGTGAGGGGTGGAGGGTAATATTCTGGAAATGGAGTCTCTCAGATAGGACCCGTATTAACGTTTTATATTTTATATTCTTAGAGCTCTAAGACTGAAAACATTCGTCTCAATAATATGGGATTTTCTGGTGCTTCCTCCCTCCCTCCCCCTCTCCCTCTCTCCTTCCCTCTTCCTTCCTTCCTTCCTACCTTCCTTTCTTCCTTCTTTCCTTCCTGCCTGCCTTCCTTTCCTTCTTTAAAGCTCAGGCACTCTCCCTCCTTATTCAAAAGCATCAATGGCTTTCTTAAGATGCAGTAAGCACTGATTACCTGCCCTGGTACAGTTTGAAACTCTATACAACTAGAAAAATGAAATTGTCAATAGTCCTCTCCTATCATCCTTCTCCGTGACTTTGCCCAGGGCTGATTACACTAGTCTTATGAGTAAGGAAAGCTCTCAGGAACTTTAGCAGTAATAAGTATAAAAGTGAAAACTGTACTATCTTTACTGTATCTAGAGATACAACAGATACGATAGTGTGAAAATTCTATTAGTTGTTAGTCCAGGAGTCTGAAGACCTGGGTGTGAGTCCAGGTTTTGGTACTCAGAGATTGTAGAAACTAGGACAATACCCCTTGTACTAATTCCATGGCATTAAGCCACCTTTCCTAAGTGATACCAAGTCTACTGCACCCTAGGTGTCAGCCTGGCCATCAGCCTGTCTCAAGGTTTCAAGGTCTCAAACCATTTAAAGTTTGCCTAATGTTACACAGTCTACAAAATATAGTCACTATTTCATTTGATTCTAAAATAATTCATCCTAAAAGGCAGATGAAGCATGAAATATTGCCCCCACTGTCCATAAGACAAAACTGAGAGATAATTGAATAACATTGAAATTAGAAGGAGGAGCATTTTGCTAATTAATAAAAAAAAGGCTTAGGGTACAAATGTCTAAGCTAAAATTATTCTGTGATATTATCAAGACTTCCTTCCTAGTTCCCTATCTAGGGAAAAGTACATTTATCCTCTTTTTATAATAGGAAAAGAGGTCCACAGAAGTAGGTGACTTGCCATGGCACTGTAGTGACTGTGATTGGGGTGGGTAAATTAAAATAATTGTATTTGGCTATTGAAAGTATAAAATTTGTCCTATTCAGCAATAAATAAATAAAGTATCAGAATCTCAACCCAAAATATAAGGAAAATACTTTGCCATAAATATTTCTTTGTTCTCTAATATTAAGATAAAAATTAAACAATTGAATTTATTTCCAGTGGCTTTTTGGCTGAATCCTATTTCATAAGGTGCATTTTTCTTCACCTTGCCCAGGGAATATTAAAAAGCAGCAAGGAAAATATGATTTGAGAGGTGTGATATTTATGGGCATCCATTAGTCTTTGCCAGAGCTAGAGCCATTTGACAAAGCTGAGTGCCTCCATGTTGCTTATGGGCAAAGGAATTAAATTTGATATGGATTTGTTACCGTGTTTAGAAGACAGATCACTCTTTGGAAGAAAATTTCACTTAACATAATGTGATTTGAATGTGAAACTCTCTGCTGGGCTGTATATTTTGCCCACACGCCACATGCAGAGCACAATAAGTCCACCAGAATCCTTGGGGCATATCTCAAAGAGAGGCACATACTTGAAAGGAAAGAACAGTTTGGACGGGAAACCAGTCTCTGGGTTTTCTATCCTGCTTTGGATTTAATTTGTAGTCTGGCCTTAGGGAATTAATGTCCCAGGACCTTTATTTCTCCATCTGTAAAAATTACTGAGAGGCAGATTTTGGCTTGATATGAGGAAGAAGGAAATGATTAGTAAACATAGAATGGGAACTTTTCAATTTCTTACATGCATAGTTAAACCCTGTATTTATTTTATTCTTCTAGGCATTTCAATGCCCTTCTCTTATTCTTCAATATGTTGATTACTCCAGGCATTCACAATTCTCACAGAAATACACCTTATATAACAAATTATAACATAATTATTTCTTTTACTTTTTAAAGAGAGCAACATAAAATTGAATCTGTCTTCTATTATTTCTTTGAGAATTTTGCAGCTCTATACATGAGTGAGATTGGTCATCTTTTCTTTTGTGGAAGTGACTTTATTTCATTTTGCCAGGAAGATTTCTTTAGCTTCCTGAAGTGGATTGGAGCAATTGTTGTCCCCTTCTATGGCCTACAATAATTTTTTTTTTTTTTAACACTTTATTGGAGTATAATTGCTTTACAATGGTATGTTAGTTTCAGCTTCACAACAAAATGAATCAGTTATATATATACATATATACACTACCAAACGTAAGGTAGATACCTACAATAATTTTTAAAACATTGGGATCATTTGGTCTCCAAAGGTTGAATAGAATCCAGCTGTGGAGCCATCTGGTCCTGGTGCATTTTTTTTTAAGGGGCGATCTATAATCACTTTCAGATCTTTTCTATAGTAATTGGTCTAGGCAAGATTTACACATCTTCTTTTAATTCTTAATAATTTATGTTTTACAATGAATAGCACCCATTTTTCCAGGTTTCAAAAACATTTTGCTTTAGAATTGCACGTAGCGTTAACTTATATATATTCCCCCATCCTGTATTCTTTTTAATTTTATTATAAAGATTTTAAACACGTCTAAAGAGTTTCAAAAGAATGCAGTGAGCACCATCTAACCCCCAGCTATCGTTAACCATTTTAAATTAGAGAAGTCATAACCCTACATCTTTAAGCAATTCAGCATTTCTCTCCGAAGAGTAAAAACATTCTCCGGCATAACTGCAATATCAATCTCTTAATAACTTTTATCATCCAGTTCATATTCAAATTTCTCCAATTGTTCCCCAAACACTTTATAGCTGATTTGCCGAATCCCGAATTTAATCATAGAAGATATTTGGTTGTCTTGTCTCTTAAGTCTATAATTTAAAACCATTCTCCTCCTCCTTTTTGATAATAACATTGACTTGTTGAAGAGACTAACTCAGTTGTGTCACTTCTTTTTACTGACATTTAATTTGTTCTTTTCTCATTCTTAATCTTGAATTTCTTACTTTCTTCTTTTTTTCCTTAATTGTGTTCTCGAGGGGAATTAGCTATTATATTAGTCTCTTCAAGGAGCTGGTCTTGAGTTTTATTAATTTGACTATGTTTTACTGTTTGTTTTTTCATTAATAGGGTGAAACTCTCTTAATCAAGACAGGAACCCCAGATATTATAGAAGGACAAAATAGTAATATTTAAATACATAAAAACTTAAATTTTCATTATGGCAAAAGAAAAAATAAAAAAGCCATAGGCAAACTTAATTGGGTTAATGTTTATAATAAAAATAAACAAGAAAGGCAAATATTTCTAATATACAAAGATCTCAACTGACAAGATAAATACCTGAAATAGGCAAATTCCTAAGAGAGAAACTCTGGATTAGAAAAGGAAAGAAAATCTATTCGAATTTTTTGCCCATTTTAAATTAGGCTGTCAGCCTATCTCATTCATTTTAAAGTCTAATTTATATATTCTGGATATAAGTCAAATATTTATGTATATATATAGTTTGTTGTTTTCACTATTGGGTGTTGCTAACAGTAATCAGAAGTCACGGCATCATTTACCATTTTCTTCATCTAGTAAAGAGAGTGTTACACCAAATATACACCTAACAAATACCAAGTGATTATTTAAAAGAGATAAAGGATGTGTTTTATTTCCTAATAGGCAGCCTCAGAAAGAAACGTACTAACATTTAATCTATGCTTATAAAGTTTTTCAAAGCATTAATTCTATACCCTGATTAGGTGGGTTGAAGACAGTTGGAGGAAATATGCTTTTGGTGCATATAATTGATGTAAAGAAACTATTTTATTTCCAGGAAATTTTTCTTTTAAAAAAGTCTATGCAACATTGTCACTGTCTTTTCCCAGGCATGTGATTTTGGTGTGTAGTTGCATTTGCACTAACCCATTTCCTGTGCGTATGCTCTGCTTTACCCTTGCCCTTGATGTGTTAAAAAGAAGTGAAATAGAAATATAACACCATTGCCCAGAGCTCAGTTTTTGTAGAAGGAGAAGGCAGAGGGAGAAAAACAATGCAAACTGTGCACGCGTTTCCAAAGCCTGAAACAAAATTGGCAGTTTGACGAGTACTGAAGATGCCTATTCAAATGAAAGTCAGTGGGCTTTTGTTCTTCCCCATGTGATCACTAGAATTTATTAATATGACTAGATTAGGATTTTTCATAGCTTTATCTTCTAGCATTTTCTCATGTATAGACTTGAAAATGTATTTCTGTTCTGAGCTAATCGTGAATCTTCTCCCCTTTCTCCTTGTTTGTTTATTTGCTAGAGGGACAAAAAGAAGAAAATAGTTATTTTTATAAAGTTTTTAAAGCAGCAGGAGAATTATTATGCAACTAGTCTAAAAAAATCCTAATAAAGTCAAAGTACTTTTTGTATATTTTAAAAGGGTACTATTAGCATCACCATGTGCGTAAAGCTCCAAGCTCACATTAACAAGAGCTTGTTCCCTAACACCTGCCAAGTACCCTATCTTCTGTTAAAGAGATGCTTGGGTGGGAGCTACTTGAAAGCGTCTGAATATGACTCTTGAAGATCAATAACGTATTTCATAAAGATGCCACGTTTTTACTACCCTTTTTTTCCCATTGGCTCCAACATTTATCCAACCAATGTTGATCAGTGTGATGAAGTATATCTATGAAGGCCAAACCTAGTGGTTAATATGTAGATCTACTAAGTAGGCTTTCATCTCGTTGCTGGATACGTATTCTCTTGTTGGATTCCTATTTGGATAGGGGTAGAGTGCCTGATGTATGGATGGTGAGTCAACTGTTAAAAACCACTGGGCTGTGCTTGGGGATAAGTGGATCAAGGTATTTCTGAGATTGTCAAAGTTGGAAGTGGTCACAGAAATTATCTAAGTCATGTTTGTTTGCTTTTGCTCTCTTAGTTGTAGGTTTTGTTTACAGAAAGGGAGGTGAAAACTCAGAAGCTAAGTGCTGTATCTCAGATCAGCTGCTGATAAAACTACCTGGTGGCAAAGGTAGGATTGCTACCCAGATATATTTCTAGTCCAATGTTTGTTCCAATACTATACCATGAAGCTGGAAACATGAAAGGGAGAAAATCAGAGGCTAATGACAGTAAACTAAATACCATTCTTATGAAGTGTTCTGGAAATAAATACAGAGCTGCCAGAGTCATGGTCCTACCTAGAGAATTATGGAAGGGGCCAGAGAGAGACCTCAATATATTGAATTCCCTTTTGTGCCATTTTTTTTCCTGGCCCATCTCAAATTTCAAAATCACCTTCTTTAAGATGTCTTTTCTCTCTCCCAATCTGTTAGATGTCTTTCCTACATGATCAAATAATACTTTCTGTATATTGTAGTTTTTTGTTCACTTGTCCTCTCCTCCATTAATAATAACCATTATCAATCACTGAGTACCTACTATGTGCCAGGAACTTTGCCAGGAACTTTACGAAAGCCGTGTTGAGTTCTTGAAAAACCCTCCAAATCAGGGATGAGGGTTTCCTGACTGACCAAGTTCAAACACTTAATAAACATCAGAACCAGAATGGGAAATCATATTTGCTGTGTTCCCATTCCTACATCATTTCTGCGTGTCATACTGACTAAATTCAGAGCCAGAGGACTGTGGTCATGAATACTAGACTTCTCTCATCATTCATTCCATGCACCTTCCAGTCTTTGAGGTTGGAAAGCTGAACCTGCACTTTTCAAAGTCTCTGGAATCTAGGATTCTGGATATGATGGAAGGTTTGCCAGTTAGAAGCAGTTGTAAGAGATTCGGAAGGCAGTAGTGACGTGCGTGCCGTCTTCCAGCTGCTGTGGTGGCTGGGATGCAAGGCGCGGTGTGTGTGGGGGGGTGAGTAGGTAGAAGCAGACTCAAGCACTCAGTTTTCAGTCACCAGCTTTGAGGTTTGAGAGGCAGTTGTGACAACACCTGCGGTAGCAGCAATGGAAGCTTCCTGACATCTGGATCACAGTTAGGAGGTGTATCCGTAACCTTGGACTCCATAGTCCAGGAGGGGTTCATCTTGCCTTTCCAATGATTTTGTAAAACTAAATTCCTTATTACATTTCTTTTTGCCTCAAATACTCAGAATGATATGGTGGTATTTCCCATATCTGTTGTTGTATAACAAACCACTCCAAAACCTAAAATGATTTATTTTAGGACTAAAACGACAATGATTTATTATTATTATTTTTTTAATTTTTGAATTTTATTTTTTATACAGAAGGTCCTTATTAGTCATCAATTTTATACACATCAGTGTATACATGTCAATCCCAATTGCCCAATTAATCACACCACCATCGCTACCCCTCCGCCACTTTCCGCCATTGGTGTCCATACGTTGGAATGATTTATTATTTATCATGATTCTGCAGTTGGTTGGAATCAGCTGGGCAGTTCTTCTGATGGGTTCACTCGTGTGGCTGAATTCAGCCAGCAGCTCTGCCGAGGCTGGAACATCTGAGACAGCCTCACTTGTCTGCTGAGCTGCCTTCAGACTTTTCCTTGTGGCCTCTCTTTCTACATGGTCTTTCATCACTAATCTGAGCAGGAAGCAGGAACAGGGACTGCTTAGCCAAGTTAGAAATGATATAATTCTGTATCTGAGCAGGAGAAACACAAGTGTCAGAAACCTTAGAAAAATTGTAAGCCAACGTGAATAGGAGAAAGGATTGAGGCTGGAGGGAGTTTGGCCAAATCTCCCATTTTTCCCATTATAATTCTGCTGAATGAATTTTATCATCCATTTATGCTGCCAACATTTGTTTAGTATACAGTATTTGAAGTAACCATTTTAGGTGTTGGATATAGAAAAATTCTGCCCTTGAAGGAATAAATAACAGGTGACAAGAGTATGATGATAATCCAAATAGAGTGACAAAGCATAAGTCACTAGCTGTGCTAGGCAGTCAGGAAACCAGTTTGGAAAAGTCACCCTTAAGGAAGATATTGAAGCCTGAGTAGGAGTTTGACAGGATGAATGTTTGTTTGCAGGAAATGGAGAATGGCATAGACTAATAAGGAATTGCCCTGACACAAACTTCTGCTTCCAGTAATGGTGGGATGTGTAGTTGACAGTGAGGATAACTGAAAAATTGAAGTTAAATATGTGTTTGTGAGTGTGTGTGTGTGTTGTTTTATAATAAATAGACAAAAAGTCAGCAAGGATATAGATTTGAATAACGTAATTAACAAAAGAGATCTATATATCTCTACATATATGTAGAGATCATTGCATCAACTACAAAACATGTATTCTTTTTTTAATAAAATTTTTTTGGAGAAGTTTTAGGTTCAAAACAAAATTGAGTGAAAAGTACAGAGTTCCCATTTACTTCCATCCCCATAAACTCACAGACTCCTCAACTATCAATATCCTGCATGACACTGGCACATTAATTACAACTGATGAGTCTACATTATAGTGTCAAACAGAATAGACCTAGTCAGATTGTCTATTTCTTTTCTGCATTTCTGAAAATTGTGTCTTATGGGGAATTGGTCAACTTCATCTAGGCTATCAAATTTGTGGACATAGAGTTGTGATCTGTAGTGATGTCTCTTCTTCCATTTCTGATATTAGTACTTTGTGTCTTCTCTTTTTTTTTCTTGTCTAGCCTGGTTAGAGGCACATCAATTTTACTGATTATTTCAGAGAACCAGTTTTGATTTTCTCTATTGATTTCCTGTTTTTAATTTCATGATTTTTATTCTTCTAGTTCTTATTATCTTTTCTTCTGTTTACTTTGTATTTAATTTACTCTTTTTTTTCTAGTTTCCTAAGATGGAAGCTTAGATTATTGATTTTAGATCTTCCTTCTTTCCTAATATAAGCAGCCAATGCTATAAATTTCCTTTTAAGCACGGCTTTTGCTGCATCCCATGAATTTTGGTAAGTTGTATTTTATTCAATGCATGTTAAAAAATACATATGGAACAGATATAAAAATTAACAGATTGGACAAAAAGGAATACACAAATTATATCAAAGTATTGGAATCATACAACATTTATTCCATTTCACAATATGAAGATAATATGAATCAATGGTAAAGTTGTAAAATTTTCATATGTTTCGAATTACAAAATATACTTCTAAATACTTGAAAAATCACAATGGAAATTAGAAAATAGGTTGAACTGATCTATAACACATTTACTAAATATAAAATCTTGTGAGTTGGGGTTAGATCAGCACTTTGAGGAACATATATGTTCTTAGATACTTATATTGATTTAAAAAAATCTAAAAATTAACAAGCTAAACAGCCTTTACAAGAAATTTTTTAAAACAATAGCAAAATTAACCGAAAGAAAGTAGAAGATAGGCAATAATAAAAGTGACAGCACAAATTAATGAAAGAGAATACAAGCACATGATAAAAAGGCTTAATAAAGCCAAAAATAGTTCTTTAAAGAGAAAAAAATAAAATTGATAAGCCTCTGGAGAGATTGATCAAGTAAATAGAAGGGACACATGCTAATATTAGGGTTATAGTAAAAGCCTGTGATGGATTATTAGAAGATATAGCAAACAGAAAATCACTAATGACCAGAAGAAATTAAAAAGTTAATAAGAAAACTTGTGGCAGAAACTAGAAAATTTAGATGAAATGGAAAGGTTTCTGGAAAAATATAGCTTATTGAAACTTAATAAACAATAGGAAATCATAATAGTCCTATGATCATTAGGGTAAGTTCATTGAATCAGTCTTTGACAGAACATTTGAGGTCCAGTTTACTTCACTGGCCAGTTCTAACATTCAAAGAAGAAATAATTACAAAATTATATAAGATCTTCCAAAGATGGTTTAGCCAGGATAAGAGTGAGAGAAGGGGAGAAGGCAGCCATGGTACAAAGCTGGTGCATACACTGTAGGGTTGAGAAGGGGGTTGAGAAGGAGGTAGGAGTTATCAGGTGGAGCTGAGGCTTGGGAGTGGGCCACTGAGCTACCTCACATGATTCCTCCAGAAAGTTCATGTCGCTTTTGCAGTCTCAGACTTCTGTGTCTAGTCCAGGCATCAGCTTTTCAGTGTGGAGCAATTCCTGCCTCATCCCTCAATAGCATGAGTGGGGCTGTTCTTCAAGGCCAGCCCTGAAAGGGAAAAAAAATTTATACACTTCTGGAGGCAGAAAGGGGAAAAAAGTTTTTCAGCACGTAGAAGAGGATAGAAGTTATCATCACAATAGCTTCTGCTGCATGTCCCTTACTAAGACATATGGTCCAATAGGCCTATTCATTATCTTTAATATGCTTTATGGTTTTTTTGTTTCAAAGTGATTTCATTGGCTTGGAATTTCTTCACCACTTATCTCACTTCTAACCATCATTCAAATTGCAGCTCAGGCCATCTTTTCCCCTGATTCCTTCCTTGACCAGACCAACTGACCCTGCTTATGTAGCAGTGAGGGAGGTTGGTTGGAGGTACGGGTGTGTGCAGGAGTTGGAAGGTGTTGGGGAGTGGGGAGGGAGGATGGGTAGTACCCTTAGGGCTGATTTTCTGAACCATTCCCACATTCAGTAATTTTGGTCTCCTTGTGGCAGGAAGGATGCCATTTTTCTTTGTATCTTCCACAGTATCTTTACATATCATTTTCATATAATGTACATGTGTTGAGTAGTTATTAATATATATTGTCATGATCAGAACTTAATTACAATAATCTGTAAATATTTTACTTTGGGATCTTGGTTTATGTATCTTAAAGGCAGATAAAATAACTTTTTCTTAATATCAATATGCATGAATAAAAAGCCATATCATTCTCATTTATTATGATGTAATAAGGTTGTAAGTTATTTAAGTGAAAAATCCCTGTCTGGTACTTGCATTGTTAATTTAATATTCACAGTGCTAGATACTGATGCTGTATTCTCTATGTCATGTAATGTTTTATCGATTGTGTTTAATACCTAGTCCCAATATTTCTGACTTTATCCTCCTTGTAATGTTCAAATAATATAAATAAAGTAGTTTTATAAATGTACTATTAAGATTGACATATTCTCAAGTGGGGGATATGCCATATGACACAGATTTCCCATCCATTTATGCAATAATTAATATCAGAGCTAAGCATATAACTTGGGAAGCTCAATAAGCAATGACAATATCATACATTTATTGTATCTATTCATTCAACAGATATTTATTATGAGCCAAGCAATGTTAGGCATTGAAGATAAAAGGTAAATGAGGTATATATGCATTCTACTCTTCTGGGACCTATGCTAGTAGAGAAAGGAAAACATCATATAAAGAATTACACAACTGATTATTAGTTATAATTGTGGCAGGTGTTGTCAAGGATAATTATTAAGTGTCAGGAGAGTGTGTCATGGCGGGACCTGCCTTGGTATCCTTCGGAGTTCAGAGAGACCCATATCTTTTATTCTTTTCCTTGAGAGTCAGAAATCAGAGTTTGGCATCAACTTTGGAATAAATAAATAAAGCTGTCATTCAACTGCAAAAATAGTGGTATGGAAGAACACACTCCTGACTTTCAGAATTCTATCATTTAAGAATGATAGCTCTATCAGAACCTTTGAAAATTAAATGAACAGTTTAGGGCATGATTTAGATATTTATCAATGTGCTTTAAAAGTAAAAATTCACAACAGTCTAAAATTGATAGTTAATCAATATTGATAGTATCTCTTTGTCAAGTACCAAAAGTTAAGGATGAATATATGACAAGATGGTTTGGGGGAAATCCTCTATTCTGACCCATTACTGCTTGAAATCCAACTGAAGCAGATATTACTATCACATGAAAAAATATTTTCAAGTATTTTGAAGAATATATCCCCAATATTTTATTACTTCTCCTCTACATTTGATTTTGCTCACTGATATTCTGATGTTACAACAGAAAAAAAAAAAATGACGAAGTCCAACATTTGTTTTTAAAGAATTATTTGCATCTCTGCCCAGCCAGGGGATTTGTGATGTCTCTCGGTAAGGTACCAGTCAGTTGATAGGATACTGAAAAGTCACGTATTGTGTCTCCGGGTGTAGTAAAAGCATGCCTTCAGAAAAAGCTTATTTAGAAACTTTTATTTTTTTTTTAATATCTATTAGTTTCCTGTGGCTGTTGTACCAGAGCCTTGATGTGATTTCTAGTTCTAGCTAAAAGCAACACAGATAGTAGCCATGGCGGCCATGAATTTATTGCAGCAGGCTTCGGTCCCTGCAGTGGCCGCTCTGTCCGGCCCGCCGCCTTGGCACTAGACTTGGATTGCGGGGGCTTCCTCACCCGTGACTTTCCTAAGACTGTCGCTCCTATGCGACACAGTGGAGACCACTGGAAAAGACTGTTTATCATCAAGACTTCTGGGTTCTATGACAGACGTTTTTTGAAATGAAAGAGATTCTACATTTTGTTAACTGTAGAATGCCAGTTCCAGTAGCAACTGGCATAACTCTGGTGAATGTATTTATTGGTGAAGCTGAGGTTAGTAGAAATTCCGGAAGGCTATACCCCAGAACACTGGAAATATTTCAAGCATCCTATATCAAGATGGATTGCCCGAACTTTCTTTGATAGTCCCGAAACAAATTATGAAAGAACAATGGTTATCCTTCAAATTGAAGCTGAGAAAGCTGAATTACGGTTACGAATGCTCATTGCATTCATATAGTGCAAAGACGTTTATAAAGCATGCCAAATAACTGTAAGATATAGAGACTGCGGTTAGCTTTCAGAGACAATTTCCCACTAGGCCAAAAACTAGGACAAAGACTGTCATATTCTGTCATATTCACAAAATTTTATATTTTATACTCCTTCCTTGCAAAAGTATATTTTTAATCTTTAATGGTAGAAAAAAGTAGGAAAAAGCAGTGGTGAAGGTTTTATTGCAACTATGCCCAAGAGAGCCTGGTCATTTTTTCCCGCGTCACCCTGGCAGCTGAAGAACAGATGGAAATCTAAACCACAGGAAGTGCTGCGTGGCAAGGCTTCTGAACTCTGCCCATCGCACACTCACATCCTTAGTCTCTCCCGCTGTCTGGAGGAAGGCAGGTTTTATACACATTGGCACAATTTCTGAAATTATCCAAAACCAAGACTTTGGAAACTTCTGCTTTTGGATTTCAAGCTTCTTGGTACCAGTCAATTTGTCCTAAAGAATTCTTGTAGAAAAATACAGTCAGAACGTATTAATGCTTTGCCAAAACAGCTTTAAAATATGTGCAGAAACCATCTCAGAGAGACACACAAACAAACAAAAGCATAAGTTTGTAATGGCAAGATCAACTGTTTTGTGAGAGAGAGAACTTTGATTTTATTCCTTACATATATTTACAGGCACTGAAAGGATCATTTAACAGGACTTCTAATTGTAGTATTTAATCAAGGACAAAGGGGCCTGGCAGCGTCCAAGGTCTTCCTCTACCCACCCACTGCCACCCCCATGACAAAAGCTCTACTCCTTACTACGTGTGACTTTGAACATATGACTTCGTGCCTCACAACTTCAAGCCCCCGCGCCACCTGGTCTACAAAATGAAAATGCAAACTTTCACCATGGTTGTGTGGTTTAAGTGATTTTAAATCCTTGAAGGCAGACAATAAAGTGCTTTATCTCGAAATCCGGTTTCTCATCCCTGCTGGATATGTTGACATTCATGGAGGGATGCACTCCTTATGGAATTCTTCAATGTCCAGTTATTAGGTGAGCTTTGTTTCTCCATGCACTTCACTCTCCCTGGGGAAGGGTGATGTTATCATGACGTACTCACAGGAGACGAAGGTGTGAGCCAGGGCCTGGGCGAGGCACCATAGCATGGACACAGCTGGCTGGCTCACGTGGAAAGGCTTGAACCAGCAAAGCTGTCAACAAAATATTTATATCGTAGGTAGGAAAGATTTTAGAGAAAGAAAAATAGTTTACTCTAGACTTGGAAGGAGGGGAGGAGAGATATAGAGACTCCCGTTTGTCTGTTCTCCTTCCTCCGCAGTCTACCTTTCCCCAAGAAAACAAAATCAGGCTGGGGAAGTATCATAGGTCAAGGGATGGAAAGGATTTGAACACTGAGGTGTGTGAGCATGGCTGGGGCGTGGCCTGTGTGGTGAACTTTGGGACTGCAGGTGCTTTTGGAAGCTTTAGGTCTTGTGAACTGCTGGCACCTTCCTGGTTTCTGATTTCTACATTTGTGCCTCTTCATTTTGTGGAGTGGGAGGTTGATTTTGCCTGTGTGACAACAGCGCCTGTGGAAAGCTAAAGCTACAGGGGTTGGGTCCTAGAAAAACCCTGGGAGCTGGGTACTGGGGCTGCCTCTAGGCTTAGCAAACAGAGCTCGGGGGACTTTGGGGGACTGCTCCCCCCTGCAGGCTAGGAGAGGAGGAAGGGCTGTGCAGGGACTCTTGCTACAGGAAAAAGGAGCTTCTGTCTGAGTGGAGCTTCCCTTGTAAGGAATTAAGGGATCCCCATGGCCATTGATTGGAGACCTTCCAAATTAACATGTTAAAATTCATTTACAAAGCTTTGTTTCTCCTTTCTTCATCCATGAGTGATTCAGTGGTCTATTAGCTTTTTGAGTATAGTGTTTTTTTAAAAGTATCAAGTCTTAGAAGCAGAGAACAAGAAAAACTACAGTTCTGAAAGGGAAGCCTGCTGAGATTTTCCAACCTAAAGTAAATAATGCTGTCTAATTTGTAGGAAGCTCTTTTCTTTCCCTAATGGAGGTCTCTAGTGCCATATTTCCACATAAGGTGCAATTAGACTCTGAGAATTATTAAGGAGGAGATTGCTTTGAGTACTTAGAACTCATCCTAATGAGCGATTTGTAGTCCAGTTATGTAATGGCTTTTAAGCTTTAATGTAGCTCTTTCCAAATACGAAATTCTATTGGCAAAAACTATGAGGAATTGTTTTATTTCACACAGGTAAGATAATAGTGCTCTGTCATCAAAATGAGAAGTGAAGAACACTAGGTTAAGAGGCAGGGTCTTCTCAGGGCTCCGATTCTGTTGGTTCTGCTCAAGTTTCCTTGTCTGTGTCATGAGATTAGACTAGCTGCTTCCAAATCAGATGACTCCAGGGCAGAAACGGGAGATGAATGAGTGAGGTTAGGCTTGATGGATACCGTGCAATGGGTGATTGACTACCCCTTCCATGGTAGATTGGGTTACTGGCTCTAATTATTTAACCTTACCCCTGCTCCCATCCATGATATGCTTTGGAAGGTTGCCCCATTAAAGAGGCAGTGCACGTTTCCCCATTCCTTTGACTTTAGGTCAGCCGTATGACTTGCTTTGCCCACTTGAAAGAGACAGATGTGAAGGCATGTTAGCTATGAACCTAGATATTAAGAGAGCTCGTGTGTTCCCCTTGACCTTTTCCATTTCTGTCATTGCCTTGAGAAGAAGTTGCCCTGCTGGTGTGCTGGTGCTAGAAGGAGAATAAGTGACACGTGGAGAAAAGCCAAGTCACCCCAGATCAACCCAGCCTAGATTAGTTGAACACAGCTGACCCCCAGACACATGAGCAAAACAAATGCTTACTGTTGTTTGTTGTTGAGCTTCTGAGGGTTTTTTGTTATGTAGCATTACCAGAGCCATAGAAGTAATTTGTTCTAGTTCCTCTGGATAAATTTCCTTCTTGGCAACACGAGGGTGTTAGGATAGGGCTGGTGATCCAAACTCAGATTGCCTTCAGGGCAGGAAGGCACAGTAAATGAGGGAAAGAGGATGGTGTTTGATGACACAACATTCACCCCTTCTACAAAGGAAGCTTCTACTCAGCTCCAGCCAAAAATAATCACGCAGGAATGTGAGCCCTGTGTTGCCATATCTACCTATTTTTCAAGAGAAGCTAGAAATCTAGATTTTTTTTAGGTGGAATCTCCAAAATTTAAGTTTCCGAACTAGTTAAAAAATTTGTAGAACTCCATATTGGCAGGAGATTTATATATATATATGTAGTTTATTAGCTTTTTTGTTTTTTAAAAAGTAAAAGTATATACATATATATACATGTATATAGATACATATACATATATCTCCCAGTGTCAACCTTAGCAATCTCTGGATTAGAGTCTGTAGGTCCCTACCAGCTCTAACGTTCAGTAATCACTGGTCCTCAATGCATTGCTTGTCTACGGTGTGCTCCAGCTTATCCTAGCTGTATTTCTTTTATAATGAACTCAGCAAAATTTTGATTTAAAAATCACAAATCGTGCTTCTTTTGTCCCCAGTGGAATGTCGTACAAATATCGTCATAGGGTTAAAGCTAAAATCAGCAAATGAAAAACCAGACAGAAACAAAAATCTTAAACTACCTAAAATCTTCAGCTATTTCAAAAGCTTAAAAATAATGAATCTACTACTTAACTATCTGTAGAAACTGACTTTATTTTACTAAAGGGATTTTCTTTTTGCAACTTTAAAATCTATTCTTGTTTTTCAGGATGCAAATTTTTAAGATGATCTATTGTTATTACATTAAGAAAGCTAAGGTCTACTTCTGAAATGTAATGTGTGGCTATCAGAGGAGAATAGAATTTTTAATTCCTTTTAATGATTTTTTCTTAATAAATTAACCATCAACTGGAAAAAGGGACTGGCATCTCCGTTAAAGGAAAGGAAACCAGGAAGCCTTCCTTTAAATCTTCATTAGCTACTGATTAGGCCGAGAAGAAGGCTTCAATCTCCGGATTTCCTTGACCGTGGATTACAAACCAGGAATAATTAAATGGGAGGAATATAACCTCCTTATAGGGTTCTTAATTGGCTTGATGATTAGACATGGCTTGCAGAGTATGGACTATGAGTGTGTATGTCAATTTAATTTAAATAAAATTTACTTAGTCTCATCCAACAACATAATGGATACAGGGCACAGCACTGCACAGAATATAGAGGAAGCAATTCTTGCTCTGAAATAAAGTATGATTAAATGAAGACCAAATGGAGAAGGCAGAACCTGGGGAGATTTCACTTTATATTTAGAATGAAAGGTTAAGGTCCATTAGTTATTATTGCTTTATTCCTCATTATACTTGGAGAAGCTTCTCTCTATGTTATGTTCTCTGTATTCATTTTCATTGATTGTTTTTAGGATTCCTTAACCAAAAAAAGGCCGGGGGCGGGGGAGAGGTTATTTAATACTTGTTGAGTGCCAATAATGTGCTGGATTAACTTATTTAATCTGTGCAACCACTCTGTGCAATAAAGTGTTTATTTCCATTTTACAGAATGAGGAAAATGAGGCTCCGGAAATCCAGTAAATCCGCTGAGATATCACTTCTTCACAGAAGTCTTCCTTGAGCTCCACACTCTGAATAAGTTGCCTTGTAAGCACCCTAAACACATTGCATGCTTCATTCTGGCAATTATAACATTTTACAATGGTAGTTGATTACTTTCTGCCTCTCCTACTGGACCATGAACTCTTGGAGGCTAGCGTTCAGCATAGAATGTTATCCAGTAAATGTGTGTGAAAGGTTTATGTCAAGGTCATACAACCTGTATGTGGGAGAAACTAGAGCTTAGAATCAAGATTCTCATAAATATAAATCCCCTGCACTTTCTACTGCACTGCCACTTCAAAAGTTTAAGAATTGGGAAACCTTTTATAAAATTTTTCTTCAGTAGACAAATGGGATTGCATCAAACTAAACAGTTTCTGCACAGTAAAGCAAACGATCAACAGAGTGATGAGATGGAATCAGGGAAAATATCTGCAGACCATATATCTGACAAGGGGTTCGTATCCAAAATGTATAAGGAACTCAAACAACTGAATAGCAAGAAAACAAATAATCTGATTTAAAAACATGCAAGGAACCTGAATAGACATTTCTCAAAAGAATACATACAAATAGCCAACAGATATATGAAAAAATGCTCAACATCTCTAATCATCAGGGAAATGCAAATCAAAACCACAATGAGATATACCTCGCACCTATAAGAATGACTATTATCAAAAAGACAAAAGTTAAGTGTTGGTTAGGATGTGGAAAAAAGGGAACCCTTGTATACCTGTTGGTGGGAGTATACATTGGTACAGCTATTATGGAAAACAGTATGGAAGTTCCTTAAAAAATTACAGATAGAACTACCATAGGATCCAGCAGTCCCAATTCTGGATATATATCCAAAGGAAATGAAACCAGTAACTTGAAGAGATATCTGAACTCTTAAATGTTTTAAACTCTCATGCACTCCATATAAACATTCTCCATTTCTATCCTCGTTAGGGACTTTAAATCATGGGCTACATGGGTTATTGTTATCGTTAAACTTGTTTAGAAATGTTAAGGCAACTTGGAAGTTGTATTAGGGTGTATGGTGAGGTGGAATTTGAAGAAATAACTATTTTATCCACTTCCATGTTTGGAGATCCAGAAGGCAATTCAACTTGGAGAAGATCTTTTGGAATAAAAATATTTTGGGTGACTTCTCTTGTTATGGAAGGTTAAGGGAAGCTGTCATCCACCGCTTTAGGACCAAGCAAAGACTGGCCTTCCTAGTACAATATAGAGCTCTGGGGAAGGGTCAGATGAAATCCCAGAAGGATCCAGAAGCCTAGAGTGAAGGGACTGACTCCCAAACTCTCAAACTGGAGAGTTTAAAAGTTAGATAAATGTATTGAGATGAATCCATGGACCCTTCTTTCAGAAGGCCTGGTAGGCAGAGAGTAGCAATGAGGTCTCTACAATTAGTTATCATATGGGTTCCCACCCAACACACACACACACACACACACACTCACCACCCCCCCCCCCACACACACACGAGTGCATGCATGCAGTGCTGATGAAGTCTGAATGTGCTCTGTGGATCCTGCTGGGGTCAGTTCCCTGGTTTGGACATTGTACTCTGGTTGTGCAGGATATTGTCATTGTGGGAGGCTGGGATACGTGCGCTCTTTCTGTAAATTTTTATTTTGCAACTTCTTCTGAATCTATGATTATTTTAGAACAAAAATTATAAGAAATAATTTTCCCAATTGCGATAGTTAAAATTTCAGTGGAATTTAGGGAAGTGAAACTCAAGGCCTTACTGTATGTCATTTTGCCTTTGCTTTCTTTTTGCTTTAGATTATTTTTAGAAGTTTTAGATGGGTTGAGAAGATTTACATTATAACTTGTGACATGATTGGATTTTTATGCATATACAGTGTGGGAATTAATCGTCGATCTATTTATACCCCAAATTGAACAAACACAAAATCCCATGAACTGTAAAGATAAACATTATAGTCAGGGTTGATAACCTTAACAGCTCTCATGGTGGAGGGTGCTGGTGTATCCTAGGTACCATGTTGTATCTTCTTGTACTTTTGGTGCTCACCAATGGCTGGCACGTTTCATCTGGTATTTACCCCTTGTCGGCTTGTGTTGTTGTTTTTTATTCCATATGGCAAATACAATTTCCCCAGATGGGCTGTGAGACCCCATGATCAAGAACCATGGCAGCATCTAATAGATACCATGTAAATGAGATGAGTGAGGGTAATATCTGCTGGGTTTCTTCAATTGTATTGCATACCGTATCAATTAAGATATTCTCTCATATTAGTGATAGAAAAACCAATCCAAACTGAATCAAGTGAAAAGGAAAATGCATTGACTCATGTAAATGAAAAGTCCAGGAGTATGTTTGGCTTTAGAACATGTTTCTTTCCATCTCTCAGCTCTACTTTTTCCAAATTGGCTCCATGAGCAACAAGGTTCTGAACTTGCGGTCACAAGGAGGCTACAGCTGCCTTAACCTTACTCCTTTAGTTGGAAGTCCAACTGAACAGTCTTTTTGGATAGTTCCCACGGAAGCCAAAGTATTCACTCCTTCTCTGGCTATACTGAGTCACAGTTCCATCCCTGAGCCAATCGCTAGGAAGAAATGTACTGACTGGTCTAAACTAAGGTCACCTGCTTTGCCCTTGTATCCCATAGTAAGGCCCCAGAAAAACCTTGCAAACTAAGAGTTGGATGAGGTAGTTCCATCAAAGCAGGAGGCATTTCCTAAGTTTGGCAGTGAAGCAACAATTATCACCTATAAAATCTTAGAGACTCCTACTCTCCTTTTGGGATAGGCTTATACTGGGGACAGGGGAATCATTATGAAGCTTTGGAGTGGTTATTGGAGATCTGATTATTAGTGGTTTGTTTCTTTCAACAACAGAGCACGAATGTCAAGCAAAGATTTATTATTTGACATGCCATTAAATGATAAGATAGCTTGTTTGTCCTATGACTAACTTGTTTTAGTGTTAATAAATAAGTTCATAGTGTTTTGCATTTTGTTGGTTCAAACTGCGTCAGTAGAATTTATAGTCCTGTGCAGCAGTGCTGGAGAACTAATTGGTTTTGGTTTATATTCAACATAGACTTCATTATCTGCATTCTCCTCAGGAGAAATCCTTAATTCAGCCTCCTAATTTCCTTGCTGCAATGCAGCATCTAAAATATGTGATTATGAGTGTTAACAGTGTCCCTCTGCAGAGTCCTATTTTTACCTTGTTTCTGTTAATGACCCTGGAAAATCTGGTGATGTAATGCTTGCTGTCAGGACCTCACAGGTGTGGCAGGTTGTCACTCTGTGCTTCTTGGGTTAATTGTGGTTCCTTTCTCCACTAGAATCATGTAAGAAACTCTTATCTGTGGTAAGCTCTATTGCCCAACATTATGGCATTCATATTACAGACATGCTCTGATTTCCCAAAGGTATTTTATCTTATACTTTGGATTTTCCACTAGCTCAGGTGCACTCCTCAGTTCTGTTTCTGGAGAAATGCCTTATGTCTTGAGCTTGAAATCACTCACCTCTCTTGTTTAGGTTCATATCTACATCCTGTTCCTTCTTGTTCTGCCATAAGCTTGGCTCTCCTCACCATGACTTATTATCGTCTTACCTACTTAATTATTTGTTCATCATATCCCATTAGGATGGCTACTTCTTGGTACCTTGAACTCTTTCTGGAAAGCCTCACCACTTGAGATCAAGCTACCGGTATTTCAGCTCTCACTTTCCCTCTTGTCTATCCCAATCCATTATTTTTTCTCTATACTCTAGCTAAAGTGAAAATTCAAAGACATACACCCAATAAGGTCAATAACCTGTTCTCCTCCTTCCAGCCCACTAAAAAGATGCCCATTACTTAGGTCTAGGAGTGCTCCTGGTTGCTGATCAAGGGGACATGATTTTTCTTTGTGTCCTCAGAGCAGAGGAGAAGAACTAGTAAGGCTGCAAGGTAGAAACTTGGGAGAGGCATGCCAGGAATACATATGTTCACTGCAAGTCAAGTGGACACTGTACAGAGAGCTGAGCTCAAGCCTTTACTCAGGCACTCCACACAAGAGGTCACCCTCTGGGTAAGGAAAGTCCACCAGTCAGAGGCACTAGGTGTAAGAGGTATTGATGGAAGATGGCTATCCAGAACTAGAACTGACTCTTTTAGGGTAGAGGTCCCCACAGGGGCCCATCCACATAAAAGTGGTAACATTTGGGAACTAGCCATGTGAAGGACCTTGAAGGAGTAGAGTGTCAATTAATCAAGGAGAAGACTGCTCCCTGCTCAGCCAGGAGAGAGAGGCTTGCCTTTTCACCACTCCCTCCTCATCATCCCAACACAATGGACCAGCTCACCCTAGAAGAGGGCAGAGTGAGAGGGGGTTCAAAAGCAGCCTCCTCCTTCTGACTGGAGCACCTTCTCTCCCAGCAGTTCCCCTATCAGCCCTACCCACAAGCCGCTAGAGTCTTGACTCTTTATTGCTGAAAATGAGACATTTCAAATAAGTGAAACTGAGTAGAAAATTACTGAATCTTGCCAAGGTGTCATTAAAGTACACAGTGGGAAAGGTAGGATGAATACAGCACAATTAGGGAACAGTTACTGGAACAAAATGAAATCTTTTCATGTTTAGACCCCAAGTTGAAACTCCTCCATCCACTAGTTAGAGATGCATAGACAGATATTTTAACACCAGAAGACAAGTTTTCCTAAAATGATCATTTAATGATGTTATTTCCAAGCTAAAAATTAAAGCCAAAGCTTGCCTTTGCCAAAAGAATACAAATTGGAAATTTGGTCTGAAATATAATGCTTTCCAGAATCTATTTCATTTTAAATAAGCTTATTAGATATAAGTTTTTTGTTGCACGTCAACTCAGATACCCTTGAAAAGCTGATGAGGATATATATTATACATGTTTAAAAGTCTAGAATATTATAAAATAATTTATATTTTGGATTTGCATTTGCATGTTAGTTTTATAGAGTATTTTGAAAAAGAGAACTAATATACATTATATAGACCATGAAAATATCAAGTTTCTGAAAATATTTGGGTTACTGAGAAAAGTTATACCAAGTAAAGTAAAATAAAATAAATTGAAGGAGAAGAAAACAATTACACAAAAATAGAGGCCATTGCATTTGCTTGGTGGATTGGCCAGACTGTGGCACAGCACTAGAATACAGATGTTAGGAATCTGGAGAGTCAATCATTAAAGTTTTAAACAAAAAGTAATATCTTTTGGACCTATTATTTACCCAGTACTGTACTGGTCACCATGTGAGAAGGAAGCAAGCTTGAATATTTGATCCGTGACTTTGAGAAACTTAAAATCTGGAAAGATCTGGAACTGTGGTGGTGAGATCCAGCAGTGATCTGGAAGTTAAGGAAAGGAGTAAATCACTGTGGATGTGCCCTGTGAGTCGTTTTGTCCAAAGAGTTGAACCAGGCTGTATGCCATAAGAGGAGAAGGATGGAGAAGTGGGGACTGGCCAGTTGTGTCCCAGGCTGGCTGAGAGACACATGAATACAAGCAACAAAACAAGAATAGCTCATTGGAAACCTTGAGGATTGAGGGGAAATGAGGAGGGGGTATCTAGAAAAGAAATGAAGGCAGGGTAGAGAGATTAGAGTTAGCTTTCAGGAAGTTGATAAATAGAAGGGGCATCTAAGCGCTTTTTTTTAAAGGTAAACATGTTATTTTGCAGCTTATGAATATCCTTATTTGTATCTGCTCAAATATTAATTTGCCCGTTTATAATGAGATGCAGATGAAAAAAACTGAGAAAGAAACAAGATAAAAATAACATAGAATCACTTCTCTGATCAAGCGCTATACTTTGTAATCAATTCAGCAAAATCTATAAGTAATTTAAAAAATTCATATGGTTTTAAACTTTGGATATTCTTGCATATATAGCAGCTAAGTTAGAACCTCAATTTTCCCCTGGTGATTTAATCATCTCATTCCAGGGTCTCAACCCCTGAACGATTTATTCTTTACCCACAGAATTGCTTATTATTTTAACGATAGCATTGGGACAGAAAGTGGAAAACAGCCATTTAAAGATGCATCCTCTAGATTAGAAAGAAAATAATTATAGTGAAAAAGAAAAGAAATAACACCCACACTTTGCCACCAAAAGTTTACAGTAAAGAGTCCATTTCTCTTTTATAACACTTGATATAAAATAATAGACACACAAAGAAAAAGAGCCAAAGAATATAGAGGAGCTAATGACAAAAAGCCAGTTTCTTACCCCACCGTGCCCCACCTCACCCTACTAACCAGAGGAAACTCCTTTTAAACATTCCTATTTTAGTTCTTTTGGGAGCCTACTTACTTTACATTAATATGTTTATACTATAACTTCTTGGTCTTTCAACTTCTCCAAGTAAAAGTTGAGGCTTTCTGACCCATCACTCTACCTTGCCTTCTTCCTCCCAATTTCCAATAATTCTATCGGTTGTTCTGAAATTATAGAGAATTCAAGTTCACTTATCTATCTCTTTCTTTCTGGTGCATGTCCTTGTCTTTTCCCCAGAAGAATACCCCATACTCTCACCTCTTTACTCAAGCATCCAGGCACAGCCTGCCTTGTCTCCCACACATCCTTGCTGAGTCTTAGCCAAGGACATTGCTTCCCACGTTACAGAGCAGGTAGACACTCTCAGGCATATATTCTCTTGAATCTCAGCCTCTCTCCCCATAAAATGATTCATATTTGCATCGTTGCTTCCTTCTCATTTCAGATAAAAAACAGCAACAACAAAAATACCACTTCACCAGTCCCATGTCTCACATATGTCTGAGCAGGACTTTTCTCATTTATTTTTGTAGCCTTGGGGCCCATCATTGTATGCAGGACATTTTAGGTTGTCAATAATTTCAGGGAATGAATGAATGAATAATGTTAGGCAGTGGTAGAGAGCACTGGACATGAAAAATCAATAGTAAATTGAAGATAGAAATTATTTTGACCCCTAAGCAGGTAAATTAAAGAAGCATTTCTTGAATGAGATGTTGCAGGTACTTAAATCAGGTGAGTGGATTATATTTGATATTGAGGTTATAATTCTACAAACACTTCCTGACCTCAAGTAAATGTGTGATTTCTGTGCTTTCAAACCAATTACAGAGAGACTGAGGGCATTGTTTTCTTTTTTACAGCCCAGGATTAACCCTAATTATGATTTAAGGAAATGTGAGTCAGATATACATACTTTCAAATGTGATTGATGATTTTGATTTACATTGGTATTGCTATGAAATCACACAGAATATAAACTGGTCACATTAAATTACTTAACAATTGTATACTCATGATAATTTTTTAAAAACTATAACATCTTTCCTATGTTGAGAAGGAAGGGGAGTTAGTGATAATAATTAGTTATTCAGATGAAATTTATTTACATGGTATCAGTGAACTAGAAACATTTCTGCATTACATCCACTTTTTTTTTGCGGTACGCGGGCCTCTCACTGCTGTGGCCTGTTCCGTTGCGGAGCACAGGCTCCGGACCCGCAGGCTCAGTGGCCATGGCTCACGGGCCGAGCCGCTCCGCAGCATGTGGGATCTTCCCGGACTGGGGCACGAACCCATGTCCCCTGCATCGGCAGGCGGACTGTCAACCACTGCGCCACCAGGGAAGCCCACATCCACTTTTTAAAGATGGAAATAGCTCTGCTAAATTATTATCATAAAATAATGTGTTCATAAAAATATTCATAAACAAGTCAGATAATTCAGAAAAGTATGAGAAACCAATGACCTTCAATATGACCAGAGATGACAACTATTACTATTTTTATATATAGTCTTTCTGACATATTTCTACACACATTGTTGAATATATTTTATTTTGTAAATTTTACTTTTTATTTACTAATATGCTGTGAACAGATTTCCATGTTAATAAGTGTAATTCTGGATCATCACTTTTAGTGATTCCAAAGCATTTCATTGATGGAAGCACAAAAAAATTTATTTATTTAACCCATTTCTTATGATTGGACCATTGACTTTAAAAAATTATACACTAATATTAAAATGCCATGTAAAATATCAACATGCATTCCTCTTTTCACATGTTTGATAATTGCATTAGGATAAATATCTAGAAATAGAATTGCAAATTCAAAGGAAATATACACATCTCAAGATATGTATATGTATATGTGTGTGTGTGTGTGTGTGTGTGTGTGTGTGTGTATGTGCGTGTATGTGTATGAAGCCCAAGTGTGGTGATTTCATCCAGCTAACTGATCAAAGAATAACACATTATTCATTTTTGGTCAGTAAGTATAAGGGAAGTCTGCTTAGGTGTCTTAAAATTGTTTCTTCACTAGGAAAAGTGTTCATGAAATAAACTTTTCTTCTGTCTCTGGTCTTGAGGGTTGAGGTCTGGAACCCTGGCAGTTTTAGAAGGACAAGGAAGCCAGGCAAAGAGGAGAGGCGCACCCTCTGAGAATGGCACAGCGGTAAAGATGGAAAGAACCTGAGTTCTTGATCATGTTAATGAACCAGGGAAATAAGCAACCCTGGACTCACCTTCCCTCCATAGTTTTGTTATTTATAGTATTTCATAAATATCCTTTAGCCTAAGGCAGCGGTCCTCAAAGTGTGAGAACCTGAGGGGTCTCTGAGACCCTTTCAGATATTCAAAACTATTTTCATAATAATACCAGCATGTTATTTGCCCTTTCACTCTTATTCTTTCAGCGTGTACAGTGGAATTTTCCAGAGGTTATGTGATGTGTAACAGGGCAACAAATTAAACATAGACACAGATGTGAGAATCCAGCTGTTTTCTATTAAGCCAGACATTGAGATTTGTAAAAATGTAACATGATGCCACTCTTCTCATTAAATTTTTATTGTTTAGGAAAACTTAAAAAAAAAACCTAAATATGTGATGGGTTTATTTTAAAATGGATGAATAAATATATGTTCTAAAATTTCTCACATTTATTTCTGGCATAGTAAATATCGACAGATGTAATCCACAGAACAAAAGCTCTTCAGGATCCTCAATAATTTTTGAGTGTAACGGATCCTGAAATCAAAATTTTGGAGAACCACTGGTCTAAGCCAGTGTCACTTCCCTATCTTCTGTCTGTGATTAGGGTTTACTCATTGTTATTATTGTTATTCTTTCTGAAGGAAGTGGTGGTGGTAGGTATAACCTCTTGTTTTTGCCCAGATTAATCTTTGTTCATCCTTAAATGAAAGGCTAGTAGTTCAGAAATGTTCCCAGAATGTAAAATGATTAAACATTTCTTTCCTCTTTCTAGTCTTCTTTTTCTACTTTTCCATGGATTTTGCCTGGAGTACAGGGATCCCTTTGTATGGACGCACGTGTTTTATTTATTTATTTTTTCTCTTTTATTTTTACTTAAGGTCTATTCTCTTGGATGGCTCCTCACTCCTTTTCTATGTTGTCTCTTCTCTTGTTTTCACACCACTGTTTTCCCCTGGTCCTTTTCATCTTTATTCTGGGAGAACGGCTCACATTTGTTCTCCACAATATTGATTTAATTTACAACAGCATCCATTCTGTTTCAATTTATCATTCCTATATTGTGTCTTTAGTGTTCTTTCTTTATCTAATCCATCTTCCCTATCATGCTACCTTGTTTTCTTTCCTATGCCTTGAATTTCTTTTCTTAGTGTATTTTATGAAAGATGCCACCTTCTTCTGGATCCTTCAGTACCATTGTTACTTCATTCTCCATAGATCTCCATTTTCCTGACCCCTATGCATTTCCCCCCACTCTTATTTATCATTAAAGAGGCAAAATCTGTCCAGGGTGAGTGTGTGAATAAAGAGGTCATGTGGGTTGGCTCTCAGGTCTCCTGTTAGTGTGCATTTATCTACTTTTACTTTATAGCTGGAATGGGGGCTGGCGGGAGCACTTGCCTCTGCTTCTACTGATACAAGGAAACAGAATGGCATTTACTTCTGCCTTGAGCATTCACAGTGCGGTCCTTTGGAACTCTGCGCAGGTGCGAAGCGACATACCCCAGAGCATGCCCAGTGTTCCATGCCAGCCCCACCCTCAATCTCTTCTGAGCGCTTCTGCTCCAAAAGTGACCACCCATAGAGTATAGAGAGACACTTATTTTTCTTCTCCTTTCTGCCTAGCTGTTCTCTGACGTTTCTACTATTAGACTTAGAGAAGATGCAGGAGGAGTCAAGGAAAAGCTGAAAGGGTGTAGGGAAAGTGCCCCCCGACTAACAGAGTGATTCCTGAGGGATCAGATGTAAATCCAGGGCACTGTGCAGCACCACTCCAGGGAATAATGGAACCCTGTAGAGCACAACTCCACAGAGCCCTTGGAGCATCCCCTCCATGGCCTGCAGTGTGATGAGCGTCAGTGGCGCCGCATTTGTGCAATAACATAGCACAACCCTGGAAAATGGCTGCTGGTCCAGCCTTCTATATTTTTCTTTTGGAAACTTGAACATTTTTTATTCCTTCTCAGTTAATTACAATTTTTCTTCTAGCATTAATCTTGGACTATCATCTGTTTAATTATATCTCAACATCAATGAACCTATATTTTATTTAGTTTTTAACATATTTATTGGAGTATAATTGCTTTACAATGTGTTAGTTTCTGCTGCATAACAAGGTGAATCAGCTATACTTATACATATATCACCATATCCCCTCCCTCTTGCGTCTCCCTCCCACCCTCCCTATCCCACCCCTCTAGGTGGTCACAAAGCACCGAACTGATCTCCCTGTGCTATGCGGCTGCTTCCCACTAGCTATCTATTTTACATTTGGTAGTGTAAATATGTCAATGCCACTCTCTCACTTCGTCCCATCTTACGCTTTCCTCTCCCTGGGTCCTCAAGTCCATTCTCTACGTCTGCATCTTTATTCCTGTCTGTTCCAAGGTTCATCAGAACCTTTTTTTTTTTTTAGATTCCATATATATGTGTTAGCATACGGTATTTGTTTTTCTCTTTCTGACTTACTTCACTCTGTATGACAGACTCTAGGTCCATCCACCTCACTACAAATAACTCAATTTCTTTTTTTATGGCTGACTAATATTCCATTGTATATATTTGTCGCATCTTCTTTATCCATTCCTCTGGCGATGGACATTTAGGTTGTTTCCATGTCCTGGCTATTGTAAAAAGTGCTGCAATAAATATTGTGGTACATGACTCTTTTTGAATTATCATTTTCTCAGGGTATATGCCCAGTAGTGAGATTGCTGTGTGATATGGTAGCTCCATTTTTAACTTTTTAAGGAACCTCCATACTGTTCTCCATAGTGGCTGTATCAATTTACATTCCCACCAATAGTGCAAGAGGCTTCCCTTTTCTCCACACCCTCTCCAGCATTTATTGTTTGTAGTTTTTTTGAGGGTGGCTATTCTGACCAGTGTGAGGTGATACCTCACTGTAGTTTTGATTTGAGTTCCTCTAAGGATCAGTGACTTCCTCTAAGGATCAGTGACTTGAGCATCCTTTCATGTGTTTGTTGGCAATCTTATATCTCTTTTGAGAAATGTCTATTTAGGTCTTTTACCAATTTTTGGATTGGGTTGTTTGTTTTTTTGATATTGAGCTGCATGAGCTGCTTGTATATTTTGGAGATTAATCCTTTATCAGTTGCTTCGTTTGCAAATATTTTCTCTCATTCCAAGGGTTGTCTTTTCATCTTGTTTATGGTTTCCTTTGCTGTGCAAAAGCTTTTACTTTTTATTCGGTCCCATTTGTTTAATTTTGTTTTTAATCCCATTTCTCTAGGAGGTGGATCAAAAAGTATCTTGTGATTTATGTCAAAGAGTGTTCTTCTTGTTTTATAGTGTCTGGCTTTACATTTAGGTCTTTAGTCCATTTTGAGCTTATTTTTCTGTATTGTGTTAGGAAGTGTTCTAATTTCATTCTTTTACATGTAGCTGTCCAGGTTTCCGAGCATCACTTATTGAAGAGGCTGTCTTTTCTCCATTTTATATTCTTGCCTTCTTAATCAAAGATAATGTGACCATATGTGAGTGGGTTTATCTCTGGGATTTCTCTCCTATTCCACTGATCTATATTTCTGGTTTTGTGCCAGTACCATACTGTCTTGATTACTGTAGCTTTGTAGTATAGTCTGAAGTCAGGGAGCCTTTTTCCTTCAGCTCCGTTTTTCTTTCTCAAGATTGCTTTTACTATTCGGGGTCTTTTGTGTTTCCATACAAATTGTGGATTTTTTTGTTCTAGTTCTGTGAAAAATGCCAGTGGTGGTTTGATAGGGATTGCACTGAATCTGTAGATTGCAGAATCTACAGAATCACAATGTTGATTCTTCCAATCCAAGAACATGGTATATCTCTCCATATGTCTGTATCACCTTTAATTTCTTTCATGAGTATCTTATAATTTTCTGCATACTGGTCTTTTGTCTCCTTAGATAGGTTTATTCCTAGGTATTTTATTCTTTTTGTTGTGATGGTAAATGGGAGTGTTTACTTACTTTCTCTTTCAGATTTTTCATCATTAGTTTATAAGAATGCTAGAGATTTCTGTGCATTAATTTTGTATCCTGCTATTTTACTAAATTCATTGATTAGCTCTAGTAGTTTTCTGGTAGCATCTTTAGGATTCTCTATGTATAGTATCATGTCATCTGCAAACAGTGACAGCTTTACTTCTTCTTTTCCAATTTCGATTCCTTTTATTTCTTCTTCTTCTCTGATTGCTGTGGCTAAAACTTCCAAAACTATATTGAATAATAGTGGTGAGAGTGGACAACCTTGTCTTGTTCCTGATCTTAGTGGATATGGTTTCAGTATTTCACCATTGAGAACGATGTTGGCTGTGGGTTTGTCATATATGGCCTTTATTATGTTGAGAAAATTTCCCTCTATGCCTACTTTCTGCAGGGTTTTTATCAGAAGTGGCTGTTGAATTTTGTCAAAAGCTTTCTCTGCATCGATTGAGATGATCATATGGTTTTTCTCCTTCAATTTTTTAATATGGTGTATCACATTGATTGATTTGCATATATTGAAGAATCCTTGCATTCCTGGGATAAACCCCACTTGATCACTGTGTATGATCCTTTTAATGTGCTGTTGGATTCTGTTTGCTAGTATTTTGTTGAGCATTTTTGCATCTATGTTCATCAGTGATATTGACCTGTTGTTTTCTTTCTTTGTGACATCTTTGTCTGGTTTTGGTATCAGGGTGATGTTGGCCTCGTAGAATGAGTTTGGGAGTGTTCCTCCCTCTGCTATATTTTGGAAGAGTTTGAGAAGGATAGATGTTAGCTCTTCTCTAAATCTTTGGTAGAATTTGCCTATGAAGCCATCTGATCCTGAGCTTTTGTTTGTTGGAAAATTTTTAATCACAGTTTCAATTTCAGTGTTTGTGATTGGTCTGTTCATATTTTCTATTTCTTCCTGGTTCAGGCTCGCAAGGTTGTGCATTTCTAAGCATTTGTCCATTTCTTCCAGGTTGTCCATTTTATTGGTCTAGAGTTGCTTGTAGTAATCTCTCATGATCCTTTGTATTTCTGCAGTGTCCGTTGTTACTTCTCCTTTTTCATTTCTAATTCTATTGATTTGAGTCTTCTCCCTTTTTTTCTTGATGAGTCTGGCTAATGGTTTATCAATTTTGTTTATCTTCTCAAAGAACCAGCTTTTAGTTTTATTGATCTTTGCTATCATTTCCGTCATTTCTTTTTATTTCTGATCTGATCTTTATTATTTCATTCCTCCTGCTAACTTTGGGGTTTTTTTGTTTTTTTTTCTCTAATTGCTTTAGGTGTAAGGCTAGGTTGTTCATTTGAGATGTTTCTTGTTTCCTCAGGTAGGATTGTATTGCTCTAAATTTCCCTCTTAGAACTGCTTTTGCTGCATCCCACAGGTTTTGGGTCATCGTGTTTTCATTGTAATTTTTTTTCTAGGTGTTTTTGGATTTCCTCTTTGAATTCTTCAGTGATCTCTTGGTTATTAAGTAGTGTATTGTTTAGCCTCCATGTGCTTGTATATTTTACAGATTTTTTCCTGTAATTGATATCTAGTCTCATAGCATTGTGGTCAGAAAAGATACTTGATACGATTTCAATTTTCTTAAATTTGCCAAGGTTTGATTTGTGACCCAAGATATGATGTGTAATGAATAATGGTTTGACTTACATACATCATGAAATAACTACCACAATAATTGTAGTGAACATTCACCTTCTCATATAGACAAAAAATAAAAGAAAAAGAAATAAATATGTTTTCCTTATGATGAGAACTCAACAACTTTCATATTTAGTCTACAGCAGTGTTAATTATATTAATCATGTACATTACATCCTTAGTACTTATTTATCTTGTAACTGGAAGTTTGTACCCTTTGACCCCCTTTGTCCAATTCCCTCTAGCTCCATCCTCTGCCTCTGGTAACCACAAAGCTAATATCTTTTTCTGAGTTTGTTTGTTTTTGAAGTATAATTGACCTAAATACTGTGTTATTTTCTGGTGTACAACACAGTGATTCAATATTTCTATACATTACAAAATGATCACCACAATAAGTCTAGTTATCATCTGTCACCATACAAAGGTACTATATTATTAATGACTATATTTCCCACATTGTACATTTCATCCCCATGACTCATTTACCTTGTAACTTTCACTCATCCCCTCAGTCCCCCTCACCTCTGGCAACCATTTGTTTGTTCTCTGTATCTATGACTGTTTCTGACTTATGTGTGTTCACTTGTTTTGTTTTTTTAATTACACATATAAGTAAAATCATATGGTATTTGTCTTTCTCTGTCTGACTTATTTCACTTAGCATAATACCCTCTAGCTCCAGCAGTATTGTTAATGACAAGATTTTCTTCTTTTTTTCCAATAAAAATAAATAAGTAAATAATAAAAAGATAAATTAATTAGAATGATTTCCTTCATTTTTATGATTGAGTAATATTTCATTGCATATATATGCCAAATCTTTATCTATTCACCTGTTGATGGCCACTAGATTCCCTCCATATTTTGGCTACTGTAAATAATGCTGCAGTGAACATATAGGTGAATATATCTTCTCAAATTAGTGTTTTTGTTTTCTTTGGAAAAATACTCACAAGTGGAATTACTGGATTGTATGGTAGTTCTATTTTTAATTTTTTGAGGCATCTCCATACTGTTTTCCATAGTGGTTGCACCAATTTACATTCCCACCTAGAGTGCAGGAGGGTTCACTTTTCTCTCCATCCTCACCAACATTTCTTATGTTTTGTTTTTTATAACAGCCATTCTGGCAGGTGTGAGGTTATGTCTCATTGTGGTTTTCATTTGAATTTCCCTGATGGTTAGTGGTGATGAGCATCTTTTCATGTGTCTATTGGACATCTGTACATTTCCTTCAGAGAAACGTCTATTCAGGTACTTTACCCATTTTTTAATTAGTATTTTTTAATTGAGTTGCATGAGTTCTTTGTATATTATGGATATTAACCCCTCATCAGATATATCATTTGCAAGTATCTTCTCCCATTCAGTGTGCAACCTTTCCATTTGTTGACAGTTTCCTTCACTGTGTGAAAGCTTTTGAGTTTGATGTCATCCCGTTTGTTT
Source organism: Aethalodelphis obliquidens (assembly GCF_003676395.1). NCBI lineage: Eukaryota > Metazoa > Chordata > Mammalia > Artiodactyla > Delphinidae > Aethalodelphis > Aethalodelphis obliquidens. The sequence goes on along the minus strand of NW_020837946.1, from coordinate 13,147,160 downwards.
ACTTTTGATTTTGTTTCCCTTGCCTGAGGAGACATATCTAAAAAAATATTCCCAACACCAATGTCAAAGGGAATACTGCCATGTTTTCTTCCACAAGTTTTATTGCTTTCAGGTCCTACATTTAAGTCTTTAACTCATTTTGAATTTATTTTTGTATATGGTGTAAGAAAGTACTCCAGTTTGATTCTTTTGCATATAGCTGTACAGTTTTCCCAACACCGTTTATTGAAGAGGCTGTCTTTTCTCCATTGCATATTCTTGCCTCCTTTGTCATAGGTTAATTGGCCATATAAGTGTGGGTTCATTTCTGGGCTCTCTGTTCTGCTCCATTGTTCTGTGTGTCTGCTTTTGTGGAAGTATCATACTGTTTTGTTTACAATAGCTTTGTGGTACCGCTTGAAATCAGGGAGTGTGATTCCTCCAGCGCTGTTCTTCTTTCCCAAGAATGTTTATTTCTGTGCTTCCATACAAAATTTAGAATTATTTCTTGGAGATGTGTTTACCCTTGAATGATGTCAATATTAGGATTCTTTAGTCATAGTTATTTTCACAACACTCTTCTGAATTTCTTTAAATGCATAAAATTACAAAAATAATCTCTGAGGCGAATTGGTAGAAATCGGTAGTAACTTTTGCCACTAATAAAATCAGCACTGCAGTTATTGCACCAGTTTCTTTGTCCTGCTCCAGTTTCCCAGTAGGTGTATTTATTGTATAGTTTTCAGATCTTCACATGATTCAATGTAATGATTTTCAAATGATCTTACTTTAATAAAATCTGTCATTTACCTTTTGAAAAACAAGCATTAACAAGAGCAATATCACAGGTTATCTCCATTTGCATGTTTTGGTCATAATAATGATTTGACTTCAGTATGAAAAATTAGGATCATTTACTGCATACTATGTTTCCTTCTTAAAAGAAACATCTCTCCTGTTATACTAACATAGAGCAAAGAGATCAGTTAACCATGAAAGCAAGCATTAGAGTAGTTTGAAAAAATGACTTTATGACAGCACAACTTTGAACAGTTCATTTGGCTCTCCTCTTAATTCCTCACATATGGTAGGGAAAGTAGTTATTTAACAATGCCAAAGAAAATAAAACCTTGCACAAAATGATTATAATTACTTTTTACTAATAAAAATAGTGAGTCATGCACATGCCTCGTTGGGCATAGGAATTCAGGAGTTAGCCCTTTATTGATGAATGCAGTCCTAGAGTAAAGTTAAGGTAAAAACTAAGTTTACATAACAATGGACCCCAAAAACAGAGAAAGTATTTCTTTCTTTCTCATTTAAGGATCTTGAGGTGAGTAGTTTAGATTGGGAGGTGGCTCTGCCATGTGACCAATTTCTTCCATCTTGTTGCTTTGCTACGCCCTAAGGCATTCTTTTCACCTGCATAGTTGAGGCTGGGTCACAATTGTGTCTGTTTTACAGAACAAGAGAAAAAGAGAGGAACTCCATGGCAAATGGCTTGTGTTTTAAGTTGAAGATCATCCACATGTTGCAAACATCATCCACGTTCAATCCCATTGGCCTTAATTTAATCATACAACCACATCTAGTCTTTAGGAAGGCTGAGAATTGTTGTCTTATTTCATTTGGCATTGACAGCCAAAGTTGGCAGTCAAGAGTGACCTTCACCTTTACTACTACAGATGAAGGAGTAAATTTTAGGGAGTAATTAGTTGTTTCTACCATACTGATATAACAGAGCAATTGGTCTGTTTTTTTCCCATCTTGCTTCAGCTTATTGTGTGGATTGGATTGTAATATGCTAAGAACTGTAGGAGATGTAAAGAAATATAACATGAGGAATTTTAAGTTTGGAAGGTTAGCTATCATCATATCCAATAATTATCATCCATATCCATTGTCATTCTATTGGTGATGGAATATTGCAGGTACAGAAACTCTGCAAATGGGACCAACTTCAACAACTCTCTGATGAATCCTTAATGAAGGTAGTCAGACTTCATGACCCATAGACCCCAGATAACACATCCCAAGGACTCAAGTTTTAAACATGCAGCAAAGATTCAGTGCCAACTTATTTAATACTGTGGGGAGAAAACCAAACCTTGTAGAAGTAAGTATGTAACCCCGTAGGAAATTTTCTCTTTCTTGACACAATACTACCATTTCAAGCCTGGACAGAATTGATAACAGAGTCTGGAATCATAAAATCACACCTCCAGGGGAGAAAAAAATGAACGATTCCATTCTTCATGGCCATGTCAAGACCTAAAATTAAAATTGTTGTCATATTAAGGTATGTATGAAAATCACGAACCCCCATCAATCAACCATTTCATTGACAAACCTTTCTAAATAAAGGAAAGGTTGATGGATATTTCTCTAAAACAAAGCTATCTTCAAAAGACAGTTCTGAAAATATAATCCACTGTTTGGATTTTTGCTGGGATATAGCCTAACTTCTATCAGGGCTTGAGGTGTATTGTGAAAGTTCCTTTGACCTGCAGGTCAAGAGATTTGGCTCTGGGTAGGTGACCTTGGGCAAGTTGTTTAATCTCTCTAGTCCTCTTGCTTTCATCTGCAGAAACACTGTAACTGAGGAGCTGGGGGCATGGATGGGAGGGAGGAAAACTCAGTAGTAACTCAGGTCCCTCACATTCTCTCCCTTTCTTCTATTCCCTAGTTCTTTGTGAATATCTATAAAGTATCATTTTTCCTGCATTTGGTGTGGATTTTGCTCCACATGAGAAAGACCAAGTCTAGGCTTTGTGCCCAGTACCTGGTAAAGTTTTATATGGGAGGACTTATAGCATGTTGATTAAAAATGTGAGCTCTCCACTTGGACCGCCTGGTCTAATTGTGACTCTTATTAGCTGCATGGCCTTCAGCAAATTGCTTAACCTCTCTGAGTCTCAATGTCTTCAAATATAAAATGGGGAAAAGAATAATATCGACCTTATGGGTTTTGTGGGCATTAAATGATGTAATCTATGTGAAGAACTTAATACAGTGTCTGGCATTAAGTATTCTATAAATATTACCATTATTATATGCAATTCAGATATTAATAAATGTTTTCTAATGCATTTGGTAATGATGAACCACTGTTTTTAAACTGGAAAATTTATTACATTTCATGTAGCAGTGATATTAGTAGAGAATGAAATTAGACTCTCATTCTTCTCTGGGAACAATCAGAATAGATTAAAAGAATCTGTGTGCCCTTGTGATGATGAGGCACCAGCCTCGCTTTCCTGACGTGGAACGTTGCTAGCTCATTGGGGAGACCTGGAACATGCAGGGAGGTGAGAGTCAAAGGACCCCGGCTTCCGTCTCTGCTTTGCCATGGCTGAATGACTCACTGAGGCAAGTTACTTAACCTCTCACAGCATCAGTGGTCTCGTTTCTAAAATAGAAACACGATTCCCCTGGTAGGAATGACTTAAGAGCAAAACGAGATAACCTGAGGTGCCTGGCACAGAGACAGGACTCAGCATAATTTATTTTCCGTCTTCTTTCCCCTTCTACGTAATTGCTTTCTAGGTAGATTATTGGCCCTTAACAACCATTGAATAACACCCAACGAGGCGTATTAAATCAATTTGGTTGCAGATTTTTTTTTTTAGTTTCTTACTTGTGTACTATTTTTATAAATTAAAATTTACTGACACTTTATGTAACTGAAAGGTCCTCAAGTTCTCCTGAAATTAGGGTTTATCTTTTTTTTTTTCAATGCACAAAATAATGAGTCTCACCTAGATGTAAATGTAAGAAATTCAGTCTCCTTGTAACAATTGTTGAAAAATTTCAGAGGTTGCTTTTATATCATGTTTGTGGCCTGTCACGCTGAAATTTTGGTCCCAGCTGCTCTTGGGCTCCTTGACAGAACCTGGCCATCTCATGGCTGTATTTTCCTTGTGATCCAGTTTTCTCTGGACCACTCTCCCTCTCTCAACATGGTCAAAACCTCCTTGCCTTAATCCTTAAGGTTACATTCATGGAAGGCCAGCATGAAATTAGTGGTTGATAAGCCTTTACTGAATACCAGAGGGTGGTAAGTGGCAGGGCATTCCATTACACAGTGGGAAAATCATTAAATTTGGACATCAGACATCATTGTCTCTAAAGTCTAGAAGTTGAACTTCAGCACAGGAAGATCATTAATTTCAGCTGTCTCCATCCTTTGACCACAGCCTACTTCCAGTTGCTGTGGCCAGTGTTCATCCAGAGCCCCCCTTTTTGTCTCACCAGTTCCCCACTTTCAGTGTCCTCCGACTCCTACCTCTCCAGCCTTACCCCGAAGAACCCCCAAATCATTTTTACGTGAAATTAACATCTCAAGCTCAAAGGACACCCTTCCCCCTTTGTTTAAATTCAATTTTACAGAGCAGTTTAACTCCCTCAATTCTCACTTCTGCATTATGGATGATGCCACAGGCCCTTCCTTTCCTAATTGAGACACCTGCCCTGTGACAATCCTCCTCCAAATGCAGAAATGGTAGCTGTTGGTGGGCATACTCACCGCACATACTCCATTTAGATTCATGTCACTCAACACTGTGTGGACTTTATGCTCTCAGTACCCTGGATGCTTTCACAATTTTTTAAACCATTCCCTTAGACCTATTATGTATTAAAAACAGATTAAAAAACTGAAACATTTTAAAAGTTCTGGGTCTTCCCTGGTGGAGCAGTGGTTAAGTATCTGCCTGCCAATGCAAGGGATACGGGTTTGAGCCCTGGTCCAGGAAGATCCCACATGCCAAGGAGCATCTAAGCCCGTGAGCCACAACTACTGAAGCCCACGTGCTCCACCACAAGAGAAGCCACCGCAATGAGAAGCCCGTGCACCGCAATGAAGAGTAGCCCCTGCTCACCGCAACTAGAGAAAGCCCGCGCGTAGCAATGAAGACCCAATGCAGCCAAAAGTAAATAAAAATAAATAAATTAATTAAAAATTTAAAAGTTCTGAAAGTTTAAATATCTTGCCCAAGGGTAGAAAACTCTTAAATGCCAGAGCCCAGATTTAAACTTTGTTCTGTCTGATTCCCAGCCTGCTGCTTTTCTAAACTGCATCTTGTGGATTTGTTCTTAAATGTCATAAAAACTGAATAATTTCCAACAAAGCAGAGTGTCATAGGTATTAAATATCCTTAACAAAGTCAAGTACTTGCTTTCAAATACCTGCTACTTCTCTTTTAAAATGTTCATAGAAAGTACGGAAATCCACAGTAGGAATTTCTACCTATATAGGAGCATTTTGGTTTCAAAAGCTGTTGACATCTGATTTCTGTCACATCTGTGAGATCCAGAAATCCCTAGAGCCTGAAATTTTCCAACAGTGGTACAAATGAAATAGATATTTCATTGTTTATGAAATGTTCAGTATAAATATTGGCAGTCAGTACTAGATTGTGGGAGACTGTATCTCCTGGTGTCTCCCCCAAACTGCCAAAATATATGACAACTCTTAATTCTCACTGCCTCCCGAGAGACAAGCAATTTACAGCCCAGAAACCAAACCCATAAGTGAAATGTTCAAAATCTAGGAGTGGATAAGAGTATATCTCAAGTCTTGTAGGTAAGCCAAATTTAATTTTTGACTGCTGCTAAGACGGGGAGGATTCTGCTTGTCTATTTCCTCTGGAACCCTACACTCTACCCTGTGTCACAATCTCAATGGCCTTTTAGTATACTGATATCATCATCCACAGAAGTACGGTAATGCTGGCCCCTTGTTTACCACTAATGCCTTCAGCATATTAACTATAAATAGTTTACGTCCACTGAGCTCCAATATAGATTGAAAAATTTGGGGTAATAATTTTTGTATTTACATATACCAGTGAACTGTCCACAATATACAATGCATCATTAAATGAATAAATTAACAATTTCTTCAATTAACTTTTTAATAGCAGTTTTCCAGATAATTTTGTTGCAGAGTAAAAATATCTTCTATTTGGTCAACCACAAAGAGAGAAATTGGGAAAAAATTGTCCTGTAGAACGGTGGAAAATGCATTATAATTCTCTGAAAATTGCTTCACAGAAGCAATTTTCATAGCATAATGGTGAAACCACCAGTTACTGATAGGATCTCATAGCAACTGGATTAACACTGCAGTCCAGATTTTTCCTAATCAACATCTGCTAGAAAATGTAAAACAGAGAAAAAGTTGATAACTGCCTAGAGTTCTGAAGTCTGCGCTTAGTCCCATACACATTTCTCCCCACGTTTTGTGGGAATAAGAATAGCTTGGTAGATTGAATCACAAAGCAATAACAAAATTGCTTTCTCATCTGGTCCGGCATATGAGAAAACCACAAAACAATGCCTGCACTGACCCCGCAGGTGCGCAAGCTACATCGAAACAAAGAAATATTATTCCCCGGACTCTTTCTAGTGGTACCATCATTTGAAACATAAAGAAGTAAACAAATTCCGAATGTTGGCTTTGCTTCTGTGCTTCCCCAACTCGGGAGCCTGAACTGGGTCAGAGAGGAGTCAAACGAGAAAGGGTGTATAGGCCAATTTTATCTGTCAGCTGATACACCGAAGAAAGGAAAGGAAGAAAATAACAAGAGGCAGTGTTTCAAGGACATGAGGAAGGATATTGTTAGAAAATTCTGTTATATTTTCTTTTTAAATGTATTTTTCAATGTAAATTGGATTGTTTTGTGACTAGGAAGCCCAGGCAAGTATTTTCTTTCTTTTTATTAGAGTGAAGAAATTTTGTTTTCATTTTTCCTGCCTGTGAGTGCTTTATATGTCAGATGTGGTTAGCAAACCCATGGGCTTTATCGCCTCATTTGAAAAGACATAAAATAGCCGGCTTACATCCCTCAAAGTTACCTCTTTTTACACTGGTGAACCTAACAGAATGTCAATTGAAATTCTTAAACATAATGATTTCATTTACTTTTACGTCATGTCCGTTGGTAAGCCAAATTTAATATCTGATTGCTGAGAAGCCAAGAAAATCTGAGGGCCACTGTCGTATAGTTCGATTACAGTTTAGCAAATAAATCTAATGTTGCTGTAGATTTTATAGATGTTCATGTTTAGCTTCTTCATTCCCTTCTCTCGACAATTTATAGAATTCTGGAGATTATAAACTGCAGGCCACCTTGTTATCATGTAAATCACATTTCTAGGTGTCATTCTTCAGTGGCTACAAATGAGGTCATATTTCTAGTATATTCAAATCATGATGATAGGAGGCCACACGTGACCGCCATAAATCCTAGCCTTTCTCACAGTGCCATTGAGGATTTCTATGAGTTTCCTGGGAGATGTGTCCTGTGTATGTAGCCCCACATGGTTGTCCCTCTATCAGATTTCCTTGTCGCCTTGTCGATCATCCACCACATCCTCCCCATCGCAGCATCATCAACACAATTGTCCTGCTAAGGCGTAACCCTTGAATTGGTCCAATCTATCACTAATCCCTATTGACTCCGATCTCTGACATCTCATTGCATTTCACTCATGCTTCAGCCAAATCCCAGCAGCTAGTATCTGCCTCTGTAAGTCAGAGGGATTTTCCCCAAACCATAGGAGGCCACTAGCCCACACCTGGAGTAGTTAGAAATTCTGGAAGATTAGCACCACCACCCCCTATATTTTATTATAATTCCTTTGAACAGGAGGATTTTAAAATCTCACTCAAATTCTGTCTCTTGAGCCACCAAGAACTTCTCCTTTGTCACTAAAAGAATTCTTTCTTTGGGCTTCCCTGGTGGCGCAGTGGTTGAGAGTCCGCCTGCCAATGCAGGGGACACGGCTTCGTGCCCCGGTCCGGGAAGATCCCACATGCCGCGGAGCGGCTGGGCCCGTGAGCCATGGCCGCTGAACCTGCGCGTCCGGAGGCTGTGCTCCGCGACGGGAGAGGCCGCAGCAGTGAGAGGCCCGCGTACCCACCCCCCCACCAAAAAAAGAATTCTTTCTTTAATAATAAACCAAAGATTATTCTCTTCCTTTTTCTTGAAATGAAGCCATTCTGCACCCAACTTCTAATCCCTGACTCCTTCTTTCATTTCTAAGGTTCTTACATACTATACATTTTAAGGAAATTTGAGGAAAAATTCAGAAGTTCTGCTCAACCTATTACATTTAAAACTTTTCCTTTAAATTCTTATTCTCAGGGATTTAAAAAAATTCTGGAAACTAAGACTTCAACCAGTTGTAGTCATTAAAACTGAACTAAAAATGTGAAAATATCATGAGAGTCTTGCAACACAGAAAACTTGGTCTTAAGTGCCTGCTTCCACGGCCGTAGATGGACCTCTTCGGTGATTTTCCTTGCTGGGGTCCTGAGCACCGTCATCTCCGTGGGGGCCTTTCCAACCGAGATTGGCCTCTCTTCTTCAGGGCTTATTTTCCCCTGTTTTAGAAGCTCTAAAGTCCTGTCCTTCAGCCTACTAGGAAAATCATAAAGTCACATAAAGTAATTCTGTGTGTGTTTGTGTTTATCCCTGACAGAAAGTCCTTCACTCCTTTTTAAAAGCCTTCTGTATTATTAGACATGTATTTAAGCAGTTATGTGGTGGTTTCCTCACCAGTGTCTGGTGAGTAAGTGAGTTCTTGAGTTTTGACTAAGCGGATTAGCCAGTGAGCCTTACCAGAACAGAGAAAAAGTTGACCCCAAATTCTCAGGTATGCTTCCACCTGCAGTTCCACAAAACAAACTTCTGGCTATTTTACAACAGATGTGTGTATTTTTTTTTTTTTTTTTTTTTTTTTGCGGTATGTGGGCCTCTCACTGTTGTGGCCTCTCCCGTTGCGGAGCACAGGCATGGCTCACGGGCTCAGCCGCTCTGCGGCATGTGGGATCTTCCCGGACCAGGGCACGAACCCGCATCCCCTGCATCGGCAGGCGGACTCTCAACCACTGCGCCACCAGGGAAGCCCCTACAACAGATGTTTTGATCTTTTTGCAGGACTCTCAGATGTTTAAAACACTCAGATGTAGTCTTGGAGTTTCTGGTCAAATATGGATCCTTGAATGCTGTTGAGCACAGTCTTCCTTATACAGTGATTTTCATCTGTGTTCTGTCTCCACCATGGTTTTATCTGTGTGAACATGAACTTGAGTCCTTAACTAACCGGGGGATGACTAGAAGGCAGGTTATTACGTTCTAATTTGGAGTACCAATCTCTACCCTCTATGAAGAAGTATAATATTTATATGTTCTATTGCAAAGAGTAAATCTATTTTCTAATTGAGAAACAATACAGATGCTTTGTTTCAGGTATACCCTACTGTATGATATATAATAAAATTATGAAGACTTCTGGATCTAAAAGAAATATTTGTAATAAATTTGTTATTGCCAAGGCTAAGTATCTTCTCACTTGTAGTTCTCCGGTCTGCCAGCAAGTTGCAGCAGAGGGCTAGCTTTAGTTTCAAATTAGCCTGCTAAAAGACTTTCAAAATCCTTTCTTTCTCCCTTCCTTCCTTCCTCCTTTCTTCCTTTCCTGACTCTACTTCTCTCTCCTCCACTATCTCTCCATCCTCTCTTTTTTCTATCCTCCCTCCCTTTCTTCTTCTTTCTCTTTCTTACATCAGGAGCCTGATAACGTGGTTATTTTTGTAAATGGAGGAGTGAAATATATATGTCAACATTTGATTTTAAATAATGTCAATGATCCCCTCCTTCTAATTTTTAAAAAATATTATGATGGAGACTGCAGTAATAATAACAGAAAATAATGAACGTTCAGTTTGATTAACAAAGATAATAATAGCAAAAACCAGCTTTGGTTTAAAGTATACAAATTATTAAGATTGTATTCCACTCCCATAGCATATGCAAATGACCTCCTTTTTTGCTACTACATTTGGAAATGTGGAAGCAGGGAAAAGGCATTTCAATCATAGCTCTCATCAGTTATTCACTGTATCCAGGCCTCGCGATTGTGTTTCTTTCTTTAACGTGATAGTAAGCAATAATCTCACAGCTGTGCTTTATAGAGTGAACTATATAAGCATCTATATTGAGATTTCATACACACATAACATAAAAGGAAGAGAAAAGCATCAAGAATAGTGCTTGGCCCACTGCAAAACCGTACAAAAGAACTAATGAATCTCTCTCAGAACTGTTTTGTCGAGTGACCAGCTGTAAGACTGGATTTGTATTCCACAACGGAATCACCATTCCAAAAAAATAATTATTTCAAGGTATAACACTCCTCTCCCTCTGAGGCATTAGTACCTTTAATTGTACATATTGGTCACCGGGCTGAAATAAAAGAGAATCGTAAGCCAAAATTTGTCTTCTTTTCAGTTTGCTCATTCACTCCATCTGCTTAAAAGCATTTACCCAAATACCCCCAAACAATGTTGCTCACAGATGAAATATGATAGGTGCTGACTTTTTGCTATGGTATTTGAAGCTGAGTGTTTATAGTCAAGTGGAAACTGTTTTAATCTACAGTTTAATTCACAAAAGTGTCATTCTTTGGCCACCCTTAAGTATTCTGTCATAGAAGTTTCTTGGCAATAGTTTTGGGTATATAACACTGAAGTTTACTCCACATTCAGCCCACAAATATTTATTGAGCTTTTATCACTGACATGCATTAACCGGAATGGCTTTAGGCTGTGCTTACACGGGGCTTAGAATGGAGAAGGAGGGATGGAGTGGGAGGTTAGGGTTAGCAGATGCAAACTATTATATGTAGAATGGATAAACGACAAGGTCCTACTATATAGCACGGGGAACTATATTCAATATCCTGTGACAAACCATAATGGAAAAGAATATAAAAAAGATTGTATATGTATGTAAAACTGAATCCCTTTGCTGTGCGGCAGAAATGGACACACCATTGTAAATCAACTCTACTTCAATAAATAAAATAAAACAATTACAATTGTGTTAAGTGCTATGAAAGTGGAGGATGTCACTCTTATAGGAGAACATAGAAGAAAGGAACGTGGTCTGGGGTTGGGGAAATGGCATAGGGAAGCTTCCCTCTGTGACAGATAGGAAAATTCATTAGTCTCAGACGGAAGTCTAGAGTGAGGTTTGATTATTGTCTTTAACTTGTAATTAAATGGAGGAAAATATAATTAAGCATGAAACAAAACCTTAAGTAATATAGCATGTTAATTTACTGTACGGAGCAATCATTGTGGTAAGTGGTAATACAGATAGAGCTACTTCATTTGAATGGTGATAGGTTGAATTCTATGAAAAAAGGTCTATCTTTTGTAGGGCAAACCCACCAAAGATGGCCATTACTGCTCACAAAAAGGGAGACTGCATCTCTTAACCAATATGGTTCTTTATCTACAGGCTAGCACTTTATCTTTTAAGTCTTATTGGAACATATGGATTATAAAAGCACACAACAAAATCACATTTTGATATAAAATAGCATATTTTAAGAGAATCCATCTATCTTGTACTTTTTTTTTCACATAATTTTCTTTTTTCTCTCAATGTTTTAAAACCCATATTCTGATATCAGTTTTAAATCTTGTGCTGTTTTTCATCGCAAAGTATATTTACATCTTCTTCATTCACAAGTAGAGTGAATTAATGTACTAACTTGAAATGAAGCTGATATCATACTTATGAAGAGATGAAAATTAGGAGGTTGCATAGCAGTAGGTGGTTTAAATATCTTTGTTAATAGAAAAAAGAGGAGGAATAGCATAACACTAACGGATATTCATGAGTTCAGGTGTTATAAACATAAAATGAATATAAAAATACATGAGATAGTTCAATAGAATATGGGAGCATAGATCACTCTGGTAAAGGAGACTGTAGGAAATAATGAATTATAAAAATTACCCAGACCATCATCCTGAAACGAAATGCTGGAAGCAGAGAGATAAATAAAAATAAAATTAAAACAGCAGTTCAGTTACACCATAGTAGAACAGCAATAGAGACTTTTTTTCGGCAACCTTTTGTAATGGATACTTTGAAAAGTCAGGAGAGAATATTAGGACAATATAGAAATGAGTAAAACCAACTGATTAACACTAGATAAAAATAAGGTTTAAACACAAAATAATAAAAAATGCATAAAGACTATAAACATGAAGGTCAAAGTCATTGTGCTTTTTTCTCAGATAAGCCACATGGCAAAAATACAAAAGCATCTAAAATGAGGAAAAAATGAACTGATAAATGTGAAACATGAACTGATGACATAGGCTTATTCCAAGATATAGAAACACTTGTTTAGAATTTTAAGAATAAAGTTTATATCATTTGATTAAATAATAAAAATAGTATTAACGTCATTGACAAGGCAAAGAAGATTTTTAGGTCGCTGTGCCTTCTAATACTTTGGGCTCTCTGTGTTAGAAAGAACCAGTTTTGCCAATCGAATCTTCCCACATCTTACCCCAGCACCCTCTCACCTGCTGGGGGTAGGAAACTAAATGAACTTTACTGGCATATGCAGCTTGAAAATGGCCACTTTTGTCCCTTGTCCCTTTAATGTCCAAATAAGCCTGCAATACAGGTTTTTTTTCCTTTCTTTCTTTCTTTTTAATTCCTCATGACAAGCTTCAACACCTTATATTCTAGAATTTATGCTCCAGATGAGGAAAAAGAGACATTACTTTGTTACCTGTAGTCTTATTTTACCTATGGTTACAATTAGGTCCAAGGGTCTTCTGAAAGGTTGTTTGTTTAACAAAGATATTCTAACTCAATTATCTGGGAATAAAAGGAACAAAAGAAATCCATTATGCAAATGTCAGCAAATGAAGGAGACAAAATTTCTGGAGTTTCCAAACCAACTTATAATTAATATCAGGCAACCCCTTGCATGCATTTAATATTATAATCTCTAAAAGGTGAGAACAATTGGAAAAAATAGAAGATATAATAGGGCATAAAAAAAGGTTAGAGCGTACCATGCGATTCAGGCCATATTCACCATGATAATACGGCCACAACTTATCAGGTAGATTGTGGAAACTAGTCATAAAATGTCCATTGCACTTAAAAATACCTGCTTTATTGAATAGATAAAAATAAATATATGAAAATATCATTTTATCTATGGATTGACCCTCGTCCCTTAAAATCCTGGTGGTAAAACTTCTCCAAAGGATTTGTTAAGGGTTTTACTCCACTTTATGGTGTGAAAATGAATGAAATAACCCCCACAAAGTTAGAAATTTCAGAGTCATAGATGGAAAATTGAAGACAAAAATGTATTCAATTTGGGACAGATTGGGCTCTTCACAGAGCTCAATATTATTCCTTCAAAACCTTTGTTGAAACTCATTGGTCATCAATCATCAACACTTTCCAAAGCATGGGATTGCATGCTTAGGTGCATTATATATACATTATCTATCTATCTGTCTATCTATCTATCTATGTATCTATCTATCATCTATCTCTATATTATAAACATATGTATACATATACATGTATTAAATACTGTGTTATGTATATAGTAAATAATATTATGTCATATATTCTATATAACTATATACTAGTAATTTTAAAATAATGTTTGTTTTCCAAACTTGTGAAATCAACAAGATGGGATATATAGCATATAATATTAAATATTGTATAATTATAAATAATATAGTATACACATGTATTATATTATGTAAATATATATATACACATGTAGTGTATGCATGTAGTATAATATATACATGTAGTATTTGTATACTTTTTTTTTTTTTTTTTTTGCCGTACGCGGGCCTCTAACTGTTGTGGCCTCTTCCGTTGCAGAGCACAGGCTCCAGACGCTCAGGCTCAGCGGCCATGGCTCACAGGCCTAGCCACTCCGCGGCATGTGGGATCTTCCCGGACCAGGGCACGAACCCGTGTCCCCTGCATTGGCAGGCGGACTCTCAACCACTGCGCCACCAGGGAAGCCCTGTATACATTTTTTAATAATTGTGTAGGCTGGCAGGGGAGTGAGACCTATGGGGTTGTAAATATATATACATGTAATATAATATACATATGTAGTATATTTTGCAAATATACATACCTTAACATTGAACATATTATATTTATAAATTGTGGGTGGCAGATCTGAGAAATTTTATTTTATTTACTTTTTTACAATTAAAATAGGTGCATTTTATTGTAGGTAAATTATACCTCAGTAAAGTTGATTTTAGAGAATATTATCCTGAAACTATTATTTAGACTCAATCAGCTCCATTAATTTTCTTCCTTCTCTTTTTAGCTGCTGGTATTGTAGCTACCTCATAATTCTCAAAAAACACATTTGAAAAATGGCAGACAGAAATGCAATTGATATTCCAATAATTCCATTTTTCTACTTTTAAAAAGCTATGATCATTCATTGACCTAAAAGGATGTTTTAATAATTCTTGTCTGTGGTTCTCAAAAGTTGACAACAGGAAAATGTACTTTATTCCCCATTGCTCTCAAATGTAAAAAACCAAAAATAATAAATAAGTACTGAACTCAATCATTGGATAAAGTACAAGTAAATTACATTCATTAAAACAGTAGAAAATTTCAGTGTTATATGGAAGAGAAAAATATAAGTGGAATACTGTTGATTTGAGCATACACTGATACTTTTTTCTTGAAGAAAAACCCAGAAGTGTAAGGGTTTTTTTTTTTTGTTTTTTTGGTAATAACATGTGTTGGACAAAAATGATACTAGCCTGGCACATTTTTCATGGTCTTAGGTGATTGCCTTCTGTAGAGCTTCAATGTTGGCTCGATTTTATCCAGGATAATATTTTTAGATTTCTGAAAGGTATATAAAAATCAAAGGAAACTCATATGTTTCAACTGAAAGGCTGAATTAACTTCTCTAACAGTTCTTAGTTTCAGTCACATTTAATCTATAAATATGGACTGGGAAATTTTATTTGAAAATAATCCCATTGAGTCGTGGATCTTTGCCTTATATTCTATCTTTAAGTGATATTAATGGGATCTGAGTTCTGTTTCAACCCAATCACTCCTAGTTGTAAATGTGATACTTTTGCTCACTCAAATGATGAAGTGAATGCCTCTGTTTTCAATTTGTTAATCTCTTTTGTTTACACTTTTGTGTTGTCTTATATTTTCTTCACTAATTGGTATTTACTGTTGTTGTTTTTTTTTTTTCAAAATCCAGCTCAAATGTCCCCCACCTAGGGCTCTTTTTGTTTCCCTTAATGAATGTCCTTCCCTGTTTTATTCACCTCCT
Source organism: Aethalodelphis obliquidens (assembly GCF_003676395.1). NCBI lineage: Eukaryota > Metazoa > Chordata > Mammalia > Artiodactyla > Delphinidae > Aethalodelphis > Aethalodelphis obliquidens. The sequence goes on along the minus strand of NW_020837946.1, from coordinate 13,131,998 downwards.
CTTCATCTCGTAGGTGAAGGAGAAATTCCTGCCTGAGGGTTCTAGGGATTTGCTGGGCACAGGATACCTGACACGGGTCAGATGAGGTTGACAGCAGTTGATTAGTGGCATATACTCACAGCCCCCGGGGGAAGGACAAGGCACACCATACAGGGTCACAAGGGGGTTGCACTTGGGAAAAGAGTGGACCTGCAGAGGCTGTGGAGGCAGGCTTCGTGGTGCCGGGAGGCTGGGTGGATGTGCTTGGCTTGTTTGAACAATTCTGTGGTCTGGCAGGGACACAAGACCGTGAGGTTGAGGGCCAGGGGGAGAGCAGCTTACCCTGCGGCTAGTGGGTGCAGAGTCTTTCCTGCTGGGCGAGGGGCAACTCTGGGGAGAACATATCATGGTTGGGTCTTTGGGGGCCCTGTCAGGTTCAAAGCTGTCGAAGAAGCACTTGAAATTTTAGGTCTTGCTGACTTAATCATTGACTTAATCACTGACCTAATCATTCCATTTAAAAATTTAATTTCATACTTTATGATTCTAATGCGTCCCATAGAATCTGGCACCTGATGCTATTTTGCCTTGCAGTGGTTTGCTGGCAAGTTTGTTAATTTGACTTCGTCTCTCAATTAGATTGTAGAACTGGAAGACAGAGACAGTATATTTTTTCTTATGACTTTTCCACATGCAAAAAAAAAATCTGATCTTTCACACGCACTTTATGTGTGTGTGCATATTGCCTATTTTCTGGGCCTGCTGTAACAAATTACCACAACTGGATGGCTTAAAACAGCGGAAATGTATCCTCTCAGCGTTCTGGAGGCCAAATGTCTGAAATCAAGGTGTTCCAGGGCCAAGTTCCCTCTGAAGGCACTGGAGAAAAAAACCTTTCTCTGGTTTTTCTAGCTTCTGGCCATTGCCAGCAATGCTCGGTATTCCTCACCTTGTTGCAGCGTTACTCCACTCTCGGCCTCTGTTTTCACGTGGTCTTCTTCACTCTTTGTGTGTCTCTGTGTCTCCTTCTCCTTATTAGGACAACAGTCATTGGATTTAGGGACCCCCTTAATCCAGTATGGTCTCATCTTAACTTGATTACATCTTTATTATTTTCAAATTATGTCTCAGTTACAGGTCCTGGGGATGAGGACTGCCATGTGCCTTTTTGGGGGACACAATTCAACTCACAACACATACAGTTAGAAAATATATGTATGTTGTGTGTGCATTTACGCGTTCCAGAGAAGTTCCTGTAGATGGCTTGTCCAAGGTAAGAAGAGGCACAGGTGCCAGCAGGAAAGACCTCAGCCCTAGGATTCCCAGCCAAGTTCTTATTGTCAGCGGCTGAAAATGAATAACGTGCAGCAGCGTGCCTGGGTGCCCAATTTTCTTCTCAGACATCGTAACATCTACTGAATGCTTATGATATTCCTTATGAGGTTAAAGGACTGTCTCAACGCAAGCCAACTCTTTAGGAGAAGTAACTATAATTCATACGAGCTGATAGGAAAAGAGGGACAGAAATCTCTGTGCTGGCTTTAGCTTGTCGTTTTGCCTCTAGCAAAAGACATATGACATATGAGGTTGGAACAAATGGCTATTTCCCCCTTATGACTGAACAAGCCACAGAATGGGGCTTGAAGCTTTCTTGGCATTTTCTGATACCTCTTCCCTTTCTATCAATTCATCGTTCATCACAATTGGCAGAGTCAGCGGTCCTCCTGTGGGTGAAAATTTGTGTGGTCTCCTTACACCAGTGATTTCGTATTTCCTTCAAAGTCAGGGGAACAACCTGCATTAATCTCTCCCCTCCTCCATTATGGAGGAAATCTCTAAGACCCAGGGGTTTTCATCAGCACCCTGTGAGAGAGGGTGCTCCCTTAGGCTGGTTGACTGAGCAAAGTTAAAGGCAAAATAAACATGGAAGGGTCAAAGAGCAATTTACTGTTGTAGGCTCAGCAATTGCAGCATCACACTTAGTAAAATATCATCCGTTCATTCTCCTCCACAAAGATTGATTTTTCGAGATATGACAGAAAGACTGAACCCAGAGAAGACACATTGCCTCTGAACCCAGAGAAGACACATTGCAACTGACACAGTTGACCTAACTTAGCCATTGAGAAAGATTTCCGTATACATCTATTATATGATCATTGGAATTGGGCAAGGATTAGGATGGAACCCACTATGATGAATTAAAAAAAATAGTGGCTAAGAGTTTTTGGCTTTTGCTGTGTTTCCAAAGCCGAAGAAGGATATTCCAGATCAATTTCATTGGTAAGTATACGGAGCTGTTTGGAAGCTGGCAGTATTATTTAGTAACTTAGCTGATGGTGATGTTGGACATATTTGATAACTCTCATAAAGTTGGAGTGTGTGACAGGAAATTAGAATATCATGTCAAAGATAAAGAGTTTCCTTAAATGGCTGGCCTCCAGCTTTTCCCATTGGCCTTGGTCAAGTCAGTGTCGGTAATAAATGCTATAGAAGCTTAACTCACGTGATCTCTCCTGTTCTATACCCCTTGGCATCACTGTCTAGATTCCCATAAATGAGGAATCCCAGACTAGGAAAAGCAGAGAATCACTCTTCTGGCATCCTAAGTAGGAGAGAAGAGTAATCTAGGCCCCCTGACACTGTTACTGCTGTGTTCTATGGTAACAAGGACAGTAGGAGGAGAGTGTGGGGTTTCAGCACCCTGGCTCTGAAGATACTCTGATGGAGTCAAATCTCTTTGCAGCAACTTGCTAGCCCTGTGAATGGGAAAGTGTCTTTGAGAACTCTGTGTCTAGTCATCTGATGGGAATAATAGAGAGTTGTCAGATTTAGCAAATAAACATACGGAATACTCTCTTGAATTTGAATTCACGTGAACAATGAATTTTTTAGTGCGTGTCTCAGATATTGCATGATATGTTAGTTTCAAATTTAGCAAGTATCCTTGATTTTATCTGGCAACACTAGGATAATAGGTGCATCCACCTCATAAGGTTCTTACTAGGTTAAATGTGATGACGACTGAAAAGCATTTAGCATGATGCCTATCCTTAGTACATTCCAGTTATTATTATTTCTAATTGCAACTACCATTTAATGTTCGATGTTATGTTGGGCATTTTTATATCACATCATAGAACTTCACAACAACTCTGTGGGATGAGGGTTAACAGCCCTAATTTATAATGAGAGAAACACGGATCAGAAAGGTTGAAATTGGCACAGCTAGTCTATGTCTAGTTCAGGAGCTGGGATCATTCAAGTATATCACATTACCTTCCTTTAGATTTCAGCCTAAAACATTCTGAATTTCACACCAATACGTAGTGTTACAGCTTAATGGGATACAGTTTATTGTAAGTTGTTTGGTATCTTTAAAGCCTCACTGCCCCTTCTCCTTTCCCTGAATGACAATACAAGAGCATAACTGAAGGGAGAGAGAGTTCTACCCAGGAAATGCAACCACCGCTTCTGAAATCACCTATTATGGTCTCTGTCCCTCCTATGAACTAAAAACAGAGGAAAAGATGGGGACCAATAACCTACAGTGTAATCGTAACATTTTAGGTTTGCAGCATTAGCTATTCTATATTCATTGACTGTTTTGTGAACCAAAATAGATGGTCTTATCATTTCAGATGTAGATGCATATTTGAGAAATGTTTATAAGTTATACAGGGAGACTGTGGAGTTTGGACAAAAGGGATAAAAACGATTCTTGATAAGAGCCTTCTGCTGGTGTTCCTGGCAGGGTGGTGCTGCGGCACAGGTGAAGGAGCTGCTCGAAACAGGGCTTGGTACTGACAGGACACTAGGCTACTCGGTTGCTTTAATGAAAGGGGCTTCAAATCTTAATTCACTTACTGTGAGATAACTAAGTGCTCATATCTGGAAAAAGTACTACTGCAGTCAGCAAAAAGATGCCATTACCTACAAGCTTTCCTGTAAAGGGCTCGAGTCATCTGTGGAGACAAATTCCTTTTCATTCCTGTGATGCTTAATATGGAGACTAATGTCAGGGTGACTGAGGGAAGGTTTCACTCATGCTGACTGAAGCCTACTTCTCCTAAGAATAAGGGCGGGACCTCATGCCAGATTTGGCAAAGAAGAGGGCATTGTTTGGAGGGGTACCAAAGTGGGTATGCACGAAATCACATCTGATTATGCCATGCAGTATGCTGAGTTACGCGTAGGGATGACTGAAGTTCAGAACCTGAATTTCCACATGTAGTTTGTATAATGACACTCAGGGCTAGAGTCTTATCTTCCTCCTGGGTCATTCACTACTTCGTTGACTTTACAGAATCTTCTCTTTCCAGCCAGACTGTGAGCCTTTTTTTGGTCTAACTGCTGTGATTCATAGTATCTTCTGCATGCCCACAGCACCTGTCATAGTGAAAGGCACAAAGTAATTTCCCATTAAATTCAGAGTCATTAAAGGAATGAGGTATCTTTGAATCAATCCCCTATGGATCTTTCTTTGCATGGAGCTTCACAGAAAGTTATTTCTGTTGTGATTGGTAGTCTAAGTATTTTCTAAGGATGGAATGTGGCTGATAGAAGGTAAACCATGTACAGAATATGACAGTAGATTTTGGGGAGTGCTTGAGTTCTCTTTGTAATGCAATGTTTGCTAATATTGCCACCACTTCTGTCTCCTAGCCCTGATCATCCCTAATATTTCTGGGTCAAGAACAAGAGTACAAATAGAAATGGATATATACAATTTGTTAAATATTTAAACTTAACAAATCAAGCTAAAATACAGTTGAATATATTATATGCTACTCTCATTTCTTGATAGATATAACTATATAACAAGAAATTATACTTAATGTAAAGGTACAGTTTTATGATTAAAAGTTGGCAAAATATTATAGATGATTCATTTAAGTTATTATTATGCATGTCTGGGTATTCTGTCAATGGGCTAGTGTATCACTTTGGCTTCTCTGGAAGCAGAAGCTGAGGCAGAACTGAGAATGGCACGGATAGATTGTGGAGTGGTGCTCATGGAAGCCAAATCAACAGGGAGCAGAACTGGGAAGGTGAGGCTTTCAGAAAGCAGTGCAGATCTATTATCTGTGAAAGGAAAGTGGGAAGGAGGCAGAATTGGGTAGGAAGAACCCCAGACTATGAACTAGACCTGACAGTCTCAGTCCACCCAACAGAAAATGCTGGAAGCAAAAATTCCCCATGAGGAAAATCCTGCACTGGACTGAAATGTCCAGGCCCTAAGATCTTCATTCTGCTTCATTATTGGCTGGTGGCTGTCTGGGAAGAACTTGGAAACTGAGGTTGGTCTTGAAGGCTCTAAAGCTGGAAGCTGTCAGCTAACGCCTGTGGGATAGCTGGTCTGTCCCAGCTGTGTCCCTCCATGGTTGCCACAGTGGAGACCTCATTCTGCGCAGATCCAATTGTCCATGTAGGTTTGAGAAGCAGCTCCTCCAGGATTCCAGTGGGTTTCTCTTCCTGAGAGGACCCTCAAAAGAGGGAGATTAGTGAAATGAACCAGAGCTCTTGTCCCCTTACTGCAACTGATCTTGGGTCTCCGACTGGTACTCATTGTCTCCCTACAGGTTATATGTTCTAAATTCCCCTGTCCTCCAGGTGTCACCATTGCAGATCTGAAAGGTCTGAGATCCTAGAAAGCCAATGTTTCTTAGGCTGAAGCTGCCTCCCTTGTCCATTCACAGTCACAGGTGAGTAAGTGAGTACCTAGAGGCACTCTGGTTCCATACATATTGCTCCCTGGGTTCCATACATATTACCTGGGTTCCATACATATTCCTCCCTGCTTCATTGTGTAACAGCAGCCCTGACTCCTCCTGATGATCGGGGAAAATACTACCCCAAGATGATGACTCCTCTTCTTGCCTACTAGTTCCCAGACACACGAAGTCCAAAGTGCCAGGTGGCTGCTGTAGCTTGTTCTTCCATGAAACCCTTGACATGTCTCCTGATAAGAGTGCTTCCACCCTTATGGGGACCAGGACCTTTCTATAAAGTCCAGCGGTGTGGAAATAGGAAGAAAAGTGTCTTCCAGTGGGTAATTGGGAATGAAAGTAAATGGGGTCACTCCACCTTCCTCTCCTTGTTTCCTGACCCATCTACTCTTTATACTGGGGACATAGCATGAATCTGAAGAAAGTAAACAACCTGAAAAAACTCGGCAAAAAAATTCAAACAGAAACTTTATCAGAGAAGCTATGTAAGTGGCAAATAAACATATGAAAAGATGTTCAACATTATTAGTTATTAGAAAAACACAAACTAAAACCTCAATTATATTCCATTAAACATCTTGAGACTAGATGGGCAAACAGCACAACTGACAATATCAAGTGCTTGCAAAGATGTGGAGCAACTGGAACTCTTGTACATATCTCATGGGAATGCAAAATGGCACAGCCATTTGGGAAGCTGATTTTCAACTTTTGACAATTTCTTATAAACTTAAACATGCACTTACCATATGATCCAGCAATCCCATTCCTAGATATTTATCCAAGAGAAACAAAAATTTATGTTTATACAAAAGTTTTACATGTTTATAGTAGCTTTTTTCATAACTGATTTCACCTGGTGAATGAATAAACAAACTGTGGCTCATACATTGGAATACTATTGTGCAATTAAAATAAACTATTGATACAACCAACAACATATATAAATCTCAACTGTATTATTCTAAGTGAAAGAAGCTGGACTTAAAATGTTACAAATCATTTCATTTCTATGACCTTCTAGAAGAATAAAAATTAGAGGCATAAAAAGGATCAGTGATTACCAGGGGGTGGGGATGGTGAAAGTGGTTGACCGGAAAGGGGAAGCTTATGGGAATTTTGCTGGGGCGGGGGGGGGGTTGATGGAAATGTCTGTATCTTGTTTGTGGAAGTGGTTAGAGGACTCTATGTATTTGTCAAAACTCAACTCTACTTCAAAAAGAGTGAATTTTACTGTGTGAAAAATTAAAGAGAAAAAATAAATGAACAATTGTGAACCTCGAATGGGCCTTTAATGCAGTCAGGCAATTATACTGCATTTTCCTGGTTCATACACATTCTTTCCTCAATACTATTTCTTCCCCCGCCCCCCATCCTCACACTTCCAGCACCTTCTCTTCTATTTTTACACTCTACAGATGACCTTGATTTCTATTCATTTGAGAAAATGGAAACAATTGGAGGAGAAATTTCATGAACTCTCATCATCACATCTTCTTCCATATAATACACCCTCCTTCCTGTTACTACCTCCGCTTATTTCTAAAACCAATAAAGCATCAGATCCTGTACCCTCTCTCTTACTTTAAAGTATCAATTCAATAATGTTTATCTCCCTCTCAGATCCTGTACCCTCTCTCTTACTTTAAAGTATCAATTCAACAATGTTTATCTCCCTCTCCTATAATCTCAGTTTTCTGGCATTCCACTTGGCTTTTTCAATCAGCATACAAACATGTCATTTTCCCATCTTAAATATTTTCTCTTAAACTCATTGCCCTGTTCAGTTGTCACCCCATTTCTCTGCTTCCCTTTATGGCAAAGCTCCTAGAAAGTGTTACCCACTTCCATTTTCCTCTATCTCTATCCTCCCATTCCTGACTGTCTCCTCTCCACTCAGGCTTTGGAACCTATCACTACACCGGAAGTTGCTCTTATCAAAGTCATAGGTCACCTCCACATTGTGGAATCCAAAGGACTTTTCAGTACTCATTTTCCTTGATTTACCAGAAGCTTTTGACATCCGGCTGCACACTCTCTTGTCTTTGAAATGTTTTCTTCACTTGACTTGCACAGCACATGCTTCTGGTTTGCTTCCTATTACACTGACAGCTCCTTTTCAGTCTCTTTAGCTGGTTTCTCCTTTTCTCTCAGAACTCTTAATTTTGGAATGACTTAGTCCTTGGACCTTCCCTTTGATTTACCTAAACATACTCCTTTGGTAATCTTATCCAGTCCCATATGCATCCTGCCCACTTCCAAATTTATATTTAAACACTGGACCTGAACTCTGATATAAATTATCCTCTTCAATCCGGCTTTTTCACTTGAGTATCTAGTGAACATCTTCAACTTAATAATCACAAAGTGAACATCAAAACTTCCCTTACAACTTGCTCTTACTAGTTAACGGCAACTTCATCTTCTTAGTTGCTCAGGCCCCAAACTTTTCTTTTTTTTGACTCTTCTGTTTATTTTATACTGCAGTTCCGATTTGCCAGAATATCCTTTCCGTTCAAACTTCAAAAATATATTCAGGAAGCAAATATTTCTTACCTTGTCCAAAACCATACCTCTCACCGGGTTATTGCAAAAGCCTCATAACCCCGTCTGACTTTTGTCCCCTACCCCCACTCCACGGTCTAATATCAGCTGGGTAGACTTAAAAAATTGCCGAATGCTCTTTCTCTCCCATCAAGATATAAAGTCTATTTTTGTACTTCTTGAAACTGAAATAGCTGTGAGACTTGCTCTGCCCAGTGGGACATACTAACGTGATGCAAGCAGAGATGTGAAAAATACGTGTGCATTTATTTGGACTTGCCCTTTTTCTGCTCTTCGAAACCCTTGCAGTCACAATGAGGTGAAGGATCCCGGGCTAGTCTGATGGGTGATGGGATGCACGTGGTCCAGTTGCTCTATCTTCCAAGGTGACAACTATGTAACCTCCAAAAGCTGAGTCACGTACCTGACCAGCAGCTGACCACAGACATCAGTGAACCTGAGACCAGCAGAAGCACAGACCAGCTTAGCCCAATCCTGCTCAAATTGCTGACCCTCCAAATCATGACCTGAAAAAGTGTTTATTGATTTAAGCCAGTAAGTTTGGAGTAGTTTGTTATTCATTAAATCCTACCTGAAACATGAATACTTAAATTTTTTAAAGTTCTAAGTTAGATCTTGTCATTTCTCTGTTCAAAATCCTGTAAAACCAGAGTCCTTACAATAGCCTGCAAGGCTGTGCATACTCTGGTGCCCTCTTTCCCTCTCTGACCTCAGGTCCACCAGCCACACTGGTCTCCTGTTGTTATTGCTCAAACTCAGGGACACACTCCACCTTAGAGCCTTTGCACTGGCTCTTTTCTCTGCCTAGAGTGTTCTACTATCCCTTTGCCTAAATCCTTCACGTTCATCAAATCTTTGCTCACCTCATAAGCATTTTACTAAAAATGACGCCCTCACTAGAGCTCCGACATACTTACTGTGATTTTATTTTCATCCATGGAAGTGATGTACTAGGTGCTTTACTTATTCATGATGTTTGTTGTCTAACCCCTTCACACTATGATGAGATACTTACATCTAAGGATTTTTGTCTGTTATGCTTACTGTTGATTTCCCAGCACATACAACAATTTCTGGCACAGATTAAGTCCAAAACAAATATTTATTGATGAATGAATTATGGAGAACATGAAGACTGAGATAACAGGAGTAGTCTACTTTTTAAAGGAGCTTTGATTTGAAGAGGAAAGAAATCTTCCTATCCTTTTGAGTTTAGAGAATTAAAATATTTTATTCCTTGCTAGTTTTTGCATGTATGTGTGTGTATGTGTGTGTATGTGTGTGTAATAACATGCAGAGCTATAAGACAAAGCCTATTAGTATTGGGACAGGAAATGCTCTCTTCTAGTTATCAGAACTATTCTATCCGAGTGAAAAGAGAAGTAAGTAAACATCAGTGCTTTTGAACTGTGAAAAATGAATGAGTGTTTTAAAAGGTCAGATGCTGATTATCTTTCAAATATTCTCGTCTCTCTAAAAAATGCCATATTTATATGGTGTTATCCTCTGCACTGTGTGACCTCCAATCTGGTCAGAGACAGGTACAGTATTCTATAATTCAGTGTTTCATAAGTCAGAGTGAAATGGTCTTTTTTACAAAATGAAGTTTGAAAGTAAAATTGTGCTTTGTTACTAGTCTTAATTCTTAGTAAACAGACCTTTAATCTTTTTGATACTTTGAGTATATTATCTTTCATGGATGTTGCAAAGGTCAGGGAAGACAATTTCCTTTTTAAACAGATCCCTTTCGAACATCTCGTATTTGATTTGTTTGAAGATGAGCATTTTAATGCTTTGCTCTCCCTTTTCCTTCATGGCTAATGGAAAAAATAAGGCATACCCTTTACTCCGATGCTTGATGTGTTTAAATTTTTTTTCATCATAATGAAATGCACATTCTAAATCACTTAAAAGTGGTTACCTAGACTCTAGACTCATTAGCATACTGGTCTCAGGATGAACTGCCATGTTACAAAAATTCTTGACTGACACTAGGCCTAAAAATAAGGACAAAATTTAGCTTAAACTAGTAGTAAGGTGTGTGAGAGCAATATTTCACTCACTCATTCATTCATCCATTTATCCAACAACAAATTGTAGTGTACTTACTGTCACCCAGCCTCCCTGCTAGAATATGGACAATAGAACTAAATGTCATACATAAGTCTTTTCTTAAAAATGGTAGTTTAGTAGTAGAAGCAGACACATAAACATGATATGTGCTATAAAAGGGGTCCCTATGCAAATGCTCCTCTATATTTTCCTTTACCAAATGACCAATTTGAGCAACTTTTTCATTTCATCAATTAATTGCTTCAGTATTGTGTAGACTAACCTTAGTGTGTCTAACATCAGAAACCTCTTTTTTTCTGCTGTTTGGCTAAAGGTAGCATGGAGTATCTTCAGTTGGAAGGTCCAGGAACATAAATCACCCATGGTCCAATTTTGCTTTCTGTCTCTGCAGGGAGAAACAGCATGAGCTGCACTGGGAAGAGAACCTGACTCCATTGCTTGCATGTGGGCAAAATATAAATTCATATACAAAAGCCCACCGTGGACTTTCTTCCATGTGTTTGTAATAATCTGAACTCCTGCCAAAGTGTCTGAGATTTGGGATCATTATGTTGTCCTAACTTAAAAAATTTTTTTTGAAAAGTCTTTTCTTCATTTATTTGATTTTCCTTTTATGTGTGATGTTGTGGGCTTTTATTCAGTATCTTAACATCTGGTGTTACAGACACAACATTGAAAGCTATAGGTTTAATTTTTAGTTTCTTTATGCTTGAAAACCCAGCTGAGTATTGACCATTAATGGGACAGGGCTCAGGTGGTATTATTGTCAGTCTTCCAAGTTGAGCAGAAGGATACCCAAAGAAACAAATACCTAGTAGGAGTATATTTACTGCTGTATAGGGGTTGTAGAAGAAAATATATTGAATTTTTAAAGATGGCATTTATCTTCATGGACAAAGGATTAGAAAACCTTATCATATCTCTGCCATTTAGAAAGAGGAGAGAATGTTAGAAAACATAACGATTTCATGAGAAAAGCTATAAATTATTTTTATCCTGTATAAATCATTAAAATCTAGTTTTACATATCAATTTGTATGTAGATTGAATTGCAGACTTCATATTAGAAATTATGAAAATGTAAAAATAGGATCAAAGTGTGATATAAACACTTGCAAAAAGAAGAATATATTCAGATGTAAATATAAGGCACAAATAAAATATACAGGTAAGCAGAAGATTTTTCGTTTAAAATGATCATTTGGTAGGGATAATGAGATAATGTATATGCTAGACTGAGGAAAAAGAGGAGTTCATTTTACCTTACAGTTTAAGAATGTAAAGATTACACATACATACATGAATGTATAAAAGTTATGTACAGAGATAGAAAGAAGTCCTTACAGAAATTTGGTAGTATTACCAAGATAAAAAATAGAAATAAGAAATAAACATGCTGATAGCATACTTAATCCAGAAAGAGAAAGTAGGTGTGACCTCAAATGAATAGTTTACAAAAAATTATGAGATTAGTATCTGACTTCATGAGAAGTGTTAATTTCCCTGATATGAAATGGACAGTGATACATTTTTGGGGTATGTTTCAAAGAGCAAAACATAGAAGAATTCATTAGACTATTTTGGCCTCAAGCTATCAATACTTTTACCTTGGACAAGTCTCTCTGCTTGTCTTTACCTGACTTGCAGGAGCATTGGGAACCCACTCACCTGGTTGATGCACTGTAATAAGTGAAACTGTGTAAGAGAAACTTGACTCCTCTTCGAGATACATTTCTTTATCAAACTCTCAAAGAATGAGGAAGTATAATGTCCCATGGATTATCTGAATGAGATCATCAAGAATTAATATTTCTATAGCATTTTATGGTTTACAAAGCATTATCACTTGTATATATCTGGTCTCCGTGTCCTCTTTCTTCAAGTTTCTATTCATAGATGACATCCAAAATATTCAAATAACTGGTTGAACGTAGTTACTGACACATTAGAATAGATGTAGACCTTAATGATGACATAGCTATACCAAACCAGCACTGAGTTTCTTTTATAGTTATCTTTTAAAGTAATTCTGTGATTATCCTGCCATATTAGTATTCATTTAAGTCATATTTTCAAGGAAAAACATATTTTGATCAGGACAATTTTTGGTGTAACTGACAGAAGCTCAACTCAAACTTCCACTTAAGTGAAAACAAAACACAAAAAATATTAAAAGAACCCAACAACCCTCAAACCCATAGAATTTGTCTCATAAAGCTGGGAAATCTAAGTGTGATTGATCCAGTGGCTCAAGCAAAATAACATTACCAGGGATCTTTTTCTTTCCATCTCTAGATTTGCTTTTCTCTGGTTAACTTCATTCTCTCCTGCTGCAGGAAAGAGAATTGTGGAGAGCCCTAAGACTGTATCTTTACAACGTGAGCTCTAAAAGGAAGAAAAACTCTTTATTTCTTAGGGACAATAAATAGAATAGCAGTACTCTGATTGGTCCTAGTTTTGGTACACACCTGCCTCTTGAACCAATTACTGTTGACAGGGAGATATAGGACCATGATCGACAGGACTTGGGTAACGTGCTCACCTCTTTGTCTAGGAGATGAGTGGGCGCTCTATTTCATGATATTTTTAGAATCACATGGGATGGGCGATGGGACACTTTCCCAAAGAAAACCAAAGTGAAATGGGAGCAATCATTGTGTAGAAATAAACTATTATTGCCATAATTTACTGTTTAGAAGTGAATCACAAATAATTCATATTTTAGAAAAGGTACCATGATGATTAGAGTCATGTTTTCTCCCCCCACCCACACTTCGTGGTTGAATTTCTTCTGTGTCCTTTTTTTTGGCGAAAAAATAGCAATTTTTAGTATGAGCAAATCTACTTGTTTGCCAAGTTACTTTAATTCACTTGTACGATCATTTACTAAGAGGAAAAATGCAATCTTTCAATAACACAGTATTCAATAAAGTCTTCTATCTTTAAAATTGGATTGTGAAACATATAAAAATGTTTTTTTAAAATCTCTTGTTCTCTTTTGATTATGCATGAATTCTCATTATTCCATGGATAGTAATCTTTCCGTGAAAAATTTCTACCTCGTCCTGACAGACATTCACCTTTGTTTATCATTTTCCAAGTATTTTCCTATTAATTTCCCTCTAATAAAAACCTCTTCTTTAAAGGCAGTTTGAATGTGTTATTCCTTGATCTTGCTGAACCGATAGGAATCCAAAATGTGCTCTCACTTTATCCAAACGTGCATGCAATGTACAGCTTTGAGGATCTGAACATGTTCGAGTATTTTCTGTGTTCAAGTGAATGCCTCCCCACCCCTGCCCCTCACTGGAGAGCATATAAAAATCAGAGCTGGCTGTGCTGTGATTCAATGGATGTATTCTTCAGAAACCCATCTATCAGCCAATGACACATCAGAAACAGTCCCCTCCTCTCCAGGTGGGTGAACCAGTAAATGTGTGTCAGGACAGGAGTGTGTGTATAATCATACAACTTAGATTGCTTGCATGGGTTGTTCTGGCATTTCATCAGTTTTGCCCTTTCCCCTACTTGGAATCTTATCTTCTTTTTTTTCATTAATTTTTATTGGAGTATAGTTGATTTACAATGCTGTGTTAATTTCTGCTGTACAGCAAAGTGAATCAGTTATACATATATCCACTATTTTTTAAATTCTTTTCCCATATAGGTCATTACAGAGTATTTAGCAGAGTTCCCTATGTTGTAAAGTACGTTCTTATTAATTATCTATTTTATATATAGTAGTGTGTATATGTCAATCCCAATCTTAATCTTTCTTATCTTCTCCATCGGGCATATTTCTTAAGTTTTACCTTCTCTGGAACCCTCCCCCAGCAACATTTTTTGATTTCTTTCATCAGTTTTGTAGTTTTCCACAGGTAGATCCTATATATTTTTGGTTAGATTTATACCTAAATAGTTCATTTTTTAGTGCTACTGGATTGTGTTTTTAATTTCACATTCCAATAGCTTATTGTTGGCACTTGACTTTCATGTTAAGCTTGTATCCTGCAACCTTGTTATTATCACTTATTACCAAGATTTTAAATGGATGAATTAACTGAGTATACTCTTCACCTGTCAAATGATAATTTTATGCATCCTTCTCAACTATATCATAAATTATTTAAATATAAGTGCTGTGGATTATACATCTATTTTCCCACATCTATTACAGCCATCACAAAGCTCCCATTAAACAACCACAAAAGAACAGTTTTATGAACTTCATTTTGAATCTTCACTGTAGCAGTTACTCACCCAAATTCAATAACTTTGTGTGCAAAATGGAGAGATAATAATATCTACTCCAACTGCTTGTTTTAAAGATCAAGTGAGAGAATATATATGAAAGTGCTTTAAGACCTGTAATGAGCCATACAAATTTATTTAACACAATAACAGTAATGTAATAATAGTAATAATAGTAGTATAAATATAATCAGTTGAGGCCATAATATCAGATTGAAGCCCTGATGATACAGAAAAGATATTACATTCTCTTTTCTAATGATGATCTCTGTAAATCACTTCCTTTCTTTACTCACATAGGTGGGCTCTACACATTAAAATGATAAAAGACTAAAGATGTGAAAGTTATTAAATACGCATGCCATATAAGTTTAGAGTTACACTAATGTTTATTAGAAAAGCTAAAACACTTGAGCACTTCATCCCTTGAAACACAGGATTGTAGTTGAATAAGTCCTTTGTCCAAAAACAATGAATTTTCCTCCCAACCTTAGAAAATACGAAATACTATGTAATTAGTACATACATAATATTGATACATAGTACATACACAATATATTAGTACATATATAATTAGTAAATACATAATATGATGTAATTAGTATTAGAATATTTCTAATTCTATTTTCATTTTCACAATTACTAAAAAAAAATTAACAGATAGAAAGAGTATGCTCCTGGCATCATTATGAGCTTAATATATTATGCGAATTTTTCTGACCAATTTTGAAATCCATGTTCTAAGAAAATTAACTGGTTTTAAATATTTGGAAGAACAACTTCAATATCTTGAAGGCAGTGAATTCATTGTCATGTCCAATTATAAGTACAGATAAAATCTTCAATGTAATTTTGAAGTTTTGGCTGATATCCACTATTGTATGCTCTTCATGTTATCCTGTGGTCAGATGCTGAGCATGCATTTAGGGTAGAAAATAATAGCTTATAGTCACAAGTAACCTTTTATCCATAATATACATTTTGCCTTGCCAAAAAAGCTTACAAAATTGTACTTATTCCTTATGATTTAGTTGGTGATTTGTTAAAGTCTGATTTTAAAAAATTGCTGTAAATATTGATCTCTCAAATGGATTTTTAAATATTGCCTGTCAATATAGTCAATTTTTCTTTTAATTGTAAATAAATAAAATAATTCTTTTCCAATAAATTTGCTTTCATTATTTTTAAATCAATAAAATAATGCAAATATCATGCTCCATTGTTGTTTTCTCTCTCTCTCTTTTAATTTTTTTTGCTTTTTAGTTTTGACATGGTCCTTCATAAACCCTTGCATGCATTTCCCTACTGTTTATTCTACACACAGGTTCTTGAATGTCATCTCTAAAAATAAAGAAGCTAGCTATTAATTAATAAGTCAAACTTGCCAGGGAGGCTAAGAAGTCAAAGCCCTAGTTTCCAAGCTTCCACTCATTGATTCTGTTTAAATCAAACAAACAAGCAAATAAATCTTCTACATAATATCTTGGTTCCAATGGAACAATTTAAGGTCCTGCTTGATGGATCTTCTTCAAAAACATTTCGTTTGGCTTTCAAGTTAATTCATATCTACTGTATGTTTTCCAACCTATGTGTTCAGGATATTCAAAGTATAATAGAATGTTTTGGAAAGAGAAACAAGGTAGAAATGAGGGGCACAGTGTGCTTGTCCAGGGCTTTGCCTTTATTTGTCTGTGTCACAAAAGAAGTAGTACACTTCTTGAGGATTCCATTAACTCCTCGATGAAGTGGCAGTGTTAGACCAGGTGATCCATAGCTTCCCTCTTGCTGGGCCCTTGCAACTTCAAAAACCCTGAACTGGTCTGTGTTTGGCTGTTAATTAAGGTCTAGGTCTTGATTTTTAAAAAAATAATTTCTTCAGAATCTTTCCAGTTGTGCAAATTGTGACATACGTTAATATCACTTTCACATCTGTTTCAATAAAGTAATTATTTTAATTGATATTTTTCTATGAGATAGTAGATAAAGGTATTTAGCAATTCAATAATATTAGCTAAATTTTTCAGGTTCCCTTAAAAATGTAAACCAGTACATGATTTTCCTTTGCTCAAAACTCTTATTCTTCTAATTAAAAAAAAAAAAAAAATCCTTACCCTGGCTTCGAAAGCCTTCCCAATATGGCCCTCAGTGACCTGTACTGCTTCAACCTTGGTCACCGCTTCCTTGCTCACTGTGCTGCAGGCAATATGACCTCCTGGCTCTTCCTCAAAGAACCAAATGTACTTGTTTAGGGTCTCTTAATGTATCATTCCCTCTGCATTCTGGATGCGTCACACAGATATCATTACTGTTCAATTCCTTTTCCTTCCTTCAAATATCACTTCATTGGAGAGATCTTCTCTGACCAAGATATTTAAGGGAGCTCCTCTTCCAAAACTCTCATTCCCTTATCCAGACCAACAATTTTCATAGCACTTATCAGCACAGACATATTGCTAATTGTCTGTCTCTCCTGACTAGAACATAACTTTGGAGAAAAGGAACTTTGGCTGTTGTGCTCATTGTTGTATCCTGGTATCCAGAAGTGTGTGCACTAGGGATATACTTGTTGAATGAAAGCAGAAGAAGGAAGGAAAGGAGAGAGAGAGAAGGAAGAAGAAGAAGAAGAAGAAGCAGAAGCAGAAGCAGAAGAAGAAGAAGAAGAAGGAGAAGAAGAAGGAGAAGAAGAAGAAGAAGAAGAAGAAGAAGAAGAAGAAGAAGAAGAAGAAGAAGAAGAAGGAGAAGGAGAAGGAGAAGGAGAAGGAGAAGGAGAAGGAGAAGGAGAAGGAGAAGGAGAAGGAGGAGAAGAAGGAGAAGGAGGAGAAGGAGAGGAGGGGGAGGGGCAGAGAGAGGGAGAAGAGGAAGATTTTTCTATCCTGCTGGTTACCTCATTTTGAGCCTGATTCTAGAATCTTGAGATATCTGAATCTTTTCTTACTCTGCCTGATGTGTCAAATTTCTACTAAGGGGTTTTATTGTTGTTTTGATTTTTTTTAATAGGGTCAAACAATTATTTAAAAGAAAATCCTACAAAATTGGTTTATTCACTATTTGCTTCCAAGTTAGCCTATCTTGTCTTTCTTTCATCTCTTCCCTCCATATTTGTAAAACTGTCAAACCAATGACTTGGCCATCTTTTGTTAGTCCCTGGTTATCCTAAGCCTTGTCTTTCTGATTTTCTTCCCCATTAAACAGATAAACAGACTCCCTTCAGTCATGAGTGGATCATGAATTTTCAGAGAATTAATAAAATAAAATGCATATTACATTTATGTAAAATGTGTATATGTAACACTGGAGACTATTCCTTTAATGGTTTCAAAAGTATCTTAGTACAAAAATTATTGTTTCTGATATTTTTATAATACACTATGTGCAGGGTAAGCAAAGGTCCTGTCCTACATTTAAGTAGAATAGACCATTTAGCATGTGGCAGAATTAGAGGTATTGAAACCTCTCTTGCTCCTTTGCCTGGTTCCAAAGTATCTCTTAGTTCCTTCTACATCAGAGGTCTCCAACCCCTGGGCCCGGTCTGTGTCCTGCGGGCCGCACAGCTGGAAGTGAGTGGTGGGTGAGTGAGCTTAGCTTCATCTGCCGCTCCCCGTCGCTCCCCATCACTCGCCTTACCACCTGAACCATCTCCTCGCTCCCCAACCCCGTCCATGGAAAACTTGTCTTCCTTGAAACCGGTCCCTCGTGCCAAAAGGTTGGAGACCGCTGTGATGATGCTTTAAACATATCATTTGTTACTTATCAGCATATAGAAAGCAAGGCTTATGATAAAAATTTTAAAGGCATCCTGTGGGAGGGATGCCACATGAATTCATTTTTAGTCATTAATATCTTAGATAACATGGGAAGACCATGAGAAAGTGAAAAGATGGTGTCTAAATTTGATAGTGGTGGAGAGTTGGGGAAGTTATTGGCATTTAAGTCATGCCAGGGACAGAACTCCAGAAGGAGAGCTTTGGGAAGCAAGGCTACCTGAAGACACTGAGTTAGGTCATATCTGAATGTGTTACCAGTTTTATGTTAAAATGTAACTGTCTTCTAGCTTTTGTTTTCTTTGATTCAACAAAAATGTTGGACCATGGGTATATCCCTTCTGCCTCTCCTGTGAGTCTCTGAAGATAAGTTCTCTGTCCTCTAGGAAAGCAGGGTCATTTGTTCAGGGACAGTTTGATGAGGTGGCCTATGGAGGTACCATTTCAAGTAACAGAACTCTCAAATACTGTCTAATTTTTGTTTGATGTGTTTGAATAGTTAGGCTGTTCAGGGGACAACTTATAAAAGATCACATTTTACTCAAATACACCTTTCCATAGGAAATTCTTTGAGGATCCAGCTTACCTAAACATGGTTCTGCTGCATTAGCCTATCATGTAATTATATAAAATGAAATCTGCATGAGTTGGGAGCTGTTATATTTCCACTACCAAATCAATAAGCAAAACCTTATTTTATTAAGTCAGAAAAATGCACTGTGGTGGCATTCTCAGTCATGTCTGCAAGTATTTTGTGTTCTCTGAAACCTCAGTGTCCAACAACCTGATTTCCCTTTAGGATATTTGGTTTCCTTTTGAGAGTTTAAAAAACAGGGGCTTTTCTAATTTTTCAAGATGCATGATACTGGACCTTACTTAATTCTGTAAGTTTGGATGGGTGTAAGAGTTTAAAAATAGTATGAGCATATGCCCAAGTTTTCTATCAATCTTTCTGTTTATTAATGAGGGACAATGCTAAAAAATATACTTTCAGACAACTTTGAGTTAATGTTTTTCAGCATGGGTGAGACCCCCATATTCCATATGGACTCATCACACAAGTCTGTTTTTGCTGTGTTCTCCAAAATAAGTCTGTTCAATGAGGCTTTCATTTTGTTTAGTAGATAATATTAATTGTTCTGGAAAATGTGGATTAAACACTTACATAAAAGTGCATTTGCTAAATTTAACACAAAAATGTTGCAACACATTGTGCTTGAGAAACACGTACATTTTCAAAGGAATTGACTGAAATTTGAATAATTTTTGCAACTAATTTTGAAATTTAAGATTTTTCTGGTTTGAGTACAGATTCGTGGTATGTATATGCTTGAAATCTGCTGAAATAGCTACTTAGACAAAACCAGTCTTCCTAACCAGATGAATCATTTGTTTGCTTCATTTCTTCTTAAGACCTGTGAGGGGTTTCCAAGCTGTCCCCCTTGTAGCAGATGGAATACTCACAGGACTCCATCCCTATAGCAACCACAGCTGCACTGGGCAACCAGCATGCCACTGATTTCCAAATAGCATGTGAGTCCACTGGAGTCTGCAAAACCTCCCTTCCACTGACTGAGTTCCCTGCTGATGCTATTTGGATAATATTTAGTTTGACCTGTATCTCAGAGTAGATGGTTATCTTGTATATAACTTAAGAGAACACTCAACCTAAAAATAGAACTATCTCAAGGAAAAATATTTTTTCTAGGTATTTTCCCTCTTAAGTCATATATTCTAAGTACTTGACTTATGTCATATAAGATTATCTGCCATAGATAAATCTACACCATAGTCAAGTGGTTCATTTGATTAGACTTTTGATAAAACTGTGGGACACGATAGCATTTTTGTGAAGATTTAGCAGCTGTCATATTAAAGCCTTCATGAATTAAGTTAAGAGTAAGTACTCAGGAGCAATACTGGGAAATTCCTTTTTGGAATGCTTTCTTAATGATTGTTTAGAGATTCCATCAGTAATCCTGATAGCTGCAAACAAAATGGGATAAAGTCATAGGTTGGACTGTGCATTATAAAAATTGTTTGATTATGCAAATGTAATCAGTTTAATGAGTTTTAGAGAGTGTTCTTGCTTGGGGTGTAGTGACAGTACCTAAGGTGAATTTTCAGTATGAAGGGTACACTTGTGGGGATAATTTCAATAAATCAAACCCATGTTAGCGTGAAAGATGTTGTGACTATGACTGAGGGATCTCACCTTGGCACCATAGCCTGATTCCTTCTTTACTCATGTCCACAATTGTCCAGCTTTCCTTAGCCTCCCCTGTTCTTCCTCCTGAACCTATCCGAACTGGTCTGGGGATGGAAAAATGGTGGAATAGAATCTGAAGAGGATCAAACGTGCTTGTAGCATTGTACATTCATATATCATGACCATAACTATTTTATGAGAGCTGATGAATGGAGGAAAAGAACCCAGGGACCAGGTGAAAGCATATAAAACTTCCCATTTCTCTCACTATAGGTTTAAGCTTTTACCCACCCCATAGAGTAGATTAAATATTCAGAGGTTTTCAAGAATAGTATCCTTTGAAAATCAAATTTCTCTACCTTAATTTAAGATTACATCTATGTCACAACAAGTGAAAGGGAGTCAAGCGAAAAGGAGTCTCTCATTCAGATAGTCTCTGTGTCATCCCAATACACACTTGCTTTCCATTCCAGAGTCCACGTAGCCAGGTGGCAGATGGAATTTTCATTTTCCTTATGTTGATGGTGTCAGAGAAGCACAGCTTTCATGTCATGTACACAACTGTAATATGATTGCATATGGTTTCATTGAGAGTTTCACATTTATAGGGTGGAACTATACCATAATATGAAATCCAAAAGACTGGAATCAAGCATTGGACCAATCTTGAATTCCCTCCAAGGAGGTTTTGAGTTTCTGGGGGTATGTGCAAAAGTACTCATTATAGCATGGTTTTGTTTGTAGGGTGTGTACTGTTAACGTGGACCTTGAGGATAACATTACAAGGAAACTCCGGTTTTCAGGGAAATGTCTCCTTGCCAGAGAATTGAATCTGCTCCCCACATGCACATTTGTTATGCCACCTGCTGTTCTCTGTTATCATCACTTCCAGCCTGCAGTCTGGGTCCACTCAGGAATCGCTTTCTCCAGGGGGACAGGTAAACAGAGACAGCTGCCACCAAATATGAATTTTTTCCTTGTCCCCACTGCTCTACAGAATCTGTGTTTTGCCTGTCTTTTGCTGGGCTGCCAGCTACTTGGTTGACTAGTTGCTTGACCTTCCAACTCCCTGCCCTTACCTGCTCGTGTTTCTTCATGTCCTGACAGTCCGCAGTTTGTGAAGGGTGCATGGATGGCTTTGGCCTTCCTCTTTCCCAATACCTGTGGTCTCTGCCTTTCTCTGATTGATTAGGCTTCTTACCTTACTGCTTCCTGGAACTTGCATCAACTTATGTCCTTTTCCCTCAAGCTGTGCCCTCAGGTCCACACTCTCTTCCTCTCTTCCTATTTCTACTCATAACCTAGAACATATAAACTTTGAGGAACTAAAACAAGAATGAAAACCAAACCTCGCAGCAGCTTTGAATTGCCATGCCTTGGAACTCAATTATCATGCACTTAACTGTATCATTAGAGCTTGTTTTCCTTGAAGAAAACTTTGTGAGATGGTGACTAAATGCATTACTTAGGCTACCTTTCATTATCGTCAAAGCATTAGTCACATCAGAAATTTGGGTGAATCTGAAGAGAAAAACTAGTAGTTTAGGAGTTCCAATGAAGTTCTTTAGAGAGTCACCTAGAATAAGTACATAGGGCTTTTTCTTCATGACTAGACTTATAAAATTGTAATTGTAACCTAACGAACCAGTTCTCAGTTTTGGAGAGAATATAATTTTTAGTGTTCAGGCTTGGTAGAAACCCAAGTTTGGGGGTTGGTTGGGCATATGTATAAGGCCACATATACATAATTACATATATGATTAAGTTAGGAGCATATTGTTATATTTTTTATCCTTGCTTAAATTGGATGGAATATCAACTCGGAAACTCTCTTTGTCAGGCTTGGAGAATGATGTCTGACAATTATGTGCAGTCTTCATAAGGAAAGCAGAAGCAACAATCTCCCTTTAAAAATACGTAAACAACTTATCTCTTATTGGTATACTTATGTTTTTCTTTTTATTCCATTCCTGTGTACTTGTGTGTTTTCTTTCTGAATCTCTGAAGACTGCAATTTGAGATCTAGAGGCTTATCATCTGTGAAAAAAAAATAGACTCACTTAACCGCTCCTTAGTCACTGCACTCCCTTTACAAAGGTTGGATTCCAGCTCGAATTGCTTTGGGTGTTGCAGAGTTGATGTCTCCCTGAAGACCCCAAATTTTACAGTGAGAAGTCAGTGCTCTCCTTCCTCAAGGAGGTCTAAAATGTAAGCCCCCAATCTCCACCATGCTGAACAAAGTTAAAATAGCACCCCGTCAATCAGAATCACCTCCCCTTCCTACTGCCCATATAAGCAAGTGTGTTCTCAGCTCTGACATCTGCTCTCAGCTGTTGACTCAAAGAGCAACCTGAACCACTTGGTTTTACCTCCACTGTATCCCTCAGTGCCCCTTCCAGAGAGCGCTAGCATCTATCAGAGTTCATAGTTCTTTAATAGGCCTCCAAAATGACTTGAAGTCATAGTAATTGCTACTCAGTGTTGCAATTTTGTGCTAGGAATACGAACTGAGCAGAGAATCTCTGATCATCTGGAGCTTAGCATTTGGACTATGATGGAAATGTTAATTAAGAACACAGGTAAATGTAAAATGTGAAACCAAGTTAAGTGTTCTAAGGGAAGAGGACATAGTACTCAAAGATACCTGAGAAGGGAAATGCTTCCCTGAGGATGTGACACTGAGCTGAGATTTGAAAGATGAGCTGTTAATTGGGGAAAAGCTTGGGTGGGGTGTCTATCAAAAGTAACCCAAGCACCCAGAGGAGCA
Source organism: Aethalodelphis obliquidens (assembly GCF_003676395.1). Taxonomy (NCBI): domain Eukaryota; kingdom Metazoa; phylum Chordata; class Mammalia; order Artiodactyla; family Delphinidae; genus Aethalodelphis; species Aethalodelphis obliquidens. Next base: position 13,108,664 of record NW_020837946.1, on the reverse strand, counting down.
GGTTCTAAGGCCCTGGGGTAGTAAGGAGAATGGCTAGTGAAACAGACATAAAGAATGCTGATATCACTGCAGCACAGAGAATGAGCGGGAGGGAGCACAAACCATGAACGTTAAATGGAACAGCCAGGAAGCCAGAAACCATTCTATATGGTCAAGATACGCAAGGGCATATGTAACACGGCAGAGCTAGGGCACAGCTGTCAAAGATGTGAATATCAAATGCCACGGGGACTTCTATCAAAGTTTGAAGCTTGAAGCACTCTCACAGGTGGTTCTCACAAGCTCACTGGTGTTCAGAAGAACTAAAAGAAGGGACTTGAAGAGTTATTTGTACAACAGTGTTCATAGCAGCATTATTTACAATAGCTGGAAGGTGGAAACAATCTAAGTGCCCATCAATGGTTGAATGGATAAACAAAAGTGGCATATATATACAGTCGGCTATTCTTCAGTCTTAAAGAGGTAGGAAACTGTGGCATATGCTACAGCATGGAACTATGTGAAGTGAAATAAGTCAGTCACAAAAGGACACGTATTGTACGATTCCACTCCTATGAGGTACCTAGAGTCACCAGATTTATAAAGAGTAGAATGGTGGCTGCCAGAGGCTGGCAGGGAGAGGAATGGGGAGTTTGTGATTGATGGGGACAGAGTTCCAGCTGGGGAAGGTGAAAAAGCTCTGGGATGGAAGGTGGTGATGGCTGCACAACAATGTGAATGTACTTAATGCCACAGAACTGTTAAAATGGTAAATACTATGTGGTCTATATTTTATCACACATACAAAAGAATATTTATGAGTCTGAAAGTAATAAGTGTTAAGGATTCAGCATAATCCCCATGGTGAACACTCTGACAATGATTTTATGGTCTTCAGGCAAGGAGAAGCCAATAATCTTGCCCAGAGGAGGGGAGAGGCTGCTTTTGTTGCTAAGGAAAACTCAGGAAACTCTGAGGGTGGGTCAAGCTTATTAGATTCATTGAAATATGCCCATTCTTATCATTAACGTTCCATTCTTTTCCATCAGTGACTTAACTGTAACATAAGAGTCCTATCAAGGCTGTAATTCAATTCCCGTTGTATAATAATTCAACCACTTACAGGATCAGATTTAGAAATCTCACTTTGTAAATTTAAATTATAAGGAATAATTTCAAGGAAGTCTTATCATCTCTACGGTACTCTGTGACTTGAACTGAGAATGTAAAATATTTTTTTTAATGTTTCAACATTTATTGTTATTTTAAAATTTATTTTATCAAAGCATAGTTGATTTATAATGTGTTAATTTCTGCTGTATAGCAAACTGATTCAGTTATACATATATACACATTCTTTTTCATATTCTTTTCCATTATGGTTTATCACAGGATATTGAATACAGTTTGCTTTACTATACAGTAGGACTTTGTTGTTTATCCATTTTATATATAATAGTTTGCATCTGCTAATCCCAAATTCCCAATCCACCACCCTCCCTTGACAACCACAAGTCTGTTCTCTATGTCTGTGAGTCTGTTTCTGTTTCTTAGATAGGTTCATTTATGTCATATTTTAGATTCCACATATAAGTGATATCATATGGTATATTTGTCTTTCTCTTTCTGACTTACTTCACTCAGTATGATAATCTCTAGGTCCATCCATATTGCTGCAAGTGGCATTATTTCATTCTTTTTTATGGCTGAGTAATATTCCATTGTATATATGTACCACATCTTCTTTATCTGAGAATGTAAAATCTTGAGCTTGTCAGTTTCTTTCTCCAGCTTCTCCAGTGCACTTATATAAAGTCACATCTATTGCAACTACTACTTTGTCTTCTAAAGCCTTACATTGCACAGACATTCGACACCATGCAACTGAAGTTTATAATATAAACAGCTCTCCTTCCACTTAATATGAGGGACTGCCCATGTCTCACTGGAGCTCTGTGCCCCACCCATGTTTCCTCTGCACTCTCTTCCATAGGCTGTAGGCTGCTTACTGCGAATACCTGTGGCTCTCTGCCTGAGGACTGCTCTGTTTTTCTTCCTGATGCAGGAACATACTCAGTGTGCATTCAGGGCAAGTCAAATAGGCTGGAGAGTCAATGTTCCTGAGAGAAGGTTTCAACCAAAAATAAATGGGCAGTTAGTGGATAGAAACCCCAGCATCCTCCCTCAGCTGGGCTTCCTCTGCATGACAATACACCTTGCCTCTCCTACGGCTCTCGTATAGCACTGGTGAGCTCCAGCTGCTTATGGCAGTGAACTCTTGACTTTTTAAATTGTCTTCCTTCTCCTTGCTCCTCATTTCCCTACTTTCTTAACAGTGGAGCTCACTACAATCATCTGTCACTTGTATTTACATTTTTGACTCAAGGTCTGATTCTGGGGAAAATGAAACAAAGATGTCACGTTCCACTGGCAATGAGGGCGTTAGCGCCTTAAATCTAATCCGACCTGCAAACCAATTTTAGAGTCTCATCGTTAAAGTTTGTTCCCTGTTACCAACTCCAGGATAAAGTGTGAGGCAGTATTTGGTCAGGGAAACAGACGTCACTCTCTATTTTTGTGGGTCTGAAATTCGGAGCTGTAGGCAACCGCTGAAAGCTGAAGGATCATAGAAGTCATCACTGGAGGTCAGGAAGGTCAGGGCAAATACCATTGAAAGGCAGGGAGAAAAACAGAACTGCTTTCAAGGATTTCAGCAAAGAATGTGCTTTTTAAGAGCTTGCTAGGAGCTGCTGTGACTCTCAGAGCTGCTCATGCTTTCTGCTGCCACAGTCTCAGGAGAACAATGGATTTTCCTCTCTTCTGCTTTCAGGATCTTGCGTGAGTGCCAAGGACTGTGGGAAATGTAGTTCCTGGATTTGTCTTCATCCCAGGAAAGTTCTTAGAAGAATGCGATGGTAGTGATGTTGAGTTGTTGCCAGCCCATCTGGAATCATAAGCAAAGTCTGGAATATGAAAGGTCTTGTGTGAGATTTTAAACATTTTTGTTTCTATTCCAAGAGCAATGAGAAGACATTGGCAGGTTTTAAGAAACGTGTGATATCATTACATTTGCATTTTTGAAATCTTTGGCTACAGTGTGGAGTTTGGGATGGCAAGAAAACCAGTTAGGAAAAAATACAGCTTTAGTCCAGGAAAGAAGTTGATGGCCATTTATTTGGGTAGAGTAATGAAGATATACAGAAGATATATAGACAGGCTTAAGAGTCATCTAGGATATAAGAGTAACTGGACATGGCAGTAGACTGAATTTGAGAGATATAAATGATCAGTTTATGATGCTTATTGGTTTATATTGTCATTAATTAAGATAGGAAATAATAGTAGACAGCCTGCATGGGACAGGGTAGCTGCTTTGGAGGTAGGCTATGACTTTAGGTCACATATGATGAATTTGACATGCCTTTGAGGTGCTATGTGAGAATACAGAACAGGCAATGCACTATGTCACACTGTATGCTTTGGGAAGGCTTGCAATCTTTCTTTTCCTCCTGGCTTTTTGAAGCTTAGGTAAGCTTCAAGTTTAGGTAAGCAAGGAGCCTGGAAATCCACGTATCACGCAGCCTCCCATGGGCATGGAGCGTGATCTACTTTATTATGGGAAACTGACTGACCCAAAGTTTCTCATGTAATATGTACAAACTTTGAGGACAACCCTTAAATTAAATAAAATTTTATGTTATCTGTAATGTTCCTATAAGGAAGTTTTGCCTCTCCTTGCATCTCCATTTATTTATTTATTCATTTGTTTATATCAGTATGGACTTCATTTTATGCATTTTATACTTTGGCTTATAACCCATTACTATATTATTTTATTGCATAAATTATTCCAGTTTTAAATTCCAATCTGAGTTTTTTCAGATTGGCATTTGTGTCCCTGTGAAATGCCTCTGTCCTCTTGTTTTTTGAGTACTGACTTCTTCTACAAGATGATTACAAGCTACAAGAGTTTTCTGTGTCCCAATACGAGAATCAGCCATTTCTCTAAGGAGGCTGCATTCTTTTTATTGGAGAATAGTATTTCAAAACCAAGATCTGAGCATTGGTATCCCTTTTCTTTGGCTTGAAATACTTCCTTTATCTTGTCTTGCAGGGCAGGGCTGCTGGTGATGAATTCTATCCACTTTTGTACATCTGGTGCCTCTTAGCTTGGCCTCTTAGAGTTTTCTCATGTGTATATGCTGATCAATATTGTGTGAAAACTTATGAAAACCTTCTGCAGATTTCCAGAGCTCTCTCTATGAAGACTTCTCTCTCCATTCCGGTCATCTGCTCCACAAATTCCAGCTGCCCTGGTCTTACTCAATTCTCAAGTTGGTTTTCTTGAGTCAGAGAGGCTGTGAGGCTCTGTTTTGGTTTCCCTTTCTTGCCCTTCAGTGTATAAACACTCAGGCAGTAATCCGGGGCAAACGGAAGGCTCCCCACGTTTGCTTGCCCTCCCCAGGGGTCACCAACAAGAGCTGCTCATTGCTCAAAAACTACTTGTCTGAAAGTAGTTCTGAAAACCACCGTTATTTTCTCTGGCTTTCTATTTAAGGCAGAAAGATAAGTTGCCTTCCCGTTACTCCATCTTTGTTGGAAGCAGAATTTCCTCTGTTTTTTATTTATATTGTTTTCAATGAAGATATGAAACTTTAGAAAAATGTTAACAATCAATCTTGAAAGAGATTTAATTTAAATTATAATAAACGTATATTTTATTAAACAGACCCAGGAATAGCCTAAATTCGTGTGAATTAGAAAAAGACACCCTTGCATAAAAACACGTTACTTATCATTTGGGAAATTGTCAGAATATACACATTTTGCTAGCACAATACCCATTACCGCCATATGCTGGAAACTTTCCATGACGATATAAAAATCTATGTTGTCTTCAAAACAAATGTCATGCTCCAAATTGTTTTTGTATTCAACCTTCACCTTCTTTGAGGTCCTAGAAAAAATTCTGGAAGTGAGAAGGTTAGAGTAGAGGGAATTAAAAACATGCAAAAGTGTTTGTAGTTTCACCAGAGGAAGTCAATAAATCGAGGTTCACATGTCCTATTCATCGCAATGTCTAATTTTAAAAATCTAAATGTGTCTAATCAATAAAGAATAATATGGTATTTGTTAAAATTCTCTGTAAAAAATAAAAAATATAGTTTGTTTTCCATATCTGTGAGTCTGCTTCTTTTTTGTTATATTCACTAGTTTGTTGAATTTTTTTAGATTACACATATAAGTGATATTATATGATATTTGTCTTTCTCTGTTTGACTTATTTCACTTAGCATAATACCCTCCAAGTCTATCCATGTTGTTGCAAATGGCAAAATTTTATTCTTTTTTATGGCTGAGTAGTATTCCATTGTTGTGTGTGTGAGTGTGTGCGTGTATGTCACATCTTCTTTATGCATTCATCTGTTGATGGACATTTAGGCTGTTTCCATGTTTGCCTATTGTGAATACTGCTGCTATGAACAAAGGGGTGCATGTATCTTTTTGAATTATAGTTTTTCATAAAGACTTAAACGTGACACCATGAAACTCCTAGAAGAGAACACAGGCAAAACCTTCTCTGATATAAATCATACCAGTGTTTTCTTAGGTCAGTCTCCCAAAGCAATAAAAATAAATAAATAAACAAATGGGACCTAGTCAACTTACAAGGTTTTGCACAACAAAGAAACCATAAACAAAATGAAAAGACAGCCTACAGAACGGGAGAAAATATTTTCAAATGATGTGATCAATAAGGGCTTAATTCTCAAAATATACAAACAGCTCATACAACTCAACAACAACAACAAAAACCCCTATCCAAAAATGGGCAGAAGACCTAAATAGATGTTTCTCCAAAGAAGGCATACAGATGGCCAATAGGCACATGAAAATATGCTCAACATCACTGTTTATTAGGAAAATTCAAATCAAAACTACAATGAGGTACCTCCTCACACCAGTCAGAATGGCCATCATTAAAAAGTCTACAAATAACAAATGCTGGAGGGGTGTGGAGAAAAGGGGACTCTCCTACACTGTTGGTAGGAATGTAAGTTGGTGCAGCCACTGTGGAAAACAATATATAGGTTCCTCAGAAAACTAAAAATAGAATTACCACATGATCCAGCAATCCCACTTTTTGGCAGACAAAACTATGATCCAAAAAGATTTTTAAATGTAAGAAAATATTGCCTTGAAATCAGTGCTGATAAATTTGAAAAGATGAGATATCAGTTAAAATGAAATAAATGAAATTTTCTCCCTAGAAAATGTGAACAAATTCCTCATCCCATTTAAAACTAGAAGTTTACTAAGTTGGCAAATTAAAAATTAAATTCTAAAAGAGGATACAGATCCCTACAGCAATTACCAGAAACCTTTAGAAATGCCTGTTCACCATACCAAAACGTAACTGAAGGTGATCTGCAATGGACTGCTTGGGTCCCACCCCAAATTCATAGGTTGAAATCATAACCACCGTGTGATGGTATTGGGAGGTGAGGGCTTTGGGAGATAATTCGATCATAACAGCGGTGCCCCCATGAATGGGATTAGTGCCTTTATAAGAGGGACGCCAGAGAGCTCTCTTACCCTCTTTCTGCCATGTGAGGATACAATAAAGTCTGCAATTTGCTATCCTATGGAGAGTGCTCACCAGAATCCTACCATTCTGGCACCCTGATCTCAGATGCCCAGCTTCCAGAACTGTAAGAAATAAAATTCTACTGTTTATAAGTCACCCAGTCTATGGCACTTTGTGGTAGCAGCCTGGACTGACTAAAGGCTCTCTGAAAGAGGGAGGATGATCTAGAGTGACCACTCACAATGGAGAGGGAGTGAGAGAGAGAGAGAGAGAGGGAGACAGACAGAGCTGACAAACAGAAGAGACAGAGAGAAAGAGAGACAGACAGAGAGAGAGAGAAAGTATAAAGAAGAGAAAGAAAACTCAGTAATCCACAATAGAAGAGATACAATGATCTTCCAAATTAATCCATGTATTTATTTTAATTTCATTTAAAATACTAGTGGAATTTTAATACGAATAGGACTTTAACAAGATAAATCTACAATACATCTGAAAGAATAGTGAAGTGAGAATAACCAAGATAATGTTGAAAAAGAAGAAAAATAAGTAGATTATTTTCCACAAGAGAGACAGCCAAGACCAAGAAAAGTTAAATATCTTGCTCAGTCATTTTTCTTGTCGCTGGTAGGGCCAATATATAAATTAAGACTTTTTTCAAACTCCAAATCTATTGTACAATCTAGTGTGATGTGCAAAAATGTAGTAGAGGCTAGGATGGCTCCAAAATCAGGGCTGAGCCACGAGCTGGGGGAGTGTTGGCCTGAGTAAGCTGTTTCACAAAGGTTATACCCCTTCCACAGGGGCAGCCCACATCTATGACCTCATGCCTCCACGGGTGCAGAGACCCATTCCTGGCCTCAATCTTGGACAACTCTGAAGGGTCATCCTAGCTGAGTGCCTCTTGTGGGACCAGCTGAGACCTTTTTTCAAACTCATTGCATTCAACTTCATCTTCTAACCGATTCTTCTTCCCTCAATCCTTAATGGATGCTGTTCCTGTGAGCATTCTTCAATTAACTTTCTGCATACAAATCTTTGTCTTAGAGTACACACGTATGGGGAAACTGGCCTTACATATTTGATGCCAAGAGTGGTTCCAGGAAGCAGATTTAAAAACAGGAATTCAGAGCTGATTTACCCCAGGCCAGCTGGCAATGTGGATCACATCCCTGGTAGGTAGAGCACCGGTGGCCTTTGACCTGCTGTAGCAAAACAATTGTTAAAATGTTCCCTGGTGGTGAACTGAAATGGGAGGCTGGGGAAGGTAATGCACTGGCTACTGCAATATCTCAAATGTTTGAGAGGTTTGGGGGAAGTAGCAATTATAAGGACAATGGAATCAGAGTACTATTGATGCATTGGACGAAGACAATGAAAGGCTGATGGTGATTAATCAACAATTCAAGGTAAAATGTGAAAATCAGAGGGCCTATTTGGCAGCACAGGAAAAGAGTCCCATATTTTGCAGCTGGGGGCCAGGATAAGCGGAGCATCAGGCCAGGGTGTAATTATGAGTAGCAGAGCATCGGAGAAGGTTGAATTCTAATTCTCATCCTTAACAAGTCTGTTACAGTCAAGGTTAGTGTCATGGTTGGCAAGCTCTGAAACCTGAGAACTGAGATGGGGACACCTGAAATGAATATACTAGAACCTTGAAAACCCTCGATACCGCTAAATACACTAGGTCTGCAGAAATGGTCCACTCCTGCTAATTAAAATCTTCTACTCTGCACCAGCTTGAGGATATAGAAGCTGCTACCTTGCAAGCCAGGATCTATCTCTACCTCTGCTTCTGGATGCCAGACTAATAACTGGGGTTATTACAAGGTAACCTGGCCAGTGCATTCTAGTATATTCTCCTAAAAGAGGAAAGGGTGGGCTTCCCTGGTGGTGCAGTGGTTGGAAGTTCGCCTGTCGATGCAGGGGACACGGGTTCGTGCCCTGGTCCGGGAGGATCCCACATGCCGCGGAGCGGCTGGGCCCGTGAGCCATGGCCACTGGGCCTGCGTGTCCGGAGCCTGTGCTCCACAACGGGAGAGGCCACAACAGTGAGAGGCCCGTGTACCGCAAAAAAAAAAAAAAAAAAAAAAAAAAAAGAGGAAAGGGTTATTTCCAGATAGAGCTGCAAAACCTAGTCAACATATAACAGCAAGATCCAGGAACATATGTATGGGACTGGACAGAATTTTACTCCCTAACAAAGCTGGGAAACAATGCAAATATGCTCCTATGTTGGCTCTTGCAAGCTTGGAGAAAGTTAAGGCTTGCTCTAAGTGCAAAAGAAATGCCAGGACTGTTATACAAACAATAGAGGAATAAATGCAAGGCCCAAAGACATGGCATGCTAGAATTAATATAATACCTAAGGCCAGAAAATCAATTCTATTCTGTGAGAGAGCCCAGGGAATACTCCATTTATCGATATAAGATTGTGCTGGTGAGAGGAATACTATTGTCACCATCAGGGAGAATTTAAGTAGTGGCTATCCCCTGTAGTAGGGAAAATGGTAGAGATACTGAATAGAACTGTTTTCCCTGATTAAAGTGAGGTAATGGAGTCCCCCAATAATAGAGACACTCAACCCTCAGAAGCAAGGTGTGCATATTTACCATAATGAGCAGCACATCAAAGTGGCAGCCAGGCTGTCCTGTCCTGTAGATAGCTGTTGAGGTGGTTAGCAGAATGTGGCTTTGCTTTAGGACAGACAGGATCTTGTTCAACATATACAGTCAAAAGCACTCCCAATGCAGGGGCAGAGGGCACCGGTTCGAACCCTGGTCAGGGAACAAAGATCTCACATGCTGCATGGCGTGGTCTAAAATATATATATAATAGATGTATACAGTCAAAAGCAATCAAAGATGGATAACAAGAAAGCTTAGGGCAATAAAATATAATCCTTTGTCCAGTTTCTGACTTGAGTCAGTTCTCAGACTCAGGACCCATTTCTAAAAAAGGAGGATGGGTCCCCATTCATCAGAGCTGATGTAGCAACTGCCTTCATTGAAGGTCCAACAGACAAACAACAGTAATAGATAACAGGCCCTTGGATGTGGGACCATTCCTCAAAGCAACAGGTCAACCACTGGTGACAAGTTGATCACGTTGGACTCCTTCTACCCTGGAATGGGCAATGATTCACCTTGACTGGAAATGATACTTATTCCTGGCATGACTGTGTCTTTCTTGTCTTTATGGCCATTACTGAAGGCCTACAGTATTTGACCCACTGACAGTCTTTGACACAGTATATCTCATACAGTTATCTCAGGCCAAGGGACCCAGTCTACAGCAAAGGAGGTACAGTCATGGACCTGTTACCAAGGTCTTATCATATAACACACCACACAGAAACTGCTGGGCTGATAGATTAATGATGCATCTAAAATCTGACTTCTAATAATATCATGTTGTATGAAGTAAGACGTTGTATATCACATTGGTTCTTTAAAGACATGACAATTATGACCATTATTTTACTATAAAATTTATACTATTTTATTTGTATACTTTTCTCATAAGCAGGAAAAACTATATCTCTCTTAAGCATAAAATGAATGTATTGGTAGATATATAAGAAACTAATAGGAGTGAAGGAAAAGCATAATATTGTCTGGAAATAACAGAAACTAGTAATAGTCAATTTAGGGCAGGGGTCCAGACCAGTCTGCAGACCAGTACCAGTCCGTGGCCTGTTAGGAACAGGGCCACACAGCAGGAAGTGAGCGGCAGGCGGGCGAGTGAAGTTTCACCTGACGCTCCCCATCACTCCCCATTGCTCGCGTTACTGCCTGAACCATCCCCACCCACGCCATCCGTGGAAAAATTGTCTTCCATGAAACCGGTCCCTGGTGCCAAAAAGGTTGGGGACCACTGATTTAGGGGAATCTCAAAATATAACTTATCTGACATTTATGGCACCATAATTTATCACATAAACAAGACAACACACAATGAGGGGAGATGTAATTCCCCAGTGGAAATCATGCCACCATTAGTTAAGAGAGAAACGGTCCTAGATGACTAGAAACACAGCAGTTGCCCTCTGATGTACATATAACCACCATTTAAAGTAACCATTCAATTATTTCTGGTCAATATATGTGCTGTTGCTCTCATCACTATTATTCAACATACTTTTGGAAGTTTTAGCCACAGCAATCAGAGAAGAAAGAGAAATAAAAGGAATCCAAATCAGAAAACAGGAAGTAAAGCTGTCACTGTTTGCAGATGACATGGTATTATACATAGAGAATCCTAAAGACGCTACCAGAAAACTACTAGAGCTAATCAATGAATTTGGTAAAGTAGCAGGATACAAAATTAATGCACAGAAATCTCTGGCATTCCTATACACCAATGATGAAAAATCTGAAAGAGAAATTAAGGAAACACTCCCATTTACCATTGCAACAAAAAGAATAAAATACCTAGGAATAAACCTACCTAAGGAGACAAAAGACCTGTATGCAGAAAACTATAAGACACTGGTGAAAGAAACTAAAGATGATACAAACAGATGGAGAGATATACCATGTTTTTGGATTGGAAGAATCAGCATTGTCAAAATGACTATACTAACCCAAAGCAAACTACAGGTTCATTGCAATCCCTATCAAAGCACCAATCGCATTTTTCACAGAACTAGAACAAAAAATTTCACAATTTGTATGGAAACACAAAAGACCCCGAACAGCCAAAACAATCTTGAGAAAGAAAAACGGAGCTGGAAGAATCAGGCTTCTGGACTTCAGACTATACTACAAAGCTACAGTAATCAAGACAGTATGGTACTGGCACAAAACCAGAAATATAGATCAGTGGAACAGGAGAGAAAGCCCAGAGATAAACCCATGCACATATGGTCACCTTATTTTTGATAAAGGAGACAAGAATATATAATGGAGAAAAAACAGCATCTTCAATAACTAGTGCTGGGAAAACTGGACAGCTACATGTAAAAGAATGAAATTAGAGCACTCCCTAACACCATACACAAAAATAAACTCAAAATGGATTAAAGACCTAAATGTAAGGCCAGACATTATAAAACTCTTAGAGGAAAACATAGGCAGAACATTCTATTACATACATCACAGCAAGATCCTTTTTGACCCACCTCCTAGAGAAATGGAAATAAAAACAAAAATAAACAAATGGGACCTAATGAAACTTCAAAGCTTTTGCACAGCAAAGGAAACCATAAACAAGACAAAAAGACAACCCTAAGAATGGGAGAAAATATTTGCAAATGAAGCAACTGAAAAAGGACTAATCTCCAAAATTTACAAGCAGCTCATGTAGGTTAATATCAAAAAAACAAACAACCCAATCCCAAAATGGGCAGAAGACCTAAATAAACATTTCTCCAAAGAAGATATACAGATTGCCAACAAACACATGAAAGAATGCTCAACATCACTAATCATTAGAGAAATGTAAATCAAAACTACAATGAGGTATCACCTCCCATCAGTCAGAATGGCCATCATGAAAAAATCTACAAACAATAAATGCTGGAGAGGGTATGGGGAAAAGGGAACCCTCTTGCACGGTTGGTGGGAATGTAAATTGATACAGCCACTATGGAGAACAGTATGGAGGTTCCTTAAAAATCTAAAAATAGAACTACCATATGACCCAGCAATCCCACTACTGGGTATATACCCTGAGAAAACCATAATTCAAAAAGAGTCATGTACCACAATGTTCATTGCAGCTCTATTTACAATAGCTAGGACATGGGAGTAACCTAAGTGTCCATCGACAGATGAATGGATAAAGAAGATGTGGCACATATATACAATGGAATATTACTCAGCCATAAAAAGAAATGAAGTTGAGTTATTTGTAGTGAGGTGGATAGACCTAGAGTCTGTCATACAGAGTGAAGCAAGTCAGAAAGAGAAAAACAAGCACCGTATGCTAACACATATATATATAATGTATTAAAAAAAAGTTTATGAAGAACCTAGGGACAGGACAGGACGCAGATGTAGAGAATGGACTTGAGGATACAGGGAGGGGGAAGGGTAGGCTCAGACGAAGTGAGAGAGTGGCATGGACATATGTACACTACCAAATGTAAAATAGATAGCTACTGGAAAGCAGCCGCATAGCACAGGGAGATCAGCTTGGTGCTTTGTGACCACCTAGAAGGGTGGGATGGGGAGGGTGGGAGGGAAATGCATGAGGGAGGATATATGGGGATATATGTATATGTATAGCTGATTCACTTTGTTATAAAGCAGAAACTAACACACAATTGTAAAGCAATTATACTCCAATAAAGATGTTTAAAAAAAAAAAATATATGTGCTGTTGGACATATCAACTGACAAGCAAATCCTGCTTGCTAGTCCAACACCACTTTCTTCTTCTTTCATCAGCTGCATGGAATCTGGACAAAGGCCATAGTACATTATTGCCTCTGCTGGCCACCTTATTTTGCCACCTTGGGCAACACTGGCTTCTGATGGGAACACCCCATGATTTCTCTGGTACTGATGAGCACTATGGCCTTCGAGTTGTTAGAATGGCAGTCCATTATATGAAGTCATCATTATGCCAAAATTACATAACAGTCCATGCCGATTTTGGTTTTTTTTGAACCTTCTTTCCCCTGAAACTTTTTCCCATCACTTCTTTATCTTCTTTCCCTTGGAAGTGATAGAAAAGTTTGTACCTGGATGTTGAAGAGTTACTGTTTTGAATCAGAGAGTGAAAATGACTCTGTTGGTTTCTGCATGCAGCCATCCTAGATGGAATATACAAGTTCCCAGGGCACCGTGGGAGCTGTGGTCAGAGTGGGGAGCACCTATAGCAAACTCTTCTTCAGCCACTGCTCTTATATCTCCTTTGGCCATATCCTTTTCTCTTGTCATTCGCATGCTTTGTAGAAATCCTTAATCAGTTCCTTCAACCTGTGGCATGAGTTTCTCAGTCTTTCCCCAGGTCCAGTGTAAATAAGTCAAGGCTCCTTATTGGTATTAAAAAAGAATTCTTTCTTGTACAAGAAAATTTAATAAGGGTCTCTTAAAAATTGTTCATTGCTGATTGTGGTTCAATTCATAAACATAATATCTGCACTCTAACTTTTAGGTAAAGCCAAGTCTACTTTTATGGAATAACTGGAAAAGCACCAGTAAGAAAATAGCATTGAGCTGGCAGGAAATTATTCAAGCTGTTCATGCCTCCCTCCCCAAGCCAGTGTTTCAAGAGAATAGCAAAATAGAGTTCCCTGATAGGAAATGTGTTTTGCTGAAGGACAATGAAATCATGCTAAGCTTAATAGGAATGTTTCTAAATTGTTCCTCTTTTCTCTTTCAGGTGATGCTTGAAGCACATTTATTCTATTCCCTCGATACTATGACAGGAAAGAAATTGTAATATTACTTCTACTACCTAAGGAAAAGTAGCTGATTAGCTAGTTTTGACTTTTAGACTATTCTTGAATCATTCTTTTAGAGCACAATTCTCTGCCTTATTTTCAATGACAGAGAAGTAAGGCCATTGCACGATCACCATTATCGTTAATGACTTTTCTAATGATTGGATGCCTGATACTTCTAATTTTTATTTCAGAAAACACACCTACTACTGGGACTAAATCTTATTGTTCACTGTAAATTTTACCTGAGACATTTGTTTTTATTGAAAGAGGCTTAAATAAATAAATAATACATAAATGTTCAGAATACAGTTTCAAGTGGACTGAAGTCAAACGGACATTTACGTCTCCAAAAGGAGAATGTAATAAGTAATAGTGTTTACTGCATAACACAATATCAATAAAAAATATCTGATTAAAAATAGAAAATATAAAATGGATGAGTGACTGAAGAACAAAGTTTATGTAAAAAGATATTTGGGAGAGCTAATACTGTTGCAACTTATGTTTGCATTTATAGGTGTTTTGTAAGCATGACAATGAACATTTTGGCTTCTGATATACCTATTAATTTAATGCTAGGATAATTAAGCTGATAATGTAAGAGCTTAGTAAATTTACAAAATCATTTTGTGTTTCATGACCTGTTGTCAGTAGGACAAGGACTTTGGTAGTTTTTCTAGTTGTTATGATGGATACGAATCCAATGAAGTCCTGGTTTCTGCCAAGTTGATCCACCTTGTGGTTAAATGAGCAGATTTGTGAGATAGATAGCAGGCATCATGGGTTTAGTCCATAATTATGGAATAAAATTGAAAAAGTTGGCGGATGAAAGAATCAAGTCCACACCCCTGACATACTGCTATATATGCTCTATACAATGTGGTGGAGTTGAGATCCTTTTCAAATGGAGAATTTCAGGCCAAGTGCTGTGAAACTCATTGCTTCTTCGTTAGCCATTGAATTCTTATAGTTTGCTTTCCACGTTTCTGCTGATCTTTCCCAGGCATCGTGAAAAGATTGTTACAAGAATATGCAGCTAAGACATTTCTCTCTCATCATAAATTATGCCATGTCATTCCTTTGCAAGATAAAATGGCTTCCTAATTCACTTGAGAAAAAAATGTAAACTCCTTATAATGTGCCAAGAATGGTCTGCAGATAAGGCTAATGACAATTTTTCTCATTAATTTCTGTTTTCCTTACACTGGAATCCAGACTATCCTTGTGACTTTTTTTTGATCAAGAAATTGTGACAGAAATGACATTATGCCTATTACAGACCTGGGCTTCAGGACACCTTGTACCATATAACACCAGCTACCAAAGATGTCCAACTACTTTACTGCAGAGAAAGGTCTTGTGGAGAGAAAGAGAGAGAGAGAGAGAGAGAGAGTACTTGCTGGTTGAAAGACCATAAAGGCAAAGAGAGAGAAGCCCAGGTAGCCTCTGGCTCTTCCATCCACCTCAGCTAAGCCACCAGGCAAGAAAGTGAAGCCATTCAGACTCTCCAGGTCCACTTGAGCCACCCCATGAAGACTGTGGGGAACCAAAAGGAACCATCCTGCTGAGCCCTGCCCAAATTTCAGAATTATGGCAAATGAATTGTTGTTGTAGATTTAAGACACAGGGAGCTGTATTGGTTTGTTACGCAGAGGTAGATAATTGATGTATCAATACTATGGCCTTCCAGGCTTTTCCTGCTCTGACTCCTGCCCACCTCCCTAACCTTTTCCACCACTCTCCTCTAATTCAGGGGTCAGCAACCTACAGCTTGATGGCAATATCCTGCTTTTATAAACAAAGTTTTATTGGAATATATGTTGTCTACTGCTGCTTTCATTCTACAACAGAGAGCTGAGTAGTTGCAACAGAGACCTAGCCTATAAAATCTAAATGATTTACCGTCTGGCCATTTATAAAAAAAAACTGCTGATCTCCGTTCTAGCTGACCAAACTCCTCCCACATTGGCTAACTTTCACTTCTACAAAAAACCACAAGCACTTTCTTGTCTGAGGGCCACTCAATATACTAGTCTCACAGCCTGCGATGCACATTCCCTGGGTCCTTAGATGCCTGGCTCCTTTACATCCTTTTACTCTGAGGTCAAATATCACCTTCTCTGTGAGGCTTTTCTGGGCTATCTGATTCAAAGCCACCCCACACCGTGCATTCCTGCACACTCCAAATTATTCTACAGCATATAATTCTGTTTATTTGCTTCATAGTGCTTATAAAAAGGCTAAAATGATCTTCTTCACATATTTATATCTTTATTAATTTTCCACCTCTTCTTACCAAGATAAAACTTATGGGTAAATGAGTGTGACATCAGCAGGATGGTGAAATACAGAGGTTCCTGATTTTGGTGTCCCACGCAGTGGGCAGCTAGTACATAGCCATAGAGAAGGTGTCTTTGAAGATCCCGAACCAGTGTGAGGCTGAATCACCACTGTGGACCACAGAAACCTGAGAAAAACTGCATGTGAAGGGCAAGGGGAATGGTTTCACTTGATCACATTGCCACTCCCCAGGCTGGCGTCAACGAGCTTCCCCCTGGGCCTACAGTTTCTTCAGTGGAAAAGAAGAGCCCAGTGTGGACATTCAGTTTCACCAGCATTCCAGGATGCTTCTTGGGAGATCCACTTAGATATCACCTCCTAGGGATGACCAGGAGAGTCAGGTAGAGACCAGGAAAGGGGACGGGGCTCACAGCAATGAGTGTGCAGCAGAACTTGGCAGACCACGTCCCCATGGGCAGAGGTGCCCGAGCAGAGATTCCAATCAGTAATCCAAAACCTCCCAACAACAAAAAGCCCAGAACAGGATGGCTTCATGGGTAAATCCTACCAAACATTTAAAGAATTAACACCAATCTTTCTCAAAATCTTGCAAAAAATTGAAAAGGAAGGAACACTCCCAAACCCATTTTATGAGGAGGCTAGCATTACCTTGATAAGGTAATGCTTATCCAAAGCCAGATAAGGACGTTACAGGAAAGGAAAGCTACAGGCCAATATCCCTGATGAATATCAATGCAACAATTCTCACCAAAATACTAGCAAACTTAATTCAACAGTACAGTCGGTCTTCCATATCTGTGGGTTCTACATCTGAGGATTCAACCAACTGTGGATTGAACTATTAGAAAAAAAATTCCAGAAAGTTCCAAAAAGTAAAACTTGAATTTGCCACATACCAGCAACTATTTACATAGCATTTACAACTATTTACACAGCATTTACATTGTATTAGGTATTATACGTCATCTAAAGATGATTTAAAGCATATAGGAGGGGGCTTCCCTGGTGGCGCAGTGGTTGAGAATCTGCCTGCCAATGCAGGGGACACGGGTTCGAGCCCTGGTCTGGGAAGATCCCACATGCCACGGAGCAACTAGCCCCATGAGCCACAATTACTGAGCCTGTGCGTCTGGAGCCTGTGCTCCGCAACGAGAGAGGCCGCGATAGTGAGAGGTGCGCACACTGCAATGAGGAGTGGCCCCCGCTAGTCGCAACAAGAGAAAGCCCTGACACAGAAACGAAGAGCCAACACAGCCATAAATAAATAAATAAATAAATAAATAAAGTATATAGGAGGATGTTTATAAGTTATATGCAAATACTATGCCATTTTATATAAGGGACTTCAGCACCCACCATATGGTATCACTTTTATGTGGAATCTAAAAACACCTAACTCATGGAAACAGAGAATAGATTGGTGGTTGCCAGGGTCTGAGGGGTGGGGGAAATGGGGAGATATTGCTCAAATAGAACAAACTTCCAGTTATAAGATAACTAAGTTCTAGGGATCTAAGGTACAGCATGGTGATTACAGTTAACAATACTCTATTGTTGTGGTGGGTGAGAGGACATGTGAGTGACAAAATGTTGCCTGCCATGTTGCTAAACAAAGGATGCTGCAGCCGTCTAGCCACTAGAGCTGCCCCGAGGGTGAGCCCTGAGGGAACTCAGGATAGAAATAGGATGCCTGCCATCCAGCCCTCAGTCCCTGCAGCCACCCCCCAGGGGTGCACCCTGAGGAGACTCAGGATGGGAAAACACAGGATACTGGCCCCAGATAGCTGAGGTGCATACCAAAGGAATGATTTCAATGAGCTCAAGAATTTTGCATCTTCCCATACACAGAAAAGCAGCACATTCTTTGACTTGAGATGTCTGGTTTCCTTTAATTAATAGTAATCTGTAAGTACCTGGTGTGGGTTTCAAAAACTCCTACATTGGGAGCGGTCCCTCAGAGCTATCTGAGAGGATGCATCCCGGAGCTTAAGTCCTCAGTTTTGTCTGCCAAGTAAAACCTAATTCTCAACTTTTAAGTTGTGCGGTTTTTTTTGTTTTTTTTTTTCAGTCGACAGAGTCGGAGTCCTTTTGCGTGACTTGAGCTCTCTGGTGGTGTGTTGCAGCTTCACCTCTGGCTCACAGCTTCTTCGCAGCTCTCCTCATGTTCACTCTTCACGTCTTGGTATTGATATTTAGATGCCCCAGACAGACAGATGGACAGGCTGCTATCACTAATTAATTATAAGTTATTAACATGAATGTGGCTCCCTAGCTCTGCAGCTGATCTGGAAGGCCAAGTGCTACGCATCGTTTCCCTTTCACCTTCACTCTCACGGCTCTGCTCTTTGTGCCTCCCAAATAGTACCAGCAACTTCATTCTTGCCTCGGGATTCTGCTTTCTAGAAGACCCAGGCTGACAGTCTAAGGAAAAGAATATTAGAAAATATTCCTTTTCCGTATGTCATTCAACACAAAAATAGACTATATTTCGATGTAAATTCCTACTCAGGCATGTTTATGAAAACTATATAAAAAGTGTATCATTAGAGAAACATGTATAATTATATCAGAATTAAGAGGAAGAAAAGATGAATTCCAAATGGTAAATATCAGGTCATGTGTCAGGGACTATAAATGCACAGGAAGATGCTCTAGGAGCTGAGACAGAGTGAATAAAGGAGAGGATGTGGACATGCTCAGTGCATTTGGGGGAAACCAATGTCACCGTAACCTCAAGTCCCACGTTAAAGATAGAACAACAACAACAATTAAATCTTCCTATTAATTCCAACAAATATTTTTAACTTAGTAGATATTTACATAACATACTGGGAGAAAATAAGAGTTTACATATGCTTTATTAAAAATTTTTTATTGGAGTATAGTTGATTTACAATGTTGTGTTAATATACTTTTTTTTAATTCCAAAAAGAAGTAGAATTGACTTGGAAGTCATTCTCCTTGAAGTTTTGGCCCAGAGTTGGCTGTTACTCCCAGGAAAATGACTTCCAGGATCCTTATACCTCCACTGTACCCACTCCACTCTCTTCCATAAAAGTGGTGTCATTGATTTTTCAGTTTCTGGGACACTGATTGTCTAGTGGGCTAGAATACTGAGAGCTCCATGCACTTGAATGTCAGCCTATGGTATGCTTGGCTCTCTTTCCTTCTACCTTTCTAACTGCAGTAGGAAACTCATCCCAGGCTTTCTGTCCTGGAGCAGGCCCTTCCATGTGGTTGGCAAGAATGTAGAAATTCAAGTCTGGGTTTAAGTGGAAATAGGTTGTTTAGTCTCTAAACATTCCAGGTTATTAAATTCTAAGATTTGGGGGCAGATTTCTGTATGGAAGGAGACCTCATAGGCTTCTACCTCCTACCAACTTAAGTGCAGCTTAGTTTGTCAGAGTTCTTCCTTGAGATACAGAGATTCAGAAAAAAAGAACTTCAAAATGTTTGTTTTCATTCCTGAGTGCTTATCTTCACCAGGATCTTTGAAGATTCTGGCTACAGCTGGGGCTATTGTTTGATGACCTAGACATAATGATATCTTAGCCCATCAAAATCTCACCCTGGTTTCTCATATTTGCTATGGTTTCAGTAGTCCTAATGCATTTACCAAGGGAACTAGCAGTTGAGGAACAAGTACTACATGAAGAAAGCAAGGATTAGCCAACTATCTCTGCTGGGGAATGACTTCTGCTTCTTACAGGCAGACTCTGGTATTAATCTGAGGAAAAGGATGCATTTTTGGAGCCAGGGCAGGTTTTTGCTCAGGTGACAAGAGCAGTGGAGTACCGTTGCATTTCAAGGTAGACACTACTCAGCATATGCCAAGTTCTAATGTGTGAATCTTTAATTTATTTATATTAGTGGTGCCAAATTGACACCAGTAGTATTAGATCAACTGCTTCATTATGTTCCTTAGTGTATCTACTATCTAGAATCTTCTTGGGATTCGTGTGGCTATGATATCCCAGAATCTGTCCCACTGTTTGCTCTCGAGTTGGGTCTTATATGTTTATTGGTTAAATCCTCCTCCTGGTTCTGGATTTCAGAAATCCAGACAGCAGATATACACATAGTGAAGGAGTGGAAATCATTGACGAATAAATAAATAAAAATTAGGATATTTACTATAAAAAGTATGTCAGTCTCCTGGATTTAGAGAAAGAAAACCTCAAAGAAATCATTGCAGGGCGATCATTGAAAATAATTAAAGGCAAGCCTATGTCTGGAACACTGTAGAGCAGTGTTGTCCAATTAAAAGACAACATTTGTCACAAATGAAATTTAAAATTTTTCTAGCAGTCACATTAAACAAAAAGCAAAAAGTAACAGAAATGATTTTAGTTATATATTTTATTCAACTGAATATATTCAGATGTTGTCATTTCAACATGTCATCAATAGAAAATGTGAGATATTTTAATCCTTATTTTATACTGTGTTTGAAACTCAGTGTGTCTTTTACACTCACAGCATATTTCAGTTTAGACTAGCTACATTGCCAGTGTCCAACCACAGTTGCTCTGAGATAGAGAAAAATTGTGAGCGTGAGGAAAATTGCAAATGTAGAGTATGAATTTTAGTGCTTATCCTGCATCCTGTCTATACAGGCCTGTGTCCATTCAGCTACGTCAGGCTCCCCTGAAGTTAGACTGAGGTCATGTGGTTAATTTCTAGCTAACATAAAGTGGAAGAAGTTATGTAAACTACTCACAAGCCTTAAAACCATCCATCCAGTCTTCTGGTCTTCTCTTCTCTTGCCATGATGATTGGAGGCTGTGTGGTCCAGATGGCATTGCTATGGATGACGGTCACTCGTCCGAACTTTAACTATCACGTGAGCAATCAATGAACGTTTATCATGGTCAAGTTCTTGAGATTTCAGGGCTTGTCTGTTGCGCAAGCTAGAATTAATTACCCAGTAGGTACAATTACTGCTTAGGCTGTGGAAAAGGAAAATCTGAAACACAAGTAGTAGTATTAGCTGAGTAACCAGCCAAACAAAGAACCATAAAAGTTTGTTTTGCGGTAAAAAGAGGAACCATGGGAAAAATAAAGAAAGAAGAGAATACTCTGATCTAATGAGTATCTAGCCTCACAAATGTAGAAGAGAAATTGGATCTAATTGATGAAGCAGGTTGAACTTTAAAAAACTCAGCTAAGATCTGCTTGAAGGAGATGGTAATAACAGAAGGAAATAGAAATGGAAACCTGGAGGAAATAGAGACATATGCATCTGGTATCAGGAAAAATACCATAGAAAAGAATGTTTCCGTTATCATTTAAAAAAGTCATGATTTATGCAAGTCCCAGAAAAAGTGAAATTCTGAGTATAGATGAGATTTGGGGAGAGCAGTGTATGACTGGGGGCATACTGGCTGTGAACTTTGTTTGGAGAGTTTCCTGTTACAAACTTAAGGTACACATGTCAGATACCACAAATTCAGGGTCCAAAGGGAAATAGACAATGTATTTAAGTATATACAGGTTGACACCAAGGAAAAGGGAAGTCGAAGAAAACTTGAGGACTTTGGATACCACAACTGCAAATTTCTATAATTTGCAAGAATATAGGAGTGTTTCGAATCAGAGGCAAGTGGGTTTTCCCCCCATCTGGGAAGCAGATGCTAAAACATTCCCAGTGGAAGATGGCTGGATTATTAGTTCTCAGGAAGGAGCTAGATACAGGCACACTTGAGTGAGACTCTCCTCGATGCAGCTAGGACAAGAGAGGTGGTTATGACCTCTTATCCATCTTAGGAGTATGGTCACTTCTTATTGGTGCTACTCAGTCATCTTTCAATGCAGGAGTTTTTTCTCTCTGATCCCATGTGGTTCTAGTGGATCTGACAATCTCAATATACATTCTGATTTCTGGCCAGTCATTGAATCTCATTCATTATCAGCATGAGATAATGCTGATAATTATCTCATGCTGGACTGGTCCAAGAGGTGAGCATGGAAACAAGCCAGGCCTATCTCATTGCTTCCACAGGATTTGATCTAAGGACAATGAAAAAGAGAAAGAGTGAGAGAGAGAGACTGACTTTTGTACTGTTTTGAGACTGTGCATCATGTTTCACTCAAGTTAGAAGCACTTTCAGATTTTCTACTTACCTGTCTATCATTAATCTGTTTCAAATTGTTCAAGTTGGAGTATTTGGCATTGCTGGATTCATATCATTTTAGTTATACTGCTAAGCAACCTGCAGTGTATAATCCATCTAGTTTCTAGAATATAACTGGATCAGTAATAAATAAGAACTAGAAGAAAGTAGGAATTATTTAATGCCCTGATCCACCCCAAGTTATAAATATTTGGAGACATTCATGAGGGACCGAACTGTCTTCTAACAGAACTCAGTGGATACATAGGAGCAGGGACCTGTGTTAGGAGGTCACCATGTGAGTGTAAAATGAATTTCTTTATAGTTCACTAATCTTGTTTATGACTAAGGAAGCTTCACAGAGGAGGAAAGAGGACAGTGTGGAACAGTGGTAATGGACAAATGTAGTTCCTCTTTGACCAGGAAATAGCAAAGAGAGAAAAAGTGGTATCTAGAGGTCACGACATGTCACGTGAGTCTTGAGAGAGAATGCATGTATTATACATTTCTATTTTCTGAATTGTTATATGTCCTAAATTTACCTTTCCACTTTGCAAATCCTGTATTTCCCCCCAAATCAATGACTCTCAACTCTAGCTGAACATTTGGGGGTGCCTGGGACTCACAGCCCAAAGACCCAGATTTAATGGGTTGAAAAAAGAGACTCAAACTTAACACATGTTATAAAAGCTCTCCAGGTGACATTGATTTGCAGACAAGGGTGAGAACCCTGCCCCATCTCTAGGAACTCCTCTACCCAATGGGACTGAAAGGCCAGGGCTGACATTTAAGAGGTTGATCAGGGAGAGATGGTGAGATACCAAATTTCAGGCAAGCTGAAATGGAACATCCATATTTTACTTGGAGTTCTACATTGGTATTACAATCTCACATTCCCCCAAAAGACTCACTCAAATGGAATGACATTCTCGAATGCCCCTTAATGTAATTTTTTATTGTACTTTGTGCTTTCAAGTCCCCTTTGGTCTCTTCGTCATGTTTCCTTATCATATATGACCAAGCATTGGTGTATCCACTAAAACAAACAGCTCATATGTGAGCAAAGAAAGACTCTAAGGTTTTCCCTAGCCTTTGGCAGAATGCCAGTGGCATAGGTACTATTTAGGAAATTATTTTATAGAAAAAGAATTTATTTTTCCCTTATTTGGTCCCCAAGAGATGAGAACAAGGGTAGTCCTCTGGCCTTTGGTAAATAAACCAGGTAGATTTATTGACACTATGTGAATTATTTTTTTCTTTCAATTCACAGAGCTTAAGTGGAATCCCCCTAAATCCACCCAAGGTTTTCAGAGGAACAGAATCCTATAGATGGGTCTTTATGTTCATTGGCTCTTGCTAATGAAATGCACCTTGTTTCCTTTTTTAAACAAAGACTGGCCAATTGCCTCATTTTTAGATGGTTATTTGGATCTGACTATTAATAAGCCGATCAACAAATACATTTTCAAAATGGAATTCATAAAGCAAGGTGTGTGCCCTTCTTCAAGAATGAAGTAGTACAGCTTTTCTGGATCAAATGTCCTTGTCGTTTGAATAAAAGAACATCTTTTCTGTCCACTTGAGCAAATTGAATTGAATTGAATACACCCCCTTTTGATCTTGGCATTTTCAAAGTCATGAATAAAGCATTTTGCTGGGGCAGAGTGAGATTTCTGCTTTCCAGACTTGACCTGTGAAAGGTCAGAAGATAGCATGCCAGAATTAACATTGCATTAAAAAAAATCTACTTATTGCCGTTTGCATTTCCTATTATCATGCCTTTTGCAATTGTAGTGAAAGGAAGTGAACCTGAACTTACAGAATTCATGAAATTTTTTTTTTTTTTTTTTTTTTTTTTTTTTTTTTTGCGGTACGCGGGCCTCTCACTGCTGTGGCCTCTCCCGTTGCGGAGCACAGGCTCCAGACGCGCAGGCTCAGCGGCCATGGCTCACGGGCCTAGCCGCTCTGCGGCATGTGGGATCCTCCCGGACCGGGGCACGAACCCGCGTCCCCTGCATCGGCAGGGGATTCTCAACCACTGTGCCACCAGGGAAGCCCTCGTGTTACTATTTGAATTTATAAAATTATGTTACAGTTAAACTATAAGTATATGGACTTTAGCCAAGTTATTGTACTTAATTCTTATCACAACCCCAGAAAGAATTCAGGGTATGTTATTTTACTGAGGAGATTTGTTTTAGTTATAAATATAGTGTAAGGTTACTATGGGAAGTAATGGGCATATAAGGTCAAAAAAGTTATTTTGCTCCCAGTCTTGAAATAGTTTTTAATTTATGTTTTTAAAGATGACTCATTCTTCCCTAATGGTTCCAAATATAATTTTTTTAGTGAAAATCCATCTTTTCTTATAAAATTGAAAAGAATTAGATATTACTTTCTTACTCATTAAAAAAAAAAAAATGCTAAAGCTCGTCAAATTTAAATAAGTCCAAATTTAAATAAGCCTAAAGCATTGTTAGAGAAAAGGTGAGATAAATGAAGAAATGTCCGAATGAGGTCAGTGACCTGAAACCACAGAGTGAGCTTGTGGAAGCAGTACAGGCTTCTGGCATTCACCCTAATTCCTAGTTCATAGATTTTGGGCCTCCTATACCAAGGCTGCCTGGAGTAGCCCTCCTTCTGTCTCTTGCGGTATTTCTCCAAATAGATCACTGTTTTCTGTAAGAGTTCCCCACATGGTTAAGAATTCTCAACTGGCAGCAAGCTTGCATAATTTATGACTGGAGGGTGATAAACCAAGCTTCGTTTTTAAGATGATTTTATAATTTAATGAAAAGTCCACATAATCTCATCAGTGTCTCATCAAAAATAGGGATTTCTTTCCCTCGCCCTCTGACTCTCTCTGAATCCTTTATTGGTAGGTAATAAGTAGAAGTTGTTGAGTTTGATCTGTAGAGTCTTTTGACCCGTCCAAGTGGTCCAAGATTAGAGATCATTTGAGTACACTCACATCAGAATGCAGGGAATTAATCTACTTTTCAGAAATACTGCATGCAATTACTGGTCATTTGGGAAATACTGAATTTTATGCTGGTTAAACACCAGTTTTCCAGAAGGTTTTAGTTTTACTTCTGCTTACATAATTGCATGTCAGAAACTTGGCATGAGGGTACAAATCTTTATTAAAGCTTTCCAGTTCTGTAATAGCTGGAGAAATGTATGGGCAAAGCTCTCCTCTTTGCTCGCAGCCTGATTCTGTTAATGTATCAGGTTTTTCTTTTCATATAGCTAGGAGGACGTAATTAAGTTGCTTCTTTTAATAAAGCAATGGCAGGAAAGTAAAGTCGGATATTGAGTCCTTGCTATAAAACAGGCAATTCAATGTGTTTAATAAATTTGCATAAATAGACATTCAGATATTTTAGGATAAAAACATTTTTATATTCTATGCATGTAAAGAAACACCCACGTTTTTGCTTATTTATGAGGAAGATTGCTTTGAATTATGGGATATTGTTACAAAAAGCCACTGAAGTATGTTTGGTGTATATTGGGAACTCAGACTATCTTAAGTTTAAAAATAGATATCTTAAATCAGTAAATAATTATCTGTCATATCAAAAACGTTATGTGGAAATGAACGCTTAAAGATCTTACACTATTTTACTTCCTTTAATAAATAAAACATAGATATTTTGAACTATTTCATACTAAATACACTCAATAAATCATTTTCTGAAATGAATAGATAGATAAAGGTAAATGCCAATTTAGTCCTTCCCTGCCTAATTTATTAAGACTTCTAAATTACTGAGCTCTAACTTCCTGGTTTTATTGCGTTAGTATTTTAACATGTAGGGTGATACTAAAAGGAAAAATAAAAGCACTCTCAAACACAGGTATATTTAAACATTCCTAAAAATTCAGTTATAAATTTTGTATGAAATAACATAAATGCCAGTTTTTTAAATACTAAAATGAGATGCCGTCATATAATGGATCAGAAATTCAATATGGTAGTTCAGTGAAATTTCAGACTGCCTGTGGAAAAAGAGTGGGATGGGAACAACTGATGATTTACTGTTTCCAGCTCCAGAATTATAACGTTGGACAAACCACTCAGGGAATCAACTTAAATTAGTGACAGAGCAGGAGAGAGAAAAATTTTTAGATTTTTGTAGATAACATTTTATATAGGTAGCTTTGTCAAGAAATGAGAATTTCTATCTAAGTAAATATTCTGGCTAACTAAGCCTAAATTAAAATATTTAACCACTGTCAATTAAAAAACTAATTTAAAAAATATTGTATTCACTTCCCTACCTTTTTCAGTAGTGAACAGTCTAACCTGATTGCCTTTGAACTCAAACTCATGTCATTAACATGATGCTCCCTGAGGATTTCCAATGCTATCTCCAATAAGCTATGCCACCTGGTCCTGCCATATTCCAAAATTACATTAATTCTCCTCATAGTGTGTTTTCCCCTTTCATTAATGTCACATTTCTTTGCAATAATAATAACGAGTTAAAGAATAATTTTTTTAAAATGCTAAAATCATGATGCTCATATAAACATAAAATGGTCATTGCAGATTTTATAATTCATTAATTAATGAAGGATCCAGAAAAACATTCCCACCTGCTCAAAGGAAAATTCAAAGAACATATACATACACTGGTGGACAGGAATGCTGAAATTAATTTACACAGGGTTGTAAACGTAGTCAATATCCACAAGTTAACAGTTGTTTTTTTTTCTGCCCCACAAGAATCTTTTGCATTACTATCAGTTTTCTATCATTTCTAAAGTTGTAAAATAAGCTCAAAGACAAGTAAAGACTGGGATAATCTAAAGGGGTGGACTGACAGAACAACTAGGAATCTTCCTTTTGCCCATTTCAAAACCTTTCACGATTTTTCCTAAAAGTGAAATTAAAAATGTTTATTACTTACTATTCCAGGCACTGTTCTGAGAACTTTAATGTATTACTTCATTTTGACTTTCAAAAACTATTTTATTATTAATAATAATAGTTATTACTACTAATATGAGGAAGTAGTATTACTATCCCCATTTTGCAGATAGTAACTCTCATGTATCAAGTGGTGGGACTTGACCCCAGCTCATTTGACCTTGATGCTATACTACATCTCAATACTATACTTGAAGCTTGTAGAGGCACATTCAATTGTAGTTGATTTTAAAGATTTCTTAAGGAAATCCTTTATTTTCCTATTTGCAACAAACAAAATGAAATGATTTCCACATTGCCATGGAAAAGCACATATATAGGACTCTTAAGCCAATTATCTTAGTTACACAATTCAGTCTGCAGGATTTGGAATGAGGCTTCATTGGGCAGCTCCAAGCGTTTTCTTCTAAATGTGCAGGTATGACTTTGTGTTAACTGTTGTTTTGAATTTTGATTGCATCACTGTGTTCCAAATAGGATGTAATCCAACTTTTGGATAAATGGTACCTATACTAAGTGTAGATCTCACACAATGTAAGTACACTGTAGTAACTAATGTAGACTAAATATAGTCTGTTGTACAGAGTTTAAGTTGGACAGTGTATCTTAAAATCTTAGATATGTTTTTAATGGAGAATAACAAAGATTAGAATGAATAATGTACCAACCTTCACATAAACTCAACATGCTCAGATCATTCTTATGAAATTAATAAAATAAAATAATTATCTGCACTACTGGTTCTCAAAATGTGGTCTGTGAAGCTGTGGGGGCCTTTGAAATTCTTTTAGGAGATCCATGAATAAAACTATTGCTTTCAAAATAATAGTAAGATATTATTTGTCTTTTTCTTTGTGATGATATTTGTAGATGGTGCAAAATCAATGGTGAGAAAAACTTCGGGCAACTTAGCACGGAGCAAGGTAGTAAGGAAGGTAGTAAGGAAGAAAAAAAGGCAGTTTCACTTAAGAATGTCCTTAATGAAGCAATACAAATTATATTAAATCTCTGCTTTTAATCACACATCTTTTTAATGTTTTGTGTGTAAAATAGGAAATAGGCATAAAGTGTTTCTGCTGCATACCAAAATTATGATATTTGTCTCAAGGAAAAGCCCTCGTGCAATTGAATTTTCAGCCCAGTTGGACTTTTTTTTTCCTGGAACACCATTTCTACTCGAAAGAATGACTAGCAAACAAACTATGCACACTTAGATCTGAATATTTGGTAGATATTTTTTCTGAAGTGAACAAAATGAGCTAGCTCTGTAAGGAAAACAGTTGGCTAATGATAAAATTCAGGCTTTCATGTAAAAAATGAAATTTTGAAAACTTGTACCTGCTATCACGAAATTTTTCAGTGAGTCTGATGATGGTATTATGGAATGAGCTTCTAAATATATTGTATAATAAAATGTGTCAACATTTGGAAGATCTGCTTAGCTTATGTATATCTCACCAGAAACTATAATGTGGAATAATTTAAAATCTTTAGAAATCAAATCTATGAAAAGTATAATTTTATTGTACCCTGACAAATAATGCTAAAGAAAATTTAGGTGCTTTGAATGAGTAAGAGAAGCATGTTAATCTTTCTTTTAGTTAACATTTGTGTTAGGGATTGTGGTTGGGTATATGTATGGAATTAAGTTCCACTTCAAAGGAAGTGAATTAGGGCTCAGAGAAAACTGTGCGCAGAGGTGAATCCCAGTGGGTTCTTTATCCTTCCTTTACACCATAGGGTTTGAATATGTTTATTAAAAATAAAGAAAGGCTGTGAAATTTGAGGGAAGATAGATTTGTGGATTTTTTTCTTTATAAAATAAATAAATGTAAAAAGTTGTAGCTTCTTTAATTTTCAACAGTGAAGATCAATCACAATGAATAAACACATCTTATGAATATACATGCAAGTAAGTGTTTATCACTGGTCATTATTAAAATATTTAAATCTTCCACTTTAAACTAACTTGTTATACATATCTAATTTTTAAAAGACCTAAAAGAATTAGAAGTGACTTTTTAAAAAAATAATAAGTTAAAGCTAAATATATCCAAGGAAATACAATACCTTAGAAAGAATAAAATAGTAAAATTACATTTGTTGAATTAGTTTTTAAAAATTGCACTATAAACCTGCAAATGTTTTTTTAAGAGAAAAAAATATGCAGATTTGTACATAGAAAGACTTTGGTTGTTGACCACCATTCTGTAATATTAAAGGAAGAAATTAACACTGACTGGATCTAGTTCTAGTTTTTCTTTAGGTGAGTATATATGTCCGTTTGCTCTATTTTGTAGTACACTACTCTGCATCACTGTTAATAAGATGTACAAAATGGTAGCCACTAGTCTACTTATGGCCTTAGACATATTTATTTGGCCTACTGTGTTTTTTTAAATTGAATTTTTAGTAACATTTAAAATTTATAAAAGTTCATTTAAAATTTCAGATTTCTGAATTTTTTTGTTTTTGGAAAATTTAAAAATCTGGGACTGGAAGGCTGCCATGTCCACTTAGAAGCTTTTAGACTGAACTGATATATGTGAGCTACCCCTTTTGATGGGCATGCACCCCCTAGTTCCCCTGGGTCAACTAGGGTGATTCATTCGTCTCCATTCCTTGCCTAGATTCTGAAGGCCTTTAGTTTCATAATCACTGTCAGGGTATGAGTGTTCATCGGCAGTGCTTCCTTCTTTGGCTTATAGTAACACACATAATGAATATGCTCAAAGGTAGAACATCATTTCATGGCATAAAGTCCATGGAGGTGCTCTGCTACTCCCTTCGAGAGAACCTGCTGCAGGGAGCATCTCTGATTGACAGCTTCCAATGGCCACATCTTTGGATTAACCACAATATTTACGGCAGTCCACACTTCTGCCAAGCTACTCACGGCCAGCAATTGAGCACAGCAGGCAACTGGAATCTAGTCATCCTTTCTACTTGTGGGAGTCTTCCAAGGGGCAACTTTGCCCTGAGCCCTCTCCCTTAGCCTGTATAAAATTTTCTCAGTATTGCTCAGCACTTGAGACTCTCCTTACTCATTTCTTCCTTCTCTATTTTCACAGGTGTTAGATCTGCAGCATTATCTGAAGACCCTTCTTACTCTTCCTGATTCCTACCTCCTTTTTCTTCACGTATGGTAATATCTAGTCTCTAAGAGGTGGCCCTCAGTGAGCGCCCCATCCTAGTATCCACAACTTTGTGTAGTCACATCCAAGATTAGATTATAAAAGGGTGTACCTTCTGTTTCGACAGCACTCTTTTTCTTGCTTTTGTAATAC
The DNA here is from genome assembly GCF_003676395.1 of Aethalodelphis obliquidens. Lineage (NCBI taxonomy): Eukaryota > Metazoa > Chordata > Mammalia > Artiodactyla > Delphinidae > Aethalodelphis > Aethalodelphis obliquidens. The sequence goes on along the minus strand of NW_020837946.1, from coordinate 13,078,062 downwards.
TTCTCTCTGCCTCTGTCTTTCTCTCTCTGACTGCTTGCTTGTTCTGAGGGAAATTAATGCCATGCTATGAGCAACCTACAGAGAGGCCAACATAATGGGGAATAATGTTTCTCAGCAATATTTAGTGAGGGACTGAGGCCGCCATCAGCCATGTGAGTGAGCCTGGAAGCAAATTTTCCAGCCCCAGTCAAGTTTGAAATGACTATATCTCCAGCTAACAACTACACCTCCTAAGAGACTCTGAGCTAGAACGACCCAGCTAAGTCACTTTTGGATTTCTGAGCCCCAGAAAATGTTTAATATAATAAATACTTGTTGTGAAAAGCTGTAAGGTATGGCGCTAATTTGTTGCATGCCAATGTATAACTAATACACACACATTTTCACCAAAAAATCCTTTGACTATCAAATTCTGCCTCAGTATCTGCTTCTTGGAGAACTCAAACTGATATATGTAGGCTTCCTCCGATTTTGAGAAAACATTCATTTTTTCCCCAGCAATATCAAGCATTGCAATAATTTTGAGTCACAACAATCATGAATGGTATATCAATAAAGACTTCTCACTGGACAGTACCATAGATGAGCTAGGCCAAGAGGCATGTCATTCCTTGTATGCTAACTCTAATGCCATCTCTCTCCTCTCCCACTGTGGAAAGTTTATTGCGGTGCAAATGACTGAGAGTGTCATTACTGCCGGGTTAATATTAAAACTCCTCTCAGGAAAAAAAAAGAGAAAAGAAGTCAAAGTTAGTGCTCTTATTATTTAGAATCCATTCCTTGCGATGCATCTCACAACTGGCAGTGACACTGCAGTTGAGAAAAATGTCAGATAAGTGCTGTCAGTTTTTGCTCAACCATTATTTGTGAGAGTTTAGGGAACACTGAAAACAAATATGCCTGGATTACAAAAAAGTATCCCATAAAGTCTTTGCAAAAATATTTTTGAAAGGACTTGTTCTGTCAAAACATGCACAGTTTGACTATGAGAGGAACCTCAGACTCGGAGGTGAGCTTCTACAGAGGTTGGGAGACGGCTAAGTTTGGGGCAGGGCTGGGGAACTAACTGGAACAAAGGCTGATCACTAGAGGTCTGAATTTGTGCAGCGAAACACACTGGAGAATAGTATGGAGGTTCCTTGAAAAACTAAAAATAGAGTTACCATGTGATCCTGCCACCCCACTCTTGGGCATATATCCAGAGAAAACTCTAATTTGAAAAAATACATGCACCCCAATGTTCATAACAACCCTATTTACAATAGCTGAGACATGGAAGCAACCTAAATGTCCATAGATAGATGAATGAATTAAGAAGGTGTCGCATATATACAATGGAATATTACTCAACCATAAAAAAGAATAAAATAATGCCACTTGCAGCAACATGGATGGACCTAGAGATTATCATACTAAGTGAAGTAAGCCAGACAGAGAAAGACAAATGTCATATGATATCCCTTATATGTGGAATCTGAAAAAAAAAAGAGATACAAATGAACTTATTTCCAAAACAGAAATAGAGTCACAGACATAAGAAACAAACTCATGGTTACCAAAGAGGAGGGAAAAGGGAAAGATAAATTAAGAGCTTGGGATTAACATATACACATTACTATATATAAAATAGATAATCAACAAGGACCTACTGTATAGTATTGGAAACTATAATCAGTATTTTGTAATAACCTATAGGGGAAGAGAATCTGAAAAAGAAATATTATATATTTATGTATACACAATATAATATATATTACATATATTATCTATGTATTATATATAATATATATTACATATACTATATATGTATAACTGAATCACTATGCTGTATGCCTGAAACTAATACAGCATTGTAAATCCACTATACTTCAATTAAAAAAAAGAAGAAAAAAAGAGCACGTGAACTCAAATTTGAATCTGGCTCTCAATGATGGCCGAGAGTGTATCACTTCGGGCTCTTTCAGTTTTTAACAATAAAAACAAAATTCAGATTGGCTTAAGGAATAAAAAAAGCAAGTTTTAGGTAGAAAGTTCTGTCCTTAGGTGTGATCAGGACTCACATAATGTTGCCTGAATCCATCACTGGGCTTTGTTTCCCGTGGGCTGACTCTGTTGTCTGAGTCCAGGTGGTGGGCCCACAGCCTCGTGCTCACTATATCCCAGTATGTAGTTGAGCCGTGGATACCTACTCACCTACCCAACCACTGTGGCTGGGAAGACTGTGTGGGCTATTTCTCTTGGCTCTCCAGATCTCCTCTCCTCCTGCAGGAGCTGCAGGAGGCTGATCTGCATGGATGACGTTAGCAGGCTCCCAACCCTCCAGTATAGGTTTGAGCTCAGCTGGAAATCACAGGCATGGAGTAGAGCGTGTCAGAATAACTACCCCTCTGTTTCCCCTGTGGGGTCCTTTTGGACTTCACCAAAAGCCCACAGGTCCTAGCTCTACATGATTCTCTCTGCTTCCAGGTTCCTATCATTTCTTCCTCTCCAAATACTTTAAGTCTATGAGTGGTAGCAGCGCCAATGAACTTGGATTTTTCACATTAACCCTTAAGGTTCCTCTATACCCTGTGCATCCTTTGCAACCAGTCTGTTTGTAAGTAAGCCCTGCTCAATTTATCCTGACTGGAGTGTGCCATCTGTTTCTATTGGGTGTCTGGCTGTTACAGAGATAGAAAACACTGCTTGCCTCTGATCGCGCTTGTGTCCTGCCCTGAGGCTAAGGCAGCTCTACTTAGACAACATGAATAAGAACTAGAAACTGGAGACAGTTATGGGGGGAAGCAGGAATGGATGCTAGAGGGATAGACAAAACTGGTTAACTACAAAAAGGTTTGACCCAGTGGCAGGATAATTTGGTGGGTGTTTCTAAGGCAGATGTTCCTAAGGTTTCTAAGATGCGTAAGGCTTTCCAGATGAACTATCTTGCTAGAAGCACGTCTACATCCCTTTTAGGATATGAATATTGGATCCTACTGCTGAATGTGTGATTGGTCAAGGCTAGAAACAGCTAGGCAAGACTGTTGAGACTCTGTTTTGTTTATGTAACTCAGTGCTAGTTTGTGATAATCTACACACGTTGCACCCATATTACTGGATTGGGAGACTGTCTTCTCCATCTTTTATTTCATGTAATTCTGTCACATCGGCAAACATATAGTTGAGAGACCAGAAGATAATTATATTTTGATTAAGGAATATAGGAGTTCTACAGAAAAGAATGGGCATGAGCTTGGAGAAATTACACAGAGAAAATTCCAGCTAGAGCTGATTTGTGTCTTATCTTTTCTTAAAGTGTTAGATGAGGACCAAGGCTGTGTTCCATTCACCTGGCATCTTGTAAAAGCATATTTTCCTCCCATTTAGCTTTTGTTCACATTTTAGTCGTTTTCTCAGTTATTCTCAATGCATTAGATGAAAGTCACTCGAATACTGGTGAACTAACTCTGTTCCTATATCTTACTGGTGATTGTTTTATAAGTGATTATGGCTAACAGACACCATGGAGAAAATGACTCAGGGTGTTGAAGATAATAAATTATTACATTTAATAATGGCACATTAATTATTATTTTATTAAGTACTTTCTTATGTTATCAAGTACTTTTTATTATGGTATTATGTTTTACAAACTGAATATAAACTAAAGATTTGTTGTAGTTGAGGTTGCCAAAGGGGAGAGCAGCTAAAAATTATGCTCCAGCCAGGCTGATGAGAGGTCTAATCTCAGTCAAAATTTCAGGAATTATTTTAGGGAAGAACACTCTATTTGATTGGATTTCTTACTCTGTACAACCTAGACACAATTATTCACCCCAATGGCAGGGGCATTCCTGAGAGCTATTTGATTCGGTTGCTGGTAAATATACTTTGGCAAAAATATGAGAGATCAGACATTATTACAAACTAATTTATATTTCTCTATTCTTGGAGTTCTGTATCAATAGTTCATACTATCTTTAGGGGAAGTTGTTCCATATTGACTTCTTTGGAACAGTCCACAATTAAAAGAATACATTCTTTTCAAGACCACATGGCACATTTGCCAAAATAGGCCATGTTCTAAGCCATAAAGCAAATCTCAAAAAAATTAATAGGATTTGAATCAGTAAAATAAGTTGTATGAAAGATTTAAAGTACAAAGCAATTTCATAAAAATATGTATATAATCCCAAATATGCAGAAACGAAATACTCTTATGAAGTAAAGAGTCAAGGAAGAAATCAAAATAGAAGTCATAAATTACTTTGAATTGAATTATTAAATTAGTTTGAATTGAAAATAAAATAAAAACACAATATATCAAAATATATGGGATGCAGCTACAGGAGTACTTAGTGATAGAAGGATATTGAAATCTCTGAGCAAATTTTGGATTTGTGTGTTTCTCTTTGCATTTCCCATTTCTTCATGTAATTTTTATAGCAGTTCTACTGAGTTATTATTCATATACATAAAATTCATCTTTTCAGGTGCACAATCCAGTAGTCTTTAATTATATTTACAGAGTTGTGTGACTCTCACCACTATTAACTTTAAAACATTTTCATCACCCCCTGGAGAAAACCTGTACTCCTACTTGTCCCATCCCTCCACTCCCAGGCAATAATTCGTATACTGTCTGTTTCTACGGATTTGCCCATTCTGGACATTTCATGAGAATATAATCAAACAATATGTGGTTATTTCAAAGGCTGAAGTGTAAATCCAGTTCTTGTTACTCTACCGCAGCTAGGAGTGAAAGTATAAAAGTCAAATTTGTGATTTGATATATTTAAAAAACTGGGAATCTCTTAGAGTTATAAAATCCATGTTATATCTAACTATATCTAAGCACATATAATGTTTTTGCACTACATTTTTGGTTGCAAAGTTTACAACTTTAAAAATATTTCAAGGACTCCTATATATTTGAACACAAAACTTCATATTTACCACAAGTAATATAAAGAAATGTTATATGTATCTGGCAACTAAAATACAGAATTAAAAAAAATTATTTGATGTAAATTCACCTTCAACAAATTTAAACAGTACTTCAAAAGCTCCCAATTCCGCAGTCTGTTTTCAAAAGTTCTTAAAACAGCACATTAAGCTTGTTTTTAGTTTTTGCTTTTCAGCCAGATGTTTTGGCATCATGTAGCCAAAACTCTAGACTGATCATAATTATGAAGGAAGATTTACTGTTGTATAATGGTGAACATAAGGGCCCTTTTGTTTTAGAATATTCTGTCAAAAGGAATTGTGGCAAAGAAAAAAGCAGCAAAAATATTTGCCAAAATTACAACAGAAAAAAAAAGGCTGACACTTTGCAGAAAAGATTTTATCAATAAGCACATCTATGAGAAAAAAAATTAACTTCATTATTGAAAAAATGCAAACTAAAACTGCCAATAAGACATTTTTTTCTTTGTTAGTTGATATTTAACCTATTATTTATAACTTACTTTATTTTCACTCTGTTTCTTTCATATAAATTTTGCAACATTGGGACTTCCCTGGTGGCGCAGTGGTTAAGGGTCTGCCTGTCAATTCAGGGGACGTGGGTTCGATCCCTGGTCTGGGAAGATCCCGCATGCTGTGGAGCTACTGAAGCCCGCGCGACTAGAGCCTGTAACAAGTGAAGCCACCACAATGAGAAGTCCGTGCACCGCAAAGAAGACTGGCCCCTGCTCACAGCAACTAGAGAAAGCCTGCGCACAGCAGCAAAGACCCAGTGCAGCCAAAAATAAACAACAAAAAAAACAATTAAAAAAATGTTTAAAAAAATTGCCACATAAATTTGGTTTAGTTATTAAATAATAAAAACCAATACTTTCCCTCTGTAAACATTAAGCATGGAATTTGAAACTGAATCTAGAATTGATCATTTTGAAGTCCAGATACTGTCTAAAATTTTCAAAGAAAAAAAAGAAATAGAAAGCATCAAAAGTAACCTTTAAAAATCTGTATTAAAAATATTCCACAACGCTTTGTTGTGTTTACAGGTAATTATGCTATATATTAATGGCAAAATCTGTTCTTTTCCTAAATTGTTTTCTAATCTGTTTTATTTATAATATACTAAAAATCATACTCTGATCTAAATTCTCCCCCAAATGTTTTTAGAATTCTAAAATAATTTTAATGGCATATTTTTGTGGTTTTAACCTGCATTTCCCTAATGGCTATTATGATGAGCATCTTTTCATGTTCTTATTTGCAATCTATTTACATTCTTTGCTGAAGAGACTGTGCAAATCTTTTTCCAATGTTTTTTATTGATATTTGTCTTATTATTGAGTTGTAAGTGTTCTTCATATATTCTGGATCGAAATTTTTATAATATATGTGTTTGGGAAATATTTTCTTCCAATCTGTGGCTGTCTTCACACTGTCTTAACAGTATATTTTGAAGGGTAGAAAATTTTAATTGTTGATGCAATCCAAACTATCTTTTTCTTTTATGTTTCACACTTTTTGTGTCCCATTTAAAAGTGTTTGCCTAGCCCAAAGACTCAAAGGTTTTATTGTATATTTTCTTTTAGAAGGTTTTAATAATTTTAGTTCTTACATTTAAATCTCTGACCCATATTAAGTTAATCAATATATGGTTTGAGATAAGAATCGTGTTTTTAAAAAAATATTATTTCAGGACCATACAGTGAAAGGCTATACTTTCCCCATTGATTTCCTTTGGCATCTTTGTCAAAAATTAATTAAACATACTTTTGTAGGTTTGTTTCTTGACTTTCTGTTATGTTCCATTGATCTATATGGTTGTTCTTATGTCAAAACCATAAAATATTGAATTCTATAACATTGAAATCAAGAAATATGAGTCCTCCAACTTTGTTCTCTTTCAAAATTGTTTTGACAGTTCTAGTGTTTTGCACTTCTGTAAAATTCACAATAAACTTGCCAATACATTAAAAAAAAAAAAAAGCCTGGGATTTTGATTGGTATTACACATCTGGTAGAAAGGCTAACGTTTAAAAACAGTGAGAATATCAAGTGCTGATGAGGGTGTGGGAGTGACTGAAACGTTCACGAATTTCAGGTGAGAATATAAAACAGTACAACCACATTGCAAAGAATGCGGCAGTTTCTTATAATGTTAACTGTACGCTTACCCTATGATACAGTAATCCTGCTTTTTGGTTAATTATGACCAAAGACTTGTATACAAATGTTTATGGCAACTAGTCACCCAAAACTAAAAACTATCCAAATGTCCGTCAAGTGGTGAATGAATACACAATTTATGGTGCATCTAATTTGGGGAATGGACTCAGCAATAAAAGGGAACAGGCTACTAATACATGCAAGAGCGTGTATGAATCACAAAAACATCATGATAACTGAGAGAAGTTAGGCACAAGGCACTACCTATTGAATGTTTTCATTTATATAACATTCTAGAAGAGGCAGAACTATAGGAAACATAAGTACAAAGTCAAATGGCTAGAGTGGGGAGAGAGAAGTGACTGCCAACGGACAGAAGGAAATTTTACATGTTGATGAAAATGACGTATCAATCGTTGTGGCTATTACACAACTATATATATTTGTCAAAACTTTCCAAATTGTATACTCCAAAGGAAGAAGTTTATCCTATGAAAATTATACCTCCATACACCTGACAAAATAAAACAAAAACCCCTTAGTTTCTAGAAAGACCAATCAGTTAGTGATTTTAGACTTTAGTATTCTAGATTTTAGTATTCTAATGTTGACATAAACTACAAGTGTTGGGGCTTCCTCATCAATATTGGAGTTAAGAAAAGACCTGATATTGGAAACATGGTGACAAGACACTAACTCTTCTTCTTTCCTATTTTTCTGCCAGTTGTTGCATATTCTTATATTTAAACATGTCTACTTTTTTATGTTATATATGACGTAAGATTTAACCAGTAGCTTGTTTCTATATAAGTAATTTTAATAAATCATTTAATACAAGACCCTACATTTCCTATTAATTCAAGTTAACTTGTTTTAAAAGTGTATTCTTTACAAACTGTGAGATGGATTTTCAAAGTTCTGTTACAGTATTCCCTATAGATTTCTTGGCTTAGATTTAATTTGAAAGCTGTTATATAATTTAGTCTCAATGAAAATCCTGTATATTTAGTTGGTAAGCCTTTCGAACACCTTCACAATTATATACGGAGAATGACCTTTGCAAAACAAACTATTGTCCTCAAGAGCTTTTAATCAAATGGTATACTGTAGCCCTAACAGCTGCCATTTAAACATCTTATGGAAAAAGGTCAGGCACTTATTGTAATTCATGTGACTGATGGAAAAAATAAAAAACAACAAGAAAATGCATTTCTCCTCCTTATTTTTCAACTTTTTCCTTTTATGTAAGACTGCAAAAATGATTTTAGTTTCATTTGTATTTATGTTACAATTCATTATTTTCTTTCTTTCTTCTTTTCTTTTCTTTTCTTTTTTTAAAAAATCATGCCTGTAATCATTCACCAAGTAGTTCTCTGTGGGTGCAGAATCCAGATGGCCTGGCAGATGGAGCCTGGAAGATTGGTTAAAATGTCCCAGACACATCCATCACTTAAACACTCCATAGGAAATTTGAATAAAACTAAAGATCTGAAATTCTATGGACTGTAGAGGGTAGTCAGTTGTAAAGTTCGTGTGCAAACACATGGTTGATTTCCATTTCTTAAAGGAAACTTCTTATATTGTTATTTTGCTATTTGTGCATTATTTAATGATTTGACATTAAAGAAAATCTACCAAATCTTGATAACAAGATAACTCAGATCTCCTACTTCTTTCCTGTTTTTTTTACCTCATTTGTAGAAGCTGGACTTGGACATGAGGGAAATTCTTCTTGCAAATCAATTCAAGGAGTCTGAGGTGTTCTTTTCTTGGACGAAAATGGGGAAACATTGTATTTTTCACGTGGCAAACGTTAATCAGTCACATCAGTTTATAAATATGTTTTTCTGTAGAGGGAAGTTTTTCTCAGACATTAATAAAAAACAACTTAATCAGCCCAGTCATTTACTAACTAGCAATTATGTGCTCATATCAAAAGGTAAGCTATTGTTATTGTGTTTTCACATAATAGATGCTCCTTAGATATTTACTCATTCTCTTGTACTTATTATTTTCATACATGTTGAAATCTAGGCGGAGAGTAGAGAATATCTGAAGATTTGACTGGCCCCATCAGATGCACCAGCGTGGACTTAGATTTAAATTTGGAAAAAACAAATGAAGAGATAAAAAATTTTCCTTAAAAATCAGACAGGAATGATATATTAGTGATTTTCAAAAAATGCCCAACATTCATGTCTCTGTATTTTCAAACCAGGTGGAAGAGTAGTGGAAAGAGTGAATAGTTTAACAAATGTGTAATACATATTATATATAAATGAAGTGGGCATTAATTTAGGATATTTGCAAGCAAACACCTGATGGTTTTTTATCTTTAACAAGAAATTAAAAGTCATGGACAATTTGGCCCTTACATCATTTTTTTTTTTTTTTCTTACATCATTTTGAGGTTCGTTTTTGGAGATTCCTGGTTCTGATTCACATACCTTATATTCCAGCTTAATGCTTCTGAAATATGGCACTGCTGGTAATACGGAAGATACTTTTGAGCAATTCACTGAATTGTAGGAGAAGACGTGTGAGGAGAGAAAGCTTAGTTTTAAGTAGGCTTACTAGCAGGAAACTGCATTGAAATAGATATATATTTGAATATAATTTCAAATGCTATGTTTCAGTTCTTGTAAAACAGAGAAGTGGGGTGGGAGACAGGAGAAGGGCGTGACCTTGAACATCATAAGAGACCAGGAGATGGGAGCCTTTTGGAAGTCACTTCATTCTATCAAAATTTTATTGCATTTATTTTTATAAGGGCTTTTCTATTCACATGGAGAGACACTGTTAGTCTATTCATTTTAGTGACACAATGTCTCATTTTAAATATTTTAAAATTAAAAGCAGCAAAATTAAAGCAATAATAAGTAAAGCAGAAATGTGTAAGTGGCATGATTAAAGTTTTGAGATCACTGTCCTGGCAAAATAAGACTTTTCTCCCATCCCTGGACTCATACTTTTGCCTCTTCGTGTTTTTTCCCATTTCCTGAGAGTGAAATGATCTTGCTTCTCTGCTCAGTTTACTTCTGGTCCATTTTGAAAACTAATTCCAGTGTCTCTGGGGTCCATTCTGAAGACCTTTCCACAGTGGTTGTTTTGGTAACTTCCTCCTCTCTACTCACATACAGTTCATTTTTCCCTTTTAAGATTCTGACACCAATGAACAATTCTGTACTCAGTCATAATGGGAGGGAGGTTTCCCACATACTACCAAGCAACTCTCAGACATCAGCTGAGTGTCTTACAATTCAACTCAATTCTAACACTATGCACTTGGAGGCAGCATTACATCCCATGGTTTAAGCGCTCAGTCTCACAAGACTGCCTCTTCCCCACCTCAGAGGCCAGTTCACAAGTCCAGGTTGTTGCTTGTGCTTCTGACCAACTAACTATAAATCAGAAATTCCCAGGACCCCCTCCTTGTGTTTGATTAATTTGCTAGAGTGGCTCACAGAACTTAGAGAAACATTTTACTTACTAGATTGCCAGTTTATTATAAAAGGAAAAACCAGGTGAAAGAGATGCATAGGGCAAGGTATGGGGAAAGGGCAAGGAGCTGCCATGCTCTCTCCAGGTGCACTGCTCACCCCAAATCTCCATGTGTTCACCAACCTGGAAGTTCTTAGAACCCTATCCTTTTGGATTTTTACGGACACTTCCTTACATAGGCATGATTGATTAAATCATTGGCCCTTAGCAATTGCTTCAACTTCTAGCCCCTCTCCTTTCTGGAGGAGGACGGAGGGGCACTGAAAGTCCCAACACTCTAATCCAATGGTTGATTCTCCTGGCAACCAGCTCCCTTCCTTAGTAACCTAGGTGCTTTCCAAAAGTCACCTCATTAACATAACAAAAGACACTTTGAACTCTCTTGTCCCTTAGGGGAAATTCCAATGGATTTAGGAGCTCTGTGCCAGAAACTGGGACAAAGTACAAACAGTATTTCTTATTATCTACACAATATCACACCTTTCTTATCGTTTTACTTTAAAGGAAAGCTCAGCAATAACAGTTTAAAAATATAAGCACACACACATTCTTACTATCTTGGTAAAACGATGTTAATTTTCAGACCCCTTTCACATAGCTCTCTGTGTCTGAGTCTGACTTGCATGATACCAGGTGGAAATCTCTGTCTTGCTGGTACTATGAGTTTGTGACTTCTCACGGGTCAGTGTTATTCACCTTCCTCAGTGCTAACTGTGGTCCTTAATACATGACCACCTCACCGTTTCACGTTCTGATTCGAATAGAAATGTTTGAGACAAACAAAGAGTCTTCGTTTTAGCATCTGTGTTAATTTTTCTTCCTCTCTCTGTGGCTTGTCCTTTAAAACCTGTCCCTTTAAAAAGAAAACCATCTACGCATACTTTTGATCTCTGATGTCTGGGATCTGATTGAAGGTTGAGATATTATTAGCTTGAGTGTTAAGGGAGAGCTTGAATTTTAGGCCACATGTGCTTTTTCTCCCCAGGAATTTAAATAATGCTTGATTGTACTGAGGCTTCATTGTTGAGCACTGCTAGAAAATCACTGTTGGCCCGTGATTGTAAGAAAAGAATTCACAAACATGTGAAATAAAAAGAAAGAAAAGGCTGAGAAATTACATGGTGGTTCCACGGAGTAAGATTAGAAGGCCAGTGGCGCCTGATTTAAGGCTAGCAGTGGCCTGAGAGAATGGAAGTCCTTCTGAATTATCGGTCATGTATATTATTCTGTATTTGGACTTGAAGTATTTTGTGATAAAAATAAGTTAGACTCTGTGGCAGGTCAAAGAAAAATCATTTTTCGTCTTTAGATAGTAGTCACATAGCAAATGTTGTGGGCAGTCATGAATATCTACGAGCCTTGGTTTCCTCATTTGTAAAGGAGAGAAATAACAGAATTTTAGGACTTTTACAGTCAGTGTAGAACACCAAACATAGAACATGGCCCAATAAATGACAGATGAAAAGACTAAGAACTTTAGTTATTTACAGGTAAGCGTATGAATTGTGTATCTATGTCATCAAAATGTCACACGGACGTTTTACTACTGTCTGGATAATTTCCTGCAGCAATAACTCCAGCTTTCTGTGTCAGAGTATTAATTGTGGTCAAGAATCAGCTGTGGTATGAAAATATAGGTTTTCTTCAAATTATTTGTTCAACTTTATTTGAACTTGAGAATCATGGCATTCATATTTCAAGACATTCCTCTCATAATATAGCTGCTTTATCAAGAAATATGACTAACTAAGAAGAGAAAAAAAAAGACAGAGATCCCATCTGGAAACTATTGGAAATCAAATGGTGCCCCTTCAACCCCTGCCTCACTCAATATAAGAGTAAATAAAAATATATATGTTTAGGGCTTTGATAAAAGCTTTAATTCTCTTTCTTTCTCTTTCATTTCATTAATACAATGTTCATTTTGCACATAAGACCTTAGATTTACTTACAAAAGCACCGTGTGTAATGAATTCTCCTTTACGAGGGATCTGAGAAGACCATCTGGAAGACAGAGAGTGTGTAAGAGTCAGTAGGTCCCAACAGCTGGGCATTGATGTACAAACCTTCTGCCACTAGCTTTTGGATTTTCACTGCTAAGTTATTATAATTCTAAATACACTATTGCTGCTTCTTTTTTTCCCAATTTTTTAAACTAAACTAAACTAAACAAAAGCAGGTCTATGCATTTCTTCCACCCCCATCCCTACCTCTGGCAGACACCAACCTGTTCTCTGTATCTGTGAGCTTGTATTTGCCTTTTTAAAAAAACAAATATATATATACTATTATATAATATATAATAGTATATATATATAATATATATATTCCACCTGTGAGAGAGATCATAATGTATTTGTCTTTTTCTGTCTGACTTATTTCACTTGGCATAATGCCCTTGACACCCATCCATGTCATTGCAAATAGCAGGGTTTTATTCTTTTTTATGGCTGAATAATATTCCATTGTATTGATATGCCACATTTCCTTTATCCATTCATCCATCAGTGAGCACTTAGGTTGTTTCTGTACCTTGGCTATTGTAAACATTGCTGCAATGAACGTGTGAATGAAGGTATCTTTTTGAATTAGTGTTTTTGTTTTCTTTGAAAAAATACCCAGCAGTGGAATTGCAGGATCACATGGTAGTTCTGTTTTTAATTTTTTGAGGAACCTCCAGAAAATACATGTTTGAGACAAATAATTACATGTATTTTTTAGGTGTAAATGAATATGGTGCCTGAACTCTATAAATCAGTTTCTCCATCTTTAAATCAAGATGATAAGGATTATCACATGGGCTTGTTTAGTAAACTAGTAGTTCTCAAAGGGCCATCTCAGTCAACATCAGTAGCACCTGTGAACTTAAAATTGCAAATTCTCAAGTCCTTTCTCAGATCAGTGGCTGTGAGGCCCAGCAACCTGTGTGTAAAAGAACAAAACCAAGCCCTTCAGGTATTTTTGATGCACATTAAAGTTTGAGAACCACTGGATGCGACTGGTTTGCCTGGGAAGAGATGCACACTAGCATACCATTATAGCGTATATTTCTACCTTATAGATACAATAGATATAAATAACCTCAAGAGCATAGATATTAGTAACATGCACTGAAATAATTAGTAGATGATTGTTTTGGAGTTGTTTTGCTTTTAATATAACATTGAATTTTAAATATATGTAATTTAATTTTTAATAATGACTATTTTAACAACTAGTTTGCAAAGTTCCTGAAATTTGATATTCAACTCTCCCAAACCTGTAGGAACCATCTTGAGCACACAACCTGGCTAGTAATATTTTCCTTTTTAAAATTTTCTTTCTTTCTTTCTTTCTTTATTTTTGGCTGAGTTGGATCTTCGCTGCTGCATGTGGGCTTTCTCTAGTTGTGGTGCGTGGGGGCTACTCTTTGTGTGGTGCAGGGGCTTCTCACCGCAGTGGCTTCTTTTGTTGCGGAACATGGGCTCTAGGCGTGCGGGCTTCAGTAGTTGTGGCACGTGGGCTCAGTAGTTGTGGCTCTTGGGCTCTAGAGTGCAGGCTCAGTAGTTGTGGTGCACGGGATTAGTTGCTCTGCAGCATGTGGGATCTTCCTGGACCAGGGATCGAACCCGTGTCCCCTGCATTGGCAGGAAGATTCTTAACCACGGTGCCACCAGGGAAGCCCTATTTTCCTTTATTTATCTTTTTTCCCCATAACTGGTAGACTAACACGCACACAGATGTACTGGAGAGGAGCTTATGGCATTCTGAAAGTCTGCTGAAATAACCCACATTTCCAAGTAAGAGAGAAGATACTTTAAGGAGAGAACTGAGGCTGAAAGATGTAGCATGCCAGTAAGTTGAGGCAAAGTCACCAGCATTCAGTTTTTAATAATTTTCTTATCCAAATTGATGAATTATGCCATGAGTTATGACTGCACATACACAAGAAGTCATCTCCATCATTGTGTTATGGAATTTGTTCTAATTTTTCAGTGATAATTAAGGTCGGTCCATTCTTAAAATGGACATATGCCCATCCCGTGCAGAACACTTGCCAGTACATTCAGAAAGATGCAGGGCATTTCCATGTAAACACAGCATGTTCAAAGATCTGTGGTTAAATAGGTAACAGATGCAAAGTTGAAAACCTGTCCCAGGTTCCTCTGGAAAATATCCCCACTACATGAAGAGTCAGAGTGTCACCAGAACAGAAAGGCCATCAGTTATCTGGCAGGCATGGGTTTATATTTCCATCTCAAAACCCAGCTTCTGTTCTGCTACTTTCAGCATGAATGTGCCACTCGATAGAAACAATAAACTAAAAACAAAGGGGAAAAAAAAAAAACAACACACAGTGAGGGAGACAATCATAAAGATACTGGGGCAGGTTATGTGGAAGTACTCATCTGGAGTTCCTGAACATTTATTTCTCCTTGTGAAGTTCTGAAACATATACATGAGAATAAAGGTGAAATCACAATTTATTAGCTGGAGATTTTGTTCTAAATATCTGGAAGGATCCAGGATGAAGCACATGGAGGTTATCATTTTCCCACTCCTAAGCAAGCTCAAGTAGTCTCAAACCAAGCACCATCCTTCCTTCCATGAGAATAATTAGACCCTGTACGTTCAAGGGGTTGCTGTGAAGATTCGGTTAGAAGATGCAAGCAAAGCATTTAGCCTGGATATCTTTTCTTATTTTTTTAATTTTTTAAATTTTTTTACATCTTTATTGGAGTATAATTGCTTTACAATGGTGTGTTAGTTTCTGCTATACAACAAAGTGAATCAGTTATACACATACATATGTTCCCATCTCTCTTCGCTCTTGTGTCTCCCTCCCTCCCACCCTCCCTATCCCACCCCTCCAGGCGGTCACAAAGCACCGAGCTGATCTCCCTGTGCTATGCAACTGCTTCCCACTAGCTGTCTACCTTATGTTTGGTAGTGTATATATGTCCATGCCTCTCTCTCGCTTTGTCACATCTTACCCTTCCCCCTCCCCATATCCTCAAGTCCATTCTCTAGTAGGTCTGTATCTTTATTCCTGTCTTACCCCTAGGTTCTTCATGACATTTTTTTCCTTAAATTCCATATATATGTGTTAGCATACGGTATTTGTTTTTCTCTTTCTGACTTACTTCACTCTGTATGACAGACTCTAGGTCTATCCACCTCATTACAAATAGCTCAGTTTTGTTTCTTTTTATGGCTAATATTCTATTGTATATATGTGCCACGTCTTCTTTATCCATTCATCCGATGATGGACACTTAGGTTGTTTCCATCTCCGGGCTATTGTAAATAGAGCTGCAAGGAACATTTTGGTACATGACTCTTTTTGAATTATGGTTTTCTCAGGGTATATGCCCAGTAGTGGGATTGCTGGGTCATATGGTAGTTCTATTTGTAGTTTTCTAAGGAACCTGCATACTGTTCTCCACAGTGGCTGTATCAATTTACATTCCCACCAACAGTGCAAGAGGGTTCCCTTTTCTCCACACCCTCTCCAGCATTTATTGTTTTTTGTTTCTAGATTTTTTTTTTTTTTTTTTTGCGATATGCGGGCCTCTCACTGTTGTGGCCTCTCCCGTTGCGGAGCACAGGCTCCGGACGCGCAGGCTCAGTGGCCATGGCTCACGGGCCCAGCCGCTCTGCGGCATGTGGGATCTTCCCGGACCGGGGCACGAACCCGTGTCCCCTGCATTGGCAGGCGGACTCTCAACCACTGCGCCACCAGGGAAGCCCTGTTTCTAGATTTTTTGATGGTGGCCATTGTGACTGGTGTGAGATCATACCTGATTGTAGTTTTGATTTGCATTTCTCCAATGATTAATGATGTTGAGCATTCTTTCATGTGTTTGTTGGCAGTCTGTATATCTTCTTTGGAGAAATATCTATTTAGGGCTTCTGCCCATTTTTGGATTGGGTTGTTTGTTTTTTTGTTATTGAGCTGCATGAGCTGCTTGTAAATTTTGGAGATTAATCCTTTGTCAGTTGCTTCATTTGCAAATATTTTCTCCCATTCTGAGGGTTATCTTTTGGTCTTGTTTATGGTTTCCTTTGCTGTACAAAAGCTCTGAAGTTTCATTAGGTCCCATTTGTTTATTTTTGTTTTTATTTCCATTACTCTAGGAGGTGGGTCAAAAAGGATCTTGCTGTGATTTATGTCATAGAGTGTTCTGCCTATGTTTTCCTCTAAGAGTTTGATAGTTTCTGGCCTTACATTTAGGTCTTTAATCCATTTTGAGCTTATTATTGTGTATGGTGTTAGGGAGTGATCTAATCTCATACTTTTACATGTACCTGTCCAGTTTTCCCAGCACCACTTATTGAAGAGGCTGTCCTTTCTCCACTGTACATTCCTGCCTCCTTTATCAAAGAAAAGGTGACCATATGTGTGTGGGTTTATCTCTGGGCTTTCTATCCTGTTCCACTGATCTATCTTTCTGTTTTTGTGCCAGTACCATACTGTCTTGATTACTGTAGTTTTGTAGTATAGTCTGAAGTCAGGGAGCCTGATTCCTCTAGCTCCATTTTTGTTCTCAAGATTGCTTTGGCTATTCGGGGTCTTTTGTGTTTCCATACAAATTGTGAAATATTTTGTTCTAGTTCTGTGAAAAATACGAGTGGTAGTTTGATAGGGATTGCATTGAATCTGTAGATTGCTTTGGGTAGTAGAGTCATTTTCACAGTGTTGATTCTTCCAATCCAAGAACATGGTATGTCTCTCCATCTATTTGTATCATCTTTAATTTATCTCATCAGTGTCTTATAATTTTCTGCATACAGGTCTTTTGTCTCCTTAGGTAGGTTTATTCCTAGATATTTTATTCTTTTTGTTGCAGTGTTAAATGGGAGTGTTTTCTTGATTTCTCTTTCAGATTTTTCATCATTAGTGTATAGGAATGCCAGAGATTTCTGTGCATTAATTTTGTATCCTGCTACTTTACCAGATTCATTGATTAGCTCTAGTAGTTTTCTGGTAGCATCTTTAGGATTCTCTATGTATAGTATCATGTCATCTGCAAACAGTGACAGCTTTACTTCTTCTTTTCCGATTTGGATTCCTTTTATTTCCTTTTCTTCTCTGATTGCTGTGGCTAAAACTTCCAAAACTATGTTGAATAAGAGTGGTGAGAGTGGGCAACCTTGCCTTGTCCCTGATCTTAGTGGAAATGCTTTCAGTTTTTCACCATTGAGGATGATGTTGGCTGTGGATTTGTCATATATGCCCGTTATTATGTTGAGGAACATTCCCTCTATGCCTACATTCTGCAGGATTATCATAATCGGTGTTGAATTTTGTCGAAAGCTTTCTCTGCATCTATTGAGATGATCATATGGTTTTTCTCCTTCAATTTGTTAATATGGTTTATCACATTGATTGATTCGCATATATTAAAGAATACTTGCATTACTGGAATAAACGCCACTTGATCATAGTGTATGATCCTTTTAATGTGCTGTTGGACTCTGTTAGCTAGTACTTTGTTGAGGATTTTTGCATCTATGTTCATCTGTGATATTGGCTTGTAGTTTTCTTTCTTTGTGACATCCTTGTCTGGTTTTGGTATCAAGGTGATGGTGGCCTCGTAGAACAAGTTTGGGAGTGTGCCTCCCTCTGCTATATTTTGGAAGAGTTTGAGAAGGATAGGTATTAGCTCTTCTCTAAATGGTTGCTAGAATTCGCCTGTGAAGCCATCTGGTCCTGGGCTTTTGTTTGTTGGAAGATTTTTAATGACAGTTTCAATTTCAGTGCTTGTGATTGGTCTGTTCATATTTTCTATTTCTTCCTGATTCAGTCTTGGCAGGTTGTACATTTCTAAGAATTTGTCCATTTCTTCCAGGTTGTCCATTTTATTGGCATAGAGTTGCTTGTAGTAATCTCTCATGATCTTTTGTATTTCTGCAGTGTCCGTTGTTACTTCTCCTTTTTCATTTCTACTTCTATTGATTTGAGTCTTCTCTCTTTTTTTTCTTGATGAGTCTGGCTAATGGCTTATCAATTTTGTTTATCTTCTCAAAGAACCAGCTTTTAGTTTTATTGATCTTTGCTATCGTTTCCTTCATTTCTTTTTCATTTATTTCTGATCTGATTTTTATGATTTCTTTCCTTCTGCTAACTGGGGTTTTTTTGTTCTTTTTTCTCTAATTGCTTTAGGTGCAAGGTTAGGTTGTTTATTCGAGATGTTTCCTGCTTCTTAAGGTGGGCCTGTATTGCTATAAACTTCCCTGTTAGAACTGTTTTGCTGCATCCCATAGATTTTGTGTCATCATGTCTCCATTGTCATTTGTTTCTAGGTATTTTTTAATTTCCTCTTTGATTTCTTCAGTGATCACTTCATTATTAAGTAGTGTATTGTTTAGCCTCCAATGTGTTTGTATTTTTTACAGATCTTTTCCTGTAATTGATATCTAATCTCATAGCCTTGTGATCGGAAAAGGTACTTGATACAATTTCAATTTTCTTAAATTTACTAAGGCTTGATTTGTGTCCCAAGATATGACCTATCCTGGAGAATGTTCCATGAGCACTTGAGAAGAATGTGTATTCTGTTGTTTTTGGATGGAATGTCCTATAAATATCAATTAAGTCCATATTGTTTAATGTACCATTTAAGGCTTGTGTTTATTTATTTATTTTCATTTTGGATGATCTGTCCATTGGTGAAAGTGGGGTGTTAAATTCCCCTACTATGAATGTGTTACTGTCGATTTCCCCTTTTATGGCTGTTAGTATTTGCCTTATGTATTGAGGTGCTCCTATGTTGGGTGCATAAATATTTACAATTGTTATATCTTCTTTTTGGATTGATCCCTTGATCATTATGTAGTTTCCTTCTTTGTCTCTTCTAATATTCTTTATTTTAAAGTCTATTTTGTCTGATATGAGAATTGCTACTCCAGCTTTCTTTTGGCTTCCATTTGCATGGAATATCTTTTTCCATCCCCTTACTTTCAGTCTGTATGTGTCTCTAAGTCTGAAATGGGTCTCTTGTAGAGACCCAAATATATGGGTCTTGTTTTTGTATCGATTCAGCTAATCTGTGTCTTTTGGTGGGAGCATTTAGTCCATTTACATTTAAGGTAATTATCGATATGTATGTTCCTCTTCCCATTTTCTTAATTGTTTTGGGTTCGTTATTGTAGGTCTTTTCCTTCTCGTGTTTCTTGCCTAGAGAAGTTCCTTTAGCAGCTGTTGTAAAGACGGTTTGGTGGTGCTGAACTCTCAACTTTTGCTTGTCTGTAAAGGTTTTAATTTCTCCATCAAATCTGAATGAGATCCTTGCTGGGTAGAATAATCTTGGTTGTAGGTTTTTCTCCTTCATCACTTTAAATATGTCCTGCCAGTCCTTTCTGACTTGCAGAGTTTCTGCTGAAAGATTAGCTGTTAACCTTATGGGATTCCCTTGTGTGTTATTTGTTTTTTTTCCATTTCTGCTTTTAATATGTTTTCTTTGTATTTAGTTTTTGGCATATTTCTCCTTGGATTTATCCTGTATGGGACTCTCTGTGCTTCCTGGACTTGATTAACTATTTCCTTTCCCATATTAGGGAAGTTTTCAACTATAATCTCTTGAAATATCTTCTCAGTCCCTTTCTTTTTCTCTTCTTCTTCTGGAACCCCTATAATTCGAATGTTGGTGCATTTAATGTTGTCCCAGAGGTCTCTGAGACTGTCCTCAGCTCTTTTCATTCTTTTTTCTTTATTCTGCTGTGCAGTAGTAATTTCCACTATTTTATCTTCCAGGTCACTTATCCGTTCTTCTGCCTCAGTTTTTCTGCTATTGATCCCATCTAGAGTAGTTTTAATTTCATTTATTGTGTTGTTCATCATTGTTTGTTTCATCTTTAGTTCTTCTAGGTCCTTGTTAAATGTTTCTTGCATTTTGTCTATTCTATTTCCAAGATTTTGGATATCTTTACTTTCATTATTCTGAATTCTTTTTCAGGTAGACCGCCTATTTCCTCTTCATTTGTTAGGTCTGGTGGGTTTTTATCTTGCTCCTTCATCTGCTGTGTGTTTTTCTGTCTTCTCATTTTGCTTATTTTACTGTGTTTGGGGTCTCCTTTTTGCAGGCTGCAGGCTCGTAGGTCCTGTTGTTTTTGGTGTCGGTCCCCAGTGGCTAAGGTTGGTTCAGTGGGTTGTGTAGGCTTCCTGGTGGAGGGGCCTAGTTCCTGTGTTCTGGTGAATGAGGCTGGGTCTTGTCTTTCTGGTGGGCAGGTCCACGGCTGTTGGTGGGTTTTGGGGTGTCTGTGGACTTATTATGATTTTAGGCAGCCTCTCTGCTAATGGGTGGGGTTGTGTTACTGTCTTGCTAGTTGTTTGGCATAGGATGTCCAGCACTGTAGCTTGCTGGTCATTGAGTGAAGCTGGGTGCTGGTGTTGAGATGGAGATCTCTGGGAGATTTTCGCCGTTTGATATTATGTGGAGCTGGGAGGTCTCTTGTGGACCAGTGTCCTGAAGTTGGCTCTCCGACGTCAGAGGCACAGCACTGACTCCTGGCTGCAGTACTAAGAGCCTTTCATCCACATGGCAAAAGAGGAAGAGGGTAAAAAATCATAAATCTTGCTCTCAAAGTCCACTTCCTCAATTTGGGATGAATCGTAGTCTATTCATGTATTCCACAGATGCAGGGTACATCAAGTCGATTGTGGAGCTTTAATCCTCTGCTCCTGAGGCTGCAGGGAGAGATTTCCCTTTCTCTTCTTTGTTCTCACAGCTCCCGGGGGCTCAGCTTTGGATTTGGCCCCGCCTTTGCGTGTCGGTCGCCGGAGGGCGTCTGTTCTTTGCTCAGACAGGATGGGGTTAAAGGAGCCGCTGATTCGGGGGCTCTGGCTCACTCAGGCCGGGGGGGGGGGGGGGGGGGGGGGGGGGCATGGAGTGCGGGGCTGGCCTGCGGCGGCAGAGGCCGGCGTGACGTTGCACCAGCCTGAGGCGCGCCGAGCGTTCTCCCGGGGAAGTTGTCTCTGGATCCCGGGACCCTGGCAGTGGCGGGCTGCACAGGCTCCCCGGAAGGGGGGTGTGGAGAGTGACCTGTGCTCGCACACAGGCTTCTTGGTGGCGGCAGCAGCAGCCTTAGCGTCTCATGCCCGTCTCTGGGGTCCGCGCTTTTAGCCGTGGCTCGCGCCCGTCTCTGGAGCTCCTTTAAGCAGCGCTCTTAATCCCCTCCCCTCGCGCACCAGGAAACAAAGAGGGAAGAAAAAGTCTCTTGCCTCTTCACAGCTCCAGACTTTTCCTGGACTCCCTCCCGGCTAACTGTGGCGCATTAACCCCCTGCAGGCTGTGTTCACGCCGCCAGGCCTCTCCCGGCGCTCCGACCGAAGCCCGAGCCTCAGCTCCCAGCCCCGCCCGCCCCGGCGGGTGAGCAGACAAGCCTCTCAGGCTGGTGAGTGCCGGTCGGCCCGGATCCTCTGTGCGGGAATCTCTCCGCTTTTCCCTCTGCACCCCTGTGGCTGTGCTCTCCTCCGCGGTCCCGAAGCTTTCCCCCTCCGCCACCCGCAGTCTCCGCCCGGGAAGGGGCTTCCTAGTGTGTGGACACCTTTCCTCCTTCACGGCTCCCTCCCACTGGTGCAGGTCCCGTCCCTATCCTTTTGTCTCTGTTTATTCTTTTTTCTTTTGCCCTACCCAGGTACGTGGGGAATTTCTTGCCTTTTGGGAGGCCTGAGGTCTGATGCCAGCGTTCAGTAGGTGTTCTGTAGGAGGTGTTACACGTGTAGATGTATTTCTGGAGTATCTGTGGGGAGGAAGGTGATCTCCGCGTCTTACTCTTCCGCCATCTTCCCGGAAGTCCTAGCCTGGATTTCTAATGCCTGCGACATAGTGATTGCTCAATTGTGTACATATTATAGAAAAAAGCATGCTGGTCTCAATGTCCATACTACCCCTGGCCCAAGAATCTAGACCTTCATAAGTTAATCGAGTAGCTCAAGCATGGTGGTCACACAGGAGAGGAGCAGCCTTTCAAAAGTAGCATGAAGAAAAAATACCTTAGATTATGAATAGTTCTAGACCTCTTACTGTTCAAGCAGAGTAGAGGCAAAAAGCTAGAAGATTAAATAGAGAGAGAGAGAGAGAGAGAGAGAGCGGGCCATGCTGTTATCGGTCCCATGCATTGAGGACAATTATGGGCCACACCAAATTAAGCTAATCTATTACTTCTTTAAAAGTTTCAGTCATAGAAAGTGTAGCCCAACCTTTGTTCTCAAATATGACCATCAGGTTCCTACTCTTCCTCCCGGCTGTAGCATTAGAGGGGCTGGAATAAGGGGGGCTGACATAAGGGGAAGTCAGGAACATGAAAGACTTTAGCTTCCCTGAAAGACCATTACCTTCATTGGTGATGTTCTCTTGAAGAGTTTAATATGAGAGGTAGTCCTAACATCAGAAGCAATGCCAGTGACTAGGTCATCATTATGGCAGAACACTAGGATGGGCAGCAGGGGACGCCTGCTATTGGGGGAGGGGTGTGTTAAGAAAATCAGGGTGCCCGAGTTATGTTGCACGCAGAAAACTTTTCCAACTCTCCCTGAGTCTGTCCATGGCTGAACTGCTTCCCGTTTTTTCTTGCTTCCTGCTTTTTTTTTGTTTTTAATTTTTATTGGAGTATAACTGCTTTACAATGTTGTGTTAGTTTCTAGTGTACAGCAAATTGAATCTGCTATACATATACATCTATCCCCTCTATCTTGGATTTCCTTCCCATTTAGGTCACTGCAGAGCACTGTGTAGAGTTCCCTGTGCTATACAGTAGGTTCTCATTAGTTATCTATTTTATACATAGTATCAATAGTGTATATATGTCAAGCCCCATCTCCCAATTCATTCCACCCCCCTAAGCTTCCTGCTGCCTTTACACTAAACCCAGGTTTACTGAGGCACTCACTGAAGCTCTTGTCCAAAGGTAGAACTTTTTCTTGTTTGGGGAAGCCTCAGTTCTGCTCCTAAGGCCTTTCAACTTATTGAAGCTGGCCCACCTGGATTACCTGGACTAATCTTTCTAATTTACAGTAAATTGATTATAGACTTTAATCATATGGACAAAATACCTTCACAACACATAGATTACTGTTTGATTGGATAAATGGGAACAATAGACCAGCTAAATTGATACATAAAACTGACCATCATACTCACCTAACATATTGAGTGTTTCCTCTTTGCCCTGAGAATGTGACAGTAAAATTTTTGGTAGTGTCATGAAAAGGCTCTTCCTAACATAGCCCGTGCTGCCCTCTTGATTCCCATCAAAGCTGCGCCCCAGCCATCATTGAACTTCCACATGTATGTGTCTTTTGCTCCTTTTTAAAAATACAAGCAGCTTCATTCTCCTGGGATATCTTTACCCTCATCTGCTCCCATTGTTTATCTCCTAGGTGTCCTTCTAGATTTAACTGTCACCTCTGTTAGGATGTCCTCGTGGGTCTTGTCCCTCCTGCACTCCCACCGCATTCTGTGCTGAATACCGTAATAGCGCTGATCACATTGTATTGTAATGACTTGTTTCCTTGTTTGTCTCACAATCAACAGTAAACTTCTAAGAACAGGGACCAGGTCTTATCCAAGGTGCATTTCTAGCGCTTGGCTCAGTGCTACACAAACAGTTGACACTCATTAAATATTTATTCATTGATGAAGTAAACGAATCATGAAAGCTACTATCCAGAATCAGAAGCGTAAAGGCTATACCAAATGATCATATTTTCCAGTTTCAGCTGATGTTTTATACTTGTGTCAGGGTAAACTCCCCCACCCCTCCTCAAAAATACTATAAACAAATCTTGAGCATGCTTATGATAGGAGAGTCAATTCTGATCAATTATTAAAGAAAGTTATGAAAATAATTTTCTCATTTATCTAAAGTTCTCAATACAGCACTCCCTTTGAAAGCAATGAATAGTAGATACATAAATATTACTATTGAAATTAAGATGATGTTTGTAAATCATTCCAAACACTCACTCATGCTATAGTTATCTGGCAAAACGAATTGACAATTTAAATATCAGAACTATATATAATATAGATAGAATATATATTCCAGTATTACTAGGAAGTAATAGTAAAATTAGAAGAGAAGATCATATGTCAGTTTTGAATATTTTGTGAAGAATCTTATTCAAAACTCTTCCAAGCAAATTGAACAAAACCTTACTTTGAGATAATTTAACATCTGTTTATTGAATCTACTGAAAAATAAATCTATCATGTAACAAGCACTGTTAGGGCTTTGGGCCTAAGAAGACATAGATTTTTGCTTTCTCGTGGATCGCATTCTATTATCTTTCTTAGGTTTCCTTCAAATTTTCAAAAACTGAGTTAAAATGTCTTCTTTTCTTTCCTGGAAACTGCTACATAGAAAATATTGTTCTTAGGGTCTCGTTTTTTTTAAATTAAAGAATCAAAGACTATTTTTCTGTAAAATAGCTGGTGTGATGAAGTGCCACTTCACTTTGTTCTGTAAAATGATGTCTTTTTTTTTTGTTTGCGGTACGCGGGCCTCTCGCTGTTGTGGCCTCTCCCGTTGCGGAGCACAGGCTCCGGACCCGCAGGCTCAGCGGCCACGGCTCACGGGACCAGCCGCTCCACGGCATGTGGGATCTTCCCAGACCGGGGCATGAACCCGTGTCCCCTGCATCGGCAGGTGGACTCTCAACCACTGCGCCACCAAGGAAGCCCAAAATGATATCTTTTTTGAACATAAATTATAAAATGCCTTCTTACCATATGTATAAAAAGAGCCATGAAACTGAGATATAATCAACAAATGGTATGTCCAACACACTACTTTAATCTTTGGTAATAAAGAAGAAATCCACCTTTAATTAAAGCTATCCCTTAACATTTATATCTCAACCTATATGTCTCTAAAGGGAGGTGAGGTAAGTTAGTGATGTAACACAGGAAAACTGGTAGAATTTATAAAATCTGGTCTTAAGCACTAGCCGGTTTTAGAGCCTCTGCAACTTGCTAGAAACCTCTTGGGAACCTCTCTCTGCCCAGGCTATACCAAGGGAAATTAATTGATTGATTGATTGATAGTCTTTGTTGGTTTCTACAAGACAAAGGTAAAAGAATCAGGGGTCAATAAAGTGAGATTTGATATATAATAGTCCTGCATCAAATATCTGTCTCTGCTATTTACCATGACCTGGGACATATACATTATTTTGTCAGTTTCACTTTCTTATTCTATAATCTGGATTTATCTATCATACAAAATCATAGGGTTTAATTATTATTAGGTAAATGCACATAAGGAACAGTGTACATAATAAACACTCATTATATTGTAAGTGTCTTATTTGTCAGTATTTAGAAAAGAGTCCAGCAAACAGTTGCTAAAAAAAGGAAAAAAACAAAACTTTTTGAGTAGCTAGTAGGTGCCAGGCCGTGCATTGTATGGTCCCACATATTTCACTTAGTCTTTATAAAAACACTGTTTCCTCCATAAAAGAGGAAACTGAAATACAGATTGTGACTTTCTCAAAGTCAAAGGTAATGAGTAGTGAAGTCAAGATTCAAATTCAAATCTGTTTTACTCTGAATCCTCTGTTACTTCTACACTTTTCCAAGTTCCACTGGAAAGAAATCTGAAGTTTATACTCTCTGTCTTCAATTCATTAATTATCTCTTTGGCCATATCTAATCAAGTTTTTAATCCTTTCTGTTGATTTTTAAAAATCTTCCACAACTTTGTTTTGAATTTCTGAGTTACACTTTTTTTTTTCTTTCACACCTGATTGTTTCTGTATTATAATCTCCTCTTGTTTTGTGTTTGGCATTACTTTATCTCACTGAACAGTTAACACATAGTTATAAAGATTCTTTCAAATTCCTCATTTGAGTTTCTCAGTTCAGTTATCTTCTTTATTGGGTTTCTAATCAATCTTTCTTGGTGTTGGACTTGCTCAAATTTTTGTGACATTTGTCTGTGACCTCAATTTCTATGAAAATTTATCCTCTGAAAATGACATTTGAAAATTTCCTTTGAGCTCTGGTGATCTCCTATTGTTGGCAGTTTCAGAGTTGCCTCTGTCTGGGTGCATGAAGTCATTAGATACAAACAAGGTTTGACATTTATGTCCTGGGTTTTCTTTTCCGCATGAGCATTGTAAATGTGGCACAGATGCCTGCATCCTAAAACTGCTGTGTCACACCTTGCTTCCACACATGACCTGTGTGCCAAAGATCTGCATCACCTGATAGAAAGGTTTCATTTCAGTGAAAGACCCCATACTAGCTCTCTGGTACCAAACCCCATCCCAAGCAGGCATCAGTATACCAGTTCTTAGGTTTATATCTGGCTCTAGGACATATTTTGCTTTCTTGCTTTGAGCTCAGCTATGCATTTTAATTCTTTAAACACATTTTACTGAGCATTTTTCTATGTATAGAGTGAATAGGGGTGGTTCCCACATTTCTCAGTCCATCATCTTGCACAACTTCCTCCCTAACTATTTTTGAGAATCTTTTACATGCAGAGTAATATACAATTTATCATCTAATCTTTTTTAGTGACACTGGGCACTAATAATAATTATCCTGGGGCAGTTGAACTATATTGGTCAGGGTAAATGGTCACTGTATTTCTGTGGAAACTAGTGTATCAGAACAGTCTAAGAGAATGGGTTTCAGAAAAGTCTTAATTAGTCTATTCACTGGAATTGCAGGGAATCTTGGAAACTGAGAAACTTAAATGACAGGGTTCCTTTGAGGGCATTTAAAGATTGAGGCTGCCTGGTAATTCTCAGCGTCCATATGCAGTCTGTACTCCCTGACAACTATATGCTATATATAGTAGCTTCTGTTCATTAAACTCCTTAATACAAATCTTTGCTAGGGTAATTGGGAAGAATGGTCTACAGAGTAAGATGAATACTATCTGCTTCAATGTAGTCACTATTCCCCACTCTGTCATTTAGCAAATAGACTGTGAACTTCATAAAAATAATCGAATGGATTCTTTATCACAGCTGCGGGCTTCTTACAAGATACCAATTCGCATAAAAGTCAAAAGGATAGAAAAACAACACTATATTAGAATTTTTATACTGGTGCTCTGAATCAGTTGTTCTAACAATTTCCCTTTTCTTTAGAAGAAATATATAATCAGGAATATTTAAAAAACCCAATCTACTTATTGGCTTGCCCATCTATCTATCTATCATCTATTTATCATCTCTCTCTCTCTCTCTCTATCATCTCTATGTACTCAACCTCATTTCACAAAAGAATTTGAGGTAGAAGTAATTATATTAGTCAGGTGTCCAGCAGAATTATAGTGGGGGAACCATTAGATGATATTATTACCACACAGAATTTTAGAGTTGGCGAGACCTTAGAAATTATATCATTTTCTGTGACCTTAATTAGGCAATCTGACTATTCATCATTATTTGAGGCCGTGGAGAAAATTCTTGCCTTCTATAATCAGCAGAACTCTTTTATGTATCCGTATTACTGCAACTGATCTTATAGGTCATTTTCAGCAGCTTGGATTACTAATAACTATCAGCAATTACAGTGCTATTGTCTCTACAAAATGCAGAGGTTCCCAACTCTTGTAATATGACCTTAAATACCTGTACTGAATGAAACAAATTTTGATGCTGAAAGAGGTCTCATTCTGAGAGCTTCAATAAAAGATGGAGCTGTACACTAGCCCAATCAGTCTTCTTTGGCAGATAGAGATCAGCACCTCCATCATTTGGGCATGTTCTTTCCTCTCCCTGGGAGGTATACATTCCTTTTCTCATCCCTATACCCAAATCCAATCACAGTTCTATTTATCCTGCATGAACTAGTTTCCTTGTGACCCAGTGTTCTACACTTTAGAATATATTCCTGAGAAATTATCCCAAATGTGAAAAATAATTTTGAACAAAAATTTTCTCCTCTGAATTATTTAAAATAGCCAACTATCTGGAAAAGACAAAAGCTGTAATTTGAAAAGATACATGTACTCCAATGTTCATAGAGGCACTATTTACAATAGCCAAGACATGGAAGCAGCCTAAGTGTCCATCAACTGATGAATGGATAAACAGATGAATGGATATATTTATATATATACACACACAATGAAAAATTACTCAGCAATAAAAAAGAGTGAAATCATGCCATTTGCAGCAACAGGGGTGGATTTAAGAGATTATCATACTAACTGAAGTAAGTCAGACAGAGAAAGACAAACATTATACGATATCATATATATGTGGATTCTAAAAAAATAGTACAAATGAACTTATTTGCAAAACAGGAACCGACTTACAGACATAGAAAACAAACTTATAGTTACCAAACGGGAAGGGGGTGAAGAGGGATAAATTGGGAGTAGGGGAATAACAGATGTACACTACCATATATAAAATAGATGAACAACAAGAATTTACTGTATAGCACAGGGAACTATATTCAATATCTTGTAATAAACTATAGTGGAAAAGAATATGGATATACATGCCATATTAAATGTACAAAACAAAAACAGTAAAGAGCAGATCATTGTAACATTGGAAAGACTTCAGATGATTTTAATTTTACCAGTATGCTTTTTGGTATTTTGTATGACCTGTGTGAATTGCTGTTTGATAAAAAATAGTTTCTGAAAAAATGATGTTTATAAAACTATATGATAAGATGAAAACTTACTTATGGCCTGGTTTTATTTTAAAACATTTTATATATAAATTTTGCTATATAAAAATAAAGCCTTTTTGCATTAAAAACAAATGATGAAAAACATCAGTTAACAAAGATTTTATTTTCTTATTTCTTCTTATATTTTTACATTTTCCAATTTTATAACGAGCTTTGACTATTTTTATAACCTAAAAAACCAACAAAACTTACTTAAAAAATCATCTCAAGGTCTCCCTTCTTTATGAAGTCTTTCCTTTAAAATGTGTATGGCTCTGCCCACGTTTCCACATCACTTTAAGCACAGATCTTTACACCATTAGGCACATTGTATTTTGATGTTTTGTAAGCTTACTGTAAGCCTGCAGACTCAATCTGTCATCCACTCTAAAACTTTAGAGTGTAGCACATTGTCTAATGGGGTAAACATTTCAGTACAAAATAAATGAATAAATGTCAAATGTTGAATATAGTCTAAACAAAAAGTCTTGTTTCCCTGCCCTTCCGTTCTCCGATTGCCTCATGCATAAATCTTACACAAATATATTTTCTTGTTCTATAATTATCCCTTATTTACTTATAGGGTTATGGATAAGGAATAACAATGAAACAAGAAGAATTTAGAGCTCAAAAGACACAGCTATACCTGATCCTGAAACTGGTTCTTAGTCAAATGTTGTAATATTTAAAATGTGATTTTAAATATGAAAACACAACTAAATTCTTTTAATAGCTTAGGTAAAAGTAGCAGAAAATCATTTTTAGATACTTTTCTGCAAAAAGAAATAAAAATCAGACATTAATTTTTTGATAATGCCCTATGTCAATTATTATTTTAAAATAGCTCAAATATATCTTTGCCTTTATGGAAAATAAATGTGAATTCTTAGTTTGAGGAAAGTAATATTTTTATAGGTATATAGAATTTATTTTTAAGGTCTACAATAGTGATCATTTTAAATTTAAAACTAATTTATTCTTTTTGTGAATATAATTTATATGAGGACATTGCTTCATTGACTTGTTTCTGTTTTTACTGCCTTTTTTATGCTTGAAAATATAAAGGTTTTCAAGCATAAAGGTTAGTGACATATAGTCCTTAATCTCATTTGCTTATCTACTTGTCATAGACGTTGGATATTAGACACCAGGCACACTAGCAAAAAACAAACAGCACTTTTGCCTTCTATGCAGAAACTGGTGTTAAATACCTCCTTTCAGGGCAAGTATATAAATCACTTAGATATAAGAGGTCGGTGAGAAAGGTTCTTGGCATAAAAGATCATTAGACTAAAAAAAAAAAAAAAAAAAGAGGAAGAGAAATCTAGACCACCATAATTCAAAGTCTTGAAAATATTTAAAAAGTAACTAAGCCTGTTCAAGGACCAATATCTAGTTTTCTCCTGAGTAGGGGACTTGGCATCCAATATATCATTCATTCCAGGGTACAGGATTATGGAAGGAGGTTATACAAGAGTTGTAGTAAAAGAAGGTTGTTAACTAGCACCAAGAACTACGTATTCAATAAGACCTAATCACTAGCTCTCTGCTACCTTTTAGAAACTGCAGTTGTTAGGAATCATACTAACCATCTTGGATTAATTCATAATAGTATTTGACATTGAATAGAAATAATTGTGTAAATTTTAGACAGCTTAAAAAAAAGACTAAAATACCACTGTAACACTGGAGTTTCCTGAAGGATTACAAAAAAGGAAAAGTCAATGTGAAATATGCCTCCAAAAATATTTGACTCCATTGAATAACAGGCATTAATATTCACATTGAGATGGGGTACCGTAAGCCAGCAATCATTATCAATAAACACATAGATGTTCTCTAAACATGACAACTTGGTTTCTCTGTATAACTCTATAACTAGTGATGCAATTAGGAGTATATACTCTGTAGATTAATCTGAACATGCAATGACAGCATATAAATCAGATCATTCAGATACTACTTCAGGCCAATAAGAAGCCTGAGACCCAAAGTCACCAGAGTGTCAGCCCAAGTATGGTTACTAAAAATATTAAGAAATTTTCTTGTTGTCATAATATTTATTACATTCCTCCTTCTCTAGAAGATTGATGAAATTTACTGTGATTGTGGGAATGTGATTAACCTGGATGAAGAGATCATGGTCACATACGAAACTTGATATAAACATATCAAAGTCTGAATGAAAAACCAGCATATTTAAACCAATTTTGAGGGGGAAATATTAAATCTCTTCATCTTTTATAATTGTTACTTTGAAAATGACATTTCTTATAAGACAAAGTTATTTGGGCACGCGTAATGAAAATATGCCAGAGTTATATCTTGCCTTTCTGAATAATTTAAAATGAAAAAATATGTTATTTCAAAGTAAATATGTTTCATTTGGTGTAGGAAGAAGAATCAAATTCATTTTTTAAGTTCAAATAGAGCTTACAGGTTTTTTAAATCTTAATATATTGTGGTAGGTGTTTTAATGTAATAGACAATTTCACCTTTTTAATCACAATGTCAGTCATTGTTTGCAAAGTGTATTATCTATCTCTAAGTTTTGATCAGGCTTTGGAAGCCATTGCTTCGACTATAGCTTTGAAGTTTTTTTTATATTCATCTAATTGACCCAATATTTCGTGAAAAATAGGGAATCTCAGACCATTATCTTGATGTTTTCATTATACCTCTTAGAAAATGAGACACACAACAAATGGTGGGATTTTCAGGCAGTTGTAATTCTATTTGTCCTTTTCTTAAACATTGTTTATCTCTTTTACTGAAGCTTTATTTTTGTTTACTCAGTAAACAACTATTGACTATCTTTGAGCATAGCAATATGATAAAGTTCACTGAAGAAACCATAAAAATCAGAAAAGGTATCTTATGAGTTGAAGCAGCTTTGCCTCCTAGAAGCAAAGAAAAGAAAATCAGATGTATTGAATAGCCACTACTATAGCTATAATGTTAGCTATAATGCCCAGCATTGTATATCCATTAGCAATCCTCAGCCCATGTTTCTGTAGAACAGATCTAAATTGGGATGGGGCTGAGATTTGGATACATCTACATTTAATTTCTGGAGAAGAGTAATCCTCTGCCCTAGCCCCTCACCAAACACCTGGTTGTATCTGTTCATTTATATGGATAGATATACCACTGGAGGAAAAACACAAAACTAAACAAAAACTCTAAATATATGTCCTTAATCAGAATTCAGGTACATGCGGATACATCTTGTAAAGTTGGGTGATTGTAGTAGTGATGGGGGGGGGGGGCTGTGAAGCACACAAAAACCATATTAAAATGCAGAATGAACAAGTTTCCCTGCTTGAGAGTTTGCTTTAAGTCAACAAAGAGCTGGTACATGGCAAACTGGATTCAGCAATAAGGTGTCAATGTTGGAAGGAAAGTGTAGTTGTGGTTATAGAGAATCTGATGATATTTCAATCCATCTATCATCATATTCAGGATGACATGAATATATGTGGCGGGGAATAATTTCACAGCAATGATGGGGGCAAATAACTTAGCACTGAGATCCCCATAGATTGATGTTCTCAGGGATTAAGAGCCATTCAGCTTCTTACTTTTCGAAGACTTCAAAGATATCAAGTACCATGAGAATGAAAGTTAAACCCTTGGGTGGCAGAGAGCCATGACAATGAAGGGACAGAGTATAGACCTGAAGGGTCTCTATGGACTGTGTGGTGGATTTGGGAATTGCACAGGCCACATTATCAATGAATTGGGTAAGACTACCTTGGAGAATTCATGGAGATGTAGGAGAAAATACGAGATCCTGGGAATTAGTGGTCTAAAAGTTACCAGTGTACCTGACCTTGATTTGCTTTTAACTCTTCATCTGAGATAATATACCCAAAAACTCCTGAGGTAAAGGAAAATTCAGGCTACATATATGCATGTAAATGTGTATTTTTTTTTTTTTTACTCCTCATCTTGTCTCAAAATAGTAGACTAGAAAATTACCAATGATAATGTTTATATTTTTTAAGTAATAAAAATGAAGAAAGAGAAAATAAGTTGAGGCAGGGATTGGATTTAAAAAGACAAAGTACATTATGAAAAAATAAAGACACAAAATAAAGGCAGAGCTCCTATTTAAACTCACGATGCCTAACTTCAAACTCCAAGTTATAATAATATCAGTGAGGATTGCAGGTACAGTTTGTTTAAAGCTTATTCTGTATGAGAAATTATAAGATGGGTTGGAGAAGATGAAGGAAGAGGTATCTGAATTCCTAAGCTCCATTGCTGTGAAGATGCAAAGGTTTTCTGCTGTTTTTTTTTTTTCCTGAATTTAAGACTGCTTCTTTGTGCAAAAGTCTTGTTGAATTTTATGATGCTATTTATTTTATACAAACCATTTATAAAACAACATCTGGATGGGACATGTACCTATGAGTTTTCTTTACTATGAGTTTCCTAAAAATGGTACTTCATAATTCAAACCAATATATTGTGTCATTGAAATGCTGGGGCATTAGACCATTTTGATATATGCATGCAATATCTTAATGTGTTGTTCTCTCTTTTTTAAAGACAGTGAATGGATTAAACCAGAGTGTCTTTGAGTAAGGTGGTCCCAAGAATGGGTAGACATACCCCCCAAAAAGTGATTAGTGGGAAAGAAATGAATTCAATTTATAGTGTGTTTTCTTTTCTTTCTTCTTGATTATATTCCTTCTCATTTTTAGGCTAATCTTCAGCAATTTTTATGATACGTATGGTGTTTTTTCTTATTTTAGTCCTTTTTAGCTTTAGTAAGTAAGTAATAAAAACACTGATCTGATTTGAGAGAGAGAGAGAGAAATAGGAGAGAAGAACCGAGATCCTTACAGTATTACCAGAATGGAAAGACAAGACATGAGAACTTCCTGGGTAAATGTTCCTTTAAGATTCTTTCCAGCCTTGTGATTCTAAGGTTTAGTTTTTGTACCAGGAATTAAAGAATAGTAGAGGTGGAGGGGGTCACAGTGGGAGTTATTGTCTAGATCCCATGCATTCTGACTCCAAAAGCCCAAGTCATTTGTAACAAATCATTTTCTATTCTTTTCTTTGTCACTTATGAATGTCCACCATTTACCTGACCCTCTATGTCACTATCATGTCATTTTGATAATAAAGAAATTATTCTTAAAATCTTAAGATTTTTAGGGCCTCCTAAAAATCCCCACAGATGCAGAGAACAACTCCATTTCATCCTTGAAGATTGTAATTAGGTCACCCTTTAGTATTTTTTGTTGCAGTGAAAAGCCAATTTCATTCATTAATTTGTGTATTCATTTAGCAAGTAATTTTAGTGCTTTATTATACCAGATTTTTTTTGCCTGTTTCATTACTTCTGTTTCTATTTCTTGGACTCTCTCCAGTTGTTCTAGAATCCTTTAAAGGCTGATGACCAATATTAGACATGCTATTATAATAAGGATCTGACTTGCCAAGTGATTAGATGCTAAGTCTTTCATTTTAATGTTTTTTTAACACCTAAAATATTATATAACTTCCATTCCTCATGTACTACCCACCAACATCAACCCTGCCCCAACCACTGGAAAAGTATGCACTTATGTAACTTATCCATCCTATTTTGCAATTTGTAGTATCAGCAACTGACTAATTTATTCACATTATTTACTTTCTTTAAATTTCCCTTTTTATTTCATTAAAATCAGCTTGATATATAATGAAAGTAAAAATCCTGGCTCCGGCACTTATTAGCTGTGTGCTTTTGGACAAATTATTTAACCCCTCTATTTCTTCGTCTGGAAAAGGGAGTAAAACAAGGTGATCATGGTTCCTGATATATTGAACCATAAAGGTGAATTCAAATGGAAATGACTGACACACCAGTAAAGAGATGATTAAATAGAATAACTGACAGTTTTAAAAGTGCTATGAAGGAAATAGGTAAGGAACTCAGAGAAAACTGAGGATGGGGTGGAGTAGTCACAGAACACTTCTCTAAGGAGCTCACATTTATTAATCTGGGAGCTTTATAAAATAGACAAAAGCAAAGAAAGGAAAAGAAGACATAGAGATAGAAGATAGATGGATGGATAGAGAGATAGAAAACCACCTGTACAAGTAGAAGAAGAGCATCTGTGAGACATTACAGACCTCGGTGTTCTCTTGAAAATGAAAGAAAACCAGTATGATCACAAGATTTGCTTGGGGGAAGGCTGGAGTGGTGGTCAGGGTCTTTTAGGGAATTGTTTTTATTCTAACAGAAATGGAAACTACTGTAGGGGTTTAAGAGAAACCATCAGAAAAGTCATATTATAATAAGATCAATTTAAAATTTTCTCACTTTTTATTTTGAAAAAAAAAATCAAACAAAAAATTTACAAGAAAAGTACAATAAATTTCTTTATACTTTTGACCTCGATTTGTGATTTATCATATTTGTTCTTTCCCTTTATATAGATAACTATTATTATTGTTATTACTATTAAATCATCTAGATATGAGGTGTAAATTGCATGACACTTTACCTCTAAGTAGTTCAGTATTTTGAAAGAAAAAATAGTTTTTCTTACATAAGCCCAAGTGCAATTAAACCAAATTCAATAAAGGTAACATTGGCATGCTACTATTATCTAATACATAGAGCATATTTAAATTTCACCAGCAGTTTCTGTAATATTCTTTACAGCAATTAATCATGTTTTTGGATTCAGGAGGAACAATTTCAGGACCACATACTGGCTTTAGTTGTCATGTATCTTTCATTTCCTTTGTTCTGGAACAGTTCTCTCAGCCTTTATCCTCATGACATTGACGTTTTTAAAAGTACAGGACAGTTGAGGAGCAAACTCAGCCCTTCGATTTACGATTGTCTGATACTTCATCACGATTAGATTCAGGTAATGCATTTTTGGCAGGAATACCACAGAAGTGATGTCTTTTTTACAGGAAGGATGCAGAAATTATGATCTTCTCACTGCAGCACATCAGGAGAGGTATGATGTCACTTTGTCTTATTAATTGGTGATGCTAACTTTGACTGTTTGGTTATGGTGATATCTGTTAGATTTCCCCACTGGAAAGTTATTATTCTTTTTCCAGGGAGATACTTTGAGAATCTATATATATATGTCATTTTCTTTTTTTTTTTAAATGATAGATTTTTTTAAAAATAAATTCATTCATTTATTTAGTTTTATTTTTGGCTGTGTTGGGTCTTTGTTGCTGTGCGTGGGCTTTCTCTAGTTGCAGCGAGGGGGGCTACTCTTCATTGTGGTGCACGGACTTCTCATTGTGGTGGCTTCTGTTGCCACGGAGCCCGGGCTCTAGGCACGTGGGCTTCAGTAGTTGTGGCTCGTGGGCTCTAGAGGGCAGGCTCAGTAGATGCGGCGCACGGGCTTTGTTGCTTCACAGCATGTGGGATCTTCCCGGACCAGGGCTCGAACCTGTGTCCCCTGCATTGGCAGGTGAATTTTTAACCACTGCGCCACCAGGGAAGCCCAAGTCTTTATGAGACACATTCTGGTTGTTTATTCTCCTTCACAAAACTTTCTCTAAGGAGTTGTCTTTTGCTCCTCAACCCTATTAAGTCTTGCTTCCTTACCAACTACTCCACTGAAACTCCTTGTGTACAGGGCATCGCTGACATCCATTTGTCCAGTGCGGTAGACTAGTCTCTGATTTGTTACCATTCACAAGTACATCTTTTGATTCCTGCAACACTCACTCCTATCTCACTTGGATTTCCTTCTCAGTTTCTTGTTATCTCATAATCCTCTAATTGCTGTAGCTTCTAATGACTTGGTTGTAGAACTTTCCCTAGTCATATTCTCTCTTTCAATGACCTCATCCATTCTTTTAGCTTTAACTACCATACATATGCTTATAATAGCCAAATTAATGTCTTTTGCTAAGACCTTGTATATGAGTCCAGACTGTTGCATGCATGACAGTCTCCAAGAGTAGCCAAACTTAATACTGAAATAGAACTCTTCCCCTCCCCCTCACAAATCTATTTCTCCACCAGTCCTAAAAATCAAAGTAAATGACAATGCATTCTACCCAGTTATTTATACCAAGATTTGAAGTCAATAAAAGGATATCAATGCATAACTAAGTGAATTCTCAGAAAGTAGAAAAAACTAAAACAATTGGTTGAGCTGCATGAGCTGTTTGTATATTTGGGAGATTAATCCTTTGTCTGTTGCTTCGTTTGCAAACATTTCCTCCCATTCTTTGGGTTGTCTTTTCATCTTATTTATGGTTTCCTTTGCTGTGCAAAAGTTTTTAAGTTTAATTAGGTCCCACTTACTTATTTTTGTTTTTATTTTCGTTACTCTAGGAGGTGGGTCATAAAAGATCTTGCTGTGATTTATGTCAAAGAGTGTTTTTCTTATGTTTTCCTCTAAGAGTTTTATAGTATCCGGTCTTACATAGTACAGAGAGCTCAGCTCGGTGCTCTGTGATGGCCTAGTTGGGTGGGATGGGAGGCGGGAAGGGAGGTCCAAGAGGTAGGGGAACGTGTGTATGCTTATGGCTGATTCACTTCACTGTGAGGTAGAAACTAACACAACTTTGTAAAGCAATTATACTCCAGTAAAAACAAAAACAATAGGTTGAAAAAGAAAAGAAATAAGAAAACTAGAGAATCAATATAGAAGATCAGTGATGCCACTAATAGGAGCTGCAGAAAAGGAGAATAGAAAAAGGGAAGAAACTAGTGAGGAAAAATTTAAAACTAGTGCAAGAAAAATTTCCTAGAACTGAAAAGAACCAAACCATGTCAGTGCATTTAAAACTTTTGCTTGGACCTGGTATAATGTCTGCTCACATTCCATTGTCCAAAATAATCCCAAAGTAGTGGAGCAGAGGAAACTACTTTTCCTGCAGTGAAGTTATGACAAGGGTGGGGAGAGAATAAATAGGTGTAGACTAATTGTACAATCTACCACAGAAAGAGTAGCCAAGGGTTCCATGATAGAGGTACTGAAAATAAAAATATAGTAGCCATATTAAGTAGAGAAGAGAGGCAAGTTGACTTCCAAGATGTTAGTGAGAGAGATTCTCAGGGTGATTACTGTACACTAGCTCTGGAGGCCAACACATTGAGAATGGAGCTGCGAGATGAAGGGCTCTGAGAAGGAGGTACACAGGAAAAGAAAAGGAGCTGATTGATAATCTGATCTGTTAGACTGTATGGAAAATTAAATGGGAAACCCGTGAAATAACTTTTTTTAAACAAGTAAAATTGTCATTCCCTCTTTAAAACAATTCAATATCTTCCATTTCTTTTAGAATAAAATTAAAATGTCAGTAGATCTTGCACCTTTCAGCTACTGCATGTGCCTTATACTCATTTCATACCACATCTCACTTGTTCTCTGAGCTTCAGCCACCCAGAGGTTTTCTGGATCCTCAGCCATACCAAGCCCATTCTTGCCTGAAAGTTTTCTTGCTTCTTGACTGCTCTGAGTGGATTGCTCTTAGCCCAGTTTTTCAAATATCTTTCTGGATCTCACTTTTCATATCTTAGTTCAAATTTATTCTTGAATAGCCTTTCGTGATAACACCATTTATATAATTTCTCATCTACTTGTATTCTATCACAAATCCATTACCCTTTATTCCCCTTTAATAACCATCACAATTTTAATAATCTTATTCATTATTTTTATCATATATTTGATGTCGTCTTCCACTAGACTATAAGTTTTAGGAGGACAATGACCTTCTCTCTTTTGTTCTCCACTGTATTTTCTGTGTTTAGGACAGTGACTGGCATGGAGAAAACATTTAGGTAACTACTGAACACGTGAATGAGTAAATAAATGAATAAAATCAGGATAAATAAAGAAGAATCTAGAGGGTTGCACAGGAACATTAAAGGGCAGCAGCAATCCAGGCTACAATGGTGAGGCTTTGGTTTGAGGAAGGTAATGTCTGAATTGAAATTTTAAGGATGAGGCATTTATCAGTCACCATAGGGGGAGGAATATGCAGGTAGGTGGAGCAGCTTGTACAAAGGTCAGAAGCCTTGAGATAACACAGCCTAGTCAATGGATTCTAGGGTGATAGTACCAGTTCTGCTGAGGCTGAAACATCTGAGGATATGTTAAGACATCACAGAGACCCCAAGAGCACAGTGAATGAGCCACTTACGTATCGGCCATCATCAGGGTCAATACTTAGATGCTTACTGTTTATAATGACTGCTATATCTTTGCAATCTGTGACATTTAAAGATTGTCAACAGCTGAGTCTTACTGTTCTAGGATTGTTATTAACAATTTTCTCTCATTAAGGAGTACCTCACGTGAAACATCTCGAGTTAGAGATATTTTTAGCTCCTGGAGTTTTCCAGTGCTTTCCAAATAATCATAATCAAAAATCACAATAAAAATTATAGTAATTTGTAGAATCCAAGGTCTGAATTTGTATTTAAAGAATTTATTGGTTAGGAGTAAACTAAGATTAGCTTGAGGAAAAATTGGGGGAGTTTTAAAACAATGGTGTCTCAGCATTTAATAGCTGTGCCATTATAATTTGTACTTCAAGATATACTTAGGGTAATTGGGGACTTATTTTTTTAACTTAAAAAGTTAAAATTTTAATTATGCCAATAAATGTAACCCTTTAATTTTTCTGCCCAGTGATCATGACAAAATTCCTGAAAATTGGCTTTGTGTCTCAATCTGTGAGTGCAAGCAAGTCTGGTAATGTCCTAGAGCCACGTACTATAAACTGCAGAATAGGATAATACCCATCCACACAGCCTCTTTGTGGATCAAATGAGTTAATCTGAGTAGAAGTGTATCATGCATTCTAAGTTCCTAAACAAAGCATGCTATATTATTACAAGTTTGGAGAGCATTGCCAAATAAAAATGCCTCCACAGATTATGTACTGCCAACTCCAATAAAAGATTTCACAAGAAAAATTTATTCTGCTCCATCTTTTTGGGTTGAGAGAATTGAACCTGTGTACCCAAAATTAATCTACTAAAGTGGGTGTTGAAATAGTGTTATGAAAGAGAAATTGCCCAAGAAAGCTGTCATTCACTGGCTTTCAACACAAATACTTAGATCATATATTTTATAGAAAAATAGTGTTCTAATTCTTGAAGAGGGATGGGTCAATATAATAGCCATATACATGCAACACACACAAGAGAATAATGTATTGACAAGAAGTTTCATCTGGTGTCATGGAATTAATTGATCTAGTATTGGATGTATTACAAGGCTACTTTGTGTAAATTCTCAAAGCCACTTCCTTTCCATGGAAACTGACCATGTACTTACGGCTTCTCATTGCTAGGTCTGTTGTTCAATACTTTAATCCTACTTTCCCAAGTTGATTGCAGGTTTCATGGAAGTGGAATCTGGGTTGTCTACCTCTTTCAATTCCCTGCAGAGTCTGAAACAATACTTTGCAATGTGGTATGGGTTGAGAAAATCAATCCTTACATATGGTCAAAGAGTTAATATGTGTGTATTCAATTTAGGTTCATTTTGTCTCTTGAGCGCTCCAGTGAGTTCAGTAGAGCTTGGATATGAACTCATCTTGCCTCGGCATGTTCTTCAGAGGTGAACTAAAGATGTTATCAGCCCCACTTTTTCATTCTGGCTTATTACAGTTATTCTCGGAATATCCATAGTTGCTAAGATATTAATCTTGCAGGCATGAAATAACAGAACTTTCTTCATCTTTGCATTACCTGAAGGGAAATGAGTTGTAATAAAAAGCGTATATTTATTTTCAAAATTAATTTCAGAAGGAAAATTTTTACTTGGGAAATGCATATTATTTTATTCCACAATATAACTGATAATGTGGAAAATGTCATGTCACATATTATGGTAGAAAAATAAACTCAGGCAAATAGGGGAGCAGGTGATTTGAAGAAACTTACAAAACTGCTTCATGTTTAGGAATATTCTTTTAAGGTAACTTTATTTGCAGAGTCAAGGAAGAAAAGAAATTACTGCTAATTTCAGTTTATTTTGTTAATTTTTTTCATTTTTAATTAGTAAAAAGTTCATGTTTATTTTATAAAATTTGGAAAATGCCAAAAACATGGGAAAAAAATGGCTATAACTTGTACTCTATCCCTTCCTCCCCATCTGGTGATTACTAGTATTAACATATTAGGGCATAAACTTTCTGCTATGAGCGTGTATGTAAATAAAATTGTGTTCATATTGAACATGATGTTATAACCTATGCAGTTTATACAGTGTCATCATAGCACTTAAACTCTAACTTAGTGCCTACTTTATGCTGGGCACTGTTCTAAGCCCTTATTTATTTGTTTGGTTATTTAATCATTGTGACAGCCCTATGAGTTTGGCACTATAATTATTCCCATTTCACAGATGAGCAAACTGAGGGACAGATAGGATCACACAGCTAGAACCTAGTTCCCTCTGACAAAACGCAGTTAGGTTTAGTACCTACTTAGATGTATGAGGGGTTTTGAGAGGCAAGGAAGGGACATGGCAAAGAGCTTGATGATTATGAAGCTTTCAATATATGATATTATTTGTTATTATTATTATGATTATGCCAGTGGTTATTCATAATTTTATCTCTGGTGTTTCATACAATTCCTAGATATGGTAATTGCAACTACATGCTTTAGTTTCAACATCCTAAACCATGAGTAGATGATTAGTAGTTGATTACTAAGTCAGCACAATTGAATTTAATGTCAATTTTTTCCTCACGTGAAATCTTCCCTGTTTTTGCCCGCTTTTCACAGATTCCCTCTGACCAGCCCCTAACTTTGTAGAAAATAAATGAGCTGTTTCTCAAATAACCCTTACCCAATGCTGTGATGGTTAAGGGGGGTAGTTAAGCCACAGACAGTTGATAAGAACACCTTATGTGCTTTTGTTATTATCGCTTCTCTCTTTTTTGTCTTCATCTCTCCAATCCCATTCTAGTAATAGGCAGTTTATTTTAGGCAATTGATTTGTTGTTATTGAAACATTACACTTTGAGAGTGGGTCACTGCTTTTTATAACAGATAATGGTTTTTAAATATTTCGGATGATTTCTTTACAAGTAAAAGGTGCCATATTGAGAGATGACAAATAAGGCAGTGAGTTAAGGTGCATGACAGTAAAAATGCCTAGGTTTGTGAGCAGAAACATGGTAGCAATCCTCATTAACAAGAGCATTTACTGAGAGACTTGAAAATGCGTTTGCATTTGCTTGCTGATGTAACTATGCATAATAGAAATAATCCATAGCAAAACAGGCAGAATAGAGCCATCAAAGGGTATCATTCAGAGGGAATAAATTTGATCGTCACATGGAAAATATGCTGCTGAGCTTATTGGCAGTATAAATACCAATGTTAGCCAATAGAACTCTTCATAATGGAGTATTAGTGGCTGAATAGGATTTTAAAATGGAAATGTTGAATGCCAGGAAATAGGAACATGAATGACGATGATGATGCCTTGATATAAATATAACAGAAGCACCACGTTGTAATCAAGAAGTACAGGTTTCTTCCAATGGGATAGTTATTCCCACTGTTTATTAGATTGATCAGTTGTACAAGTGCACAGAAAAACAATATTTCTCATAAATACCATGTTTTTTGCACAATCCTCAGTTTTAGGTCAGATATTCCTGCTGAGCATACTTGAATAACATGGTGTGTTCCCCAATTGTAAGTGGAAGATACCAATAACTGCACAATAATCTTCAATCATAAAATTATGTATTTTTATTTTACTGTGTTCTTTAATTGTAGCTGATTTGGCTCCTTCTACTACTACTAGTAACTGAAGCTTTAGGCTAATCCTCTATATAACCATTTTGTGAATAAAAGTTGAATTCAATTTGAATAAGACAAGCAAATTGACATGAATACCAGAAATCATTTTGAAAACATGAACCAAGTTAATTACCCAGTTTTGCAAATGGGTTATTATAGTTTGATGACTTTGTTTTGGAAAGCATATAAAGGGATTAAAAAAAAAAGAAAATCGGCAAACTATAACCCATAGAGGAAAAGAAATCATTTTAATTAAAGGAAAATGAGGTAAAATATAAAATGAGAGAAATTATGTTTTTGATATATTAAGTATGTCCAATTAGGAAAAAAGGAAGAGAACTAATATTTACTAAGGACCTGTTAAATATCAAGCACTTTATTATATATTTCCATTTAATGTCTCATTTATAGAATTCATATACCGCACCTTATCTCATATTTAGAAAAGATGATTTTTCCTACTATTTATTCGATGGAAAGAATATTTAACAATACTGATCTTACCTTCAAAAATATGAAATTAGGTAACCCTTTATAATGCTACTTTATTTATTAATTAATCCAACAAATTTATTAAGTGCTTACATTATGCCAGTCACCCACCTAGGCAGCCAGTAGCAGTAGTGAGTAATTTAGTTTTAACAAATGAGCGTGCAGATGTTATCATATTTCAAAGTGATATAAAATGATGATTCTAAACTTTTGCCGTGCTTTATGCCTTTCTAATAATCTGAGCGAGGCAAATGAAATACAAAATAATTCAGATTTTTCTGGCTAAGTGGTTGTCTCTAGAATTACTCTGCTTTTCAATTACCAACAGCCTTTAAATATTATTGCTAAAGTTTAGTTTTCCTTTCATTGAAAAAGCATGCTAGTGTTGGTGAGATGGCAGTACAGCTAACATTATTTAGGCAGAATAAGGTTAGAGCTGTAGTTTTAGGAAGCTGTAAGCAATGCAGGTCTCTAATTTATTGAGGGTCTAATATGTGGCCAGCAACTAGGGGAGACCAAATAATTCAGGAAATTTCAGACCACATGCAGCTCAGACATCGGGTTGCTCAGAGTATGTGTTACAGGAAAGCTGAAATGGGAAGACTAATGCTGTTTTTATGGCCAAGGAAAAAAGAGTAACAAAGGAGACTGGAGGAGAATACTTTAGGATTCCAGCTCTCCCATTGATGCGACCATGACTTTGTGAATGTCCACTCACGACACTTGAGATTATCTGCTTAATGCCAGCACTCCCTTCAAAACTCTAGGCTCTGAGAGGACAGGGCCCCTGTACACCTATTCACTATTGTATTCCTCACTACCTAGTAGATAATGAAAGCTTCATAAATAATTGTGAAATTAGTGAAGACATGGTCTCTAGGTTTAAAGGGTTGATAACATATGAGAGGAGAATGAAAAACATTTTCCTTTTGTAAAAATGGGTACAATGATAACAAAGAATATTGTAGTTTACCCACCACCCAACACATATACTCTATTCCTTATTTCCATTTTTTT
This sequence comes from Aethalodelphis obliquidens, assembly GCF_003676395.1. Taxonomy (NCBI): domain Eukaryota; kingdom Metazoa; phylum Chordata; class Mammalia; order Artiodactyla; family Delphinidae; genus Aethalodelphis; species Aethalodelphis obliquidens. Next base: position 13,033,551 of record NW_020837946.1, on the reverse strand, counting down.
CTATAGCACTATTACTATCTAACATGCAATATGTATTTATTATATACTTTACTTATGGTCCATAAATAAATAAAATGCAGTATTCAATCCCTAGAAGAAAGGCAGATAGTTTGGCAGATAGTAAGGGCTCAACACTATCCCTCTGAATAAATCAAAGGCAGTGGTGGGTCCTGAGAGGAGGCAGACTCTCAGAGGAGCTTTGCCAGAGCCATGATAAGGGGATGGAGCTCTCTGGAGACAGAAGCTTCTGCCATCGCTGGAGTCATTAGTAGGGAGGTGGCAACAAAGCCAGGAGGAAGCTGGATGAGATCTATCCAAAAGGGAGTAGCATCAACTTCGACTTATTCAGACTGCTAAATGAAAATGAAATAAAATAAAAACATATCAGTGGAAGGGTCTGCTGAAAAGACATCTATCCCAGGGCAGGATAATCAGTACCCAATATAACTGGGCTTCCCGTGTCTTGCCCCTCCTGAGTTAGCTAGGCAGCTTTCTTCTAGAAATGATAGTCATAGAGAAAAATGGTGTGAGAGCAGGGGCTCACTTGGATCCAGCAGCCGATGAGAGCTCTGGGAAATGTACTGGAATGTGGGATAGAGAAGTTGTGTGTTCTGCAACACTTAAATACCAAGTATACCCAGCCTCTGCTATCTCTGCCTCTCTTCTCCAGAGTTACCAATATTCTCAACTTGGTCCACTCACCCCTCATGCATAATGCATGTCATATATATACATGCATTTATAAAATTTACGTGAACGGTATTGCACTATTCATATCCTTTTAAACTTGCTTTTTCCACTGAAATTTGTTTTTGATGATTTATCCATGTTGATCCATATAGAAATTCTCATTTATTTCAACTGCAATGTAGTATGTTATTGTATGTTTGTAGTACATTATTTAAGAAATGTTGGAGGATTCATCAAGAAGGGTTGACCCCCGGTTGACCTACGAGTTGGATCTGTGACATCAGAGGTTGCTCACCCTCTCCTATGTCCATGGAGTACATGTTCTGCCCACCATTCTCACAGTGGTTGCCACTTTTAAGGAGGATGGCTTGAGAGAGCAATGTGTTGTTGAGACCATTTGGATGGTATTTGTGATTGGACCCAGTTTAGGACTATATACAAACTTTAAAAATGCTGGTAACAGGTGCAGAGATCTACTTGTCTAGCAGTCACCCAAGACAAGCCTCTATGTAAGTTCCTTGCTTATTAATCTGGAGTGGTCTGCCTCTTTCTTTGGGCTCTCCTTGCCCTCCATGTACGATGGGCAATTTAGATTTCGCTTGGGAAGCTCTCAAGTTTTGACCCAATAAGAAATTGCTGAAGTAGTGTGGTGGGTAGAATTCTAAGATGCTGCCCAAGATCCCTGATGCCATACATGTCCTGCACAATCCCCAACACTATGCATATGATAGATTTTATGCCCAATGATTAGATTAGCTTAAATGGCCCAGGTCAACTTTTAAAAAGGGAGATTATCTGGGTGAGCCTGACTTAATCCCATGAGCCCTTTAAATCTATGTCTAGAGGTCAGGGATAGAGGAGTCAGAAATTAAAAGCACAAGAAAGATGCTCTGTGCCAGTGCTGGCTTGATGAGGAGGGTGCTACAAGGCAAGGAATGCTGACACCCTCCAGGAGCTGAGAGCAGCCCCTGGCTGACAGCCAGCAAGTAAACAGGGACCTCAGTCCTGAAACCACAAGGAACTGAAGTGTTTCAACAATAAAAATGAGCTTGGGAACAGATTTTTACTTCACCCAGAGTCTCCAGATGAGGACTCAGTCCAGCCCACACCTTGATTCAGCCTTGAGACACCTGAGTAGAGAACTAGGTCACACTGCACCAGATTTATAACTTACAGAAATTGTGAGATAATACATTTCTGTTATTTTAAGACTCTAGGCTTACAGTAATTTGTTACACAGCAGTAGAAGATAAATATAAGCAGTAATGGAAAAAAATTAAAATTTGATATCTGGTAAATGGAACTGTTTTTTTCTATACTTTTCTATGTTCTGGAATTTTTTTTTTAATGATTTTAAAGAAGTTGAAGTTGTCACACTGAGGGGAAATGTCTATTAACTCCATTAGTAGAGACCCCAGTAGGAGCACAAAATTTGGGTAAAGAGAGTGTATGTATTATGGAAAGTGACAGTGGGCCCTCTTCTTCCCCCACCCACTCATTCTGTCTCTATCTTATATTAGCATCTTGTCTTCCCAGAATTGTTTTATTTGATAATTCTCCCAAGGTAAGGTCCAGATTTCAATTTAGATTTTCTTCTATGGTGCTTAATATAACATATATTCGATGTGAAAGAAAAGCAACTGTCTCTTTGGAAAAGCTAGAGTGAGGCAGTAGATAATTAGACTTAGCTATTAGTATGTGGCAAGGCTCTCATTGGGGAAATAATCAGGAAGTATGCACAACAACAGTGGAACTCCAGGAGAAGGTAAATAGACTAGGAGAACCAGGTACATAATGATAATGACAAAGACTGACTTAGGAAGAAATACGGTGACTGGGAAATAATTAGCCATTCAAAAATAATTTTAGAAATCTACAACTGAGGAGCCCTGAAAGGAAGAAAAAGCTGTGGCAATACCTACTGTACATAAATAAATAAAGTATAAAAGTTAATGATGTGAAATGGTCATAAACAAATTGTGGAAATGATTTCAGGAGAAAATCTAGGTCAACAAGAGGCTAATAATTCTTGAGTTCACCCAAAATTTAATTTTAAAAGGCAATGCTATGCTTTCCTTTTTTTTCTACAAGCACTGTAAACTCAAAGTTAATGGGAGTTATGGGTAGCATTTCTAAATCACAGCCTCTTGGAGGCTAATTATTTTGAACTGAATTGTTAAACAGCAACTTTATTTCTGGTTTGGTAATAAGCATGATAACACCCGTGCTTACATGGCATTAGACTTTAAGAAAACATTCATCAAGATATTTCTTGTATAATAGATTTTTTTCCAATTGTCTAAACTGAAGAAACGTGAACTATTCTGTACTGTTTTCATTCTGACAGAATTGGAGAGTTAACTTTCTTAAAGTTATCAAATACCTATTCTGGGATATTTTGCCTTTAATGGGTAATTGCCATCTGTAAAATCAGGACATCAGAGTGAATGATCTCCATATGACCACCTACTTCTCTCATAAAAGTATGTGACTCTAATTATTTACCCCTCAAGTTTCTGAGAGCTCTACAGAGTAAAGTTCAGAGTAACATCTAACTGTGACCTAAGATGTGCTTATGGAAAGTTATTCATTCATTTACTAAATATTTAATGTGAGTAATTGGTGTCCTCAGTGCCTAGGACAAGGTCATGGCAGCAACAGACGTCTCATTAATGCTGGCTGAGTTCAGAGCACTTGGCTGGCTTTAGACCCACAGTGACACACGTTTCATATAATACTAGATTGATACACATACATGAGCACATAAACGACCTATTCGTGGAATCTTGTTCAAGTGTTGAGTAAGAGGCATGTGCTTATCTTTGCTGGTGACGTGTTAGTGCATGGACTTATTAGGAAATGAGAGAGTAGGGATGTTTGTCTCCTCAGTCAGGAGTACTCTTGGTTCCAGTTTTTCTAAGACTGAAATATGCACTTTGACTTAGAAGACCCCCAGCCCAGCAGTTTTAAGGATAAAGTCTAAGTTCTAGAGAGCCATCTTTTCTTGCCTCGCTTACTTATATTTCTCAAGGGAGAAGTTCTATTGGATTGGTTTATTCATCCAAGAGAAAACACAAGTATTGAGCATATTTGGGGCTAAGGAATCTCCTAGGGACTTGGGACCCTTATGTCCTGCTTTTAGGGGGTCACCCTATTTATCAAGCCACAGAAATACCCAAACCCTGCATATTCCGATAATCATATGTTTAAGTACAAACATACTCATTCCACTCTGACAAGATGGTACCCATGTAACACACTACTGGCTACAGCTGGAGGAGATATTGCTGTAGTGTTGTAAGTTGGTCTCAGTGCTTACAATCTCTGGGTTCTGCAAGACTTGAAAAAAGATACATCTAAATCTACCAATAATTGAACAACAAGAAGAAAAGATAATTTAAAGCTGACAACAACTGGATCGACTGCTATTGTGAAATAAGGAGAAAAAGAAATAAGGAAAAAAGGCAGGAAATATCTCAAATAAGTGGCGGTAAATTCGACTTCATATAGAGGTTACAGAGGTAATATAAATGTGTAAATCTGGACAGGTGTGAGACAGATGTGAGAAATGCAGCCTGTTTGAACAGGAGAGTGGGTGTTTTAAGTGAAAGACATTTTAAATTAAAATTTTAAAATGGAACCAGACACCGTGTGAGCCATCTTCTGCTGGATTCAGCCCACTGGTTGTCATTCTGAACCATTGTACCAAATGTCCAGAGGAAAGCTGGAAAAGAAAGCTAACATACAGGGGAAATTTAAGGCTAGAGGGGTGTCTGCTACTTCCTCCCTCCTCTATTTATTTCTTATTCTTTCTTCCTTGGCCAGGGTTCTAAGCCCAGGGTTCACCCACACTTTCAATTCTGAAGGGTTTGTTCATGGGTAGGCTATCTTGTCTATTTAGGACTGTTGTAGTTTTTCTGCTACCTTTCACTGCTGGACACAAAATGTGCTGTAGAGAGTCCCCAAGGTCTCCACTGTAGAATAGCGACCATATCCCAGTGATGGAAGGCTTCGTCTTGCTCAACATCACTCTACCTTTCTACTTGCTCCCCAGAAGCATTTGGTGGTAGTCTCAACTTTCAGCTTAATGGAAATATTATCATGGCTCCTAGTGAAGTGCCCTCCCTGTGACTCCTAACTTCTCCAAGTAAGAAGATTCAGAGTTAGAGAGTGGTTAAAACAATTAAAGTGGCTCATAATTAGGTGAAAGAGCTACTGCCCTACCTCTGGCTTTTGGTGTCTGGCTTTGTTTCAAGCTATAGAGGCAGAGAATATAAATATACTGCATTCTTCAAGTAAGAACCTTCTTATAAGAGTATTCACAACTGATAGAATAGCTAGATGTGTTTTTACACATTTTTTCCCCCAAAACTTTAATATGAAAAACTTTGAATATATAGATAGCGAAATAGAAAAAAAATTTGCAGTAAACATTGATATACCCAACTCCTAGATTCTATATTGCACCTTAACTTGTTTTGTTATGTCTCTATTCATTTGTCTATCTTATTTTTGATGCATTTCATAATTAATAGATATCCGTATACTTTTCCCTAAATACTTCAGTGTGCCTATGTTAATGACGGTTCAAAGTTTGTTTAGAGTTTTTTATTTTGATGTCAAATTTAGATGCAATGAAATGCATACATCTTAAGTGTACATTTGCTGAATTTTTTACAAATGCATCCATCTGTGTAACTCATACTCCTTCTCTCACCTCAGAAATTTCCCTCATGCCTCTTTCCTTCCATCGCCACCTACATCTGCCCAAAGCTACTGTTCTGATTACTTTTTACCATAGATTAGGTTCAGGCCATATCGTGGATGGAATCGTACGGTATGCGTGCTTTTTGTAAGGCTTCTTTTACTCAATGTGAGGATTGAGAGTCCTCCCTATTGTTTCATGTATCAGTACTTTGTTTCTTTTTATTATCACATGATTATCCCACATTTTACCCCGTCTTCTATTGATGACATCTGGGCTGTTTGCAATTTCAGAAATGCTGGTTTGTAATAATCCCATAACTTCATGTCCCTTTCCTTCAATGTATGAGTTCTGGTTGCTTCATATTCTTGGCAGAGATTGGTGGTGTAAGTAATTCTTACAGTTCAGCCATTTAGACGAGTGCATGGTACTATTTCGCGTGTTTGCTGTATTTTCATGTCTCTGATGACTAATGAGACGGAATATTTTTTCTTGCGTTTACTTTTGAGTTGTATATCTTCTTTGGTGACGCGTCTGTTCAATCTCTTGTCCATTTAACTTTGGTGTGTATCTTCTTATTATCCCGTTCTAGGAGTGTTTTATACATCCTGGACACCAAATCTTTCTCAGGTATATGCGTCTTCTGTTGGATTGTTTTAAAGGGCCATTTCATCGTACCATAAGTCCATCAAAGCACTCATGAACCTTAGAACTCTTACTAGGATGAGCAAACCCCTTGTCATTAGCCTACTGTCTTTTGAAATATGTTCCTTGGTCCTCAGAAGAGCACATACAGAACTTTACAGATTCCTCTTTGAGTATAACATGATACTTGAGAGATGCTGTCCTTTCTAAGATGCTTGATTTCATTTCACCTGTGCCACTTAATTTAAAAATTGGAAAAAAAAAGAGAGTTAAAATAACGTACCAGTCAGGCTCTTATATTTTACAGTTTACAGTTTATAATATAAACTTTCAAATATATTATTTCATGTGTTGTTCATTGATAGCTTTTGAAGAAAGTCTATCAGCTCCACTTTGCAGGTACCTAAACTGAGCCTTAATGAGGATAAGGCCCTTGCTCAATACCATCCAGGTGGTAAAAGGAAGAGTCAAATTTAGTTCTTCTGACCCCGCCCCTCACCACTGCTGGTACCATAGTTGAAATTCAGCCTGGTGGTCAGTGTCGGAATTAGGGCTGGGAGATCAGCATCTTACTATCTTCCTGGCAATGGAGATACTAAAGCTGACACCCAAGAGTGAGTTATTAATTCTGAATTGCCAGGCTCTGCTAAATGCATCTACCTGTGTCCTATTTCTATGAATAACAGGCTTATTTAGCGAAACAATTAGGCAAATTAGTGGTAACTCAACTTTCGAAAGGACACGGTGACCAGTACTCTGGTCAAATTCTTTTCTTAGCTCTAGAATTTTGAGGATGTACACATGTTGAAAAAAAGCAATTCGGGTTAGTTCCTCAAGGGTTTATTTTTAGCAGGTGCTTTGAAGATTATATGCAGAAGACATTTGCTAAGATAAAATTATTCTCATGGTATGAATCAGCTTATTGCTCCTCATCTCCTTTAAAATAATGGGTTCTTTATGTTTGTTGGATTTATTTTAACACATTAAAGCATTTTCAAAAGTAAATGTCAATTTGAAAACTTACTCTCTCCATGTGTTCAGTAATGGAAGGGAACCACACAAACTCACCATCAGCAAATATCCAAGGGGTTCTCTCACTAAGCCCTCGCATGGCATCAGGGCAGGTGAAAGGATTAGACGACTTAATTCCCACTTCTAATTCCATTTCCATCAGAGCTTTAAATATTTACTACTGCTTAAGACTCCTGCATTTTGGTAATCTTTGATGAATCAGTTATGGGTTTTGAGTTATCACAAAAGTGCACTATAGAACAGACTTATCCTTTGCATCTCTCTCCTTCTTCCAATCCCAGGCCCCCTGAAAGTAGGTTAGTTAAACTAGATCAAACATAAGTCTAAATAATTGAAACAGGACTCCCTCTGGGAACAGTTGAAATTCTGTTGTAAAGCCAGCAACATGAATGGGTAGAAAATTGTTCTTCAGACTAATTTTGCTCTAAGTAAAGCGTTTTCTTTCCTTTGACCACATTTCTTGACAAATGTCCTGCACATAGTAGGTACTCAAAAAACATCTACAGATTGAATTTAAATCTATTCTTTCTTGGGGAGGCAGAATGACTTTCTTTTTTTCCCCCTCTGAGCTCTCTAAATATTCAGAATGTTGGGTTAGAGTTTTACAAAGGAGTTCTGAACTGAGGTCAATGGATAGAATTCAAGGAATCGTGCATTTGGGTGGGAAACATTATATCTTTCTCATGACTAATCTCTAATTAGAAGTTAGCATGTTCTTTTATTGTGAATATAACCCTCCCCCCCAAATATAGTAAAGCTAGCAGTATTCCTAGACCTTTGCTACAATAGGAATCACAGATATTTTCAAATTATATTGTTTTTGCAGATCTTTTAAAATTTTTACATTCATCGACATTTCAAAATTATTGGGCTCACTAGAAGATATTTTTATTTACTGCATTTGTAGTGAGACACATATATTACAAAAATACTATTTTGAGAAGGATTCTCTTCTCAGTTGTCATTCTTCAAGTGCCCTTATCCTTCAGTGAAATCTGCATATCATGGAGACTTGTATGTTTGGGAAGAATGAAGGGACTTGGAGTCCAGAGAAGGATTTTCCTTTCCGACTAAAAATGCATCTAATATAATCCTAACAAAAAGTACATATATTCATTTTTTTTGCACGTTCTTGTATTATTTATTTTTAATTTTTAAAAAAATTTTATTGGAGTATAGTTGATTTACAATGTTTTGTTAGTTTCGGGTGTACAGCAAAGTGAACCAGCTATACATATACACGTATCCACTCTTCTTTAGATCCTTTTCCCATATAGGCCATTGCAGAATATTGAGTAGAGCTCCCTGCGCTATACAGTAGGTCCCTGTTAGTTATCTATTTTATGTATAGTAGTGTGTATATGTCAATCCCAATCTCCCAGTTTATCCCTCCCCCACTTCCCCGCTGGTAACCATAAGTTTGTTTTCTACCTCTGTAACTCTATTTCTGTTTTGTAGACAAGTTCATTTGTACCCTTTTTTTAGATTCCACATATAAGTGATATCACATGATATCTTTCTCTGTCTGACTTATTTCACTCAGCATGACAATCTCTAGGTCCATCCGTGTTGCTGCAAATGACATTATTTCTTTATTTTCTATGGCTGAGTAATATTCCATTGTTTTCTACTTTATCCATCCATCCATCAATGGACATTTAGGTTGCTTCCATATAATCAGGACTCTGTTGTAAGTCAAAGAAAATAAAATAAAAATTGCTCCAAACAGAATCTTTATGTTGTACACCTGAAGCTAATATGATGTCATATGTCAATTATACCTTAAAAAATTGCTCCAAACAATAAGGGGGAATTATTGGATGATGCCATTGAAGCAATGGAGTAGTAACAACCCAGTTAAGACCCTGGGTCCATTCATCTGTGATTCCCTCAGTGTGGTTTTTTAATTTGTGTTGGCTGAGTTCTCTGGCTGCTTCACCATAACTGCAAGATGGGTGCAAGAAAGGATAGTTAATGCCTTCCTTATTCTCATCCTTGTGGAGAGAGCATTGCTTTATCAAAAGAGCTGACCAAGAAAACTCTTGTTGCCATTAGGAAGGGAAGAGAGGGGGAGTATTTATAGATTATGCAACCAACAAGTGCCTAATTATTAGTAAATATTTAAATAAATTCAATGTTCACAGCCAGAATATGACACACTCCAGTTATTTTGTGTTTTCTTATGGTATTTTGAACACTAAAAAAATAAAAACTAATTTAAAACACTGGTGAATATTTATTACATCTCTTAATAGGAAAAGACTTTAAAGTATAAGAGCAATGGACAAAATGAAAATGAAAAGAATCACATTATTTTTAAATAGTTCATGAAAAAATTCCATAAAAAAATATAAATTAGGAAAAATAGTTGCCAGTAAAATGAGAATTAATATTCTTCAAAATGAAAAGTTTTTTTACACAACCTCAAAAACAACAGGCTACCTTGTAGTGGACACTGTTGATGCCTCACCCACTCTGCTGGGCTGATACTGTGGGAGTGAAGCCAGCACCTATTTCTCCTCCCCTGAGCATTGCACCCAGGGCAGGCTGGAAGTGCCAGGGAGTGAATCCTCAGCCCCCTACACCACTAACCACAGAGTGGCTACAGTCTTTGTGGAAATATCCCAGCTCCCTAGGCCCTGAATGGGGTGATTTGAAAGCAGAACCTAGTCAAAAACAGACCTTCTATCAGTTACCTTCATCTCTCTGTCTCACTTTCCTTCTCTCAGACCAGAGTTTCCCAAAACTACCAACCAAACTCACTGCTTCCACTCAAATACTACTTTCTGGAAAAGGTCCGATGAGAATCAAAAAGGCGCACCTCGATAACATTTTAAAGAGAGAATATACAAATCATAAAACTCAACCCTTCCCCACTACCCCGCTGTGCTCCAGAGCTTGGTTTTGACCTACCAGGCTATAACATTGTCTTAAACACCCGGCTGACTTCATTTTATAGCAGCCTTAAGTATTTAATAAGTTATCAACTGGTCTCACTATCCCCACAGGTCATCACTTCATCCTCTGCCCAGATGTCAGTGACTCATCTAAATAGCAAATATTGACCATGTTGCTACCCTGGTTAAAGCCTTAGGAAGCTGGCTGGGCTCAGGGCACAGGCTCCTCCTTTTATATGTCTTTCCTTGTACTCAATCAGTTAAAAGAAGAAGCAGAAGAAAAGTAAGTATGAAAAAAAAAAACCCAAAAAACAACAAACGTTTCCTTCCTTGTTTTTAAAGAAATGAATATTTAAGGAAGAGCCTCTTTTTCAGTCAGATTGTCCAAGATTAAGAAACAAAACTCTGTTATTGAGTATATTCAAAGAATTCTCTCATACTCTGATAATGAAAATACAATTCAATACAATCATCAAAGAAGAACATTTGGCAAAACTATGTACACATGTATTTTCAAAAATGTTTATACCATTCAATTTAACATGCCCACTTCTATTCATTCTTTATTGATCTCTTTGAAAATTACATCTAGTAAATTAGAAAACATTTTGATTAATTGCATCCTTTGAACTATGTATAAAAGGAGAAAGGAGGGAAACCTAAGTCCAGGCTCTGAGAGTGTTAGTTATGTTGTGAGAGACATTGGTAAGAATGGAAAAGGCAGGACGAATGAAGGAATAGAAAAATGTTCCCTGGAGTCTCTTACCTTTCTCCTTCATTCATTTCTCTTGGCTCCGATGCTGCACTGGCCTCAAGGCCCTGGCTCTGATGCTCACCATTGCTTAAGTCTTGGCATCTCTTTCTCTTGGCCTGTTTCTAGATCTTGAATCTTCCTGAGCTGTGACATTGCATTTCTGGCATACCTATTCTTTGCCAAATGTCTGACTTGGATTTTACCCAGTTTTCAATGTCACTCTTCTCACAATTCAGTGGTAACCCATTCTATATTGTGACATTATCATCCAGACTACTGATCCATTTTCTAGTATGGACTACCATGTCCCATGTCTAAATATCATGTACCAATTTCAGTATTTTACAATTAATGTTGTTAATGATGTGAGAGTGGGCTATAGGCTGATTAACTATAAACTGAAAAGACTTTCTGCATGTCTTTTCCAGAATATAAGAAGTAGACTTTTTTTTTTCAAACACTGGATATTGGCTTCACATTTCTGTAGAAATTCATTCTAAATCATGAAAATCACCAATAAATGGGAGGGGTGCTCATTGCCTATACCAGGGCAGACTGTCCCTCATCTTTCCTTGGTTACTCTTCCACCATTGTGGATTGAGTGACATTAGGCCTACAAAAGGGTTCTGCAAATTTTGGATCAGTACATCAATGGATGCTTTATTGTTATATCTGATATATTATAGAGTCCAGTATGATGATTCTATTTTCTCAGGAGCTTCCACTTATTTTTATTCTCATCATGAACACATGTCGTCTCCATCTTACTTTCTTGCACAAAGTAGACTAATGTCACTTTGTAAACATTTTTGTTTCATCTGGTACATTAAAAGGCACAAACCAAGTACTATTTTTCATTTTTAAAAATGGGAAATCATTAGAAATCACCAACGATATGTAAAGTTAATCGAATTGCTGGACTAAAACAATATTATTAACAAACAACTAAATGGCACATGGTTCAAATGAACTCATTATATGCAGACTATAATTATAAGGTATGAAAAATCATATGCAGAGGTTATCTTCGCTGGAAAGTAAATAACTGTCTCACTCAGAGCTGATTTGCTAAAATATTATCTGGAAAACCAATAAATATTCATTATCATATTAAACATAAAATTCTGTCAGTAGAAGATTACCTCTTTCAAGGTCACCTATGTTGAAAAGCACAAAGAAGAGGCAGCAAATGATATACTTATTCAGGTCCCTGTTAAACCACACAATTTTTGACCTCTAGCAAATTCCTGATTCTGCTCTGTTCCATTGGGAAAGTGGAATTTTGGATTTGCTCATTCCTTTTGCTTTACAAGTATATTGTAAACACAAATTGCATGTAGCTCGATGAAAATACCTGGAAAGCAGATATCTATATAAATATAAGACCTTATATCTTACTATTTCTAGTAGTTAAAAAATACTTTCTCTGACATATAACATTAAATATCTCCCAAAGCATTTTCAATCTGTGAAAGCTACTCAAATTATATAGTTCTATTACAGGTATAATGGAAAAGATCTAAATGGATATACATGGAGTTTCATGTATTGAAACACGAAGTCAAATGCAGTTTGACAATTTGAGATTTTTGATCATGTTGATCTAAGCCAGCATGACATATTTTTCTTTTTTAAACTTTTATTTCTTAATTTTTTGGTGTCAAATCAAACTTGTTACTTTTCCCCCACGTGTAGCTTCATCACAAGGGTATTCCCCAATAATGGAGCAAAGCAGTATGGCTAACTCCATTAGAAGCCAAGCCATATTTATGGCCAAAAGAACCATACATAGACGATGATGTAAGCCTTAGGGTGAGGAGAAACTGTAGGTGGAGGTTGGGGGAGCCAGAGTAGATGACACCTAATTATACATATGGGTCCATACAATTTCATTCTGATTACTGAAACTTGCAAATAAAGATAGCTGCCCCAAATCAGTACATCAAAGGCTTTGAAAACTGAAGTGAGACTTGTATCACTCTGCCCAATGACACACTTTTAGAGTGGAAATTGCCTAAAGTCTGGTCCCACAAATCCATCAGCAATCCGAAGAGATCATATTTGTACCAGGAGGATGAATACACTTTATTGCACAGTTTATAGAGTGTTAAATGTGACAGATTCTTTTACATATAATGAAAAGTAAATTTCACTTTTAAATAGCTGGCAATAAATTTAAAGGTTTTTTTTAAAATTTTCACAACAGATTTATACCCTCTTTTACCTTCTTGGAATTAATGCCCTTTGAGACTGATATGTACATTTCTCTTCACCAAGATGCGAGTCCAAGTTTGGAGCCCAACTCCCTGGCATTTTTTGAACAGAATATCAGCAGCAGCTCTGATCATCAACTGCGATTACATCTGTAAATCTGGTTCGGTGACATTTCTGCACCTCCCTGTAGACACCAGAACATCTTGGCAGGTGGCCAGTTGATCAAGCACTAGAGAATCCCTGGGATGTGTAGCTGCCACAGGTGAACCCATCATATCATAACCTGAGACTCAGCAAAATTTCATTCTCCTTAAGTAAGAACCTAGGAAGTCTTGGAGTTATCTTTAAAAGTCCTTATAATTAATATCGTGGGGATGACAAAAAGAGTTAGATTTTTTATTTGCTAATGTTGTTTGTTGTGTGTAAAAGAACTCAACAGAAAAGGTGCCCATCATGGAAAATATGAATAAAAAACAAACTGTGGGCTCTTACCCTTTGTTTGTGATTTTCCTGGTTTAGTATGAATTTTTGCAGAAAAGTGAAACTGATACCTAGCATTTAAGAAACGCTAATTCTAACACTCTGGAATATATATGTCTAAAGTCCTTTCGTTTTACTTTTCTTCAATCACCACTGAGGACATGAATTGTAAAATAGTGCAGTTGGCACATGATTTGTAGGCATGGAACATGGTGGTATATTCCAGTAAATGGAAGGATAGTCTGGGTGAAAAGGAGTCACAAAATAGAATAGATTACCATTGACCTGTGAAAGGATTAACATTGAAAATTGGGTGAGATCCAAGTCAGATATTAGGGAAAGACTAGGTAAGCCAATGCCAGAAATGTAATATCATAGCTCAGGAAGAGTTAAGATCTGAAAATAGGCCAAGAGAAAGAGATGCCAAGACTTAAGCAATGGTGAGCATCAGAGCCAGGGCCTTGAGGCCAGTGCAGCATCAGAGCCAAGAGAAATGATTGAAGGAGAAAGGTAAGAGACTCCAGGGAACATGTGTCTATTCCTTCATTAACCCTTCCTCCCCTACACTTGCCAATTTCCCGTAATATAACTAACACTCTGAGAGCCTGTACTGGGGGGTTCCCCTCTTCTCTGATCTTAACTTAGCATACAGTATGCTATAAATCAAGTGACATTTTAATTAATTTAATTTAGTTTGGTGAGTAAATGAATAAAGAAAGATAAAAGTGTATCCAATGAGCACAAGGGCATCCACATTTTAAAACTACATATTCTGTCAAATCTCTTTCTTTCATGGTTTTAGCGATGTGTGTTCTTATCAGCAGAGTATGGGAGGATTCCCTGTACGTAGACTTTATAACTCTGAGGATTGTTTTTTAAATCTTGGACAATCTGATCAATAAGAAAATATTTTTTCTTTTTTATTGTTCGTTTCTTTGATAACTGTGAGCCAGGAATTTCATGTTGATAACTTTTCTTCCTTCATGATTTGTGTCTTCATGTCCTTTTTGTGGGAGGAAGGGATGTGTGTCTTAATTTGGGTTCCCCAGAAGCTGCCTTAAGCCCAGATTATGAGAATTAATTGATTTTGTTGGTGATCCTGGAAAACACTGGTAGGAGAGTGGGGAATTGAGATGGGGAGAGAAGAAGGTATTTAACTTGTCTGAGCAGGTTGTCAGCACAGGTACATGGAGTTTAATCCTGTTATGGATCTGAGAAATTCAGGGTTTTGGGAGCTGGGGTAATTACACTCTCCTGTTATCCCTTGACTGGGGGTCCTGGGGGAGGCGAATTTCATTCCCTGGAATTTCTGTCCATCACCAGGTGGAACAGAATAATCTCTGGATGCAGGCGCCGGCCTTTGGAAATTGTTCAGATTTCACTCAAATTGTGTTTGTTGAGAGGCTAGAGAAAAACACTAACTGTGTCTACTACAAGATAGCTTATGTTTTTCCTCAACAATAATTCATCTGAAATTTATACCTTGGAGGTAAGATTATCTATTGTTTACTTTCAAAACACTCAGACAACTAAGCCAAACTATTTTATAATACTATATTTATTTCACATTGTTTTGAGATAATTTTTAGCTTTTGCATTTCAAAGTGTTTACATATATAGTAGAATAGGTCTTCTCTCATGATAACTTTTTTTCCACAATTGCTGTTTTCTCTTAGTGCCTAAAGTTACAGATAAAATTTAGAACGATTTTGTTAATATAAAATGTCATTTGAGATTTTGCTTGGCCTCGCTCACTCTAGTGTTTGCCTTACACAAGAATTTGGGAGGCACTCCAATCTTTTTAGTATCTATTCCTTTCATAACCATGGAAGCATATCTTTTTTTAAGATGTCAGTAAAACATTTTCCTGTGTGTTTATAAGTTTATCCTTGGGCCTTTCCCTGTCATATTTTCATATGAAATTTTCATATTCATATTCGATTTAATCATGAATGGGATCTTTTGGGTCTTAAGATGAGAGGTAGAAATGTCTTGAGAGGGGCATTGGGAAAAGATGAGGTGAAGGATAGAATGTTGTTTGTCTTAGATATTGGCCCTTAGTGCCATGAAGAGGAGAGGGGGAGAGAGAAACTTCCCTCCTCAGTGTGGTTCTGCCTTCTATCCATAGAAAATAAATGAGGGGTGAATGGTCACAACCAAGGTAACTCACCACAATAAAGGAAAATTAAATCTAATTAATAAAAATTAATAAAGGTTAATTAACAAAAATCTTCCAATGAGAAGGGCATTCAGTGACATTCAATTCAGTTCAGAAAATGTTTATCGGACACCTGGTACATTCCAAGCACTCAGCTGGGAATGGTCTGTGATTATTTTTAAACTTCTTTGAAAAAAGAATAAGCCTTGTCCCTTTTATCATTGATCAGCACAGATAATGCAAAACTTAAATTTCTCTATACAATATCCCTTAGCAACTCCCTAGCAACCTTCAAATGAGCTAGCTTACACCAGTGGGTTCCACGGAACTAAATTTTAAAAAAAACCTTCTTCCTTTTGCGACTAAACCTTTCATTTCAAATGTTTTATAAGAGAAATAAAATAATATTTCCCATAAAGGTTTAAATTATTCATTATCAAATACTCTTTCCCATCATAATATCTAGTATAATATTATGAACAATAAAAGTCTGTTGAATTAAATCTCATTAAATATAATAGGTCTGATAAAATCTAGGAGAAAAAGTGCACTTCTTCTCTTGTGTGGTAGGCACAATCAGGCCCCCTTCCCTCCAAAAGATATTCTTGTCATAAACCCTGGAATCTGTGAGTAGGTATTCTTGCAAGGCAAGGGGAATTATGATTGAAATTAGAATTATGGTTGCTAATCAGCTGACCTTGAGATGGAGAGTATCCTGGACATTCACGTGTGCCCAGTGTATTCACAAGGGTCCTTAAATTGGGAACAGGGAAGCAGAAGAGTCAGAACAGAGAGCTGGCACCATGAGAAAGGCTCAGCTGGACATTGCTGGATTTAAGCATGGAAGACGGCAATGAGCCAAGGAATGCAGGCAGCCTCTAGAAACAAAGAAAGCCAAGAAAAGAGATCCTCCCCTAAAACCTCCAGAAAGAAACACAGCCCAGCTGACACCTTGATTTTAGCCCAGTGAGATCCATTTTGGATTTCTGGCCTCCAGGATTGTAAGATAATACATTTGCATTGTTTTAAGCCACTCAGTTAATGGTAATTTATTACAGCAGCAGTAGGAAACACCTTGCATAAAAATAAGTCCTTGTAGTTCACAATACAACTTTCTGTTCTTTTCCTCATAGATGGTATTTACCTTTTTTTCTGATTGTCCCATTTGATTAATTGAAGATTTGGGTGCCTGAATAAACTCCTGTCCTCTACCTGAGAAGTTTTAACAATCTTTTTTTTTAACATCTTTATTGGGGTATAATTGCTTTACACTGGTGTGTTAGTTTCTGCTTTATAACAAAGTGAATCAGTCATACATAAACATATGTTCCCATATGTCTTCCCTCTTGCGTCTCCCTCCCTCCCACCCTCCCTATCCCACCCCTCCAGGCTGTCACAAAGCACCGAGCCAATATCCCTGTGCCATGCGGCTGCTTCCCACTAGCTATCTACCTTACTACGTTTGTTCGTGTGTATATGTCCATGACTCTCTCTCGCCCTGTCACAGCTCACCCTTCCCCCTCCCCATAACCTCAAGTCCGTTCTCTAGAAGGTCTGCGTCTTTATTCCTGCCTTACCCCTAGGTTCTTCATGACCCTTTTTTCCCTTAAATTCCATATATATGTGTTAGCATACGGTATTTGTCTTTTTCTTTCTGACTTACTTCACTCTGTATGACAGACTCTAGGTCTATCCACCTCATAACAAATAGCTCAATTTCGTTTCTTTTTATGGCTGAGTAATATTCCATTGTATATATGTGCCACATCTTCTTTATCCATTCATCCGATGATGGGCACTTAGGTTGTTTCCATCTCTGGGCTATTGTAAATAGAGCTGCAGTGAACATTTTGGTACATGACTCTTTTTGAATTTTGGTTTTCTCAGGGTATATGCCCAGTAGTGGGATTGCTGGGTCATATGGTAGTTCTATTTGTAGTTTTTTAAGGAACCTCCATACTGTTCTCCATAGTGGCTGAACCAATTCACATTCCCACCAGCAGTGCAAGAGTGTTCCCTTTTCTCCACACCCTCTCCAGCATTTATTGTTTCTAGATTTTTTGATGATGGCCATTCTGACTGGTGTGAGATGATATCTCATTGTAGTTTTGATTTGCATTTCTCTAATGATTAATGATGTTGAGCATTCTTTCATGTGTTTGTTGGCAGTCTGTATATCTTCTTTGGAGAAATGTCTATTTAGGTCTTCTGCCCATTTTTGGATTGGGTTGTTTGTTTTTTTGTTATTTAGCTGCATGAGCTGCTTGTAAATTTTGGAGATTAATCCTTTGTCGGTTGCTTCATTTGCAAATATTTTCTCCCATTCTGAGGGTTGTCTTTTGGTCTTGTTTATGGTTTCCTTTGCTGTGCAAAAACTCTGAAGTTTCATTAGGTCCCATTTGTTTATTTTTGTTTTTATTTCCATTACTCTAGGAGGTGGGTCAGAAAGGATCTTGCTGTGATTTATGTCATAGAGTGTTCTGCCTATGTTTTCCTCTAAGAGTTTGATAGTTTCTGGCCTTACATTTAGGTCTTTAATCCATTTTGAGCTTATTTTTGTGTATGGTGTTAGGGAGTGATCTAATCTCATACTTTTACACGTACCTGTCCAGTTATCCCAGCACCACTTATTGAAGAGGCTGTCCTTTCTCCACTGTACATTCCTGCCACCTTTATCAAAGATAAGGTGTCCATATGTGCGTGGGTTTATCTCTGGGCTTTCTCTCCTGTTCCACTGATCTATCTTTCTGTTTTAGTGCCAGTACCATACCGTCTTGATAACTGTAGCTTTGTAGTATAGTCTGAAGTCAGGGAGCCTGCTTCCTCCAGTTCCTTTTTTTGTTCTCAAGATTGCTTTGGCTATTCGGGGTCTTTTGTGTTTCCATACAAATTGCAAAATTTTTTGTTCTAGTTCTGTGAAAAATGCCAGTGGTAGTTTGATAGGGATTGCATTGAATCTATAGATTGCTTTGGGTAGTAGAGTCATTTTCACAATGTTGATTCTTCCAATCCAAGAACATGGTATATCTCTCCATCTATTTGTATCATCTTTAATTTCTTTCATCAGTGTCTTATAATTTTCTGCATACAGGTCTTTTGTCTCCTTAGGTAGGTTTATTCCTAGATATTATATTCTTTTTGTTGCAATGTTAAATGGGAGTGTTTTCTTGATTTCACTTTCAGATTTTTCATCATTACTATATAGGAATGCCAGAGATTTCTGTGCATTAATTTTGTATCCTGCCACTTTACCAAATTCATTGATTAGCTCTAATAGTTTTCTGGTAGCATCTTTAGGATTCTCTATGTATAGGATCATGTCATCTGCAAACAGTGACAGCTTTACTTCTTCTTTTCTGATTTGGATTCCTTTTATTTCCTTTTCTTCTCTGATTGCTGTGGCTAAAACTTCCAAAACTATGTTGAATAAGAGTGGTGAGAGTGGGCAACCTTGTCTTGTTCCTGATCTTAGTGGAAATGCTTTCAGTTTTTCACCACTGAGGATGATGTTTGCTGTGGGCTTGTCATATATGGCCATTATGTTGAGGAAAGTTCCCTCTATGCCTACTTTCTGCAGGGTTTTTATCATAAATGGGTGTTGAATTTTGTCAAAAGCTTTCTCTGCATCTATTGAGATGATCATATGGTTTTTCTCCTTCAATTTGTTAATATGGTTTATCACATTGATAGATTTGCATATATTGAAGAATCCTTGCATTCCTGGAATAAACCCCACTTGATCATAGTGTATGATCCTTTTAATGTGCTGTTGGATTCTGTTTGCTAGTATTTTGTTGAGGATTTTTGCATCTATGTTCATCAGTGATATTGGCCTGTAGTTTTCTTTCTTTGTGACATCCTTGTCTGGTTTTGGTATCAAGGTGATGGTGGCCTCGTAGAAGGAGTTTGGGAGTGTTCCTCCCTCTGCTATATTTTGGAAGAGTTTGAGAAGGATAGGTGTTAGCTCTTCTCTAAATGTTTGCTAGAATTCGCCTGTGAAGCCATCTGGTCCTGGGCTTTTGTTTGTTGGAAGATTTTTAATGACAGTTTCAATTTCAATGCTTGTGATTGGTCTGTTAATATTTTCTATTTCTTCCTGATTCAGTCTTGGCAGGTTGTGCATTTTTAAGAATTTGTCCATTTCTTCCAGATTGTCCATTTTATTGGCCTAGAGTTGCTTGTAGTAATCTCTCATGATCTTTTGTATTTCTGCAGTGTCAGTTGTTGCCTCTCCTTTTTCATTTCTAATTCTATTGATTTGAGTCTTCTCCCTTTTTTTCTTGATGAGTCTGGCTAGTGGTTTATCTATTTTTTTTATCTTCTCAAAGAACCAGCTTTTAGTTTTATTGATCTTTGCTATTGTTTCCTTCATTTCTTTTTCATTTATTTCTGATCTGATTTTTATGATTTCTTTCCTTCTGCTAGCTTTGGGGTTTTTTTGTTCTTCTTTCTCTAATTGCTTGAGGTGCAAGGTTAGGTTGTTTATTCGAGATGTTTCCTGCTTCTTAAGGTGGGCTTGTATTGCTATAAACTTCCCCCTTAGAACTGCTTTTGCTGTATCCCATAGGTTTTGGGTCGTTGTGTTTCCATTGTCATTTGTTTCTAGGTATTTTTTGATTTCCTCTTTGATGAACCATCTACTACAATAGCCTTGAACTCCATTTATGTGGTTTTCTTTCTTCGCCTCTGCTTCAGCCAATAAAAACAAAACCAAATCTAACTAACAAAACAAAAACAGCCTGGCATTTTTCATTACCTTCCATGTCACAGATATTAACTGTCAATATTTTTCACACTCTGACCATGACCTCCTATCCTTCTAAATGGCTAATGACCACTTTCCCACTCTTTAATCTACAGGTGTGCTGGTACCCTGCTTCCCAATTTGTCAAGCTTGCCAATATCTGTGGCATAAATACTCCCACCAGAGCTTTTATTCAAGCTACCAACTTGAGGTCATTGAAACCAAGTTAAAAAGAAAGGTGCACAACCAATTCTTGTGAGCCCCTTAGGGTCTAGCCTGTCACTGTGCTAATCCTATTTTCCCTCTCTGAAAAATCCTATTTATGGCCTTTCTCTTCTGTCTTCCTGTCTTAACCTCCTGTGTGATGACATGAATTTACTTTCTTATAAGCTTTATCAGCAACTTACACTCAACAATATCTCAACTCTGGAATCCCTACAACAATCTACCCTTTGTCTCCAGTCTGGGTTTCTGAGAATTGTGTAAAAAAGGACCCAACTGGTTGGACTGGTACCTCTAGAAATGTATAGAATCCCCTTGTTTTTGGATCCTCAATGCTGCTGACCCACACTCTGACTTTACCATTGCTGACTCTTCATTTAATGGCCTTTAAGAACCTTAATGGCTCTCCTCAAGCCCACTATCCTGTCCCACGACCATACAAGCTTTGAAAACCTTGGCATTGGTATTGACAAGAAAATGAAGACCTTTGGGGAAATCAATCAATCTCATGTTCTGACCTCCTTAACATTTCTTCTTCACTCATCTTCATTTCAGTGTCTAACCTCCAATTACAGGAGGTCTTTTTCATGCTGTTTGATGCCAGCTCTTTCACTTTCACTTATTTTCTCAGCACTCCCGTCTCTCTGGGAACTTCCTTCATCAGTGTAATTCTCTCTACTGCCATAACTGCAGATTCATCCTTGCAGATTGAATCTCCTCTTTTAGTGCTAAACATTTTCTGGTCATGTCCAATTCTAAAAAAAAAAAAAAAACAACTCTTTTAAATTGGCATCCTTTTTGCTGTTATCATGTCTTTCATGTAGGATTCTAGAGAGAGTCATCTACACATGGCAGAGCCTTTTCTTTTCTGGTTCATTTGTTTTTCTCCCATTCTTCATTTTCATTCACTTCTCAGATCTTACACCATCCTTCCCACCCCCACCTGCAACACACATACACACACGCACACACTCATTAAACTTCACATATAGCTGATTCATTTCATTTTACAGCAGAAACTAACACAATTGTAAAGCAACTATACTCCAATTAGAAAAAAAAAAAAACAAACTTCTATGATTTCTATGAAATGTTACTTTATCTTCTTTCCTCCTTCTGTGGTCCTTTTCCTCTATCCATTTATCCATTTTTAAAGGTGGTCATTGCTGGATATGTGACTCACAAACTGGAGAACAATTATACCGCAGATGTCTACCCACTGAAGTGAAGGTTCTGAGCCCCACGTCAGGCTTCCCAACCTGAGGGTCCAGCAATGGGAAGAGGAATTCCAGAGAATCAGACTTTGAAGGCTAGCAGGATTTGGCTGCAGGACTTTGACAGGACTGGGGGGAACAGAGACTCCATTCTTGGAGGGCACACACAAAGTAGTGTGCATATCAGGACCCAGGGGGAAGGAGCAGAGACCCCATAGGAGACTGAACTAGACCTACCTGCTAGTGTTGAAAGGTCTCATGCAGAGGCCAGGGTGGCTGTGGCTCACTGTAGGGACAAGGACACTGGCAGCAGAAGTTCAGGGAAGTACTCCTTGGCATGAGCCCTCCCAGAGTCAGTATTAGCCCCACCAAAGAGCCTGTAGCCTCCAGTGCTGAATCGCCTCAGGCCAAATAACCAACAGGGAGGGAACTCAGCCCCATCCATCAGCAGACAAGTGGATTAAAGTTTTACTGAGCTCTGCCCACCAGAGCAACACTCAGCTCTACTCACCACCAGTCCCTCCCATCAGGAAGCTTGCACAAGCCTCTTAGATACCCCATTGACCAGAGGGCAGACAGCAGAAGCAAGAAGAACTAAAATCCTGCAGCCTGTAGAAAGAAAAACACATTTACAGAAAGATAGACAAAATGAAAAGGCAGAGGACTATGTACCAGATGAAGGAACAAGATAAAACCTCACAAAAACAATTAAATGAGGTGGAGATAGACAACCTTCCAGAAAAAGAATTCAGAATAATGATAGTGAAGATGATCCAGAACCTTGGAAAAAGAATGGAGGCAAAGATTGATAAGATGCAAGAAATACTTAACAAAGACCTAGAAGAATTAAAGAACAAACACCTAGAAGAGTTAAAGCACAAACAAACAGAGATGAACAATACAATAATGGAAATGAAAAATACACTAGAAGGAACCAACAGCAGAATAACTGAAGCAGAAGAACAGATAAGTGACCTGGAGGACAGAATGTGGGAATTCACTGCCGTGGAACAGAATAAAGAAAAAAGAAGAAAAAGAAATGAAGACAGCCTAAGGGACCACTGGGACAACATTAAACGCACCAACATTTGCATTATAGGGGTCCCAGAAGGAGAAGAGAGAGAGAAAGGACCCGAGAAAATATTTGAAGAGATTATAGTTGAAAATTTCCCTAACATGGGAAAGGAAATAGTCACCCAAGTCCAGGAAGTGAAGAGAATCCCAGGCAGGATAAACCCAAGGAGGAACACACCAAGACATATAGTAATCAAATTGACAAAAATCAAAGACAAAGAAAAATTATTAAAAGCAACAAGGGAAAAAAGACAAATAACATACAAGGGAACTCCCATAAGGTTAACAGCTAATTTCTCAGCAGAAAATCTACAAGCCAGAAGGGAATGGCATGATATATTTAAAGTGATGAAAGGGAAGAACCTACAACCAAGATTACTCCACCTGGCAAGGATCTCATTCAGATTCGACAGAGAAATCAAAAGCTTTACAGACAAGCAAAAGCTAAGAGAATTCAGCACCACCAAACCAGCTCTACAACAGATGCTAAAGTAATTTCTCTAAGTGGGAAACACAAGAGAAGAGACTGACCTATGCAAAAAACCTCAAAACAATTAAGAAAATGAAAATAATAAAATACATATCGATAAATACCTTAAACGTGAATGGATTATATGCTCCAACCAAAAGACACAGGCTCGCTGAATGGATACAAAAATAAGACCTGTATATATGCTGTCTACAAGAGGCCCACTTCAGACCTATGGACACATACAGACTGAAAATGAGGGGACAAAAAAAGATATTCCGTGCAAATGGAAATCAAAAGAAAGCTGGAGTAGCAATACTCATATCAGATAAAATAGACTTTAAAATAAAGAATGTTACAAGAGACAGGGAAGGACACTACATAATGATCAAGGGATCAATCCAAGAAGATATAACAATTATAAATATATATGCACCCAACACAGGAGCACCTCAATATATAAGGCAAATGCTAACAGCTATAAAAGAGGAAATCGACAGTAACACAATAATAGTGGGGGACTTTAACACCTCACTAACACCAATGGACAGATCATTCAGACTGAAAATTAATCAGGAAACACAAGATTTAAATGACACAATAGACCAGACAGATTTAATTGATATTTATAGGACATTCCATCCCCAAACAGCAGATTACACTTTCTTCTCAAGAGCACACAGAACATTCCCCGAGATAGCTCACATCTTGGGTCACAAATCAAGCCTTAGTAAATTTAAGAAAATTGAAATCACATCAATATCTTTTCTGACCACAGCACTATGAGATTAGACATAAATTACAGGGGAAAAAATGTAAAAAACACAAACTCATGGAGGCTAAACAATACGTTACTAAATAACCAAGAGGTCACTGAAGGAATCAAAGAGAGAATCAACATTTAGAGACGAGCTAACACCCATCCTTCTCTAACTCCTCTAAAAAAATTGCAGAGGAAGGAACACTCCCAAACTCATTACACAAAGCCACCATCATCCTGATACCAAAACCAGACAGAGATATTACAAAAAAAGAAAATTACAGACCAATATCACTGATGAATATAGATGCAAAAATCCTCAACAAAATACTAGCAAACAGAATCCAACAACACATTAAAAGGATCATACAACATGATCAAGTGGGATTTATCCCAGGGATGTAAGGATTCTTCAATATATGCAAATCAATCAATGTGGTACACCATGATAACAAACTGAAGAATAAAAACCATATGATCATCTCAAAAGATGCAGAAAAAGCTTTTGATAAAATTCAACACATATTTATGATAAAAACTCTTCAGAAGGGAGTGTGGAAGGGAGACACAAGAGGGAGGGGATGTGGGGATATACGTATATGTATAGCTAACTCATTTTGTTATACAGCAGAAACTAACACACCATTGTAAAGCAATTATACTCCAATAAAGATGCTAAAATAAAACTCTCCAGAAAGTGTGCATAGAGGGAAACTACCTCAACAAAATAAAGGCCATATACAACAAACCCACAGCAAACATTATTCTCAAAAGTGAAAAACTGAAAGTGTTTCATCTAAGATCAGGAACAAGACAAGGTTGTCCACTCTCACCACTATTATTCAACATAGTTTTGGAAGTCCTAGCCACAGCAATCAGAGAAGAAAAAGAAATAAAAGGAATACAAATTGGAAAAGAAGAAGTAAAACAGTCATTGTTTGCACATGACATGATACTATACATAGGTAATCCTAAAGATGCCACCAGAAAACTGCTAGAGCTAATCAATGAATTTGGTAAAGTTGCAGGATGCAGAATTAACGCACAGAAATCTCTGGCATTCCTATACACAAACAGCGAAAAATCAGAAAGAGAAATTAAGGAAATAATCCCATTCATCACTGCAACCAAAAGAATAAAATACCTAGGAATAAACCTACCTAATGAGGTAAAAGACCTGTACTCAGAAAACTACAAGACACTGATGAATGAAATCAAAGATGACACAAACAGGTGGAGAGATATACCATGTTCTTGGATTGGAAGAATCAATACTGTGAAAATGACTCTACTACCCAAAGCAATCTACAGATTCAATGCAATACTTATCAAATTACCAATAGCATTTTTTTTTTTTTTTTGCGGTACGTGGGCCTCTCACTGTTGTGGCCTCTCCCGTTGCGGAGCACAGGCTCCGGACGCGCAGGTTCAGCGGCCATGGCTCACGGGTCCAGCTGCTCTGCAGCATGTGGGATCCTCCCAGACCAGGGCACGAACCCGCGTCCCCTGCATTGGCAGGCGGACTCTCAACCACTGCGCCACCAGGGAAGTACCCAATGGCATTCTTTACAGAACTAGAAGAAAAAGTCTTAAAATTTGTATGGAGACACAAAAGACCCTGAATATCCAAAGCAACCTCGAGAGAAAAAAATGGAGTTGGAGGAATCAAACTCCCTGACTTCAGACTATACTACAAAGCTACAGTCATGACAACAATATGGTACTGGTACAAAAACAGAAATATATATCAATGGAACAGCATAGAAAGCCCAGAGAAAAACCCATGGACCTATGGTCAACTAATCTATGACAAAGGAGTCAAGGATATGCAATGGAGAAAAGACAGTCTCTTCAATAAGTGGTACTGAGAAAACTGGACAGCTACATGTAAATGAATGAAATTAAAACACTCCCTACCACCATACACAAAAATAAACTCAGAATGGATTAAAGACCTAAATGTAAGACCAGACACCCTAAAACTCTTAGGGGAAAACAGAGGAAGAACACTCTTTGACATAAATCACAGCAAGATCCTTTTTGACCCACTTCCTAGAGTAATGGAAATAAAAACAAAAATAAACAAATGAGATCTAATGAAACTTCAAAGCTTTTGCACAGCAAAGGAAACCGTAAACAAGACCAAAAGACAACCCTCAGAATGGGAGAAAATATTTGTAAATGAATCAACTGACAAAGAATTAATCTCTAAAATATATAAACAGCTCATGCAGCTCAATATTAAAAAAACAAACAACCCAATCAAAAAATGGGCAGAAAGCCTAAATAGACATTTCTCCAAAGAAGACATACAGATGGCCAAGAGGCACATGAAAAGATGCTCAGCATCACTAATTATTAGAGAAATGCAAATCAAAACTACAATGAGGCATCACCTCACACAAGTTAGAATGGGCATCATCAGAAAATCTACAAACAACAAATGCTGGAGAGGGTGTGGAGAAAAGGGAACCCTCTTGCACTGTTGGTGGGAATGTAAATTGATACAGCCACTATAGAGAGCAGTATGGAGGTTCCTTAAAAAACTAAAAATAGAATTACTGTATGACCCAACAATCCCACTACTGTGCATTTACCCAGAGAAAACTATAATTCAGAAATACACATGCACCCCAATGTTCATTGCAGCACTATTTACAATAGCCAGGTCATGGAAACAACCTAAATGCCCATCGACAGATGAATGGATAAAGAAGATGTGGTACATATACACAATGGAATATTACTCAGCCATAAAAAGGAACAAAACTGGGTCATTTGTAGAGACGTGGATGGACCTAGAGACTGTCATACAGAGTGAAGTCAGAAAGAGAAAAACAAATATTGTATATCAATTCATATATGTGGAATCTAGAAAAATGGTACCGATCAACTGGTTTGTAAGGCAGAAATAGAGACACAGATGTAGAGAACAAACGTATGGACACCAAGGGGGGAAAGTGGCAGGGGGAGGGGTGGTGGTGGGATGATTTGGGAGATTGGGATTGACATGTATACACTAATATGTATAAAATAGATAACTAATAAGAACCTGCTGTATAAAAAATAAAATAAAATTCAAAAAAAAATATGAAATAAAAAAAAATAAAGGTGGTCATATTAGTAAATACCTCTCTCCTTATTATAATACTCTTCTGGGCAATATTATCCACTTGTATGGTTTTAACTATTTTTTAATGAGAATGATGCCTAAATACATATCTCCACCCCCATCTTTTCCACTTTTTACATGAATACTACATGAGAATCTCCAATCTAAAGGATCAAAACTAAATTCAGTTTCTTTCTCCCCAAACGTATTTGCCTTTCTGTATTATCTATCTCACCTAAGAAAACCAGTATCCATTCAGGTAGGAAGCTTGGAAGTTGGCTTTGAGTCCTTCCTCTCCGCTTTAGTATTCCCATGCCCAGTCAATCACGAAGCCTTAAAAGTTTCTGGAATCTATGAGTTTTACCCCTTATTCAGACAAATTATTTTCATTAGAGTTATTGCAGCGCTTCCTCACTGATCTCTGCTTTCCCACAAATCCTGCCTCCATACTACTAGTCGGGTGTTCTGGCTAAAATAGAAATCTTATGATGTTAACATCCATGTTAAAAATGCTTAGTGACTCTGCATGGCCTACATGGTGAAGTATGAGCTTTGTTCACATCAGAAAGACTCACCCTGACCTGGTCTCTGTTTTCTTTTCCTCTGCCACACCTTACCTCAGACACAGTGAGCTAGCAACCTTGAATTTCAGCAAGCCCCCATTCACACCATGCTAATCAACACTGATGCAAACTTCTTCCTCTACCTGGAGTCCCTTGCCCTTTATTTATCTGGTTAACTGCTTCATATCCAACTTGAAACTTACCTGGACACCCCCATTCCCCGTGGGCTCACTGGGCTTCCTCTGTACTGTGAGCTACTCATTCCATTGTTTTGAAATCCTTTATTTACCTTTTTGCCTTATAGAATTTAGCTCTCCCATAGCAAGGAGGATGTCATATTAATAATGAAGCAGTCCACACAGAGCTTGGCACACAGTTTACACTCAGTAAATGTTGGTTCTTGATGTGAGGCTACTAAAATGTGATAAACATCATTAAACTCTCTCTCCAACACCAGCACAGAATGCTTAATGAATGTTGCACAGTTAATAGTTGTGTTGAGTGAAATCATTACTCCTGTGGCTTCTAATACATCAAAAAGAAATAAAAGAAAAGTATGGAAGGAAGGAAGCAAAGATCTGCAATAAGCTTTCTAATTGATTTTCTCCTTAAACTAGAAATTCTACTGGAGAAAGGGTCAAGATCGGGGGAATGTGACATAGAAGATGAGAGAAGGACACTGAGGACTCATTCTAACACCGTTTTGTCCAAGGCAGGTCTTTCACCTGACCCGGTGGCGACCAAATGCTCTAAGCAGTAACTTGCTATTAATCAGTGAGGCCTGGACCAAGATCCGTTGCTGTTTCTTCCCTCCGCCAGCAGAGGGTGTGATAGAACACAGGCCTCCGTTGGCAACTTAACACTAATTTGAGACAGTTTCCTTTCCCAACCACCTTCTGTTTCTCCAAGCTGGTCTACCTCTAGGGGGATTTCTGTTATCCACTGCACTGTTTACTATCTCACCATCACGTATCCGCTGCAGCCCATGGCATTTTCGTGCTGTCAAAATAGGCACACACACACACACACACAAAAAAAGGGTTTTCTATGGTAAGATAAGGCTAAAACCCATGGATTAAATGTGTATTAAGTTCATTATAAAGCCAAGGATGAGTAGATGCACAAAAGTTTATTTTGAAATCCTTTCTGCCTAATCTTCACAGGGCAATGGAAATATACAGATATTCTGAACTCTCTTTCACCCCTCTCCCATCCGCCATCAATTCTGCCATTGCTAGTATAAGTCAACCAACCTCTTAAATCACCGCATGCTTTTAGTGTCATTTCCATTCGGCAGCACTGCAAACAACTCAGTTGTCAGAGGAGACAGATCTGGGCGTAATATCACTTGCAAATGATTTATTCCATAAAGTACATAAAAATATATTTTGAACTCCTAGGCTTATTATTCCCGTAGTAAACAGTGATGTAAAGAGAACTCTTAATTTGCTTGCAGTGTGAGAAGTGTCAAGGGGAAGTCATATTACATTTAACATCTTTTGCATTATCAGTTAACTAACAGGGTTGATGGGGAGAAAAGCCACTTGTATTAAGTGACTGGAAATAATCTCACTGTGAAGATGTGCTGAAGACAGGAAGCCAGATGAAACTAATCTCTCCCCATTTCCTTTATTTCTCCTAAATGCTTTTTTGTTTTATTTTGCTTTGTTAGAGTGGCACTATTCTGTGAAGATTAAATGAAGCTGGATGCAATTCTTTTAAGATGTTTCACTACATAAAAGGAGAGAGAGTCATTCAAGAGAAATGAACAAACGACCGCCTGCCAATGTTTTTCCATGAAGCCCAGTTGACATTTTGGGTAAGATTATTCTTTACTGAGGGAGGCTGTGTCTCGCACTCCTAGGCATTTAGCATCTTCGTTTCCCACCTATTAAATACCAAGAGCATGCTATAGTTATCATAAGAGTCAGCTGCACACATTTTAAAACAGTTCTTTGAGGAGACAGAATGGCCTTCATTCAAGAAAGGCCACTCGGAAATGCCTCATACTATATGAGGTCATCTTGAAGGTTTTTTATCAGGGTGTTTTAATTAATACCATTGATAACCTTGGGGATAAAATACTTGCAGAGATGGAAGAGCTTGAAATAACACATGCAAAGAGGGTGGACACCACATAGTAGATATTTTGTAATTAGCAGTTAATATTATTGTGAGGAAATGTACGAGATATAATGGTGAATGAAGATGCCCTCTTGCCCTCAAAGAAAAAATAGTGGAGAAAACATACATACAGGAATGCCCCCAAATAATAAAACAAGTGAATTCAATAGTCAGGGATATCGGGGCTGGGAAGGAGCTGAGTGCAAATTGCATTAGGGCTGTCTAGCTTCTGATCTTAAATGAGGACTCATGCTAGGGTTGAGTGAAGGTATGGTTCTAATTTCCTGGTATCGAGTACATAATTTCCATCCAGATTTTGAGGTGGGAGCAGAGATGGATAGATGAGTTTATCGTAGATTTCAACCTGGGACACAGCTGATACTTAAGTGTAGCCAGAGGGGAAACTTCAAAATTGCTTTAGGAAATTAATGTTAAATCTGTTTTTAATCTCCATTAAGAGGAATATTTTTTGACTTTGAATAAAATAGACAATGACTTTGTTGTACTTCAAATTCTTATGAATATTCTCCTTCAATATCTAGTCAACCCCTAGTGTTTCATTTGCCAGTATTTTTAATACAATTTAATTCCCAGACTCACATGTACCCTTGGCTTATCTAATAGCATATCACATCCTTTCTGTTTCTTTTTTCCTGTATGTTTTATTTATGATTATGACTCCAACTTCTATTGCTTTTGTAAGGTATCTAGGGTCAATTGAGTCTCTGGGCATTTTTAAAACTGAGGTTTACCATTTTAATTACTTTCAATTGGGGAATATTCAGTACTGTAGCAATTTTGGTGAAGTAAATTAAAATAATTCCCTGAGATACTTAGTCTGGATATCCTTCTACTCTTGTTACTGGAAGAAAGAGGTAACCAAAAAAAAAAAAAAAGATGGCAAATAAACCAGGTTTAAATTCTATGTAATATGCAACACTTCTGCCTTATCTTAGGCTAAATTAGTGTATTTCAAGTTTTATAAACTATACAATAAAAAAAAAGGGTGGAGATTTCAGAGAAATCTGACAATGATGCAGCTGTTACCTGCAGTTTCTTTCCTGAATGAAGTACTAAGTTGATGGTGGTTCATTACCCAAAGAGATTACCTTGGCATCCAAGAAATACAGAATCTCATTGCAGGGGAATCTGATCTCTCAGGGCCCATTTCTCTCTGCAAACCCAGGGGAACCATATGGCCGTTAAAATCTGGGGCTGTGGAGTCTGACGCCATGGGTTCAAATCCCTGTTACTACCAAGTAATTGTCTGAAGGCAAAGTTCTTTGTTTTCTTCACCAGGGTATTTTTTTTGTCCAAGAATGGTATTCTTTTCACTGAGCTTAGTGCACTCAGATTCCTCTTAACACAGCACTCCAGGCAGAATTAGAACTAAGTATCACATATGAAACATAACTACACTAATTAAGGATGTTATCTGTGACTTGAAGAAATGTTTCCTCTACTCCACCTTCCATTCCTACAGTAACAACCACCACAATATCAGCATAACACGTGCCCATCTATCTCTCACCTTGTGCCAGACATAGTCTAAGTCCTTCAGATATAATATGCCACTTCATTCACTCCTTTAGGAGAAGTTCAATGCTTGATTTTAAGATCTGGTAGCAATAAAAAACTAAATCCTTCAGAAACAATGCTTAGTTGGAAAGTATGAATCAATAACTTTAAAATGAACAACTAAAGCGTAACAAAGTTCTCTTGTTATAGTGGGGGTAAAAGAGGAAAATAAATATGGGATAAAAATGGCAGGCATCTCTTATAACATGACACACTCAGCTGGTGCAGTGAGCCCCACCTACGCCACCACACAGACATTTTGGGTAAAATACAACAACAATAAACCTATATCTATATTTAATATCATCATATTTAATATCATCTCATCTTTAATATCATTCTATATCTCATTACTTGTATCTGTGATGTCATTTTTCTCATACCATCTACTTAATATTTATTTTATTTATATTATTTATATTTATTTATTTATTTTGGCTGCACCAGGTCTTAGTTGCGGCATTTGGCATCTTTAGGTGCGGCACGCGGGATCTTTTAGTTGCAGCATGCGGACTTCTCTTAGTTGTGGATGTGGACTCTTAGTTGCGGCGTGGGAACTCTCAGTTGCGTCATGCATGCGGGATCTAGTTCCCTGAGCAGGCATGGAACCCGGGCCCCCTGCATTGGGAGTGCGGAGTCTTACCCACTGGACCACCAGGGAAGTCCCTCATACCATCTATCTTATATCATTTTATATTTATATCTATGCCTAAGCATTGGTCTATATTTTTATCTCACATCCCTACCTGAATCTGGATCTATAATTTGTAGTAGAAAACTGTTCTGTATACTAGGTGATAGTACTCCCTTGGTCAGAAACAACATCTTCAAGCAGTCAAGGGCATTTGCAGTAAGCAGTCTTCGGGCATGTAGATGCAAGTCCCAGTGGATATGGGACACCTCCACCGCGGGGACCATGCTCAGCTATCAAGTGAGAAAACGTTGTGCTTGCGGGTCTAAGAGATTATATTGATTTTTCAATGACTCCAACATTATTACTAGTTAATCTGGTTGTGATCATACGTGGCCAAAGGCAACAATGAAAAGGAAAAAATAATAATCACATTGTACCTATATTAACGGCTAATACAGAATTCTCTTAACAGTGTTTTCACACCTGCTATAAGAAACGTGTATAATTCCAACTGGATTAGCCAAATGGAATTCTGCCAAGTTTCAAGAATTAATATAGTCACGCACATGATTAAGGGTTTTATTTTATTTTGTGTTTTGGAAGGGTTTTCTCAACAAAAAGGCATGGCAGACTAGCAGAGCCTGTGCGTAATCCTCACTCATCAGCCCAGGGCTGACAGTATTATTCAACTCTCATGCCTTCCTACCTTCTGCCTTTTTGTGTGTTTTCAGCGTGGAAGAATCCCATTTCTGACAGCTATTTGGAAGTAGAGGTATCATAAAACCAACAGAATCAGCCTCATGATTCATTGTTGTCCATTGACTAATTGCGCTGACAACTGGGACACAGGTTCTGGGCCAGGCATCAGAAAGACATGAAGACACAGAAAGAGCCACCTACAGTCCTGAAAATGTCTTAAGTGATGTGCCTGAGGCCCTTCTAACCTAGGACTGAAAGTTATCAAGTCTGACTTGTAGTTACTGTGATTCATCCTGGGGAAGGCAGTCACTCGTATTTCATTTTTTTCTACTGATGAGAAGTTCAAAACTGTTGATTTAACGTGCCAATGTTCACATCAGCTGAACTATCCTCTAATGGCACTTTTATAAAATATAATTTTTTAACCTTTATCAGCAATGATTCTTTTAACACTTAATACAAAAAAAACCCCCATTTTTAATATTACTCTTGTGATCTGTATTAACATTTACTTTGAACATTGGGAAAAATGATCAGGGCTTGACATTGACATTTTTTGGTGAAATATTTGTCAGGAGGGAGGGTTTCAGCAGTTGCTTAGTGAAAGCACCTGAAAGCATCATTTGTATTGGTTCCCACTTGCCCACAGGATAAAGTTACCCACCACCCCTTCCTGCGTGTCAGGGCTTTCGCCGTCTGGACCCAAGTCCTCTCAATTTCTTGGTTCCCACCATTCCCCGCCAATCCTTCTGTTAAGTTTCTAACTGAACTTGTAGCTTATGACTTTAAAACCTCCCTATGCTTGCCCATGCTGACCCCTCTGCCTGAAGTTACATTCTTATCAGTGTTTTTTTAAATTTTACTTTATATTGGAGTAAAATTGGTTTATAATGTTGTTAGTTTCAGGTGTACAGCCCACTGATTCAGTTATATACACATATCTATTCATTTTTCAGATTCTTTTCCCATAGAGGTTATTACAGAATACTGAGTATAGATCCCTGTGCTATATAGTAGTTCCTTGTTGATTATCCATTTTGTATATAGTAGGGTATATATGTTAATCCCAAACTTCTAATTTATCCCTCCTCCACTTTCCCCTTTGGTAATCATAAATTGGTTTTCTAAGTCTGTGAGTCTGTTTCTGTTTTGTAAATATGTTCGTTTGTATCATTTTTTTAGAGTTCACAGATAAGTGATATCATATGATGTTTGTCTTTCTCTGTCTGACTTACTTCACTTAGCATGATTGGAAAACATATCTCCCCCAAAGCCATGCTCGAACATTACCTTCTCTGACAAATCTGACATCTTCCATCTTTCATCATCACTTCCTCTCCTGGACTCCCTAAAATATCTTATTACATCTCTCTAGTATGTTCTTTTAAGCAACCTATTAACCTGATTGCCTCTGCCCCTAAATGCTGATCTCCTTGAAAGATGGGGCCATAGCATGTATCTTAATATTCCCCAGCAACAAGCAAAGTATCTGGCACATAGGGCCATCCTTAGTAGACAATCGAATGTGTGTAGATGATGTAAGGAACCATAAAGATATGCAGAAAGCTTTGTCAGACTCACATTGGGCTGCCACACACCTAAGAGGAATAGGAACAGGTTTTTTATTAAATTTTTAATATGTGACATTGCATTAAGTGCTTCATGTCCGAAGCAAAATAATGCTCTGAAATATTTATCTTTGCACTTTGCTTTTCAGCATTTCTTGTAGTTGGGTCAGTGGCATCCATTTTGCCTTAAGGAATCTTAGAATCATCACAAAAGGGAAAAGTGAGGGAAGAAACTGTATTTTAGTGTTAAAACATTCAAAACAGGCTCTTAGGTGTCTTAACAGGAGCAACACCCTGAAAGCCAAGGTTTTCCATTTGGAATAAGCTTATTTTTTTAAGGGAAGGAAAAGCTTTTGGAATAACCCCAAAGGAAGCAAGGCATCGAGTTTATGTCACAACAGATTAGAAAGAGAATATAAGAAGGCCCAGCCTAGCCCACTGTCAGAAAGACAAGAGGGGAATTAACTGCACTGGGGCCAGAGATGGTGGGAAGGGCAGGAAAGGGTTTGACCTTGGTGGAGGTCAATGAGCTAGAATCTGAGGGACCCACAGAAGGAGGTTCTGGTCAGCACTGGCTTCCTGTTGAGCTCTTCTCTCCGCTGGCAGGGCCACATCGCTGGATCTCAGGGGTTGGAACATCCCGTTAGGGTTCAGGTAAGCTCTTCATCTTGCCTATGTCACATTTGCTTTCCTCATTGCCATCTGATAAATCCTTCCATCCACAGCTCTCTAAGTATCTCCCATGGATATTCCAGCAGAAGTGATTCCCAGTTGTGACCTGGACTTTTCTAAACTTCCCATCCAAACTCTTTAGCAAAAATGTGCCCATTTTTAAAGTCTTGACTATGGCCCTAATATGAAGGGCGGGGTCTCTGAAATCTAGAAAGGCAGTTGTGGTAGGATCAGGAAAATCCTGGGCATATGTGCTTGGGTAGGACTGGACAGCGGTAAGGCTCATATCCTTTACACAAGAAGAGTTGTATTTAATCAGCACAACAATAATGTAGGAATTACCATCTGGATTTTACATATAAGTA
The DNA here is from genome assembly GCF_003676395.1 of Aethalodelphis obliquidens. Classification (NCBI taxonomy): domain Eukaryota; kingdom Metazoa; phylum Chordata; class Mammalia; order Artiodactyla; family Delphinidae; genus Aethalodelphis; species Aethalodelphis obliquidens. Next base: position 12,998,178 of record NW_020837946.1, on the reverse strand, counting down.
AACCAAGGCCCAAAGAGTTTGACTAATTTGTCCAAGATCATACCACTTGAAGTGTCAGAATAAGACAATTAACATAAGCAGACATGATCCATTATACTGTGCTGTGTTGTCTCTATTTTAAAAAAAAACTAGAGTGTGTATATGTGTGTATGTGTATGTGTGTGTGTGAATGTGTGTTTGTGTATGTATGTATGCAGGTGTGAGGCTGGTGTTCATACAGTCTGTGGGCATTGACAGATTCATTTATGCCTAGTTTTTCCACACTGAGCACTTGTACAAAAATAAAGTGGGTCCATAGCCATCCTCCTTCCTCTTTCCCTTCTCCTCTCTCTCTTCTCTTCGTTTTTCCCTTGCTCTTATCTCTCCCCATTTTCTAGGGTTACAGTTCACTGCCAAGCCAAGGAGAAGAATGTATCTAGAGCAACACTAATGATTCTGGCCACTAACTGGGAATCTGATCTTCTGGGCTCTTTTCCCAGCTCTCCTACTGTGCAATTTTAAACTTGATGAAGGTTCTGTTTATCCAACTGTAAAATACAGGTAATACATTCCTACCTCAGTGAGGGCTGAGGAAGAACACTGTTATGTACAGCACTTTATGATCCATAGACAAAAGGTAGAATCAGTGACAATTTCATTATATTGAAAGTGTTTTCAAACTCACCTTGTCCTCTTCTTTCTCTTGGCATCACTACTACCCTAGAGGTGAAGGTGTAAGATGGCTCCTTCTTTGGAGGTGCACAGAATATTCAAGAAGCTTATCATTATTATGTAAAATGTTTTTCTTCAATGCAAGGAAACAATATATTGGAATAAAATTTTCTTGTGTGACATTAAGAATAGAAATTCTGAAGTCTTAAAAATTGCCTCTGAGAGTCCACAAATTAATATTTTTATTTAGCTTCAGCCAGAGAACACACAAATCTAATCCCAACCAAGTTATTGACCCTTAAGAAATCCTGGGCCATGCAACTTAATCTCTCAAAATCAAGTATGGATCAAAGAAATGTGTCTAGTCCTTTTAGATGTACTTGAGCTGTGTCCTTCATTTGAATAATAAGCTAGAAAAAATGAATCAAGATATAAATGGTATAGGATACTTTCCTAGAAGGAAGATGAATGGATGATGGCTTTGCCAATGTGCTGACTTCTGTCATTCTCATGTTCAGTGACAAGCACCGTATGAATGATTCCACTCGGTTGATTCTGGAGAGGTCCACCATGAACAGATTGTCAGAGCTGCAATTGGACTAACCTGCCACCGCAGCTCACCGTAGTGTCGACATGGGGAAGAGTGCATTTCTTTATTTCTGAAAATGCGCTGGCTTGCCAGAAATCTCATTTTAGCAATTTTAAAGCCAGCAAATTTGACCATTAATGAGTACAATTGTTTTTCATTCTAGCAATTGTTTTCCTTGGTCAAAAAAGGCTGCAGGTTATGAATACGTATTTTTGAAATCTAATTTAGGGCAGAGAAAGATGAAAAAAACATTATAAGAGAGTTTCCCATTCATGAGAAAAATAGAAAATAAATATGACTACTAAACTATTCTTCAAACTATTTATGTCCCCAGATGAACTCATCATCATCATACCAGACTCAAAACTCTTGGTCACAGAGGCTTGAAGCCTTGTAGTTATTATTGGGTCACTCTTTTGTCACACATAAATGCCAGTTTGTGTAGCATGAATTCTACACATGTAGCATTAGTCCAATTCATCCCTTCCTATCCACATGGTCTACCCTAACACGAACTCTACTATTATCGCAGCCTCTTAATTTGTCCCCGGATTCTATTCTTTCTACGTGCTAAAGCATCCTGTGTATGCTGCTAGACTAATCTTTATAAAAATTGCTCTGATTCACAACAGTCAAGAGTTCCCAATTTTCTGTCAAATAAAGACTAATATCCTTAGTGTAGAACCCAAATCCCTCCTCAATCTAATATCAACTAACTTCCAGCTTTATCTTTAGTTCATTCACCTTCCACTGCCATAAAACTAGGTTAACTCTTCCATACAATCCTGTGCTTTAGTTGCCTTCTTCCATCATTCTGTTACCTACTTTTGGAATGTTAATGTCTCCGCCTCTTTGTGACCAGATCCTACATTTGTCCTTAAAACCCTAAGCCATACGGTGTTTCCATTCAACAGTGGCTTGATGAATATCTCCTGTGTTTCAGGTTCTGTTCCAAGTGCTCCAGTATGGTCCTTTAATTATTTTTCCAGGTGGAAATAATATTTCTTCTTTAAAGTCCCATGTCATGCTTTCTGTACTTTTCTCTGCTTTGTGACCTAGTTAAGGGAATAGATTCTATACTGTCCTGAGAGGGTTGGCACCCTCTCTGACAGTCTGTCGGGGTTTGCAGTCTCCATAAAGCCTAAAGAGCATCTATCGCATAGTAAGTTCTTTGTAAAGAGTTTTGAATTGAAAGAAAAAAGCACAATATTTTCTGTGAGACATGGCAAAGCCTAGAGCAAATATCTGAAGCCATGAGTTGTAAAATTATGAATGCAGCTAATTTTTTGTATTTCATTAGTCAACATCAATGAGGACTCCTAAATTGTTGGTTTTTTTAAAACATATATGTTGGCAATGGGGCAAGTTTATCCAGTTTTCCTAAAACTGGAGTTAGTTTGTGTGTGTTTATGTGTGAAAACCTATATCTCAATATACATACAAAGTGTAAATCAGGCTAGTATTTCAGAAAACCTCTATGCAAATTTGTACTTGAGTAGATACGGGATGAGTAATTTTTGTTCTGTTTTTATCTATTTAATTTTTATGTAAAGCATATTTAAATGCATGCTTGCATTTCTTTTCAATGAAATGGGAGATAACTGTTAATGTACTAAAGTTTTACTTGGGATATAGTAAGACTCAGTGTCTCTACTAGAAAATTGAAGATTTTCTTCAGATGATGAGGACTTGAATCTTATGATGGCTGCAGGGCCTTGACACTTAGAGCACAGTCTTTGGGCATGAAGCTTTGGCCTCAGTTGGCATCTAACATTACTTGTTAGAAATGCCATATGATCCAGCAGTTCCACTCCTGGTCGTATATCTGGAGTAAACCATAATTCGAAAAGATACATGTACCCCAATGTTCATTGCAACACTATTTACAATAGCCAGGACATGGAAACAACCTAAATGTCCATCAACAAACGAATGGATAAAGAAGATGTGGTACATATATATAATGGACTGTTACTCAACCATAAAAAAGAACGAAATAATGCCATTTGCAGCAACATGAATGGACCTAGAGATTGTCATGCTGAGTGAAGTAAGTCAGACAGAGAAAGACAAGTATCATACGATATCAGTTATAGGTGGAATCTAAAAATAATGTTACAAATGAACTTATTTACAAAATGAAATAGAGTCACAGATGTAGAAAACAAACTTATGGTTACCGAGGGGAAAAGGATGGGAGGATAAATTGGGAGATTGGGATTGACAGATACACAGTACTATATATAAAATAGATAACTAATAAGGACCTACTGTATAGCACAGGGAAATCTACACAATACTCTGTAATGACCTATATGAGAAAAGAGTCTAAGAAAGAGTGGATATATGCATATTTATGTATATTTATAACTGATTCACTTTGCTGTACAGCAGAAACTAACACAGCATTGTAAATCAACTATACTCCAATAAAAATAATTTAAAAAAAAAGAAACGCAACTGAATGAGTGCCAACCCTGACACACGGATTCCAACTCTGTGGATGGATCCCAGAGATCTGGGTTTTAGACAACCCTCCAAGTGATTCTGATGCTTGCTAAAATTTGAAAAGCAGAGAGAGTTAAAATTCAGAAGTCCATTGCATGAGTAAACTTCGACATGTAAATTAAAGGTGACAATGTGCCTTAAATCAGGAATTAACAGTTTTAGGGAAAGGGAACTGTTATTTTACACAAATCGGATTCAGTTACAATCCATATGTTGCTTAGGACTTCGTCTCACAAAGCCACCTGATGTCATTTTGCTGAGAGGAGAAAAGATGAAAGCTGTATCAAGAAAGAATTTTAAAGAACTAGTGTGTTAGTTATTTCTCATTTGAAGAAGATTAAAAAACCCTACATTTCTCCTTCGCACCTTATTGCTCACCCTATGCATATGTCAACAGAACCAAGCCAAGTTAAAAGCATGGCATCCTAAGCCACTCCATTAGCTGCATAGAGAAGATTAAAAAATAACTCGAGGCACAGACTGGCTTGTTTTCCTAACCCTTGAAGTAATCCAGCTGTTCTGAAGACATTTTTTCTTGCCCCCTATCTTGAATTAGTTTTCTATTGTAAAGTCCTCTGTTTAAGACATTTGGGGAAAATCTTACTGTTGATAATATTTTAATTAGATTTTGCATTTGGGGGAATTTGTTATGTATTCAGAGGTATGAAAGTTCCTTATGGAGAAACTTCTTTACATATGAAAGCAGACCCTGTTGGGCTTGTGAAATGTTTGGGTAGATGAAATGAAAAACTCTCTTAAAGCCCTTTCTTTCAGTTTTTTTCTCAGGCTCACACAGATCCACTTGCTCAGAGAGTTGAATAACGAAAGAAAGAGATATACTAATATTACAGGGTTCAATACTAAATGCCAGCACAAAATAGAGGAGGGCAACAGGCAACACAGGAAATGGATCCACATAATATAATACAATGAAAAGACAGGAAAAATCAACCAATAAAAACAACCAGATTTGGTTCCCTCCCTCCCTCCCTCCCTCCCTCTTCCTTGCTCCCCCACTTCTTTCCTTTTAGTTCTTTCTTCCTTCCTACCTTCCTTCCTTCCTTCCTTCCTTCCTTCCTTCCTTCCTTCCTTCCTTTCTTTCTTTCTTCCTTTCTTTCTTTCTTTCTTTCTTTCTTTCTTTCTTTCTTTCTTTCTT